>NC_089393.1:1893847-2525130 GCF_003171515.1 Pyrenophora tritici-repentis
TCTTTGAGGTCATCAACGCCAAGCAGTATTGCGTTGGCATCTGTATCCTCGGCAGGAGGCTCTTCGAATGCCTCAGTGGGGCTACCATCTGCCGCACGTGACGGCTCGAGCCATGCATACTCTGATGCATCGCCCAGCCCGATGATAAGCAATGGCTCTCGGAATTGTTCAAATGGCGACAAAGATAAATGAGAAGCTGGGGGCATGGATGTCGAAAAGTCATACATCAGCGTACCCTCCGGCCATGCCAAGGGAGAGAACATGTCTATTGGTGATGATCAGCATGCATTAGAGCTGACAAGTCTTGAGGACTCGTACTCCGATCAGGTCGTGGGTCCGGGCTGATATCACCCAATCGAACCAGCGATTCTTGCTGTAAGAGGTCGACAAAGGCTAGGAAACGTGAGCGCTTGATTCGGCCCATGGGGAGAAGCAGGGCCCTAATGCGCGCAGGCGCGATCGGGGACAAAGGGTCGGCGGCCATTGCAACATCTGGAAATCGTAGACCTATTGGTCGGGGAACGTAAAGTCGATCAAGGTAACGCCGTGGTGGCGGGTACTCGCATGATGTGTCGAATATTTGGACGCTGAGACGGTTGGCGATCTCCAAGCTTCGGCCTCGTGGCGGTGGCCCGAACAGCGCTAAGCCGATTGTATCGATGGTCCCTGCACAAGTGCCTCCAACATCAAGTGCCACACAAGACACCACATCTCATCTATAACCTTCCATCCTTCGCATTCACCAGGCTGCGCTGTTCTTTGATCTGTTGTTGTATCCCTTGCATAGCGTCAGCATATTCTGGAGTTTGTTCTGTGCGGGAATACGGTTCCTGCACATCGTGGGTCATTCCTGCAGCATCGCCACACTCGCCCACGGTTCACTATTCCATCAGCAAACTATATTCCATTTCATTCTTGTCTCGGCTTCAAGAATCGTCGACTGCTCACATCTGGCCTCTTTCTCCGCGACTTGTTCAGGTGTAAAAACTACATATTCGTCCTCATCTCGTGCATCACGCTCAGCTGCCGGACTGCAGTAAGAGTATTGCCACTCCGGCGTTGCAGACTCAGCACCAGCCCTTCCCCGAAGTACATAGAAGATGGCTTCGATAGATTTTGCGCGGTTGCGCAACCAAACGATGGCCGATGGCCTCGACAGCGAGGTCACGGTCAACACACGGGCCTTGATCGACAAGGTCTTGGCACGTTACTCCAGTGAACATACGACACTCCGAGAGTTGATTCAAAATGCAGCAGATGCAAAAGCTGATCAGGTCATCATCAAGTTCGAGACGGATCCCTCTCTTACTGTGCCTGCACCGCAGGGCGCCGATGACCCTGTTCTACTAAAACACGTCATCCAAAACCACACTCTCAAGAGGCTTGTTGTAAGCAACAACGGTCAGCCTTTCACACCCGCTGACTGGAGTCGGCTGAAAAGCATCGCCGACGGTAATCCAGATGAGACAAAGATTGGTGCTTTTGGTGTAGGCTTCTACAGCGTGTTTGCCGATTGCGATGAGCCTTTTGTGATATCAGGCGACAGGACGATGGCATTCTACTGGAAGGGTAACACTCTCTCCACTAAGATCGCGCCTGTGCCTGCCGAGCACACTACAAGAGACACCATCTTCATGCTTGAATACCGACAAGCGAATGCTGCATCTCCCTCCTACAACCCGTCAAAGCTCCCAAACATACCCACCCTATGTCAATTTCTAGCGACCAGTCTCACTTTTGTTGGCCTTCAAAGCATCGAGCTTCACGTTGACGATTACGTTGTTGCCTCATTCACAAAGAAGATTTCGCCTCCTGAGAACGTCAGCGTACCACAAGGCTTGAAGACCGAAACCGAGGGCGGCTTGATGCGGGTCACGGACGTCACGCGACAGCACTCCCAGATCGATGCTGCTTGGATGAATGTAATTGCAATAGCTCAATTACCACCCAAGAAGGCTGCGGATCTCGTACAACAGGAAGTGCGTAACGCCGGTACCAGCTTGCGAAGCTTCTTCTCCCGCTTTGCTGCTCCACCTCCCCCAGCACCAACAAAAGCCCCCAAGCCTGTTCCTGAGAAGGTTGATCCGAGCGAGGAGCTAGCGGGAGAGTCAAAGGGAACCATATTCCTGCAAGTGTGTACTGTCGTGGCAGCTACCAGAGTCTCGAGAAACTTTGCGGCAGAGATTGAAAGAGCAACGAAGAAATCTCCACCAAAGACAACCAAGATTGCTCTCCTGACCTCTCCATATCAGGATCCTTCAGCTACCTTGGCGACTGGATCGGGAAGCTCTGCTGACCTTGCTTCAAAGATCTTTGCCGAAGTTCTTCCAACAAAGTCTGGACGTATCTTCATTGGATTCCCAACGGCGCAAACTACGGGATACCTTGCACATATCTCTGCGCCATCTCTCATCCCAACGGTGGAGCGTGAAAATGTAGACATGAATGCTCGCTACATTTCTACTTGGAACATTGAGCTGCTGCGCGTTGCTGGCTTGGCATGTCGCATCACCTACGCAGCCGAACTAGCTCATATACAGGCCCAGTTTGGCAGGGAGTCTCTAGAAAACTTAATCACAAAGACAGCTTACGTCTTTAAACAGTACACCGCAAAATCATCCCATCCATCCACTGCCCTTGGAGATAAGATTGACGAGGCATTTTGGAATTGCTCCAAAGAACGGTCTATTGATATTCTCTCAACGAAGGGTGTCATGCCTAGCAAGCGTGTGCGTATGCCTGCAGAAACACTGAGCTTTCTAGGCGAAGTACCTATGGTCCCACAAGATCTAGCGAATGGAGCTGTTGACTTTATGCTCAACCTTCACAATCGTGGTTTCATCACAGAACTCACCATGGGAGACATCCGGAAAGGGCTAGAATCCCGCGCGCTTAATGAAGAAGAGCTTTGTGAATTCCTCAAGTGGTGCGGATCCAAGCTGGAAAGCGGCGAAATTGACATACCTGGCTCGCGAAGTCTCTTCGAGAATACTGTCGCAAACATTGAAGTTGTACCCGAGAAGAATTCTGGCAGGATACTTGCCCTGGGTGACATCAGCACATATGTGAACCCGGCTCGTATTGGACCACACCTGCCCCTTCCTTCTGATACGATTCCCTTTACTTTTACGAGGAGTATGTCGATGAAGCAATTGCAGCTGTTCGGTTGGATGGAGCTGTCAATGGTTCGTTGGCTTCGACACATGACAACCCAACCTCAACTGGACGATTTTACCACGGATGAGAATCTTGCTCTTTCGGTGTTGACGTTGACATCTAAATGCTGGGAGCAGCTTGACGGGAGCTCGCGGGATACTGTCGTCAAAATTCTGGCCCCCCAAGCGATTATGCCAACAAAGATGGGTATGCGACGCCCAGCTGAGTCATACTTCCCTACAGTCAAACTTTTCGATGATTTGCCGACTGTAAAACCTTTCGCCGGCTCAAAGGAAAAGTTCCTAGTGTCCCTTGGTGTACGCAAAACTATCGATTTGCCCATGGTGTTTGATCGGATGCGTAGTCGCGATACACAGCAGTCGGAAAAACCAACTTGGAACCATGTTGATCTCATCCGGTATTTTGCGTCCGTCATCAATGAGATACCAAAGAAGGACTTGGACCGTCTGCGTGAGACGGCTTTCTTACCCGGGGAGGGTGCGACCGTGAAGCCAGGTCAACAATTCAAGGCTTCGGAGCTCTATGCTCCAGATCCTACGCTTACTGCTTTGGGATTGACCCAAATCAAGCTACCATTTGAGTTCAAGACAACTACACGAGAAGGCGTACTTCTCCTGAGCCTTGGACTCAAACAGTGTCCGGAATCTATCACGATCGCACACATATTGCACCGTGCTGGACAGGCTAAGGATATTCAACTGTATACGCGCGCTATTGAATATTTCTTGCGGAACTACTACAAGAACAATTATGCGGCGGAGGCAAACACGTTCGCTGCCATCACGCTTCCGATTCTACCGACAGAGCAGGCGCCGTTCCCAGCGCTGGTCGGTCCCTTCCAATGCTACACCAATGAGCACGCAGCTTGCCTAGGCTTCCCGATTCTGAGAAGCGACCTTCGTGGACACGCTGAGAAGCTAGGGGTCCAGCGGGATCCCAAAATAGCACCATGTGTACAGTATCTCATAAAGAATCCACCCAAGACTAAGCTGGATGCTGAGATGCAATTTGCCTATCTTGCCTCGCGTGGTTCTGATATGGATCAGCACAAAGGGCTTATTCAAACCCTCGGAGGCTCCAGCATTGTACCGATATTCCGGAAATACTATGTCGATCCGACTTGTAGTGGGTTCGAGGACAGGTCGAAACAGCAGACAGGGAAGACGGAGATGCGTATCCATCACTATGATCCACCTGAGCATGTTTTCGTTGGCCGCGATGAAGAGTACCGTGGAATTCTCGACTATGTCCACTATGGAGCGGAAGCGACTGTCTTCCTTCTGAAAGTGGGCGCGAAGCACGAGCCTACTACACATGATTTGGCAGGTTTGCTCGCCAGGAATCCTGCCCGCTTTCTAAACACCATAGGCCAGGACAAATATCTTGATCTGCTAAGGAAGCTCGCTGAGCACGCAGGAAGCTTGTGGAAAGACAAGGAGTTGGTCAAGACACTGACAGGGTCAAG
The DNA here is from genome assembly GCF_003171515.1 of Pyrenophora tritici-repentis. Lineage (NCBI taxonomy): Eukaryota > Fungi > Ascomycota > Dothideomycetes > Pleosporales > Pleosporaceae > Pyrenophora > Pyrenophora tritici-repentis. Next base: position 1,898,490 of record NC_089393.1, read on the forward strand.
ATTACTTCTCGGCTATCGCGATATCAAGGAAGACGCGAAGAAAGTGGGCATGGTCGAAGATGAGATGGACGACTTGGATGAAGACAATGTGCACCGTGAATGGTCACTCAACAAAGCCGCAGAAATAGTCATCATCGACAACGTCAACTACATGACAAGATTCCGCGACTTCATCATTGCAGCTCCTCAAGAAGAGGCTTTAGAGGAATTCTACGCTCGTTTCGGCGTCCAAAAGGTCTCAGAGCTTGTCAAGACAGACCAGCGTATCGGCACAGCAGTACGCGACCAGGTACCAGCTCAGGATCTTCGACGAGATATCTTAGAGCGTGTGCGTCTATTTCTCCACGAGTACGAGCGCGACGCCTCATCAAAGGCCATTAAGCATGATGCTAAATGGCTCGGCTCCCACCTCTCTGTCAAATGCGTCTCTGACATCTCTATTCGGTACTCACTCGCAGAACGGAATGTTGCAACTTCCTCGAGGAAATCGGCTGTCATCACCAAAGTGACTGGTGTTGGCTATGTGCTAAGCATCACACCAAAGTATGATCTTTACGAGGTTTCCAGTGAACTCGTTAGGCTTCTAGTATCGCGACCAAAGCGTAACGACGCGATCGCACTGGAGCGCATATTGACTGAACCCTTACGCCGTTTACAGCAGAAGGGTATTAACGTGGAGCGTATTCTACGAAGGAAGGAGCATGAGGCTCGTATTGCTAAGCAGGCGGAACAGGAGCGTGAGGAAGAAGAGCAGCAGCGAATGATTGAGAAGGCAAAGAGCGGTCTCGTGAAGTCGGAAAAGACAGAGAACAGAGAAAACGTCCCACCTGCTACGCCGGAGAAGCCCAGTCATCATATACCTGGCGCATTTGGTAGCCCAGATACTGGCATGGAAATAGCCAATCACGGTCGCCAACCAGAAGACCAAGGCCTTATCAACAACTGGGCGAAGAAGCTCGGTTTCAAGAACACGCCAGCTCCACCTTCCCGTGGTACTGATGGCCCTCAGATCAGCCGTGACATTCAAGCCACAAAATCAAACATCCAGAATGCTATCAAGGAATGTCGGCCGACTGGCATGTCGAACATCAACACAAAGCATCACCAGGATCCGACGGAGTTGGATCGAGGAGGTTACTGTAACGATGAACAGTGGGAGAATCTGACTAAAGCCTTCACTGTGCCATTCTCTGGACGTTACGTGGATATCTACTATGGCCGCGATGAGTCTGCACCGCTTTCTGACTTGCAATCTCACTTGCGGACCTTCCTTCCGCTGATCTTCGGCCTCACATCAATCTTTAGTGTCAACCCTGCTGCCGTAAACGTCTTCCTCGACAAGAAGTCCAACACGGTCGCCTTCAATATGAGCGGCAGTCTCTTCTTCAACCTTGCCTGGTTCATCACTTTGCATAGTGATGGGTGTCAGACCAAAGAAGGGAAGTTGCGGGCGCTGGATAGTTGGTTCTGCACATATTGTCACGAACTTGCTCACAACCTGGTGGCCGACCACAACGCTAGGCATAGTTGGTATCAGCAGCAGATAATTATCGAGTACAGTCAGCAATATCGGGCTGCATTGGAGAGCTTCACTCAAGGCATGTTGATTTAAGTTCAAAGGATGACGTTAACATGGCGTAAGTAGAGGTAGAGGTCGGTGTCTTTGCGTTTAATCCTAGAATATCTCACTCGTGGACTTCCATGTAGATTTTAGACTGTAGGCGTTTGTATGCCGAAACATCCCCATTCTTATTTCTAGACAAATACACATAACCTTTTCCATGATGAGGATTCTACACCTTCACCTTCCAAAAAGTATGTGCAACATTTTCGTCACTATGTCTCCACTCTTTCACTCTTACCAGAGCCTTCACTCTGAACTGAGGCAGGTGCATCCTGGACAACGCTAGAATGTGACGTAACGTACTGTCCCAGCAAACAGAGTACTTATAAATAACCTCCCACACTCCCCAAGTCCTTCCTCACCGCATCACACACACTCTCTCTCTCTCTATTTTCCCAACGATCTCGACACAAGGTAAATCACCCAATTCCTGCCGCAGCCATAGTTGCACCACTAACTCCAACCGAGTCATTCCAACATGAAGCTCATCGCCCTCACTCTGTGCGCCCTCGGCCTCGCTGGCCTCTGCTCCACCCAAGCAGTCGGCACAACCACGCTCCTTACATCTGTGAGTTGCATCGACCACAAGATCTGCGCCGACCCCCCTACCCGCCGCAACTCGTACACCTTCCGCCAGACCTCGACCCCGTGGACCACCCTGAAGGCTGCCCCAAAGGCTACCCCATCCACCGGCTCAAACGGCTACGGCTACCCCATCGCCACACACACTGTCTGCGCCACCGATCACTGCACCACGAGCGTTGACTGTGGCAACGTGAACTCGACGGCAGTATGGTGGCCTGCATCTACTACTCGGTGCACTACAGTGGACGCTGCGGAGCCTGCTTGCACTGCCAAGCTTACCGGAGCGTACTCTTGTATGCCTGTTGAGCATGCGCCGACGTCGACAGAGGACTATGGCGGTAGGAGCCAGCGGTGGGTTGCGAAGTTGGCTAGGGCTACGTCGAAGAAGTCGGAGGGTTATGTATTGCCGCCAGGTATCACTACTACCAAGGTGCCCTGGACGCATTCTTGGGTTCCGGCGCCAACTCACTGTTATTCTTGCATCCGCCCGTCTTCTAGGTCTTCCACGACTAGCTCGACGGTGCAGGGGGAAGTTACGGTGTTTGCGGAGTAAGATGTATGCTCATGACTTGATATGATTAGCAGAGCTTGACTGACTTGTATCAGCTCTACAGTTCTTCCTTCTTTGGCCTCCGCCCAGCAAGATGGATTAAAAGCGATGATCATGAGGTAGTGCTTTGCACTGATGGAACAGATATAAGCATTTGGACCAGCTTAAAAGGAAAAAGTGGATAGCTCTACTTCCATATCAAACAATGATAATGGAATTTTAGTATCAAAAGTTCTCTCCGATATTCCTACATTTCTGATATTGACCTGGGTGTGGATCTGACTTGAATGCGTACATGTGCAGTGGAGCTAAAATTATAAAACGATGTATGCATTTGAGTTTTGGGGTATATTCCTGTTGACACGTCCTCCATACCATACACGTTGGCCATGCATCTATACTGACTCCCAGCCCCCAATGACTTTGCCATCCTATCCAGTTTCACCGCCGATCCAATCGCAAGATGCCTTACCATTACCGATATTGTTGTACACGTATCCCAACGACTTACGCCTTGCGCATAGCCAGCTTCTTGCGCGCTTGAACGGTATAAGCATACAGTACATCCTTGAAAGCAAATAGGAAAGCAGCAGTGATAACACTCTGGGTAACCTTTGGTCCGATTCCTGTAAGAAGTCAGCACCACGCTCCCTTTTCGACTGGCAGGTCTCTTACCTCCATACAATCCGGTGTACCCCTCCTCCTTAATAATCCTGCGGAACGTAGTCAACATGCTCTCCCTCGGGCCATCACGACCGGCAACATGCATGCGGCTCTTAACCGTAATATACGGATACGTAATACTCGTCGCAAGCAACTTGCCCAGGGCGCCCAGATAGAACGCATCCTTGGGCGTCACACGCCTTCTCTTCTCCAGCATCTGCTTCAGCTGCTCAAACACAGTGTACTGCAGAATAGGGTTGATGACCAAGACGAGCGCCGGCATAACGCCAGCGAAAAGACGAGCGGGACCCTCCTCGCGGATAAGCGCAATGAGCGTACCGAGTGTCGACGGTGCTTTCTGCGGTGCAGGCGCGCCAGGCAAAGCGTCCTCTGAGGCTTCAGACTTTCGTGTCGTCATGCGTGTGTTTATGACCCAGATGGGGTTGGTCATGAGGACTGTTGCGCTGCCTGCGAGGGCGCCCGCGAGCATCGACTCGACGGTTGTGAGTTTGGACGAAGCGCGACCGGCTTTTAGGGCAGCCTTTTCGAAGAAGGAGCGCGTCCATTCGTACCCTTGGTACGGTTATCAGTATGTTTTTTTTCTTTGTGGGGGGCAGGGCGGTGTGTACAATAGTAGTATACGAAATTTGTTACGCTGATGCCGAAGAGGGCGGAGTCGAGGCCGGCGTAGAGTCCTGCGACGCCTTCGCGCTTGATGATGCGGCGGGCGGCATTGAGCGTGGAAGACTGTGCTCGCTTGGATTCGACTTGCGCGCGGGTCGAGAGGGTGATGAGTGGGTAGCTGGGCGTGCTGTTAGCATATCGCAGAGTGGTGCTGCACTGCTTTGAAAGGCGCATACGTCAGGGCCATGGACAGCAGGCCTCCACCCGCGCCAGCAAGCGCATGCGCAACATTGTCGCTCTGCTGCGCCGTCGTGCTCTGAGGCACCGATGATGATGTCGACTCGGCAAGCTTCTCCTGTGTAGACATGGTGTAGGTTTAGAGTCGCAAAGAGGGGAAGGCGGCAGGCGGGGATGCGGCACGATGCGAGGCAGGAGCAACCGTATAGGCGATGGTGTCAAGGAATGGATGATGACAGCGGAGGGGCAGGCATCAAAAGAAAAGTGTGGTTGAAGCCGTTGTCGTCGCTGGTCCTGGGCATTTGCACTTCTCTCCGCATTTAACCTGCGGCTCCGGCCTGGCCTGTGAACGTCACCAGGCATTTCCCGGGGTAGGTGGTACAACCGAGGCAAGACTTTCCCGCGCCTAGGTCGGATGTGGTAATGCTCAAACACACCACACATCGACATGTGCAAGTCAATGTCACTGCACATGTAACTCTTTGGCGATTGTGGAAATACTATGTTTGTAATTGTTCGACAGCCTACGCTTACAATCGGCACATGTGGTACTGCACCTGCTCATCGCCCACATGTCCTTCTCTCCAACTTCCTAAACGGTACATATAGCGCCGCCGACAGCACGACGGCCACCTCGAGTCCGATGTCACCCGTAGTTTCCGCGACGGGTCCCGTCCACCAGACCTGTGCTATACAAGGAATGATGAGGCCAAAAGAGAGCATAAACGCGCCAATAGCCGCCACGCCAGGAGCGAGCTTGGTCGCATCATCCCACGCGTCTTCATCCTTGGTATAGGCTATGAAGCTGCTGTGTCGGAAAACCAAGTGCTCCGTGATGGCGATGCCGATGAAGGCGGCGCTCCAGTATCCGATGACGCCGATGAAGTTTTCGAGGTTAAGGAAGAAGGACTTGGATGCTTCGACGGCGACGCCAATGACGATGCCGGTAATAACGATGCTGAATACGACACGTGGGACGCGGAAGAGCCAGGGCACCAGCATCTGTAGATTGAGCGTGACGCTGTACATGGTTGCCGACAAGTTTCCCAGCATGCTGAATGCCAGCACGACTGTGACGAAGCGTCCAAAGCCTCCGGCCGGATGCAGCATGGCTGCTAGCACTCCGCTCGCAGCATTGACGTCGTAGCCCGCCTGCCACGATGCCATGTTGGGCGTTGCGCCGCCCATGGCCGCCCCCAGTATCATTAGGAGGATCGTGGGGAGCGCGAGGCCCGTGTACGTGTAGAGTGCGATGCGAAGGATGGGTGCCTTGGGATGCATGTAGGTGGAAAAGTCGCTCGCCAGTGCAGCCCATGGCAGCATGAAGCTGGCTACCAGACCGCCGAACGAGAGAACCTGCGATGCTGTGGCGGCTGGAGCTGCGACTTGATGAGTGAGACTTTTTCCTCCGCAGCCTGCAGCGATGACGAGGGCCACGAGTGCAGGTATCCATGCCCATCGCTCATAGACGTGCAGGACCCGGAAGCCACAAAATGAGATGAACAGCGACAAGACTGCAATGATGACAATGCCCACAGTCGCGTTGATAGTTGTCCCATCTTGCACTGCAGACAGAGCCATGCCACCTATAACACTATCCACGACGCAAAAGCCCGTCAAAGTAGCGAGATTCAGCAATATCAGCAGCGACACAAAGTACCTGCCAAACGAGAAGCGAGCCTGAACAAGCTGACGCATACCCGTCTTGGGGCCCCATGTGCACATGTACGCCACCGGCACAGTTGAGACGAGAGTGAAGAAGAGGATGACGAGAGCGGCATCGCGAAGACTGAGGGCAAACGACATCGTCCCCACCATACCAAACGTTACTCTGCAGTGCTGTATTTAGCTCATGGTGTATAATCATCGCCAGCTCGGCACGCAACACCTGACCACTTACGGTAAGGGATTACAGCTCATGCAGAACCAAAGGGTGAAGATCTTGGAGTAGCTCGTTTCCGTCCTATCCTCATACGGCACCGGTGTGCACCCTCTGACCTCAACATCACCTTTCTTTTCCAGAAAGCTCAATACACCCCTCCACCCCCCAACACTGTCTTGCTTGCCCTCGGTGACATGTTCATCCATTTCCCGCATCCTAAGCTTCGGCCGTTTAATATCGTCCGACGATGGAGCCCTACTGATGTTGCTGCTTCCAATATCAGGCACCAAACTCGCCATGTTGCCCGTTGCTCTTTTCCCTTTGCCTGGGTTGTGGTCGAGATTCGCCGCTTCTACCCCGAGATCCCGCGTGCACAAAGGTTCGGGCAACGATGTCCAATTCCCAGAAATCCGGTTCCAGCGCCGTTGGAAAAGTCAAAAAATAAATCGACCCACTTCCTATGCGTCCAGAACTTAAAAAAAAGCTAGACAAGCAAAAAAGGTCTCGTGATTATCTGTCTTGTCAATCAAGGTCCTCTCGGCAAACGTTTCTTTCTTGAGCGAGCGCCCGTTGTGCAAGTTGTTGACCGGGCCGTATCTACCTATATACCTGAATCATTTGCTCCACTTTGCATCGTGTAGTTATGACTCTTAACGGTAGCGAACATGTGTCGATGTTGAGTTTTTTTCGCCTGCGCCCGTAACCGCGGCTTTGAAGCGAAATTTCTTCCCTGGAATGCCTCAGGCGCGGCTCTGGAAGAGGCGACTCTGGGCTTTTCGCGGCTCGCTCCCGTCGGCAAACCGAGGCGCCGTAAAGTGACTACAAGTGATGAAAATCATACGTACTTACCACCGCCCGCCCCAGCCCACACCGACGATCCCGCAATCCTTCTCTTTGCTAACCTAACTAACAACCGACACTTGAACCGCGTGTTTTAACCGTGTGTGCCTAGGCTCCCTGCAGCCATGCAGCTACAGCTGGCCACCGCCGCCTCGTCCACTGGCTCCAGCATGAGGAATGTGGGCATGTGCAAAGGGGGATGCGTAGTGTATGCGTGGTGCCGGCTGCATGCACGCAAAAGAGGCGCTGTGTCGCTGCACCATGGCCTGATTATAGACGGCTGTTTGCCGATATCTCGCCGGTCTACCGGTCACCGTCTTGCAAGAGGAGGAGGGACAACGGCCATGTTTCGCCCAAAGTCAGCCATTCAGCGCGCGGTGCTTGATGCTCCGAAGGCGAGGTTTGTAGCGTGGGTGGTCGGCATGGGGTGTGCGAATGGCGGGTTAGGTTTATCATGAGCGGTTGTTGCGTGGGCATCTCTTCTTCTTGTGTGAGGCTGTCTTGTTCCCCTTTCTCTTTTCCTCTCACTTTATATCGGACTGTTTTGTGTTTTGAATATTCCTCTTTGTTCTTGGTCTAAAGAGCTTGGATTGGAATCGTAATCAAAATGGTGGAATCAAGTACAGATGAAAAGCAAGAGTGTGCTCCGGGCGAGGCTGTCGTAGCTCCAGAGACACTACCCGTCGAGGGCCAAGTCGAAATCCCATACAGCATATACACCAGTAAAGAGAAATGGTTAATTGTCGCCATGGTAGCTCTAGCTGGGTTCTACAGGTAAACACAATCAACGACTTCAACTTTCAACACCATACTCATCAAGATATCCCAGTCCACTTCCAGCAAACATTTACTTCCCCGCCATCCCCACCCTCGCACGCGCCTTCCATAAGTCCCTCGACGACATCAACCAAACGGTAACCGTGTACCTGGTCTTCCAAGGCATCAGCCCTATGCTATGGGGCCCCATCAGCGACCGCTACGGCCGCCGTCTCGTCTACCTCGTCTGTCTCTCCATCCTCATCGCCTCTAGCATCGGTCTCGCCCTATGTCCCACTTCGGAATTCTGGCTGCTCCTATTCCTACGCTGCTTCCAGTCCGGCGGCAGCGCATCCACCATTGCCCTCGGCGCAGGTGTCATTGGCGACATCTCCACAAGCAGAGAGCGCGGCGGCTACTTTGGAATGTTCAACCTAGGTCCCATGCTAGCCCCCTGCATCGCACCCGCCATCGGCGGCGCCCTATCCCAAGGTCTAGGCTGGCGCTCAATCTTCTGGTCTATTGTAATAATGGTATCCTTCTGCCTCCTCTGCATCCTCTTCTTCCTCCCCGAAACGCTGCGCTCAATCGCTGGAAACGGCTCCCTCCCTGTCCCCCGCATCCAACGCGCCGTCTTCCCTGTCGTCGGCCAAAAATGCCCTTCCCAAGCCCTGGATCCCAGCAGCACCCGGTCCGGAAAGAAACAAAGCGTAAACCCCTTTGTTCTTTTTACCTACCCTGACGTCATTGTCCTTTTATCCTTCACTGGAATCGTATACGCCGTAAACTACACAATCACCGCCACGATATCCTCGTCGTTTGCGAAAATCTACCCAGATCTTAATGAGACGGTGCTGGGATTGTGTTATCTACCCGTGGGGGCAGGCATGATCATCGGATCCACGCTCACGGGTAAAATGCTGGATTGGCAATATTCCACCATCAAAGCGCGGTGTGGCGACAAATTCACCATCGAACATGCGAGACTACGCATCATGCCGTTTTATCTCTCCCTCTTCATCGTCTGCGTCGTCGCGTGGGGCTGGGCCATACAAGCGAAAGCGCACATCGCCGTCCCGCTTATCCTGGGTGTGCTGCTGGGATGGACGAGTATCGGGATATTGAACACGACTATGACGCTTAATATTGATATTTTGCAGTCGAGGAGCTCAGGGGCTACCGCGTGTACGAATCTTGTGAGATGTAGTCTTGCAGCTGTGCTCGTCGCAATTATTGAACGCATGACAGCGGATTGGGGCGAGGGCTGGACGTATACGTTTTGGGGTGGTGTTTGCTGTTTGTTGTTGCCGCTTATGTTGTTGGAGATTAAGATGGGACCAGTTTGGAGGGGGAGGAGGGAGAGCAGGGAGAGGGAGAAGGAGGAGAGGGAAGATGCGGAGAAGTTGTGATGGATTTTGTTGTTGTCGTTATTTTTTGAGCGGGTCCGGTTATGACTTGACGGCCGTATTTTGTTGGTTATTGTTTCTCGTGGACAGTGATGGATATACCCCTCTTAGTAGTTTTATCTTAGGTTAGTCTATGTTTATATTGATTGAACTATTTCTATCTATCATTACTCCAGATTACTATGATTCGATTCTCTTCGTTTATCTTTCCTGATATCGACGACGGTGAGCACTACTATTTGTAAAAAACTGTGTTACTACGATATATGTACAACCAAAAACTAGAATACCAGAAGATATAATACCACTACTGTCGGATCACAGATATCAACGATATCTCAGCCACGCGATCGGCCGCACTGATCTCGGTCACGCGAGCAGGCGCACTGATATCAGTCACGCGAGCAGGCGCACTGATATCAGTCACGCGGACAGGCGCACGGATCGCGGCGTCCGAGCAGCGCTCAGACCAGACCTCCTATATCTAGCTCTTCCATAGTTCTCCTTCGCAAGTCAATCAGAACAATCACCGAACAGAATGCATTCCTAGTTACGTTATTTCCTTTTCGCACTCAGTGCAAAGCCCTACCAACAACTATAAACTATACAGTGCTGTCAGCAGTGTCATTCGCGCTCGATACAGAAACATAACACATCCAACCCTGTCCCCACTTCCTACGAATATTCAGGAAAGATAGTGCTACAGTCATCCCATTTCAACATCGGCCACTTCTCGTACTGATGAAACAAAATCTCCTGCTCTGACCTATCTCTCTTCACTTATCTAATCGGCACAGGAAAATACCACAGCTGCCGTTGCGGCTGCCCCGGCTGCAATATTAGATCAGGACAATGATCGTAATTGACCTTGACATCGTATGTATAGCGTGGAAAGAGTTGACCATCGTTGTCAATTACCAAGTCCTCAACTCCTGTATAATAGCCGCCCCAGATGCGATATCGGTACACTGCCAAGACTCTGATATTGGAGCCATGTTTTTTAAGATATTGGATTATGTTTTGGGCCCAGTCTTTTGTCCAGGCATTCGCAGCGCGAGCCATTTGCTGCGCTGTTACTTGGTATGATGCATAGTTACTGACATCGTCATGATGGAACATCCTTATGTTGTCGAGTATGCGAAGTGTTTGGATATTTGGATGTCGTGCGATTATTCTCTATCATGTTGTTAGTAGATATAGTTTCGGATGCTTATGTGTTGATTGTAGAGAAATCGGTTGATCGCTTACCAGTCGGTGTGTACCGTCGCGGGCGGATATGAGGTGCGAGTGACCAGAAAGGTCCTCTAGCTTACGGTCATGGTGGAGGTCGAAAGTCTTATGATCACTAAAGAGTGTCAGACCCAGTTGCTTCAGATTCGTACAGTCATGAAGAATTTGAGTGAGAGTCGGATTATCGACGTAGTGAATTTCCCGTGATGAGCCAGCACACAAAATCTCTAGCGTAGAGGCATGTGCTCTTATTCCGGCTGCCTCGCGGTCCCCTCCATCATCTCCGAATGCTAAGTCATGGTGATAGACAATGTAGAGCTCTTTCAGGCCCTTAAAAGAACTTAGAAACCTGTTCACACTTTTCAACTTGACCAGTGCGTCTTCTGCCCCTATCTGCGAACTCTCGTAATCTGTACGCTCAATCTCCAGTATCTCGAGCTTCGGAGTGCGTTGTTCGACCTCTATCTTTTTAGCCTGCTCTGTCACTGACCCCTGTGCGTTTGGTACCAGGAAGACTGATTGTAGCGTCCGGAAGAAATAGACCATTTGGTGCAGTGGTTTAATCTTAGCAATTTTAGGTTCAGAAAGTTAATCTCAGAGAGCAGTTTCTTGGTTTCCGGAAAATTCAGAAAACTTAGCGAGAGATGTTCAAGTTTGGTAAGAATTTCGGTATTGGGGGTGGAGAGTGACAAGTCATTTACGATGACGTTTGGAAGATTCCTAGAATTTAGTCTCAAACGGGCATGTGCCCGAATTTGTAGGCTTTTCAGCTTGGAAGCATTGGCCACAATATATCTATAGCCATTCAGATCGTTGTCGACCGACCCATCCCGCACATTGATTTCGAGTGATTTGAGCTTTCTGAGACGCTCTCCGACCCAAGGTGTGCTTGACAACGGAATATCATCTTTACTCTGAAAGACCGGAACCCTAAGAGTCTCGATTTTACGCTGCTTCTGAAACAATGTGCGAAACCCGTCAAACATCATCGGCGTGTCGGAACTGTAACTGAAGCTTTTGAGTTGGTCGTCCGGTAAGCTGAGTAAGAATCTCAGGAGTAATCCGCGGTTTACAGTGACAAAATCGTCCTCGTAGAGAGTAATTTCTTACGTGCTTGAGGATGTTGCCGTACGGGTTAAAAAATTCCACTAGAGATTGAGCAGATACACGCTGGAAGTCTGGAGAGATGGACTTGTAGAGGGTTGACGCCATATGATCGTGGTAGAAGCTATTGGCGAGGCATACGTTCCCTCGGTCACGGTTTGAGTGAATCTGGCAATCAGCATTGGGTGAAAGAAACGGCGTCTGAAAAACTTAAAAATCCGCAAATCAACGCCCACATCTCTGAGGGTAGCGTAGCTGGCGAAGGAATGATTCCGCCTGCCACGGAGAGGTAACGGGTGGTGGGTGATGTAGACATAGTTTGCTGAAGGTAATTTGGGGGTTTCTTGGGTACATGACATATCCTTGGGTGCTGGCTGGTTCATATGGCTCCAGTTCTTATTGTTGCTGTGCGTACAAAGCATCCAGGGAATTGATCCATCATTATGCCAAGACGTCTTTCAGTTACAATAGCGCTTTGTCTTCGCCGTCTTCGGCTCTGTCCCGCAATTCCTATCATCACGTGCAGCTGGGTCGTCTTGACCAGATGTGTGGTTAGAGACAACTGGGGGCCCTTTTGGGGCTGCGAGGGTCGCTGTAGTGGCAATATACCAATGGCCATGTCGAGTCGGCGCTAGACCGTTTGGGGCTTGGTCAGCAGCCACTCGGCGAGAAGTTGTCGCATGTTCATGATGAGCGTATGTAAATAGGCAGCCAGTCAAATGGCTCGAGAGAGCTAATAGGCGTGACGATAGTGCAGCGACATGGGGTGTGGTGAGGGACGAGGTGCGTTCGGACGATTCCAAAAATAGAAGCGACGATGCTGGGGTATGCGCTCAGCTGCCATAAGTGACCAAAATGTCCCCGAAGTAGGCAGGCACGACCCGCCCAAAGAACCTGAAGGACCCCAAATTACCATCATCCGCCGGACCTTGGACCTTGGAACAACGACGCGACCTCGTAGCGCGCTGTACAGGAAAACGTCGTCGTTTGCAACCGCAAGGAATAATATAGCGACGGCGCTGGGCGCATCGCATCCTATCGTTGGACCCCTTCGCGCTGGACTCGCAGGCCCCCGTTGCGACAGCAGTCGCTGCCTCGCTCCTTCTCGCTCTCTTGCGCCCTTGGATAGCTGGACAGGCAGGCGCGCACACTCCACGACCTGTATCCCATGGCCGGTTATTGGCATTAGCGCGGTCGCGATTCATCGTCACGCCCCCATGGCATGTTGACGGGCCGCAAACGCAGCAAAAAAGCGTCGCATCGTGGAGAACCATGCAGGTCGACTTTGGCGACCAAGGAGAGTCGGAGCACAACCTGCACCTGACAGCCAACCCTCACCAACACGCCCATCCACGTAGCCACTACGAGCATCCTGGGCCTGGCAGTGGGCCGCCCTACCTGCCCTTTCGGCATCCAGGTAGTGGTGGTGGTGGAGGTGGAGGTGGAGGAGGAGGCGGAGGAGGAGGAGTACCAGCAATTGATCCGGCACTTCATCAGAGCACAGGTGCCAGCCGCAATGTGCACACGCCCATGTCGGCCGTCCCCCATCAGGCCCAGTCAAACCACCTACTTCAGCCTGACAATGCCGGCCACTTCTCGCACGGCTTGTATGGCGACATGCGCAGCTCCCAAACTCCCCCAGCCTCTGCGAACGCATCGCCGCGCTTCTCCGCCATATCACCAACCAGCCAGCCGCGCCAGGTGGCATCGCACTATGAGCCCTCGGACCGCAACCCGCCCGCGCGCGACGTGTCCGACGAGACCATCGACGACGCCTACGCCGCCTTCATACTGTACTGCAACCCCAACTTCCCCACCACCATCGACACGAGCGAGCTGGTGAAGCTGTTCCGCACCCCGCCCAAGAGCGACGGCAACGCCTTCAGCACTTGGACTCTCTTCGAACTGATCCGCAAATTCGAAGCCAAGGAGATCAAGACATGGACGCAGTTGGCTTTGGATTTGGGTGTAAAGCCGCCAAACACCGACGAGGGACAGAGCACGCAAAAGGTGCAGCAGTACTCAGTCAGACTCAAGGTAAGGACGCTTCAATTTACTTGTGTCTTTCACATCTTTCTTACCGGCACAACGTCGCCTCTATTTTCCTACAAATGCATAGCTTCGGCAAGTTTCGTGTTCGGGAACTTTTTACCCAACAGTGTGTTTATGCATGTCATCCGGGTCGTGCGGCGCGGTTGCCATCAGCCTCCAACGCCCCATGGTGGTCGGGGCCACCCAACCGGTCCCTGCCCAATGTGCGAATCAAGCCACTCGCATGTGTAACATGTTGTTGTATGGGCTGTACTTCTTCATGATGCGGCCTTGTTCGGCCCAGCTTACTGTCGCTGCAAGTCAAAGGGGCAGTGCGCACAACTTAAATGTCGCAACATGTTCGTCTCTGGCTTCCAACCCCCAAAGCCTTTCCCGTTATACTTTATACGATTACACTCTGTACGATGACCAAGACTTGCTAACCATGTGCAGCGATGGATGCGCGCAATGCACATTGACGCCTTTTTCGAGTATCTGATGGGCAAGCAGCACCCCTACTGCCTGCAGATACCACCACCACATGACCCCTTTCCACCTCAAGGGCGTGATGGTGTAATCCTAGAGGAAGACTTGGCCATCCGGGCTCTCGATCCCAAGTTCAAACCGAAACGCGGACGCCGGAAAGCTGACGATGGAGAGGATGACATTGATTTCGACGAAGGCACGCCAGCTCGCAAGCGGCCTCAGCTAGACACGTCAATACCATTCGGTAATGTGCTACAGCCTCAATCAGCCTATCCTACCAGCGCCCATCCCAACAACATGCATGGGGGATTCTTGACACAAGATCCGTGGACATCAGTGTCAGCAGTCACCCCGTCTTCCGCCTTGACTGCAGCTTCGGCGCCGAGCCGTCTAGGCCACAGTAATCTGACGCCATACTCAGCATCGCCCATGTCGGGTCAGCAGATACGTTGGCGGCTAAACACAGAGAATCCTCAGACGCCCCATCCACTCTCCGCTGTAACACCACAATCAGCCTATCCATTCTTCGATGAGCCACAATCCGCTGTCACGCCTTCCAGCTCCAGGTCACGATCCCGTCGGCGACACGGTCCCGCTGTGTCGTCAGCATGGTCGACCAATAACAGCTCATCGACTGGCAAGTTGCGTGGCCGTCCTCCCAGCAATCGCTCGATTCGAGATGGACCTTATGTGACGTTCCCGGCGAACCCCAAGACGAAAGAAGGACCACCCATCGACCGGAATCCAGGCAATCTGACGCCAATTGTTGAACGGGCGCACTCGGACCCTCCAGCGCCCGAGAACTCGTTTCGTTTCCCACCCACACCAGCCTCTGCCATTTCACCATCTAAGATGGAAGGTCCGCTGCCGGGTGGTATGCCGCAGAAGCAGCGATTGAGTCTTCAAGTTCCACCTAATGTTGGCAACCCAGTAGTGCGTTTAGTCACTCCAACTGTGCTTGTCAATGGGGAGGAGAATCAGTCGCCAGGTACTGGCCTGGGACCCTCCCCAATAAGCGCTGCTTCAGCGCAAGTAACGCCTGCACATACGTACGACCAACAGAGTATGTACGAAAAGCAAGGCAGGCCGACGCATCAAACATACCATGGTGCACTCACACCATCCGAGACGCCGGCCCAACCACGCCCTCCGCCACCAACACGGTCACAGACTGAACTAGATCTTTCAGCAATGTCCCCAATACCATCAATTCCATTGGAGACGTTGAACCGCGCATTAGCCGCCGAACTCATACGCGCCCCGCTTGGTGGGCGACGGAAGCGCTTACGAGGCAACGAAGCGAAAACCCTCGCATCTGCAATACTACAACCACTCTACGCTAAACCTAGCTCCGGTCCCTCACCGGCAGCAAAGGTCATGTCTGATCAAGCTCTCAGCATAGCAATCAGTAGCTGTCTTGGTCTCACATCTACAGTCGGCTTCGGTCTTGGCGGGCCCACTGGTGGCGTAAGAAGAGTAGATTGCATACGTTTTCGCGTCGGCGGTGACGGCTACGAGTCTCCGATTGACGATGAGGATGAAGAAGCCGAAACGAGCAATGATGCCCAAGGCAGCGGGCGTATTAAGGAAACGTTTGATGTCCTTTTTGCCGTATCATTCGGCGGGCTAAGTGGAGAGTGGATCGCAAAAGGCCTAGAGGCTTCAAATGAGTCTGAAGCCGATGCTGAAAGCCGAGACCGCGGCAGAGGCTCAAAAGACACAGAGGGGGCAAGAAACGAAACGAATGATGAACACTGGAAAAGTAAATATTTGGAAGCTCAACGCAAGATATGGGAGATGAAAGAGGAGGTGAAGAGTCTCAAGGATAGAGTCCTGGAGGCTGTTTTGTAGGATATTATTGGTTATGTTTTGGCGTATTCTGGGTTTCATTACGTGGGTTAGCTGGGTGTGAGCTGGGTCGGGTGGGTCGGGGCATTGGTGTGGGATGGGATGGGAATCTGCTATATACCCCTGTTGTTGCCTTGTTTGCTATCTTGTTTGCTTCTGGGTTGGGATCTTCTTCGCTTTCGTATGCATGTGTGTTAACGAGATTCCCGTATATAGCTCCTTTTTTAATCGCAATTTTGTACATGTATCCGGAACGAACACTTCTCGCATGTTAGTCTTCGAAATTGGGTAATTTCTTGATTTTGTATATCTAGCTGTGTCCCCGAATCGCTACTGCGCCATACGCCATGTTCTTATTTACAAAAGCCCTGCCCTCCCCTCTCTTTCTCTCTCGTGTACACATCACGCCCCATCCTTCTCCCACGGCTTCTTCCTCTTCGGTTTACTAGCTGCCGTCCCCTGTCCCTCCAGTACCGTCGGCGGAATCTCTTTGATACCCGGCACTGGCTTCCCGCTCGTGATCAATTCGACAATATGCGCAAAAGAGGTCGGGTACGGCGCTGGGGGTTCGCTTGGACTGGTGGGCGATGGCATGATGCCGCTTGGTTCCGGCACTGGTGCAGAAGCAGGGGCAGTAGTAGCGGCGGATGCAGGATCGGGAATCACATCGTCGACGATGGAGGAGGCAAGGACGTTGGTGGAGCTTGGGGGAGTAGGCGGTGGGCGATTACGAGCAGAGCGATAGGCTTTGTAGGCGTCAAAGTCTATTGTCTTGTTGTATTTCCTGGACATGTAAGCTATAGAACTGGCACATTATATGATGTGGGTTCTTTCGTACCTTGCATAGTAGAAACATCTCGCGCGCAATGCTAGCTCGGTAGTCTGCTCTGGCGTACTGTTGCTTCCAATGATCGCCTGCAGCCCGGCCTGGAACTCGATATCATCGTCCCAGTTGTAGCGCTCCAAGGCCTCGTACAAATCACTCAGTCCATCCTCAGCGACACTCATGGCGAGCAGTTCCACGGGCTTCACCACGTGCTTAGACAGCTAAGGCAGGGATACTTTGCGACCTCCAGGGTCTGAGAAGGCGCCTGTTCACCGGGTATAACAAGGCATAGAAACGGCTCCTAAGTAATGTCCGCGGCAAAGGCAAGTAAGTGGTCGTACCGAAGCACCGTACATGAAGTCAAGCGCAAGTGTGGGGTAAAGGCAGCTCCTGGCTCAAGCTCAGCCTACGCCTCGCTAAAACGTGCGCCAAGTTTCTCGCAGCTTCAGCCCACGACCTCCTTCCCTCCTCTAGCCCTCCTTCCTCCCCCATCAACTCTTTACGACTTTCCCAACCTTGTTGCACCCTTTTTCCTTTTCCATTGAGCTTCAATTCCTTTGATACCCGTTTTGATACCCACCTTACACAATCATGTCCGAGTTCATCGGGTAAGTGGCCGCCTGGCAAATTGCTTTGGAGCTCCGGTCGCTGACGTCTGACGCGTAGATCCCGCATTTCGCTCATCTCCAAGAGCGACATCCGGTCAGTACCACGTCAATGCTGTAAGATAGCAGCAATTGACTCGTAATAGCTATGTCGGTACGCTTGTCGAAATCAACTCAGAAGCCTCCACAGTCTCATTAGACAATGTGCGCTCATTCGGCACCGAGGGGCGCAAGGGTGGCAAGGACGAATACCCGCCATCAGACGTCGTGTACGAGCAGATTGTCTTTCGAGGCAGCGACGTAAAGGATCTGCGCATTGAAGAGCCCGTCAAAGAAAAGGCGCAGCCCGCCATGCCCCAGGACCCAGCTATCATCGGAGTAAGTCTATACTTGCCCTTATCCCCTTCCCTTTCGATGATGTAAAATTTTCGGATGTAAATCATTTAAACCACCGAGAGCGCAAAACCGTGTGGATATCTTCCGTTGCCTTCCTTCTGAGTCCCTTTTATACAAGCTGCTTCTTCCTCCATTTGTACGAAGCCCAAAGCTGATACGAAGCATGCGCCACAGGTACAACAGTCCCAGTCGCGGCAAGATGGCAGTCCGCAAGATATTACCGGCCGCCAACAACCGCCGCCCAATTATCCTCAACCCGGCCAGTTCCCCCCGGGTGGTTATCCTCCTCCCTTCGGCGGCCCTGGTGGCCCTGGTGGTCCATATGGCAACCGTTTCGGTCCCCAGGGCGGGTTCCCTGGTGGTCCCGGTCCTTTCCCAGGCCCTGGAGGCCCCCCGGGTGCATATGGCATGCCGCCTTTTGGCGCGCCTCCCGGCTGGTTTCCCCCAGGCCAAGGCTTCCACCAGCCTCCGGGGCCATTCTCACCGAACATGCCGATTGGCCCTCCTGGCTTGAACCAGAATCAACCACCGCAGGGCCCACGAGGTCCCTCGGGTCCACAAGCAGGTAAAGATGAGAAGCCTGGTCAAGTTCAGCAACCAAAGGTCGCAGAGGCAGATGGTGCAGCAGCCAAACCACAACCCAAGAACGGTGCAAAGGCAGCCCCAACACCAAATGCAGCAGCAAAACAGCCCCCTCCGCCCCCAGTCGACTCAAAACCTGATGTGTCGGCTGCGTTAGCACCACCCCATCCTCAAGTGGCTCAACAAGCTGCTGCTTCCAAGGGTGCACCTAGCGGACCCAAGAGTGGTCGGATCATCCCAGCCGTGCCTATTCCCAGCCCACGGGCCACGAAGACGGCGCCTCATGGACAGCAGTCCACTGCTCCCGCACAAATGCCTACCGCAGCTCAACAACAGAACGCTACCCAATTAGCGACTGCTGCCGTCGCTGAAGCCATGGCTAAGCTCAACCTTCAGAACAAGGGCCAAGGTGGCCAACCGCAAGCCCAAGCACCAGTTTCTGACCCCATGAACAACTTGGCTCAGAAGGTGGAAGGTATGCGCGATCAGCAGAGCCGTCAACATCAGCCTCGTCAGCGAGGTTCTGGTGACTTCCGTGGTGGTAGGGGCGGAAGGGGAGGTCGAGGAGGTGCTCATCCTCAACATCCCAAGATGGAGGTACCGACGACCGACTTTGACTTTGCATCTTCAAACGCAAAATTCAACAAGCAAGATCTCATCAAGGAAGCCATTGCCTCTGGATCGCCGCTCGGTGACGCTTCAACAGCCCCCGCAGTTGAGGCTCCATCGAGTGAGAAGGAAGAAGTTGTCATTCCAGGTGGATCCATGTACGACAAGAGCTCTTTCTTTGACAACATCTCGAGCGAGCTCAAGGACAGGGAAGAAGCGGCCATGCGTGGTCAGGAGTTTCGCAGCCAGGAACGCCAGAAGAACATGGAGACTTTTGGCCAAGGTAGCGTTGATGGTTACCGAGGTCGAGGACGCGGACGTGGTCGTGGTGGCCGCGGCGGTCGAGGCTTTGGGTATCGCGGCCGCGGAGCTCCTAGGGGTCGCGGCGGTGCCGAATTTAGCGCCCAGCCTGCCGCTTAGTTGCAAGGCCGGATACGTCAGCTTCCCGTCTAGCCTGCTAGACTTCACATATTTAATGGCGTCATGCGTGGATTTCAGCCTCGTGATTTGTCCAGCGTTCTGGGTATTGCGGTTTTTTGGGCGTTCATCTATTTCATACAGTCTCTGCCCTATGGGCTTTGCGTTGGGTTTGCTGGACCGGCTTGCTTTTTCCCCACTTGTATTTGTATAACTAGTCATTGCGGCGATGTAAGGCTGGAAGCTAAAAAGGCGGTACATTTTCGCGCCAAGATAACACGCCATATGAGATCTAATGAGATTCATTGAAGATTATGAAGTATGGTAATTGTTGCTCCAGCTCTAGTGATACATTTGTTGTAGTGTTGCTGTTAGGGTTGTATGGCTTTCATGGCTTTCTTGGGATACTACATGTACGTTACTGTCTATCGTTGGGGAGGTATTGTCGTTCTCATTCACTGTGCTGCTGTGAACTGTGCTAATATGACATGCAAATTAAGTGAGCTTGTTTTTGCAGCGAGCTAACACTACTGTAGTTCATCCTTTTTCTGTCCACCCAATAACTCAAGAATTCAAGACCGCAGACCACATCCCTTTCTACACATTGCCGTTTATCGATGTTCCAGGTTTCGAAATCTGTGAAGTTTTGGGCATGAAGTTCGGTTGTACATGGGTGCAAAAGGTAAGAAGAGATGAGCGTTGAGTAGCTTTTATGCTCCTATACGCGGTATCAAGTCTTATTCTAGTCTTTTAACCATTACTGCTTCATTTCTGAAAACCACACATCTCCTCTCATGTAGCTTTAAAGTTAACACTCTCCTCTGGCCCCTTGCTCTTCCTCAAAGTATACGTCTTCCTGACAGCACATAGTATATCCATCTCCTCTCTACTGCGGCTTGCCTTGAAACTCCACAAATTAGATATCAGTCCCGCTTCCGTCGTATCTTAAAAACACTTCTCCAGTGTTCCTCCTATCTGTCTTGTAACCCTTAAATCAATTGTTTCATCTTCGTGATTAATAGCTAGCTTGACGGATCTGAAGAGAACAGGATAGGGGAATAACGCCTGCGCTAGTGTATCTCTCCAAACAAAGAAATGAGCGTAGTGTCGTGCTGGGTCGTCAACGTCTGCCTGTGGGTCGGGTAAATAACACGGCTGCTCAAAGCGGAGCACACGCCATTACCATTTCACGGTCATTATTTTGTACTCGGCAAGCTGTAGAACTAGCTCGGTTACTTTGTCTGCACCATCTTTTACAGGGCCGTCGAGCTCGCTATAGGGGTAGTGATCGCAATCTACAGTCACTGTTTCGCCGGTTTTGTAGAGCATAGAGGCTGGACTCGCGGTCGTCGCGGAGGAAGCGTGAGACGTTGAGCTGTATGATACGCGAGAGTTTACATCAGAGTAAGGCTGTTGTGCAAGATATTACTCTTACCTCCGGGGCGTACGGATCAGGATCGTACGAGCCCCCGGAGGCTGCGCTAGATACCTAGATTATGAATGCGTGGCATTGAGGACGTAGGAGCTGGTAGATTGAAATTATTTCCGGTGTCTTTTACCTAAATGACATGGATGTTTGAGGGGAAGGAGTACGCGGGGTAGGTTTTGATAGGGTGAGGGTTGCTGGAAAACTGGTTTGAAGGGCATCTTCTAGAGGAGTGCTTTCTGAGATGGCATGGGTATGTGATAGTGTATTGAGGAGGGTATGTTAGGTGGTTAAACTGTTAGATAGCGTGGTATCAGAAGGCTTATCTTGCAACTGGATATTTAGAAGTAGTAGAACCTGACTTTAAGGAGCCATTCCGCGTAAGTTGTTATGCCCAGAGGAAAGGACTACGCCATTTCTCTGCTGGTCAAACACGGCAACATAAACCTAATCCAGGAGTGACCACTCCCCACGATACTTTGAACGGATGGATATGGAATCTGAGAAGGAGTATCTTTTAGCCTGTAGAACAACTCTAACCGACAGTAGGAAATCGGTTCTTGAAGCCGAATAGACCGCGACTGCCGTTTGCGATCAACCAAAGGTCACCATCAAACGGGACATGGGAGTTCACGCGTTGCTCGGAAACCCCCCATTCTGCAGCATATGTGTTGTGTGGGTCAGTCGTATTGAGTTCCTACTTTCTAGAACGAAAGATCCTAAACATCGTCGCGTTTGCTAACCCATAGAGTCACATGGTTGCGGAGCGGCTCCTAGGGCAGGAGTGTTTAGCCTGGAAAATAGTGTTGCCTAGATCTCCCAACAACATCAACGGGCGCCATTCCAGATCTGGCATCTTATTGTATGTAAGTTCTATTGACGGTAGTCCATCTACTTTGGGTGGTGGCGCCGACCCCAATATCACTCACTAACAACGTTTCGGAGCAAGGCGTGATGCGAATGCGACTACTTCCCGTGGGTGTTCATTGGATTACACCAGCTCCAAGCGACGGTCGTATGCTAAACTCAACTAAGCTCATGGACCGCACCGTCCCGGCGGAGAACGAAGACTTGTGCCGCACACGGTACGGACTCAGCGACAAACCCTATCGAAGAGTCGGTTGAATCCGTGATCAGTCATCTCAGGAATACAAAGGTATCATACAAGTAGAATGGTCAAGAAGGCTACGAAAATAGCCACTTGGCAGTTGCTAGATGACATCAATCAAGCACATGACCAAGGAGACAAGTGTGACGCATGATGCAGTCATTCTGCCTATACTAGAGAAAATATTCGAACTGTCGGATCGTGAGTATCGGTAGAGACGTCGGCTGCTGGACACTTCGGCCCGACTTCGGCCCACCTTGCGCAAGAGCTTAGGTATACCTTCGTAGCACCTATGTTCGTAGATATCAATTAGAACCACCGAACAGAATGCATTCCTAGTTATCGTTATTTCCCTTTACGCACTTAGTGCAAAGCCAACCAACACTGATCAGTGATTGCTTGAGGCGATCACAGACAGCAAGGAAGAAGAGACAGACCGCATCTTTGACAGCCTCCCTAACGCACGACGTTATACTCCTGAGAGAAGATTCTGTGCTAAGAACAGAGCGAGGCAGAGATAACGCATAGCGATCAAAACCTCCCTCTAAGCTGCTAATCCAGGCCGAAGCTCGATTACAGCGCGTCAGCAACGCACAAAGACACACTGTTGAAATCCCGACGCGAGAAGTCTTGGGACGACTACAGCACGTCAGCAGCGCAGAGCGACAGACTATTGATATCCCGACGCGAGAAGTCTCGGGACGACTATAGTGCGTCAGCAACGCGTAGCGATTCCGTACGAGCGTCCCCGGACGATCCTATCACGTACAACCACAAGCGCTGGAACCGACCAACCAGCTAGACAAGACAAGGCAACGCGTCAATATACACCGGCACGATGGCAGGCAGCCAGAGCAACTCTGGCGATACAGACGCTGATGTTCAAGAGCAACTACTCAACTATCCATCCGAACGCAATACAAGCAAGCGCGCAGAAACTATATCCCCAGGAGCGAAGTTTACTGCTGAACACCTTATGCGACACTGTCCATACACAGTCACGTTTGACTATATCAACCCATCTCTCTGGGGTGTACCCGCACCAGAGGATGCAGACGAGACGCACGCAACAACCTGGGTCGCGAAGGCTATCCACGACTACCATGTAGGAATGGAATGGGATGAGAGACTATACTTCGACTACCAATGGGACTTTGAAGGATGGACACGAGAGCTATTCCAGAAGGTTGAGCGCACTACGCTAAGATCTCTGAAGACTGTGCTCCGGTATAGGGGAGTCTATACAGGCAAATTTCGGGCTAGAGTAGCTGATTCCCTCTTCAACTTACTAGGAGGAGAAAACGCTCCCGAATGGGACCCTGCAGAGTTCAAGGCCGAGAAGTTTGACGAACGTTCTGAGGCGTACCAGCGTCAGCAGAACGCACATCTAGCAGCCCCTATAGATAGACAAGCGCAGCAGCCACTGCAACAGACGCAGCCACTGGAACCGCTACAGCCGCAGCCACAACGTCCGTCACAGGGCGAGCAGTATAGAGTGAGACAAGGCGTTCGAAGCCACCCGCAATATCAAGAGCTACAACAACCGCCCTACGCGATCAATGCCTATGCAGGACCACAGCCTCGACAAACGGAGCAGGCTATGCAACCACAACAATGGTACCCGCAGACACAGACACGACCCCCAGCGACCGCATACCGCGAGGTGACACCTTTCCCTCAGCAACCTACAAACCGAGTACCTGACAGACCCCTTGGCCTACCACATGACCCGTACAAGACGCTACCGCCGCGATGGTCTCGCAACGATCGGCTCGAAGCCAATACGATCACGCAGTTCTCTAAGCTATGGGACAATAGCAACAAGTATACAGGGAATGCGTACGATCTCCTAGACGATAAGATTAAGATCTTCTTCAGCATCTGCTGGCAGGTAGATATCCAGGAGGAGCAGTTTCACGCAGTGTTTCCCCGTATCCTTACCGGGCGTGCAGAGACGTTCTACATACAGGTTGTAGAGAGAGATGATAGCTTTGCTGATGCGTACATGGCAATCAAAAACCACTTCGACCATGACGTCCATCACCAGCACTACTACACAGACTGGACGACTACAACCTTCGCTCGCACCCGCGCAGAGAACCCTGATAAGGGACTACACGAGGTTCTGCAGATCCTGCTTGACAAGCTGCAGCTATGCCAGCGTGCCCTTGGCAAGAACTTTGAGGGTGAGGATGCCCTCCGCACTACGGTCATCAATGCCTGCCGAGGAGTACCAGAACTTGAGATGGCACTGTTCAAGCCAGCCACAATCTGTGAAGGACTCTTCTCAGATCTACGATCCGCAGTGGAAACACACCTAGCACGGCAACACACCGCCCAGTTGGTCACAGAAGATCAATACTACCTAGACCGCCGATACAACGGCAATGGAAGGATCCGAGGTGGATCTCGAGGTGGAGGAGGATTCAGAGGCGGATCCAGAGGAGCATACCGAGGAGGCGAGCAGCGCGACGACAACGGACGAGGATTCAAGCCACGTTGGAGGAAGAAATGCTTTGTTTGCCGGAAGGAAGGATGCTGGTCTACCAACCACACAGATAAAGAGCGCAAAGATGCCCGTGCGCAGTTCTTCTCTACGCTATACTTTACAGGTGCACAGCCCCCTGAGGACTTCTCCGTACATCTTGCAGAATACGAAGGGATCGAGCACACCAGCCAGTACAATCAGAGAGGCTGGAGAGAGGAGGAAGACTGCGAGGATGACGAGGATGACGACGTCGCGGAAGCACATTCTGAACACCAGTTCTTCAAGGAGCAATGCCTTGCAGACCAGGCGTTCTTGCATCATATCTCGGGCGACGACATATACAGCCGAGACGCGCCGTCAGCACCAGCATCGCAGTTCCTGCTTGAGGACCGCTACACACGATCTGTGTACCAAGGAATCCTACCAGATACAGGCGCTGCAAACGTATCCACGGTCGGCAAGGAGCAATACCTCGCACTTACGAGAGAAGATCCGACGGTTAAGTTAGACACATCTACAGCAGGGAAAGCGTCTATTAAATTCGGAAAAGGCGAGGCTACAGCGTCGATTGGCACCGTGCAGGTCTCTACGGAGATCGGAAAAATCAACTTCGAAGTGCTCGAGGCGCCTACGCCGTTCTTGCTATGCCTTGCAGACATGGACCGCTTAAAGGTATACTTCAACAATACGACAGACGAGCTGGTTCAGGATGACGTACACATCCCGGTGATTCGCAAATGGGGACATCCTTGGTTCCATCTAAACAAGAGAGAGAGAGCAACTATGTTCCTAACGGAGACAGAATTGCGACGGCTCCATCGACGGTTTGGACACCCAGCTGTTACGCGACTAGTCAAACTCTTAAAGGATGCTGGCCATAACGACTTCGAAGAAAGAACCCTAGAAGAAGTCACTAAGTTCTGCCACCACTGCCAGCTCCACAGCTCCGCGCCGCGCCGATTCAAATTCACTCTTAAGGATGATCACCACTTCAACTATGAGATCCTGGTGGACGTAATGTACCTAAGCAACAAACCTGTACTGCATGTGGTCGATTCCTCAACAGCGTTTCAAGGCGCGAGGTTCCTCAGCGCTATCTCAGCTAAAGAAACATGGCAAGCACTGCGGATACTATGGATCGACACCTACCAGGGACCACCCGACATCATCACGCATGATGCAGGTACTAACTTCGCGAGCGCAGAGTTCCGCGCAGAAGCAAAGATCATGGGAGTCACATGCAAGCAAGTACCTACGGAGGCGCACTGGTCTATCGGCAAAACTGAGAGGTACCATGCCCCTCTACGCCGGGCATGGGACATACTCCATGCAGAACTCACTGACACTATGTCCGACGACGCGATTCTCCAGATGGCTGTGAAGGCTGTTAACGATACTGCTGGCCCTGATGGACTAGTCCCGACGTTACTAGTCTTTGGAGCGTACCCACGAATGACTGCAGAGTCACCGCCATCACCATCAATGGTCAAACGCAGCGAGGCTATTCAAAAGGCGACGAAAGCCCTGCGCAAGCTCACTGCAGAGCGCCAAGTTGCAGACGCCTTGAACACCCGCAATGGACCAGCCACTGCAGACATGCTCGCGCTCCCACTCCAGAGCGAAGTCTTAGTATGGAGAGAGAGTGATGGCTGGAATGGCCCGTACAAGATCGCCAGTACAGATGGCCACAACATCACTGTCGACATGGTTAATGGTCCAGCGACATTCAGATCAACTGTCGTTAAGCCATACTACAGACCAGACCACCTGTGGAGCGACCCTGATGCGCCACACGCGCCGAATGAGCCGAATGAGCCGCACGAGCCGATAGCAGTACCTCCGGCAGCGCAACCACGTAGAAGAGGCCGCCCTCCAGGGTCAAAGAACAAGCGGAAGGCGCACGCGTACATCACCAAGAAGGAGCAGGACGATCTTGAGCTAGCTATCAAGCTACGGAACGATGGCGTGATCACAACCTCAGGCGCCCCCTTTGAAGCGTCTGATGACCAAGAGATCAGCGACCTAGTAGGTCGTGGAGTCTTCAAGTTTGAGCAATACGACGAGAGGCTACACAGCAAGATCCGGATCTTTAAGTCACGCCTAGTACGTGAGGTCAAGGGAAAGACAACTAAGCCTTATGAGAAATCCCGTCTGGTTATCCAAGGCTACCAAGACTATGGCAAGGAGGCTATCTTAACGCAGTCGCCAACCATCCAGCGATGTAGCCAGCGCCTGATTATGTCGCTGGCGCCTGGGCTAGTACAAAGCGGCATGAGCGTTGAGCTACGTGATATTACGCAGGCATACCCACAGGCTCAGACAACACTGAAGAGGACGATACTCGCACACCTCCCTACCGAGCTGGTACATCGATATCCAGAAGGCACGATACTCCACGTGATCAAGCCACTATATGGGATCGCGGAGGCAGGAGTCCACTGGTGGACAACATATCACGGACACCACTGCAAGGAACTAGATATGTCAACATCTACGTACGACCCATGCCTGTTGATCACGAACAGCGACGACGCAGACGTCTTCGGCATCGTCGGTATGCAGACAGACGACACCCTCATGCTCGGAACGACCGCGTTCTTATCACGCGAAGAGAAAAAGATCCAGAAGGCGCAGTTTAGATCAAAACCAAAGGCTATGCTGACACCAGAGGTGCAGTTAGACTTTAATGGATGTACACTTACGATGGACGCCAGCAGAGTCTTAATCCTCAGGCAGAAAGGACAAGGAGGAAGGATCAGGCTTGTTGATATTAGGGCACCCGACCGCGCGCAACAGTACACCGAGCAACGCGCCCGCGGAGCGTACATCGCATCAACATGCCAACCAGAGGCATCATTTGATCTGTCCGTAGCTGCTCAAGCGCAGCAACCATCAGACGAGGACATTAAGGCACTCAACAAGCGCCTGAAATGGCAGATGGAGAATCTCACTCGTGGCCTACGCTACGTCACTGTCAACCTTACGGAGGCTAAGTTGATAGTCTTTGT
Organism: Pyrenophora tritici-repentis; assembly: GCF_003171515.1. Lineage (NCBI taxonomy): Eukaryota > Fungi > Ascomycota > Dothideomycetes > Pleosporales > Pleosporaceae > Pyrenophora > Pyrenophora tritici-repentis. The sequence goes on from NC_089393.1 coordinate 1,925,821, forward strand.
AGACGGCTCCTTTGCCAACAACAAGGACCTCAGCTCACAGCTAGGCTTTGTCCTCATGCTCGTCAACGAGTCCATTGGCGCCAACACCTTCACAATACAAGGCAACGTGATCCACTACAGCTCTACAAAGTGCAAGCGCATCACACGGAGCGTACTGGCCTCAGAGATCTACGGCATGGTCAACGGCTTTGACATAGGCATCGCGGTTGCAACCACGCTAAGGATAGTTACAGAACGACTTGGACTACCTGCAATTCCCTTGGTTATCTGTACAGACTCGTACTCCTTGTACGAGTGCCTAGTAAAGCTTGGGACAACGAAGGAGAAGCGCCTCATGATCGATATTATGGCGCTGCGCCAATCATATGAGCGTCGCGAGATCACGGAGATCCGCTGGATCAATGGCGAAGACAATCCTGCAGACGCCTTCACGAAGGCATCGCCAAACCGCGCTCTTGAACGCTTTATTGACGGCAATAAGCTGACAGTCCGAGTAGATGGATGGGTGCAGAGGCCAACAAGCTTTGATGTTTAATGCTATACACTGTCACTACCGATACAAGCAGAGTTACTAGCTATCCAGAAAGAAAAGACTTCCAGTGTCGGATCGTGAGTATCGGTAGAGACGTCGGCTGCTGGACACTTCGGCCCGACTTCGGCCCACCTTGCGCAAGAGCTTAGGTATACCTTCGTAGCACCTATGTTCGTAGATATCAATTAGAACCACCGAACAGAATGCATTCCTAGTTATCGTTATTTCCCTTTACGCACTTAGTGCAAAGCCAACCAACACGAACAGACATTCGGACAGACGTCAAAGGGCCGTCTTCCAACCCCGCCGCAAGCGCGAATGTTCCTGTCGGCTACTCGCCGAACAAGGACAAGGGGACTTCCGCATTTGTCAGTTTCCCTGTCCATCACTTCCTAAATCACTCGCACGACAATTGTGGCTCCCCACATGTCTATCCAAATCTACATACCATGTCACTTGCCTCACTACCGGCGACACACCATCACATGCCAAACTTTCGTGCGCCACCCCACGTAAGCAAGGCCGCTCTCGTATCGATCCGTAAGGAGGCAAGGCACCCGGCACTCCTGCTCCATATAGCATGTCAAGGCATGGCATCTGGCTGACGCACGATAATCGTCCAGGGTACGGGTATGCTGATGTCAGATTCGCGATGCTGCCCATGTCACTGTCGGGCGTGCCGAACCAGAAAAAATCAAAATCCGGACCGAAACGCTCAGATCATTATATTGAGTTTCTTAGTTCAACGAAACCCATCTGTCAAAAAACTCTTGGGTGCCACCGGAACCAAGAGCTTGGTAAAAAACCGGGAGATATGCTGAAGAATTGCCCCGGCGTTTTCGTAAAGGCTCAGGATGATCTTTTTCCGATACTACCCGTTACCAGAGGGTTATCCTTGTTTGATGACTGACCGAAGGGGGGGCAGACGTGGCAAGGGGCAGCAGGAAGGTCAAAACACACACAACACACCACTTTTGAAGTTGTGGTCTATCTTACTAGTCAGTCAGGACTCTTCAACTCGGATAGCCCATGTTCAGGCTTGCCGCGCAGAGGTGAAAAATAGGCAAAAAGCAAAAATGACGCTAACAACGCGTGTCCAAAAGCTTACACCCACGCGGTACATGGCTTGTTCAAAACTCATGCCATACAAACACACGCCAATTTGCGACACGGACGGACAACAAACTACCATGTTATTACAGTAGGCAGGACGCGAAACTCGCGCTTCCACCAGCCCATCGCATTGGGCTGGCTACCGTATACGAGAATAAATTCCAGTTCTTGCATCTTTAGCCCGTTATACCTGTTACGTCACACGCACCTTCCTCGTACAGTAGTACAGTAGTACGGTAGGTAAATCAAACCACATGTTTCTCCAACTACCTATACCCCAGCTTTACCCTCTAATCTCGCATACATGATATGTCTCTGTCTCTTACAAACACATACCCTTCCACCTTCCCCATCCTAATCATACTCCGTTCCCGTATTCACATACAAACGCGCGGTTTATATCACACCACTTTACTTGTGTACGCACACGGCAAATCCATTGCTTCCCCCATTGCCATTCCGGTCCAAGTGCCAAATCGGCTGTTTCACGCGTGCTAGTTGGTTCAGAAAAACACGCGTGTAGTCCGAGCGTCCTTTTTTTTTCTCTTGTTGCTGGCGGCGGGCTTGTCAGGGGGTAGGCAGGTATACGGTGGTGGGAAGGCGCGCCATGTTTCAGAAAATGGGCGGATCGTAACAGGTCTGGACAGGGGGGGCAGGGACATGGGTAGGGTGAGGTAAGCGAAGCGAGGGGTGTCATGTGAGCTATGCTAGCATTGGTGTTGTTGAACGGAGGAAGGGAAGTTGCAGATAGATGGGGAGGCGGATGAGTGGAGAGATTGTGTGTGTGCTGGGGTTGGGTTGCGAAGAGGGAGAGATGTGAGGACGGAAGAAATAATTTTTGTTTCTTGTTCGGAGTAAATTGTGCGAAAGTTATTTGTTGTTGTTGTAGGTGTTGTTTGTTGTTCCGGGTAGGTAAGTCGCGTGATTTTTTGCGTAAACGAGGTTTGTTTCACTCCTTTCTGTTTGGAGTAGACGAGATAGGTTCTTGGTAAACAGATACATGTCACGCGTAAAGACGGGGGGGCTGTGATGAGGCTTTAGCTACATCGCTGAACCTGCCACATAACCGACATAGGAAACACTTTATCGCTATACTTCAAACACCTCCTTTCGCATAGACTAGACTTTGAGAGATAACATGGTGCTCCTTCTCTTACACAATAACTACTTTACCTACCGAACCACGCCTATATCTATCCCATTATCTAATCAATCAAGCAATCAAATGTCCCGGAAAATCCATGTTCACACCACACTACACTCCCCTACCAAAGATCTACACCTCACCCGCCCAAGCTTACATACACTGACCCAAGCGGAGGGAAAAAAAAGAAAAGGTACTTCCCGCACCGCACCCCCCCCTACTTCGTATCGCGCACGCCCAAAGCCAAGGGTGACGACGATCTTCACAGCACTAGGGCTTACATAGCCACACGGCGGAAGTCTCCTCAAGCCTTAAGCCTCTCCCTCTTGTCGCTCAGGGTCAACTAAGCCCTAGTAGAAACTAGGTAAAGCGTTTGGATTTGCAGTTTGGATGCTGACGGGCGACCGTGGTGACGGTACGCAAGTGATGATGATGATGATGTACATGATTTTACTAGGACTGACCGTTGGGCATCTAAAAGGAACCGTTCATGGTAATCGGCTGGGTTACGTAGTCGGCAGTTGCAATGGTATGGGATGGGATGAGGGGGAGAGAAGATGGTCCGCTCACCCCTCATTTCCTAGACTAGTGTAGGGGGGGAGGAAGAGCATGAAGTGTGGCGAATTGCGATATACAAAGTGTGAAACGAGGCTTGTGAAGGTCTATTGCTTGTTCTGATTATTGGCATAAAGCTAGTGTGATATTCTTATGGCTAAGCCAGACTATGCGTGCACAGCCATATACACATGGATACGATGCAATAGTTCACGAGGTTAGAAAACGGTTGAGAGAAAGATTTGGAATCGAATACGACAAGTAAAACGAACGGAGTATAATGCAATAACAGAAGCGAAAATAGAAACTACGACGAAAGAAAGCAAAAGAGAGTAAAGGTATTTGGAAAATCAACGTTCTTATTTCTGCAGCTAGGCTAGAGACGGCGTCGCTGTGCGCGAGCGCCAAACTCTTGAGTGTTAACTTTGTCCTGCCTGTTTTCTGCTCCACCAACCGGACCTTGATCCGGTATAATGATTACACCACCACCACCACCCGATATTTCTTTCCCTTTCCCATTCCAATAGGTATTTCCTTCCACCAATGAGCGCCTTAAAAAGGGGGTTGGGTAGTCGAAGAATGAAAAGAAAAAAGAACTATGAATAAGTCATGAGGCATGGTGTGTTTCAAGACGTAACAAACGTCCCGAAAGTCCGCTCATCCTGCTCATATGAACATAATCCAAGCAAAATCCGAAACCAAAGTAGAAGAGAGGCCAAATGTTAGGAAATCTGAACAACATATAGAAATGTGCATGTGTGTGGGGTATAACCCTGCGTGCCGTATTAGACCGCTGGCGCTTTTACGAAACGTATGGAAAGAAATTGCGTGCGACTGGAATCGTGCCAAGATGAAGGGGTAATAGTACGCAGCGCTGAAACATGAAAGTATGAATAGGTCGAACGAGTGCTATGCCGTGAATATGGTCGAAGATGTGACGAATCGAATCGAATGAGATCGAATTGCCGCTGGAGTATTATCGAACCAAGATGCAGATCAGTGTTATGAGTGGAACAGGTCCCAGGCTCTTGCACAAAGTCCGATGAATTCTTGCTTCTTCTTTTCTTGTGTTTCTGGAGAATCCCGGCCGGCTCCAAAGGGACCAAGGCGTGGTTGCTGGCGGCCTAGTGGCGGTGTGCCGTTGTCTTGCTCGTATTCGTCACGGCCACGTCTCCGTGCGCTGCTGGGACCACGCTGCAATTCAGGTCTCGATGGGTAAGCGGAGGATGCGTTCTTGTTGGGCATTGGCGATGGCGGCGTGGGGGGTTGATGGCCACCGTAGTGAACGAGACGGGGCAGGAGATCCTCACGGCCACCAGAAAGTTGCTGCACTGCCTCCTCGGCCGACTTGTACTCACGAGGCCTTGATGTGGGAGGTGGCTGTGTGAATTGTGGGGGAGGGAAGCTGGGCGAGTGCATCGGGGGCTGGACATTGGAATGCGAAGAGTTTCCCGGGCTGCCGTTGTGGTACGCATTTCGCGCAGTTCCCAGCGGTTCTGGGAAGACATCCGAGATGGGAGGTAACCGGTTGTTGGTCTGCTGAGCCGGTACATGATGGATGTGTGACTGTTGCGATAAGTTGGATGGGCCGTTGGCGAGCTGTCGCGAAGCAGGTGCGTTGCTGCGGAGACCAGTAAAGGTTTGGTTGATTGGGGCTGACTGAATGACGCGGTCGGCGGAGAACTGCTGGTGCGAGGGAGGAGCGATAGAAAGACCAGGAGGAGGGCCCCTTCGGCGGGAAGTCATGGGGGTCTTGATAGTCCGTCCAAAAGCACCGATTTCAGTGTTGCGAGTGTCGTCCGACTCGGCGGGGCCAGTCTTGCCGCCCTTTTGGCGAGCCTCGATAATCTGGCGCTGGCGCTCTCTTACATCCAGACTGCGTTGGAGCTGCTCACGCATAGTCGGGTCCTGGGTGTGGAAGCCTGGCGAGAGGCAGGCGAGGCCAACATCGTGCAACTGACCCGAAGGACGGGCAGTGAGGGCACCACTCGAGTGGACAATGTTGTGGTTGGCCAAGTTTAGGCGCTGGGGTCGGTGGCGGGTGGTGGTGGGCATGTCGGGCGAGGTAGGTTCCTTCTTGACGACTATCTTGGGAGGCGGGCCACGAGACCTGCGCTCGGAGGGACGGTTAGACATGAGTGACATGATGTCTCTGTGAGGAGGGGACATTGATGTGGAGGTGGGAGACGAGGCCGAGGCCTGTCGGCTAGAAGAGGTAGAAGAGGTAGAAGAAGTTGAAGAAAGACTAAAAGACGTACGAAAGAGGTGAGCGCTTGTTCTCGGCTCTGTGCTGTGCACCTGGACTGGAGGCGGTAGGTGAAGCATTTTCGGAAGGCGGCAGCTGAGCAGTACGAGAGTTGGGCGTCACTTTGTGGGGAGAAGAAGTTGAGGGCTGGATGGGTGCATATGTCCTCGAGGAGCCTACGCCGTCTACCGACGCTGGTGCCGCATGCTGAGCAGGGGCCGGGGGATTGGCGACAACGGTGGTCATGGTCGCGTGTGGGCGTCCGTGTGAGAAGCAATGGGAGGGGCAGATAGATTGTAGGAGTGAGGGTGGCAGGGTCTTGTACGAAGTCCGCTACACCAAGTGTCGAGGGATGTGGGCAGCCAGGGCAGATCAAAGGCTGGTGCAACACGGGCGCCGGGGCAGACACCAGGGCGGGGCAAGTTTGCACGGCAACAAGTGGCAGTTGTGCAATGCGAAAAAGGTGGAACCGGAAACCAGACGAGACAAGAGGGGAGGGGGGGGTCACAATAAGCCAGAGAGCTGTGCAGGTTCGTGGCTTGTCGGGCGCGGGTGTGGAGGGGATAAAAATGGCGGGCACGGACGCGGACGCGATGGAGGATGAGGATGTGTTTGCAGAGGGCCAGGCTAGGATAGTTGAATGCGAGGCGGCAGGGGGGAGTTTTCAGCGATACAGCGGCTGGCATGGGACATGGGCGGGCCTGCCTGTGCTGGCCTTTGCCCCAGGCCGTCCTCCGTCTAGGGCGAGCACATGTCGCGCGCTGCGGGAGCTCGCTGCAGCAGACAGACGCCACCGGCCAACCATTGTTTCGGCTAGTAGTAGTAGTAGTAGTAGTAGTAATAGTAGTGTGATTGGTTGTAAGTGTTGGAAGGTACTGTAAGTAACTAAGTAGACGAAATGCGCACTATCATTCACCATGCACATGCTCAGACTCAGACTTGTGCGAGTGGACACCAGCGCCATCAGATTCACTTGAATGCGCGTGCCACAACTTGATGAGTTCGTGATGAGTGGTCGCTGTGTACAGCCCAGCGCGTTACAGGCCCATTGCCAATACTTGGCCCCCCGCCAATCACGGCCCTGCTCGCTGAGGCCTGCTCATCCACCCCAGACGAGCCTTTGACCTGTTTCACGCCGGCGCGTCAGCGGTTTGACCACGCTGCATTCGGCTACCATGGACACGGTGCCCGGCGGCGATTAATTCGACAGGAACATGGTTCATGGGCTCGTGTTTCAGCCAGCCCACTCGGGCCAAAGAGCCAGAGCCAGTGCCAGAGCCAGAGCCAGAGCCAGAGCCAGAGCCAGAGCCAGTGCCAGTGCCAGTGCCAGTGCCAGTGCCAGCACTATTGTTTCTCGACTCTCTTTTTTTCCGCGCTGGGCTCCGGGGCCATCCCTTTTGGTTTGGCACCTGGGCCCGCTGGGCTATCCCACCATGTCGACTGGTCAAGACACTTGTCGGCATCAGGGTCCGCCCGTTCCATCACGTGAAGCTACTCTCCTCAAGTCGCTCTCGGCACCACACGTGGCCGCGATAGCTTCGCCCCGTCCTCGTTGCTCTGTCATCCATCGCCTTCAGCCGCGTGTGCCTGAGATAGATTGCCGCCTACTCGCACACTACACCCACCTCACCTGACGCTACTCTTTTTCACAAACTTGCCCATGCCTGACTCATCGCCCTCTGCCTAGCTCTTGTTGAAACACCCGTCTTCGCGCACCGCCACGACAGCTCCGACAGACCGCTCCTATCAACAAGCAATCATCTGCATCCGAGTCACAATCTTAGCCCCCGCCCGTTGCAAAATCTACGAAAACGCCGTGGCTGCTTGTGTCGAGACAAACCGTCACTCATTATCCGCGTCACTCAATGAATTGCTTATGCACCTAGGCTTTTGTTGTTTGAGCGTGTTTGAAGCACCGGTGAGCTCACCGCGCTGACCATGTTTGATGTCAGCTGGCCTTTTGTTTGAATCAGGCGAGTCCACAACACGCATTACACGTGCTCATTTCACGCCTCCCATCCATCCTCGCCCTTAACACCCACCCATTGTATTATCGCCTATCCTGCACTTTCGCTTCTGCCCGCCCGCTGCCACTGCATTTTAGCCTTCTCCCGCCTTCCTAGTTGACAGCCCATCAGCATAATTGCAGAAGGTGCCGCCCAATGCGGCAATACCGTCATGGCTCCTTCCATATCGAACCAGTGGGGCCTAGCTTTTATTTGCTTCCAACCGAGCCACTGGGATACGGCTGCAAACCCTCCAACATCCAATCAGGCAACGCATCGCCCGCCGTTCTATTTCAGGCAGTGACAGGACTGTCTGACCACCCTCCCCAATGCGACGCTTGCTAGTGCCTGGCTGTTGGGAAAGAGCAATTAACTGGTCTTGGGACAAGCCTCACCTTGACTTTGCCGCCATGCAGAACTCTATCGACAGCGGTTGCTAAAGGCCATGGTCAATTCCTGTGGCTCAGACAGATTGTAGAGTCATGTAAAGCTACCTACATCGTCATGCTACACGCCTCACAGTGTGCGACCTTCTGCAGTAGGCAATGCGTCTACCCACATCTGCCGTCCCACGTATCCCCTTCTCCTTCAACTATCCGTCTTGAGCCCAACATGTCCACTACCGCCAGCATGGGATAGCTACTGTTGCACCAATATTTGATCGGCACCCAGTAGTAGTACGCAGACGTGCTGCGCCGCGCACATCGACCGTTTCGGCCCCATCGGCAGAAGCATCGCTGGCTGCTTCGAATACATAGCAGCAAAAGCAATACCATCTACCTGCGCCGTCGATCATGTTCTGTGGCGCCGCCCCTCCTGTAAAAGCATCGTGAAAAGGTCTCTTATTCATGAGTCGTCGACCGGGGCTATCGGGATCGTATTGCTTGCATGACTAATGACCATCAGACTACTACAGACACTATGCTCTTGCTGCCACGCACGCAGGGACACAACGTCGGAGCATATCTCTTCAAACCGTTCCTGTACGACGGCAATGTACGTCAAGTGCTACAATAACCCTGCATGCAGCACCTCGCCCGAATGGACCGGCTGTCTAGGTTTACAGTACACAGCAGCTCGCCTTGCAGGATCGTCCGCCGTCGTGGTATCGAGTCTTGCATATACGTTTCGATCACGGCATTCCAACGCCTACTGTATTGTGGAACGAGCTACATCATGGGCGAGTAGGTTTCTCTTTTGCCGTCCCGACCGATCAGAACTGTCACCAGTAGTCGACAGAAGTCGGTCCGGCCATCTTTTTTTTCCTTTGTGTCCCATCGGTGTTTGAATGTTTCAACAATATGCCGAGTCAGGTTTAGGCTCCAGACGGAGAAATTGTATCTCGATGTATGCCGAGATGGAAGAATGTCACTGTCACGTGCCTTTTTCCATCATCTCGGCTCCAAGGTCTACTACAACACTAACTCACTAACTCAACGGCTCAACATACATTACAGATCACCCATCAACACCCCTAGCTCAACCTTAGTTCAACCCCACCCATGCCCATCCCCCATTCCACGACATACCCATCTTAAAACCGTACCACGACCTATCATCCCAGTCATCCCACCACCTCCGTCCCGCACTTGCGAATCATCTATTCCAACGTCGGAGCGTGAATTTACCTCGGAATGTCGCGTGTCATGTCGCCCGAGGTAATGCAATATTACGTTGTTGCAGGGTATGCTGGCACCCGTCTGTTGTTCTTTGCGGCGGGCGCATGTGATGCAAGATGAGCAGGCTGTATAGTGTGGTCTAGGACGGAGGTAGGCGCATGTAATTTAGTGTGCGGTGTTGGAGGAGGGTTGATGTGTTGTTGATATATGGCTTGGAGTGTTTTGAAAGGGGGGTGATAGAAGTGGTGGTAGGGTTGTGTAAGATGTTGAAAGTAGTTGTAAAATTGTATATGTATACATGTCTACGTTTGTCGGTTTCTTCCTTTTCGCCATGCTGTATAATCACCATGGCTCTCTCCCACTCACATCGAGACAAGTCTTGCAAGAACACACATACACATACCACCATCACAAACAACAAGGCATCAATGATTCAAGACGGAAAAGAACTTGTAATTGCAACCATACTAACACATTATACCTTTTTAAATCCCAAACAGCGAAGAGTAGTAACAAAGGAAAAGGACCCCTTTCCCGGATATATACCCAACCCGGTGAAACCCCTATTCCCTACGCAAGGTGACCATGCAAATTAAATCCAAGTGTGAAAACCTCAACTCTTGCAAGATAAACCAGGTCTTGCCTTTCCCCCCTTCTTTTTCTCCATCTTATGCGCGCAGAGTGCCATAGTCGGCATTCTCAATCTGATTCGGCATCTCGCCGAGGCTGAACTTTGAGAAATCCTTGTTCAATCCCGCATCCGCCGCCGTCTTCTTCGCCTGGCCCTCAACCTCGCTCTTCTGACCCTTGACCTGCTGTGGCCTCTGCTTGGACTCTTTGGACGGGCTCTCGACAACCGTGTCCTCGGATTCATCAGCCGTCTCCTCCTCAGCACGCTCAACCAACTCATCATCAATCTCCTGCTCAGCCTCCTCATCCAACTTAGCCGTCTCGCCCTCAACATCAACCAGGTCCTCAGCCTCGGCAGGTTCCTCGCGCGCATCGGGCACAACCTCCTCATCGAGCCGCCAGTCCTGAATCGCACGGATGATATCAACAGCCAGCTGCCCGTTCTTACGCAGTGCCTTGTCCCAGTGCGCAGGAATACCCTTTTCAATAACCATCATGCGCGCAACCGAATGCACAAGCATATGTCGCATTGGGCTACCCTCCTCAGTGTTCGCGTAAATGTACTGCACGCGGCGTAGACCCGGGTAGCTGTCACTATACTTGTACCACTCACGCACCACCTGCAGGACATCGGCGACCAGACCAGGTATCTCAAACTTCTCCGCCATAAGGTACAGATCGAAGCATGTTCCTAGATCTGCTTCCTCGCGGGGCACGGGCAGAGAGGAGGAGTACAACCAGCCGACAAAGGTCTTGAAGGGGAGATCTTCTTCTTCGGGGAGGCCGAAGGATTGCGTTCGTGACGACGACGAGGATTTGGAGTAGAAGATTTTGCGGAAGAAGGGCGAGTGGTGGCAGAGGAGCTTCTCGTGTAGGATCCAGTGCGTGTTTTCGGGGCCGACGTAGATATCGACCATGGAGCGGGAGAGGAGTCTGTGGGTTGGTGGTTAGCATGCATGACAGGAGGTTGACTTTGTCGCGAACGGATGGAAGCTGTATGGGATGAATTGGATTAGACAGAGACGTATACATACTCATGGAGCGGTTTTTCCGGAGCGTTAGCCATGATCTCGTCTCTGTTCTTCTTCGTCCCTTTGCAATTCGACAAAAAGACAGCGACCTGCTACCTAGCGACCGTTGACCCGCGCCGTCGATGGATGGATTAATAACCGTCCAAATATTAACTTCCAACAAGCCTATGATAAAACCACAACGTGCAAAGTCGAAACACACAGGAGGAGCGGAAAAGGTGCAAGACGAAAGGTGTGTGTGTGGCAGTGCCAACTTTTAACAGGTCCCGCCTGTGTCTGTCTCGTCCTCCCCCAACCCCCTTGGCTTTTGGCATGGTTCTAGAATGACGTAGTTCGCAGCCACACAGCATACAAACATCATACGCGCCCACGTCCCGGTTTTTCCTTGGTTTTGGCGACGTTTTGCGCGTCAGCGCTACCCTTGTTTTCGCGTCGCACAGGCCCCTCACGGAGGCCTTGGGAGGGGATACAGATACTATGGCATGTGTGAAGGGAGCTGAAGACGAGATGGTATATCATAACAACACCTCCACATACTCATACTATCTTCACTGGTAACGCGTACATCAAACCTGCCATCTCACTTTCCCTTAATTAGGTTTACGCGCTTCGAAAAGAAAGGAAAGGGAGGCTGGCTAGTTCTGTCGTGTCGTCTTGTATGGTTATCTGTTACAGGATAAATGGAGGGGGCCGGCTTTCATGTGTGCTAAGTATGACGTCAACTGTCCCACTTCCCGCGCCCAGCACAACCTCTCCCAGCCCAACATTGGTTGACCGGACCCCGACGTTTATTACGTTTCTGAAAAGATCCGTAAAGAGGGCAATAGATTGGCGAACGGAAGTTTGGTTTTGATCTATCAAATTGCTAATTGGCTTACTATCGATTGACCACAGGCTGTGAATTGAATTGAGCTCTGGGTAAGTGGTAGTTTTGATTTCGTAATCATGCGACGGACTGCATATGGATATGCGACACTTTCCTTTTTTGCCCAGACATTGTTGCTGGGCACTTTGACGCGTTTTTGTGCACGATCGCCGACATGAGATTTGGGTCCTTTGCGGCGCAGTCGTTCTCATTTCCCGATGGGAGGAGATTGCGTGATGGTTTGGGTCATGGTGAAACGGGTTCTGGATGCCGCCGAGGTTGGCCTTTGCCGTGTCTTGTCGTTTGCACATCTTCTGATGGAGCGAAGGATGCGCTAGTAAACCGCGTGTTCTGATATTTTGATGGACCTACGATACAAGAATACGAGAGCATGCTGGTTAGTGTCTATTCATCGTCCTGTCAGTACGTGTACGCGCGGTATGTTATCGATATTAGGAATACGTATGAGCCGCGCGGCATGTTGACTACGGTATGGGTAGCGTACAGGTAGAGTGTGAAGCATGAGAGCTGATATTATAGATACCTTGTCATTATACAGGAAGCTGAGTTGACCCGTAGCTCTAGCCATGATCTACACCACGAACTCCTCGCCGAACCGCTATCCAAGACCCAACCGAACTCCTCACTAATCTCCACTTCTCAACTCCCCACCCTCAATATCTCAGCCGCTCTCAACACAGCCGCCGCACTCTTCTCCACCCACAGCTTCGCCGCCCCTTCATCCCCTTTACCCACACTATCCGTCACCGCGGGCCAAACATCAGCCCCATACCCATTGTCAATCCCCGGCGCACTAACCACATTCTTAAATGTCTCTCTACCCGGTAAACCCCCCTGCGACGCAAAACCTCTCGAAAAATCCCGAAACTTAGCGTTCACCACGCCCAACAAGACCTCATCTCCAAACGCCGTCGCCGTGTCCGCTACCTGCGCGATATGGGCGGCCTGGTGCTCAAATTCTGCGATTGCGGACTCGAGGGGCGAGAGGTCTAGGCCCGGGTAGTCGGATTCAGTGACTGTGGAGTTTAGTTCGGAAAGGTAGGATTGGAGGACTTGGGCGGCGTTGGGAAGGTCCCAGGGGATCAGGGCGTCGTCGGCGATGTGGTACAGGATTAGTGACATCCACTGTCCGATTGCGGTGTGGATCTTGAAGCCTGGGTCGCCGAAACGTGTCATCCAGGCGTAGGAGTCGTAGTTGGAGTGATAATGGTAAATGGGATCGGTTTTGCCGCCGTCGGAGCCGATGTCAATCTGTAGGATGGGTAAGTTAGGGGGTGAGTGTTAGGAGGACAGGTCCAAAGTCGAGAACTTACACATGCGATTCCGTTTTGGTAGAAACTGGCATAGTCGGATCCGCTGCCCAAAGGTGAAATTTGACCTTTGGTGGTGTTGTGCCACATATCGTAGAGTGTTGAGAAATCTCCCCATCCTTCTGGAAACAAGACTTTCTTCATCTGCTCGACGACCATGGTGTGCAGTTCACCGCTTCCAGAGAAAGAAGTCCTGGGACCGGATACCGCGATATCGAGATTCAGGTAGGCGACTGCGTTGGTCGTGAGCCAGGGAAGATGCGACTCTACCCACTCAGTCGAGCCTTGGAGTCCAAACTCCTCTGCATCCCAAGATCCAAGGATTCTGGCATGATTTCAGTGACTACTCAAAGCTCCTAGACGTCTACAACTCACATGGTCCTTTTAGGTTTCCAGCCCTTGGCAACCAGTTTCCCCAAAGCGTTCGCTAGTTCAATCAAGACGGCACTGCCAGAGTTTGGATCCGCAGCACCACCGATAATCCAAGCATCACGGTGGTTCCCCACGATGATGACTTCGTCCGTAGTTCCGTTGATAACGCCAATGACATCCCAAACAGGGGCGACCTTGTTCTCCATCAAATGATCCATGTGAACAAGGGCTCCAGGCGCTGGACCGCTATCGTACGTTATGTTGCTGAAGCCGCCAGTCCAACCACTACGGTTTGCCTCTTTGGCCGTTACACCGTGTCCTCCGAGAGCGGAAAGAAGAGGCAGGGCATCTTTCATACTAATGGGTATAGACGGGATAGAAGGAGTGTATAGAGAGATATCCCCACGGGGCGAGTCCCAAGAGGAGGCCCAGCCAACAGTCGTAGGATCTCCGGAATACAGGGAAGAAAATCGTACACTGCCTCGCTGGATCGAGGACGGATTTCTCGCAGGTCCATCTGCCGGTGTCAGTTGATTCCTATGCAGAACTGCCATAGGAGTGTATTTACCTGGGTAAGCCTCGTAACCATTTTCCACAGTGACCTCCCCGTCATCTAACGGATCAGTAAAAAGAACACATCCCACCATGCCATTATCCTGGGCGTTCTTCACCTTAGTCCCCCGATAAATCCCACCATACATTGCTAGTGCAATCTTACCCTCCAGCTCAATGCCCGCATTCTTCACGACCTGAAAATCAGCTCTAGTCCCACGTCTAAAACAACCACTCCGTTAGCACAATCCCTCCAACTACTAGATGCAAATGAAACAGGGAGAGTCTTGACATACCCAACATACACATATTCCGCCGTAACATTCCCACTAGCACTCATAGCATGATACGCCGGAATCAAATTCGGATACCCACTCGTATCATCCTGCGCCAGCACATCCTCCACTAGGTTCGCCTCATGCACACTACCATCCGGCCGTAGCAGCCTCAACCTACTGTGTTCCGGATATGTATACCAAATTGGATATTCTGCCAGCCAAGCATCGTCAAAACCTGCATTGCGCCACTTCTCCGCCGTCCACTCAGCCATGCTCCTGTTGTGGGAGCCCAAATGGTCGCCATGGGTGTAGTAGTAGGACCACTCGGCAAGGGATGTGTTGTCAAAGGAGTTTACGAGGATTGATTCGGTGGGTGTGAGGACAGGGGGGTAGTGGACGGGGCTGCGTTTCGTATGTTTGCTGTAAGGGGCGTGTTGGTGGATGCGGCGTGAGAGGGCGTCCCAGTCACGTTGGCAGGCATGTGCTAGGGCGCTTAGGAGGAACGTTGTGGTTAGTAGATTGGGCATCTTTTGGGGGGGCGAGAATGACGAGTGGCGTCACCTTTTCGAATCAAAATAATTAGATGGGTGACTTAGAGAGATAATTGTTAACTTATGCGCATATTTGCATGTTTTTATTCTTCAGCTACATACAGCACCCCACGATGGGATGTTCTGTAGACTAGCTTCGGAAAACAACATGACCGACTATCCGATTGTGTAACGTCTTTTTCAGTGGTTCTGATGTGATTGCAAGATGCAAGTTGATGTCGTGCTTTGTTCGCAGCTGCCAGATTCAGGAACGGTTTTAAGGCGATCCGTTGTCATCGCGGGGTATACATCTTGGCTTCACCTTGATTGAGTTAAGAGGGAGAGATACGGCAGTACATTCTCCTTGGCTTGCATCACCGCGGGACATGTTGTGGGTTAGTCAAGAGTGGTGATAAGCGTTTCTTGGCGAAGCTTCCCCGCGGTGGTGGGGTTGCGGGTTAAATTAAACCTACGCCTAAGTTAGAGAAGGATGATTGGTAAACTAGGATGCTGCCTGCACAACGTCCTCGGTGACGACTCCGATACGTATCATCCACTACAATATAAATCGATCATGACTGAACATATCAAATTGTTGGATGGGTATCTGTATTTTGAATGCTGCTGATGTTACAAACAGTAAGAAACTGCGTCTCAAAAAGATTAAGCAGTACGCCGCTCGTCGGGCATATTCTTCCTCTCCTTTGCCGTGACCTTCTTGCGGCGACGCTCGATGACCTTGTCGCGCTGCTTCGCCTTCATGTTCTGGAAGCGGTCGACCAAAGCAATCTTCTTTTGTTCGGCTGCAGATCCCAATTAGTATGAAGAACCCAAGTCGTTGGGTATACATAGACGTACACTTCTTCAAGAAAAACGGCTTCTTGCCCTCCTTGACCAGCTCCTTTTCCTTCTTCTTGTGCTCGCGAGTTACATCCTGTAACCTCTCCTTGTTCTCCCTCGCCTTCTGTTGCGACTCCATGGAAAGTAGTTTTTTCTTGAGCTGCTCCTTTTCGCCCTCATTCTTCGTCTTTTTGATGGTATTGCGCAGTTCTGCAATCTCAGACGCTCTGTAATCTTTGAGGAAGGAGTAACGCTTTTCAACCACGTAGTCTTCGGGTCGGGGCCCTGACACATTATCGAAGCGTGGATCTCGGAACACAGGCTTCTTCACTTCGACCACGTTCCGCTTTCGCGAGACCATACGCTTGCTGGATTGAACGGCCGGGGCGTGTTTGCTGGAGCGCGCATGTGGAGCAGCGTCCGAGTCGGAATCTTCCTTTTCCTCCACATTGTCGTCCTGGGTGGTCTTTGTCTTTGTCTTGCTCTTCTTTGCCTTTTTGCTGGGCTGTGTCCCATTGGCAAGCTTCTCTGCCTTGATCTGCCGTAATCTTTCTCTCAAAGCCTCCAATTTATCCTCCTGTGATTTTGACGTGTCGTCTCCCCGCTTGCGCTTCCGATCGACCGACTGCTTGCTAGAGAGTGCATCCTGTGCCTTGGCTAATGCGCCGAAAGAGACTTTGCTCATTTGTGCTTTTATTTTGTCGTCGTCGTGGTCGGATGCATCTGACTTGTTAATGTTAGTATAAACTACTGGTCCAGTACCAACGACTGATGCTTACCATGTCATCATCCGAACTGATTACATTGCCACCCTCATCTGCCTCAATCACGGAGGCAGACGAGGACCTGTCGGTGACCTCGTAGTAATCCTCGCCATCTGAGCTTTCCTCTGCAGCGCGCAGATTACGGTCGAGTTTGTTTGCTAGGACCATTTTTGCAATGTGCACAAGATGAGATGGTGGTATCTGCTTGTGGGCGCGCGCGCAATGCAGCTTGTGATAGTAGAGTGAAGATACCCGCGGCTGGCCCATCTTTTTTGTGGACCCCACACGTCGGGGGTTTAATTCGCCGACAAGGCTGACAAGCAGCTAACTGCGCCCAAATTTCGTATCGCATGCTCACTGCGCGCTTCGTGTTGCGCGCGCGCAATCGACAATTCACCGGCTTTTGCGTTTGTTCTTTCGTATTCCCCTCCCTACCATCGCACGTGATCCATGGCCGCAGTCGCGTCAACTCGGTACATACAGCCATCCCCATTGCTCTTCTGTCACAACACTCACGCTGACATGGATAACTTCAAGACCACGACAGGTCGAGATAGCTTTCCAGAGCAGACGCCCGGTCGTGCCTCAACCCCAAGCATGAGCGAATTCTTCAACCCGCATGCGCTGCCTTTCCAGCCTGGCAACTTTCCCCGTCAACAGCAGTTTGCTGGCGCTTTCGAGAACCAGCTTCCGCAACGTCTCCCCCACCAGACGGACCCATCATTTCGCGGTCACCAACGGCCATATCCGTACCAAGGGCTCTATGAACAACCTATGGCATGGCATGGTGTTCCGCCGCCGCCGCCGCGAAACCCACCCCCACCACCTATGCCTCAGCAGCCTCCACACATGAGCCCCAACCAGCATGCCTTTCACGAGTATGCCGCCTACCAAGAAGCACTCAAACGTTACCAATGGATGGTAGACAATGGCCATGTACACCCATCATGTCCACCGCCGCCTCCGCCCAACTTCCATCCAAGCGCTGGAGCCTACGCAGCCCAGACATATGGCCCACCCTACCAGCCACAACACGGCTATCAGCACCATATACATCAACCGCAGCAACCTCCGATGGCTCGGGCACATTACTCCACGATGCATAGTGGAAATGACGATACAAAGACGAAAAGGTGGGATAATCATGGGCAAAACAAGCAGGTCCAGTGGACTAATAAGACCCACTGCAAAGCCATGCCCTCCATGAAATATGCTAACTCGAAATATAGAGTACCCGCTCCTCAAAAGAAAAAGTCGAAATCCGCCAAGCCACTGTCAGACCTACCGTTCCGCATCGACCTTGATGCAGCCAAGAAGCCACACACTAACAACGTGTGTAGGGTTATGAGCAAGGTTACACACCCAACGCCTGCCGGCGAGAACAAGGCCGACGAGAAGAAGCCTGGTGCAAAGAAGGGGCGTTACGGCGATGAGAAGATTATGCTTCCTCCGCCGGAGCTCAGAGAAGAGTATCTTATTCAAGCCACTAAAGAGCCATCCGCAAGCGAGACACCTGGTCAGATACTAGTCATCTTGGATCTCAACGGCACCGTCTTGTTCCGGCCCAACCGCAACTCCCGGACTATGATCGCGCGTCCGTTCTTGCAACCGTTCCTGCGCTATCTTTTCGACAACTTCAAAGTCATGGTATGGTCTAGCGCTAAGCCTGAAAACGTGAAGTCACTCGTCAGCCAAGCTCTAGACAACGATCTCCGGTCAAAACTCGTGGATGTATGGGGCCGTGAGTCCTTCGGATTATCGGCATCTCACTATGCAAAAAATGTGCAAGTGTACAAGAATTTGAAGCTTGTATGGTGTCGAGGCCAGATCCAGTCATTTCACCCAGATTACGAAACTGGCGGTCGATTTGGCCAGCACAACACCGTACTTATCGACGACTCTGCGATCAAAGCAAGTGCGCAACCGTACAATCTTCTTGAGATTCCCGAGTTCTCGGCTACCCCTGATCAGATGAACGGCGACGTACTGCGTGAGGTTGCTGGCTATCTGGAAGCATTGCGATGGCAGACGGACGTTTCCAGTTTCATCAAGACGGAGCCCTTCAAGGATGGTGGCCGATGGACGTTTGATTGGCCCGATTCCGCTGCGGGTGGTGGTGAGATGGCCAGCAAGGCAACTGCCACAGCTACAGCACCGAGTAAGAAGAATAATAAGAAGAAATTAGCGAGAGAGGCGGCCGCCGCTGCTACTGAGACCAAAGCTAACATTCTTGTATCACAGACGATCGACAGTCTGGCATCTGTGTCACTGGCAGCATCGGTACAGAAGGACTGGTAAAATTGGTAAAGGACTGGTAGAGGCGGAACATTATTGATGGGCACAAAGGGCAGCGAAGTGTCACAAGATCACTTCTTATGAAGGCGGGGTTCTAGAGAAAGGTTAAAAGTTCTGCATGGAGAGATCTGGAATATTTTGTATAATGCCACGATTCACGCATACAAGGGCAACTGACCTGAGGTATGAAGTGGATCTACGATGGAATGATTTCATAGAGCTCTATACTGGTCTTTTGCTACGGTTGGGCGGTTTGATGTACAGCCATAAGCTCGACACCATGGCGACGATGCCAAGATATGATTCCAATGAATCTCTTTTCCCCAACCGAGACTTGCCTGTACACACGTGATTATGGGTGTGCAGTTTACTGCAAAATCCTCATGATTGTGATAACAGAGCCGCCTCGACTTAAGCGGGGGCCCGCATTATCTTTCTTCGTTCTGCCAGCTGTCAAATATAATCTTTCAATGCAGATGTTTCCTACGAATATAACCAATTTTACAACAGTTTTTTTATTCATATTGTAACTTATTTTATGGGGTTGCGTACGCATGCATGTCACATTTCAAATTCTGACAACCCAACCCACCCCACCTAACCCCTCTTTCTCTCATCTTATGACTCACCACCCCGCTTACCACACAAAATACCTTGACAAATAACCAAACAGGTCTGCTCATTATTACGTACTGCTTCTAATATTTTACTGTGGAAATATATCAAATATTGCGGATTTTTTCCATCAAACAACGATAACACGGTCGCTTAGCTCAGTTGGTTAGAGCGTGGTGCTAATACCTTGTATGATACGCCAAGGTCGCGAGTTCGACCCTCGTAGTGACCAATTTCTTTTTTGCTCCCTACTTCTCTCCATTAATAGAACGAGAAGTTCGGTTAGGTGGGGTTCTTTTTGCTGAGAAGATGTATATATACATAACAGGCTACGCACTAGTGCAATACAAGCAACTACAAAGTGGGATTTCTGTTTTTTAATTCTTGTATCTTATTCTGTAGCATGACTTCTCCAAGCCATGCCTGATGATATATAACCTTCATATACTCGTAACATCATTAACCTTCTCAACCACTACTTCCTCAAATCTGTGGCACAGCGTCGCTCACACTTCCCATATCCATGGTCAGCGCCTCCCTACATGCGCCATTCTCACACACCATGACGCCCTCTTTATCTGCGTTCATACTCTTGACGAGCGGGTTCCTCGACTTGAGCCACTCACCCACGCCTTTACCCAGCTTACTTACCGTGCCCAACCCAGCAGGCCGATTCCTGTATCTCTGCAGCCACTCGTCTACTTTCTTGCCTTCGCCCGTGATGACAGAGTGCGAGATACCCAATTTACCGACGACGACTGCATCCATCATAGTAGGGAAGAGGAAGGGGTGTTGCATGATTTCGGCCTCGAAAGCAGACGCCGTATCACGAGCTTTCTTTGTGTAATCCTCGTGTTCAAGTAAAGCGCCCAGACGATCCAGATTCTGTGCCGAAACGCCATTTGTGCCTGGTTCAGCGTTGTCCATGCCGTCTTTGAGGCGCATGATGAGGTCCTTTTGGTCTTCGGGCGTGGAAAAGAAACCCAGGTGTTGTTTATCCCAGAACATTGCGAGTTGGGTTTGTTGGAGGTCGTCGGCCCATTGGAGGTATGTGTCGTTGAAGGTGGCTTCGTAGAGGTCAATGAGGCCCGAAATGAGGTAGGCGTAGTCATCTGCAAAGCCTGGGGCGTCGCCGGGGCCTTCGCGGTAGACGCGGATGAGAGTTTTGGAGGTGGAGTTGTAGAGGTGTGCGCGGAGGAAGGTGGCGGCTTTTTCCGCTGCGGCGAGGTACTTCTGCGACCGTGTGGGGTCTTGGGAGGAGAGTGCAGCGGATGTGCGGGCGAGAGCGCCAATGGCAAGGCCGTTCCAGGAGACTACGATTTTGTCGTCGAGACCTGGTCGTGGACGCTCCTTGTTACGGTGGTCAAGCAGCTTCTGGCGGCCCTCCTCTAGGATCTTGTTGACCTCGTCCTCGGATAGGCCGAATTGTTGTGCCAGGTCTGGCTTTGTCGTGGTGACGGCTAGTACGTTTTGGTTGATGAGCTCGTCGTGTGCGTCGTGTTCCGGAGCAACGTTACCCTCGTCCTGGACATTGTAGTACCGTGCCAGAATCTCAGCGTCGCGATCGCCAAGTATCTGCTGGAACTCCTTCAAGGTCCATACGTAAAAGGCACCCTCTCGCTTCTCCTTGTCGTTCGGTCGATATAGCGAGTCGGCATCTTCAGACGAGAAGAAGCCACCGCTCTCGGCCTGCATGGGCGGACTTGTGAGATATGTCGCAATATCGTGGACGGCCGAGAGATGCTCAGGGCTTCTCGTCATCAGGTAGGCGTCTAGGTATACTGGAAGTAGTTGCGCCTGGTCGTAGAGCATCTTTTCAAAATGCGGTAAACTCCAGTCCTTGGTGACTGAGTACCGCGCAAAGCCGTTTCCTATCTGATCATGTATACCACCCTTGTTCATCGCGTCCAGTGTCGCCAATGCCATGTCCTTTGCATGTGTGCAGTCTTTGGCACTGAGCACCTCTCTGACGGCACTCGGGTATTGCGACAGCTTTAGGAGGAATCGAAGGTTTGAAGGGGTGGGGAACTTGGGCGCGCCGCCGAAGCCTGCATGGGCCTTGTCGTACCTCTTCTTGAAGTGCTGTATCTGTTCAGCGAGAGAAGCGCGAATGTTGTCAAACGTTACTCACCTCGTATGCTTCGTCAAGTGTGTCCAAATCAAGGCCCTCAGGAGCTGCGCCGTCTTTCCTGCTAATGTTTCCATCCTCGGCAAAATCTCGCAGCTGTGCTGTGATTTCCTTTGCCGACTCCAGACACCTCTGTCGCTGGTCTCTCCACACATCTCTTATCTTCTCCAGTATGCCAACAAAACCAATGTGCTCTCCCATGGCCATTGTTGACCCTGGACCAGGCCAGTAGGTCCCACCAAATATCGGCTCGAGATCTGGCGTGATGAAGGCGTTCAGTGGCCATCCTCCTGAGCCTGTTGTAGCCTGGACGTAGTTCATATATATGCGGTCGACGTCTGGGCGCTCCTCGCGATCGATCTTTATCGGTATAAAGTTCTCGTTGAGCAGCTTCGCAACCTCGTCATTTTCAAACGATTCGCGCTCCATGACATGACACCAATGGCATGCTGCATATCCTATACTGATGAAAATCAATCTGTTTGACTTTTTCGCCAACTCGATTGCTTCTGGTCCCCACATCTGCCACGCCACCGGGTTGTTCATGTGTCCCCGAACATATGGACTCCGGCTCTCGCTCAGGCGGTTCTTGAGCTTCAAATCATCACCTGACGAGGCAGAGTTGCCAGATGTTGTGCTGTGCGCTGCCATCCTAAGAATCGAGGTACGAAAGCTGCGCTGTGGCACTCGAGATACAGCCCGGGAAGGCGCAATAGCGGGAGCAGGCAAGTAGCGAGTCGGCGTAGTCACGACAGGAGTACGTACAGAGCGGCAGGATCCCCGAAGATTAAATCGCACGGAAGGCATACAAGCAAAAATGTCAAAAGGCAACTATAGCGGCGAAATGTTCGGCGTAGCTCTCGACGTTATCAATCGAGAGCTGCGGCTGAGCTACCCAAATCGCGAATTGCCCCGCCCCCGCCAACGACGTAATCCGCCGCCACGACTGGCTAGGGAATGCGCGGAGATTTGGTCTTCACAATCTACAGCCGTCTGACCTGCATCAATTTTTGCAAATTTAGTACATCACACCGACGCAAACTTCTGGAAGTTACCATGTCCGTGATCGGCATGACGTACGCCAGGCGCTAGTTATCATCTTGGCTTCTACCCTTGAAGCTTTCATGGTACCAAGCACCGCTGGACTCGACCACACAACTCCAAGACCGATCCGGAAGACACAAGGACACAATGGCACGTGATACTAGGCACCGAAGCAACATGTATAACGTGCGCGGTTACTGGCTATAACGCTAGTTAGTTCGACATTACCTTGTCGCCATGCATTGGTGTCTCAGATAAACATGGTCTGGACTAGCCTAGAATTTCTTTTGTACAGGCCTTCATAAATTTCATTTCTCAATGTCAGATCACATGCTCCATATAAGCAAAGATGGCCTCATGGACTCTATCTCTTTCGGGTATGACAGTCTCGGTTCATATCCGAGGACCGAGAGCAGATGCGTAATCGCTTCCATTCTAAGATGAGGCGCTACATGATCAAAAGTTGAAAGTCTGAATGCGCACATTCTGATATGTGTAAGGTGGTGTGGCTGCAGCAGAAGGGAGTAGACGCAAGTAATAAGGAATGCCGGATGCCCGGTCAATAGCGTATCGTTGACGGTAATCCTAGTACCATGAAAAGTATCATGAAATTCTCGGGAGCTCTAGCCAGTGAACGCTCCTAAATGAGAGCAGCCATTATTTAGCCAATGTGTCCCCAAGATACAGTAGAGGTTGCGTCTATCAGTGGGCTGCTACCGTGAACGAGCGTACAGGCGTTATGTGTATATGTAGTCTAGCCTAGGCTTTTGCGTTTGCAATACTCTAGGCATGGTTCTCCTGAGGGAAACGATAGCGCGTGCTCATGAAACCCGAAACACAGGGTAGTACTGAACACCGGGCCATTTCCCACTATGCCTGAACTTGATTGACTGATTACACAAGAGCAAAGCACGAGTTACTGCCACAGCGTGTTAGGTGCCAAATGGAGATTTGTGGTGAATCTGTACGAGATTGAATGAGCGCCGCGTCCGATGCTCCAGACGTATCCACGTTGTCTAGACCCCGTGGCAATGCGACAAGTCTAGGAACGGATGACAGCGCCTTCACATTGAGGTTGTAGACCTGCAAGGCAGTCCCGATTCCCGTCTCTGTCTTAGCGTGGAACACAAATGTTGCCTCGCTCATTGGCTGGTTCCTATCAAATCTCCCGTACAAACAAATCATTTCAGTCAAACAAGTCGGCCAAGTGTGAGGTGGGGGCGCGGCATCGGGCTGACTAGCAAATAGACTCAAGGTGGCGCAATGAGGGCTGTTTATTCCGAATATTGAGGAAGAGAAGGCGCAAACGTAGTGCCATGTGGACATATCCACGCCAAACAGAGATAGTACTGCGTAATGCCTGGCTTCGACCGTCAATAGCTACCTTGCACTGCAGAAGACTCGTGGCTACCTGGTCCACATTCACTTGGATGTGATTGCACCAATGGCATCGCTCCTGTTGGTAACTGTAACTCACGTAGAGCACCGTCGCTCCCGCTTCATCTTACCCGTGCCTTGTGCAATCTTATTTAATAAACATTAACCTCATCCCTCGCTTTTCCTCGCCGCAACCACAATCACTCAACCCCCACATTCCTTCATCTGTCTTTTCCTCTTCTCTCGTGCAGCTTGTCTGAACAGAACATACACTCTTTACTTTTCCGTACAACTAACTACACTCGCTTCTTTGTCTCAGTCGCGCCACTGTTGCACTCCAAAACACCCCAGTTCCGAGGAAGCTAGCTGTTAGGTAGGTCTAACATGCCTCTTTCGAATAGCCCTACCTTTTATTGTGGAGGGAGACATGGCGAGCATGTATAAACTTGCATTGCCAAACGCATCGCTTTTCTGCAATCATCGCTGATCAAGCAGACAGTCTTCCCACTCCCTTCTGAACGGCGATTCGGTATCCACCCACTTGAACAGTACGATAGTTCCAGTCTCTCCACGAGAACTCAAGATGCGTTCCTCTCTGCTCATCACTTCTGCCCTGGCCTTGGGTGTCATCGCACGACCACAACTCTTTGGGAGGCAACCCAAGATTGTCTACAAGACCGAGGTGGTGATCCAGACAGTCATCGTGACTATCACGCAGGATTACGTTGCGCCATCGTCTACCTCTTGCGCGACTTCGCGTACTGCGGTACCCATTACTACCTTGATACCTCGGCCCAAGCCTGTACCCTCTTCGTCGATCTTGGTCATCCATACTACTCCCGCTGTTTCTCCGGTGTCTACTACCTCCCGCACTCCTGCGCCAAAGCCTTCAACTACGACTAGAAACGCCCCCTCGGGTACTAGTCAGGCGTATCTGTCCGCAGGACCCGATTACCAAGCTGCTGTGCTCTTCCATCACAACGCCGCCCGTGCCAACCACAATGCTGCGCCATTGTCATGGGACTCCAGCTGTGAATCCAACGCCCGAATTGCTGCCAGCAGGTGCGAATTCAAACACTACATTCCCAGTGGCGCCGGCCAAGGTCAGAATCTCTTCGTTGTTTCTGGTAATGCATTCAATGTCACAGCAGGCATCTCGGAAAGCTGGTATCGTGGAGAGCTTAATCCCATGATGCCGTGGTTCGGGAAGAACGACCTACCCCATGACGTCTTCGAGGAAGTAGGCCACCTCACACAGATGGTATGGAAGGGTACTACCAAGGTCGGATGCGTGTCGCTGGACTGCGGAAACGCCATGACCGTCAATGGCCAGAAGTCTACGATGAACAAGTTCACTGTCTGCAACTACGCCCCGGCTGGGAACGTTGGTGGTCAATATGCCGCCAACGTTGTTGCCCCCATCTCTTCTACTAACCTTATCGGCTGGGCGGACTAGGTGTCGTTCGAAACGACGCGTTATGGGGTTTTCTTCTCTTCCATGATTGAATGGATTGGAGTGGTTTACGATTATACGAATATCGCATGGCAGGTCAGGAGCGCTGCATGCATGAGGCGGGTCTTCTTTTTTCTTCTACAACACGACACGGCCCTTCTTTTGCATTTAAGCTCATCATTCTTTGAGCAGCCAGGTTCCAAAAGGTCTGGGGACGTGTCATTGTACATATTTAGATGTGATCAACATCAATTCAGCCTTTGGGATTTTACTTAAGGTGCATATAAGTCATGTTGCATGCCTATACAATAGCACCAAGCGAACTAAGAGGCCAGGTAAATGCATTATTGGATGGCGGAACAAGCAATCGCTCAAGGTCCTCGCAATAAGCCCGATCTTAGCAGGGATACAGACGATGACGATGTGATACTCTCCGATGCTCGGTTAGCGTAGTGCGCTTTTCAGGATAGCTTGCCGGTACGATTTTACTGACCCACCCTACGATTTTACCAGTAGAACGCGGCCTCCAATACATGGAACTTCTTTGAATTATTGATGTTTTCCCCTCATCTGTTGCGTACCAGGTACGTTACAGCCTTATGACTAAGTTTGAGCGCCAGCATTGCTTCTTTACTTACAGCAAGCTACCCACAAGTTACATACATTTTACAGCACCTGTGGTGGCCCTCTCATCCGTCACAATCTCAGGAATGAAAAACGACTCGCATTGTCTAGAATAATAGCAACGCGTCACATCCATATTTCAAATCTTCCTGGAAGATGGTTCTGACTCTAAGTGATTAGCTTGCCGACTTGCAAGATAGTTGAATATGGTAATCTCATGATTGACTGGTATCGCGTATGGCATTGTCAGCTCCAGGGGAGATATAAGGTAGCATGAAGAGGATCATCGCTATTACCATCAGCAACGAGGAACAAGTTCACCTGGATTCGAGGAGGAAGTTGGAGCGGTTCACCTAGGCGCCCCTATGATGTTAGGCGGTGAAGCATCACCCCAGGGCTTCACCGATTGAACAACAACTGCATTTACCCAAAAGAACACAAGGGAAGCATATCACGAGAATGCGGTATGACGCCCAAGCATACTGATTACGATCAATCTCCCATGAATTGATCATTTGGTCTCTCGGACTGAGATTGAGTGAAACGGCTTCAAGTTATACATCCCATGACACGAATCTAAGAAATCTACCTACACGGCCCCTTGCTTGGCCATGGTGAATTCTACCTCAGATGTAAGCGTGGATGAGATACCGAGTACGCCTGTGCCGGATCGGTGCGAGTAAGCAAACCGAGAGATCGACAGGAATAAGGTTCGGGGTGGTGGTCAGCCCCCAATTTAAGGAAGATTTAGCCGATATAAGGGCAAGCGGTGTTTGTGTACGGGGCTCCCGTGAATACGGTGACTGGTCATGAGTATGACTGTATTTGCGAAGGGAGAGTGGTAGTGTTCTGTGTGGAGAATGTTAGACCATGGATATGATACATCCATCGGACGTAGTATTGACTGCGTTCCGGGTAGTTATTCATACGAATCCATGAAAGAAGTACCGTAAAGGTCTTGTAGAGTGTGTGATGTTGGCGTTGAAGCGTCGTTGAGTAGTCGATTGGTGTTCCGACCTGTCTGGCGTAGGGGCGCAGCGACTCAAAAGTGTCGGCCGGGCAAGCCAGTCTCCATGCATTCACTTCTCACCAGCTAGCTCTCCTCTTATAGGACTAGCTTCTTCTAGGCTTCATCCCGCACCTATATAGCTAGTCCTTCGCTCTTCTCAATACAACAACGATTTTCGCCCACTCAGTTCCCCGATAAAAAGCACGGCCGGATCGTAAGACATCGTCTGTACCAAAGAGGAAGTGATAGCCAGAGATGGTTCGAAACGTGACGCAAGAGGTGTAGTACATACGTACTGCTACCAGATGTAAATAAACACAGGAAAAGGACCCTCCGTTTCCCCCAGAATCTAATCTTCAATTCATTCCAATGGCTCCCCTAACCAGCCCTCCCTAATCAGGCATGCGATTCGCCATCTTTCTCTCTATTCTTGCCAGCGTAGCAATCGCAACACCCACCCCTCCATTCGATCACAACGGACCTCTGGGCAAAATACAAGCAAGAGGATTTACCGGAGGTGCTTGCGGCGATTGCTGTGTCAACAGAGTAATCATGTCGAATTGCTGCTCAACTAGCTTTTCTTGCGACCCTTGCGCTGGATTTGGCGGTGTATGTTACAGTCTTTGCTACTCATGCACCGTACACGTTCAAAGCTAACCACTATTCTAACTTCATAGCCGAAGAGCTCCTGCAAAGGCTCATGACGCAGTATCATTCCTCGTCGACAAATGGGAGGATGGCGGTGTCAGAACACGAAGTGATGTGTTGGAGCTTACGTACCCGTGAACAAAGCGTACGGTAATCACGCCGAATAGGATGCAGGGCGGTCGAGAATTGAGATCTGAAAGACATATAAATAGCTAAGAGAACCACTGCTTGTTCACCTGTTCGTCCTGTTCCACCAAAGCGTCTTTGAAAATCTCAGCTCATCTTACCTCACAACCCTCATCATGCGTCTAGTTACCCTTCTCTCTGCCGTCTTTATCAGCCTAACGATAGCTACTAGTGACAGCCCTACAGGCCCGAAAAGAATACGAGCTCCAGCTCCAGTCCCATCATCTGTTCCAACGGGTTGTCAAATGTGCTGCTCTAGTAGAGGTAGAGAGTTCAAGTATTGCTCCAACAATCCTTTCGACAAGTGTGAAGCTTGCAAATTTCACGTTTGCGATCCTCCTCTCTATTGTCTTCATTGGTGTGTTAATCGCTCGCCGGCACTTCTATGCCTGAAAATCCACAAAAAGTGCGAGTCGGAGTCTGAAATCGTATGTATCAGTAAACAGGTCGAAACCCTCTATGTTAGTTGGAGTATAAGAGGGACAACAAGGAAGATCTGTCAGATTTTGCTTACGATTCGCGACTTGGGGGAGAGAGCGCACTAGGTAGATCGAGGTTTGGCCCAAGCTTTACGAGGACCAGCATCACAAGATTGCAAGATGAGACGTTTCCTGTTAAAACAGCCCGAGCCATAAAACGATCGATTTACCGCATTTCGGATATCCGCTACAAGACACGTCATACCTGTGCTGCCAAGAATGTTAGGGTAGGTATACAGGGCCGAAGTATACCTACACATGTGCATAGCCTGTCCAGAATTACTTGTTCACCATTGCAAAATCGTCCCAGCAAACCTCACACCCATTGTCGTTCTCAAAATTCTCACTATGCGTCTCACAATCCTTCTCTCAACCATCTTTATCGGCCTAGCAGTGGCTGCCGGAACTCCTACCAAACCTGAAAAACCAAACTAAGCTCGTCAAAATCAAGCCTTCATAACGCCGTGTGCGGATTGCTGCCCGACGCAGGGTAGAACGAATAAGTGTTGTATTTTCCCCCTAGGGGCACACGTTGCTCACCTTGCGCAGCTAACGGGTTGGTACGTTCAATTCCCTGGGTATCAACGTGTATCTTGATAGCCATATCTAACTATCCTGTGCTTTTGGTAGCCCGATTGCTAGCTGGAGTATCGCCCATGTGCACAAGGTTGAGGCGGCAGCCGGAAATGTACGAGAGGCGTTCTCATGAACAGAGAGTTGGGAAGAAGCAAATTTGAGGGACCTGACGGACGGAGGCCATGTTGGTTGTATCATCAGGCTTGGGGCACGCGGTCATGTTGGGTAGATCGCACTTGGGACGTTATCAGACCCTGACCTTATATCGAGTTTCAACATTTCCAATCACATTCGCAGTGAAATTCTCAATTCTTTACTACCAGAAGATGCGTTTGTTGACTTTCTTGCGGCAACAGCAGGTCCTTCACGGTAGTACCTCGGCAGTGTTGGACCTAGTGCTTACTTGCCACGTGATGATCAACCACTACCGGTAGGACAAGACCGAATCGTAAAAAGAAAACTATGGCGACCAAATCTCTTGTTCCCTGAATTCCTAACATTGAAAGCTTTTTTGTTCGTATCGATCCTCCAACATGCAGTACCAGTGTTGTATGTTGTCTTAAACACTGGATTAGAACGAGTGCCTATCTATAGGACTGTTCTACGAAGCTATCGAAGGATGTATAGACTGGTAATGTTATGAAAAATATTGTGCCCAGCTCTGAGTCGTTGTTCGCAACATGTAGTTACATGTGGGACGAGAAGGGCTAATTAATGTTGTTTACAAAATTAACCACCACCACATTCTTGCGACTTCTCCTTTTTTTCCCTTTAGAGATCACGTACATTCCCAAACACTTTGTGATTCTTGATAGCATCCCTAGAAAAGTCCAATGTCAAACATAATCATACGTATACCAAGGATGTTGGTAGAAGCTCGATGTTTAGTTCAAATGTTATAATATAGTGAAGTTGTTGGAAGGTCTATAGCACTAGTGCTGAAAGGAAATAACGATAACTAGGAATGCATTCTGTTTGGTGATGGTTCTTCTTGATTCTCTACGAACATAGGTGCTACGAAGGTATACCTAAGCTCTGCGCAAGGTGGGCCGTAGACTCCGCAACAATCAATTCAATCCGGTCACTCTCCTAGACCCACTTACCTATCTAGGTAGGGCTTAAACTCCTATAGGTAACTACTAGGCTTAAAGCGGTAATCAATCAATCCAATCTGAACCTTCTAGGACCCACTTAATTGATTGTTGCGGACTGTGGTGGGCCGAAGTCGGGCCGAAGTGTCCAGCAGCCGACGTCTCTACCGATACTCACGATCCGACAGAAGTCAACAAACCCTTCTAGCCCCGTGCTTGGTTCCGTGAAATGTTTGATAGGAGAACCAAACCAAACCTGAGGGCCACAAGAGCACAATAGAAGAGGGTTGTAGAACAATAGGAAGGACATGGAACATACAGACAAAATTTTGTCTATATCCAAACCAATCCAGTTCACTGTGTGTCTCTTTCTCAGTAGCGCTCAGACAAGATGAAGTCACACTCAACAACTTCCAAGATATCACGACTATCGCACAATGAAAGCAACTTCTATACCAGTGCAGAAGCCAGTTTACTTCACCCAGAGCTATCCATACGGGATTCTGTCAAATCACAACAGGCACGTACGAGAGGCTAGATGATAAGTTTTGATCACGCGTATATGAGGTCCCATGCTTGTCTCTAAGCAATAATATCTTTGTCCTAGTCCAATCTAAGTCACTTTCACGTACACAGTTAAGTTGAAAAGAGAAAGAAACAAAGGTTGCATCTTGCATACGATTCCAGGCGAGACGTAGTGTTGACACACATACTCTTCTGTACTCATCCCTTCAGCCAGCCCCTAATGCCTTTTCTAGCCAACAGCGCAACAAACCTCAAAAGGCCACTCTTTTCCATTCTCACCAAAGCTCCATTAGATACTTAACATAGCGCTACCGATATCTCTGCACCTCGGGCAAGGTCAAAGTACCGTTACCTGCCTGCTGCATAACACACTTGTTCCACTGAAACAAAAGACACTCCATACTTATGCTTAATTCTGACAACAGTCTAAACTGAAACTAATACAAAGTACCAAAAGAGTAAGTGACAAGGCATCTTCCACCAGCACTCCCCAAAATGCACCCACACAAAGTAACCTTGTTGTTACAGCGACAAGCTCAGCACCATCCATGGACGAAAAAAGATACCTGGGCTCTCTCGAATCATCGAGAAGGAAACATACAACCTACACTTTGCAACCCAACCCGGCCACAAAGCAAAACGATGTCAGCGAGCCCAACGCGCACGCACGCTACCGACAACCCCATTCCATCTGGTACTGTAACCGCATTCCCCTAGCGTCCGCGCCGCGCCACTCGGAAAGAAGCCTAGCCGCTTTCGCTGCATCAAAACCCCGGAGATTAGATGCCTAACCGCAGTTACCCACCTCCGACAAAGCCAAGACCCAAGCTTTGCTTTGCCCAGAGGGCTCCACTCCACTCCACTCCACTCCACCGCCACAAATATCTCTCTCATTTTACTTCTCCCGCCTCGCGGCGAGCAAACCGCACGGCATGAGTATGTCACCACGCACGTACACACAGCACTAACAAGGAAGACGCCTTGAAACAATGATAATCAATTGAACCATTTCATGCGAAACAAATTCGTCTTTTCTCGTATTCATCTCGGCCTATGAGCCACCCCTTCCCTTGCTCGTAAAGCCGTAGACTATACCAGACCATACCATACAGTTACAACGTGTTGCCGCTATGAATGGCGCACAGACACCCACCCCCCTAGTAAGCAAACCATAATCACACAACAACAATAGTAACCCATGTTTGGTATCCCTTGAACCAGCGATGATCCCTATATCAAAAACTAAAAGAAGAACAATCCCTATCCCAGCAACTGAATTATGCGCCGATTCATGAACCGAAGTAGAAGTGTGTCATGTTTCGTTTCCCTCCCCCGTAAAGTAATATTCACTAGCAATAGTAGTAACAACCGAATCGCGTTGGACCCCCTCCCCCCCCCAATTAAACTCCGAAGCTCTTTTTGGTGATGGTATGGGGAAGGATACGTGATGTGTGAGACCGCTGGACACCGCCGTATCGAGAGGCCTGGAAGAATGCGACCATCTGAAAGATATGTAGTGATGAAAAGAAGCGAAAGGTTATAGTATATGAACAATAGAATGCACTTGTGCCGACCCGTGGTGAAAGGCGATAGTGAACAATTCGAAATACATGGCGTATGCGTGTATGAGCGTATCACTTGTGTGCGGCGCGCGGGTTATATGGGAGACTAGCTTAGTAGGCAGCCTCCTTAATGCTGACACCACCGGTGTTGTGCTTGCCGTCTAGAGACGTCGTGTCTACAGGTTCGTCAATGGTGGAGACGTTCGTGCTTGGGTGCGAGCTGCTCTGGGGCGATTGTGCGGAACTGCTGAGAGCGGGCGTAGGCATCGTAGGAGAGTCAATGCGATCGTAACGGTACATTTTCTTCTCAACCTGCAAGGGATTAGTTAATTGTTGTAAGAACTCGTATCCGTCGTGTGCACTTACTGAAACGCATTGCTTGCCCGGAATGACCTTCTTGGCCTTCTCGAGTTCGGGCTTGAGCGCCTGAACAAACATCTCGTAGTCGTTTCGGCCAAGGGTATCCAAGAGCTTCTGGATGACATAGTTGCCGTATCCGTCCCGCAGTAAGTTCATGACATTCGTCTCTCCACGCTCGTTCTTTGAGAGAACCACTGCGACGAGTTGGCGACGTTGAGCATCGTCACCGCAAATCAAGCATCGCTCGACAACATTGCTGGCGAACTTGTGCTTGGAAAACATCAAGAACTGGGCCTTGATCAAAGACACAATCTTGGCTCGATCCTCTGGTAGACCATGCTCGATGACATGCTGGGTGACATAGTTGCCGTATTGGTCGGTGATAAGCTTCGGCCCTTCAGCGTGCAGCTCGGTCAGGATAAACCTCCGCTGGGGCTCCTGGACCTTCTCCAATAGGCGCTGGATGACACGACAGCCGTAAGAGTTTACTGACAAAACGCCGACATTGCCCCTGAAAGCTTCGACAATCTTCTGAATGTGCTGCATTGGAACTCGGTCGATGACTTTTTGGATGACGTGGTTGCCGTTTTGGTCCTTGACTGTCTTGAGGACATCCTTCTCAAGCTCCTTGACCATGGCGGCTTGTTGCTCGGTGAGGGCATGTTCCAACGCCTAGCATAATTAGTATCTGTACGGCATTGATGAGTACATGGGAATTACCTTTTGAACCACTCGGCATGCATACATCTGGTTCGCGAGCTCGAGTACGTGACCCTTCATCTTTCCGACTAGGATCTTCTTCTGGACCTGATCTCCATGCTCGAAGAACTTTTGGATGACGTAGTTGCCAAAGACATCCTGCATCAGCTGCAGCGCGTTCTCCTCAAGCTCCCTGAAGACACTCTCCTTGACTTCACTGTTGGCAGTTTCGAGTTTCTGTTGAATGAAGCGAGAGCCATGTTGATCTCCAGCAAACTCAACGACGTGGTCCTTGATGTCAGTCAACTCCCATCGCTTGCTTTGCTTCTGCTCCCTCTTGAAGTTTGACAGCTCAATGCTCATGGCACCCAGCCCATCGCTCATTTGGTGCTCACGTGGACCCCTTGGTGGCTGCTGTTGGACCGGCATCATTGGAGCCATGGGTGCCATGTTCATGTGTTGCGGTATAGCAGATAGATGCATGCCGTTCAAGCCGTTGGACATAGCCAAGTGGTATGGGTAACTGTTTTGGAGCTGAGCAGCGGCGTAGAGTTGCTGGAACTGTTGCTGATGAAGTTGACTAGGAGGGATGATACGTCTTTCCTGCTGCGCCATCTGGAATCCAACCAACTTACTCTGTAGCTGCGCGACACTGTTAGGATGGGCGAGTGTTTGCTCGCTGCTGTAGGGGTTGAGACGGTCGTACACGGGCGGCGTGTTGATGTGGGAGTAGTATGGGCTTTGACGGACTCCGGTGCCGTTGGGTGTATTCCGACTGTTGTCGATCTGGTAAGAGCGTAGCTGGGCGTACTGGCTGGACTGGGCATTGGCGTAACCTTCGGGGGTATATGTTCCTGGACTTCTGTAGGTGCTGTCCTCTGCTCTCGCAGAAGCTTGCAGGTAAGATGTGTTGCCGAGTAAGTCGTTCATGTCCTGTCCGGGCGTGTAGGACGTAGCGAAGTTGTGGCTGATAGACAACCTGTGCTCCTGATCATGGGTAGGCTTGCCAATGGGTGAAAACGAATCACTTTGAATTGAACCGTTACGTTCGGGGAAGCCGCGACCGGTGGCCATGGAGAAAGACGATGCTTGGCGTGGCTGCTGAGAGAGCCTCGAGAAGGCCTCAAGGGTTTGGTTGTACTGTGCAGGCTCGGCGCCATGGCGAGATGGAGGTAGACTGCCGCTACGCGACGGAGCTCCGCTGGACGATGCAAAGTACTCGGAGTTCGCGACACTCCGTCGGTCTTCGTTGGGAGAATGAACCGAGCCCGTATCGGGCCATGATGTGACTCCGGTATCGGGGCGCACAGGGTTCACGTCTGCTTGGCTGAACCCAAACTTGGTGAAGCCAGTGTTGAGTTCATCGACCTGGCGCGAGGTCAAGTTCGAGGCGCCGGCGTCGGCAAACGGCTTGACGGGTTTTGAAAGGGTGCCCCGCGAGGACTGGAGGTAGCTAGAGGGCGTGCTGTCGCCATATTGCTGAGGCTGCTGCGTTCGTGCAATCGACCGCTTGCGTACTGGTGACACAGCAGAGCTCCGAGCTGGGGTTGTGTTTGCAGACGGCTTCTCGCCCCAGACGCGAGCGGTGGGCCTCCATTCCGTCTCGGAGTCGGCAACAAGGGAGCTGGAGCCCGTCTTGCCCTCGGTGAGGTCAGAGGCACCGGCAAGAGCACTAGTGTCTGCGTGCACGTGTTAGTCCATGGGCAAGCAATGCGAAGCTTCATGTCGCGGCATACCTCGTGGGCGCGCAAATGCACCAAGGGGAGTGTTCCAGATGCTGTTCCCCCATGGGGACGAGTGTGCGGCGCGCTGGGAAGAGTCTGTGCCGTTAAGCGAAACACCGTTGGAGTAGTCGCGCGACAGAGGCTGGAGACTGAGTTAGCATGCATGAATGGGCGGTTTGGGGTGGCGGGGGAGTTGCTACGCACATTGGGCGTCGTGACCGTCATATTAAGACCTGATTGAGCAGATGCAGAGTTCATGTACACAGTACAAAACACGGCCAGGCGTCGTGAGGTAGGGGGCGATTAGACGGCAGAATTTACTGTAGTACAGTCCGATCGAGGCTGCGCGGGGCGGCTTATGTGTGCTTTGATTGAGGGTTGGACTGGGCTCAGGCGTCAGCACAGGCAGGACAGGGCAGGTGCGGGGGGAAGGTAGCACTCACAGCTCTATTACAGCTGGTCTAGTGGTAGAATATGCGAATGGGATGAAGAGAATGTACGAAGAATGTGCGTGTGCGTGTGTACAGAGACGGTGCGGCGGCAGGCTGAGAGAGCGTGTGCGGCGAGAGTCCGAGGGGGGGAGGCGGCGCGGGTTGATATGTGCAGGATGGGTCGCGCCCTTGGGTGTGGCAAGGTAGAAGGTGGTTGCTGGTGCTTCTAACCACTGTGCATACTAATCTACAAGCGATGGGGAAGCGCGCCAGGCGGGGAACGCATACGGGTCGGGAAGGATGCAAGGGCGTCGAGGCAGGAATGCGGAAGAGGGATTATATGTGTGGGCAGGGTCGGACGGAGGGTTTTGGGATTTGCGATTGTGTGTGTGCCTGAAGTTTGGTAGCGGCGCAGACGTGACCAGACGCTGAGGGGGAGAGGTCGACGAGAAGTGCGGCAGCTGTGGGGAGCGAAGACGTCTTTTTGGTGAATATGCGACTGGGCCCTGGCGATGATAGGATCGGCAGCTAAGTTTGGCGTCCGCAGCTTCTGGGGAATACGCTAAACGTCCAGCCAAGGTTGTACCGAAAGGACGGGCTAGAGGACTTTGGGAGCGTGTCGCAGGTAAGGCGTGGAATCCGTGGATGCAAGAGGCCTGCAGACGGGTGGGAGGGTCTACAACAGCGGGCAGGATATCTTCGCCATAAGAACACGCTCGTCGCCGTCCAGGCTGCGCTGTAATGCGCTCGCCGGTGCCAAGGGCGAGTCAGGGTCGATGCGGCAACGCAATCCGTAGCCGATCTTCGCTGGGTGATGCGAGGTATAGCAGCCTGAGACACTTTCCCCTCGCATGGACAAGGAGATTCAGCATTATCTACAAGGGTCGCTGCGTTTCACCACCACCCTACTGCCAGAAGCAGCTATCCTCGTCTGGGTCCGTCGTCTCCCCAAGCGCAGCCTCCAAAGCCGTTAAACGTCGCCGCAGCGGCCAATTGAGCGACGCTCGACTAGTCGGTGGTCCTGAGTCTTGACCCTCTGTCTGCTAGTCGGCCCATGGAAGCCGGAGGGAGGGGAGGAAGGGAGGGAGGGAGGGGAGAGCGGTCCCTGCAGCCCCCCGAGGCACACGAGAGGAGGCCTTGGATTCGTACTGGACTGTAGGTAGTGCACTATTGCTATCATCGTGACTGTCGACAAAGGCACGGCAGATGCATCCACAAGCCACCGTCGCACACTCTACGGATGCCATGACGGTTGACAAAGCCTTGTCCCGCTCGTGACTTGCGACATCCATCCATAATTCTTCTCGTTGGTGCCCCCTGCAATAATTGACGCCTCATAGCCACAGGCTTGCGCCGCGAGGCTGCAAGTTGCATGCGAGGCGTCCATGGAGCTACCTACCTACGTGTCCAGCATTTGTCTTGTGCTGGTGCTGTGGCAGGCACGCGTAGTCGTGGGCGTGGGCGTGCAGGCATAAGCAAACTGGCGAACACTCTCCGCACAAGATGCGTTTCAGTCAGCCTGTAGTTCGTCGTGAGGTCGCTCGACGCCCACACCGCTCCTCACCATGGCCCTGTGGGTGTGGTACAAGCAAGCCACGGACGTCGCCGTCGCCACGAAGCCAGAGGAAGATCCTCTTGGCACCAGGCGACGCGATAATTCCGTGAAACAGACAAC
The DNA here is from genome assembly GCF_003171515.1 of Pyrenophora tritici-repentis. Taxonomy (NCBI): domain Eukaryota; kingdom Fungi; phylum Ascomycota; class Dothideomycetes; order Pleosporales; family Pleosporaceae; genus Pyrenophora; species Pyrenophora tritici-repentis. The sequence continues at coordinate 1,962,729 of NC_089393.1, forward strand.
CAGGCCAGCTATGCACTGTACATGTGCTATGAGGTCACGCGCCCTGCGGCTAGCAGTGTCTCTATGCTCGCCTCCCAAGACTTGGACTCGGACTGCAACCATGATTGCGACTTTTTGCAAAGACGACATGCAACAGCCTGAGCAGCCAGAGTGTCGCACCCTCACAAGGCACGTACTTGGCATCATGGGAGCAGAGAGGCATCCAACGTCCCGAAGTCTCAGAAACAGGGCCGAACGATCATGTTTCAACGGCTGGGATATGGGCCGGGTGGAGAGGCCAAGAACAGAGTGCCGGCCTGATACGATGCCGTAGGAACTGGCAACATCTAGACTGTCCCCGCCGGAATCCTCCATGCAAACCTGACAAAAATGAAGGCGGCCCGGTCAATGGCTTTGTCGAACGGAGGAGAGACGGCGCTGAGGAGGCTCGAGTTCCATCAACACATGGCGTTCCCTGTGACAGAAGAGCCATGACGCCCGTTAATCTGTCGTTCGATACGCGCGTTGCTGTGGTGCGTGCTATCGTCCAGCATGATCCTGTAGCGCTCCACAGGTCGCGCCAGACGTTCGTCTCAGCCTCGTTGTCAGCTCTCTCCACGCCCCTTGTCACCACGCCTCTCTCAAACACCCCATGTTTCGTGAGCGATGAGCTTAACGCAACATCTCGACAGCCGCAATACTAACCCTCTACCCGTACATAATCTGGGCATGTCTGCTTCTCACAGACTGAGCACGTCTGCGTGCCGGCTCACGCTCCACTCGCGATCAGCCTAGTAGAGTCTCGACCTTTTGCTATACCCTACCCCAGTCCTTCATTATTACCGCCCCTTGCACTGCGATGCACTTTCTCCACACGACGGAATTTGATCTGTTTTGTTTGCATTGCTATTGAAAATTGTTGACTCGATCCTCTTCTCCTATCTCGCTGGCTGTCACTCTGTCAGTAGGTAGTCAGGTGGTCTGCAGCCGTTCTATACTGTAGACGACACGGCATCACGACCTTGAGCCATTGGTCTCCTTTTGTGTGATGGCACACTGGCTGGCGCGTAGGGCCAAATATAGGAAAGAGAAGGGTGACCTGTTCCTGCCGACTTTATTGCGGCTAGGGCCGAACGGGCCTAAGGCAAGCGGCTTGCTCGCCTGTTGTGTCTAGTGTGTCTTAGCGTCCTATAGTTTGTTTGTCTGATTCGCGGACACAGTGGTACCTGCATCGGGGAGTTGAGCCAAGCTTAGGGTCGCGCCTTCGTCAACATAACGTTGGGGAAGGAACTTAAGGCTCTTCTCCTGTCTTCCCGTCCACCACTTTCTTTGCAGATTATTGCTTCACTCTTTCAGCGATATCTCGCGTTCCATTCTTTCCGACCCTGTGTCTCTCGTTCCTTATCTCTACGCTGCGAAAACGAAGGTGCCAAAACAAAGGTGTGTACCCGCCCACGCATTCCCGCCAATATATCCGACACATTCCGAACATTCACACTACGCCATAACACCGCACCACCGGCAACCATAGCTGAGCAATGGAGACTAATATGCGCATAGCAAACACACTCCTTAATCAATACTACAAGCACCAGAGTACTCTGCACGCCATCGATACGCCGTAACGAAACACTATAACCAATATCATAATGATGAACATCAACCTTCTCAAGCGTGACGACGACGAGAACATGGGACCCACACATCTCGCCCTTGTCGCTTTCCTTCTGATGATGGTCCTGCTTTGCCTGCTGTGCATCGGAGGCCTCATATTCCTACGCAGCCTCCGCAAAGGCAGGAAGTTTGCAGAGACGGAACCAGAACTACCCATCTACGAAAAACGACAATCAAATCTTAATGGCTTGACCATAACGGCCATGCCATACAAGGGCAGAGAGTCCGTCATCACCTACTCAGAGAAGCAGGGCCTGATGGACAGCCCACCCACCAGCCCGGTTCCCGAGATCCGCATCACATTCCCCGACGAGGTTGACGAGTCTGGCAAGCAGCAATCAGGCCGCGTAGTCGTAGTGCGTGTTGGAGACCACAGCGTTGGACTGGAGCCCGTAAACGACAACCTACCCCCATACCAGCGCGACGCATCAGATCGCTTCGACTCGCTCGACCTGGATCGCATTGGTGGACTCAAGGAGAAGAACGACAAGTACTACTCATAAACACCTCCATACCATGTCAACCCCCGGCCAGACCCTTGGTACAAACGAGTTTGGCAGCCCGGGATTTCCAGCCATTTGGCTACGACCGACTTATTCTCGATGACGGCTTTATCACGCTGATTGCCAGCCCCTACAACATCCTGCCGAAGACATGGAACAACCGGCTACGGCGTACCATTTCTGTATATTCTCGGAGCTGAATGGCCTATTTGCTGTATACCCTGATTGGTCATCTCTTCAACGAGGTTGTTGTGCCTCTTACATAACTCTTATTCAATAATTTATGATATCTCAAACTCTCTCTAGCGTCTGTGTAGAACAGCACGAGAGCCAATACAACCTTTTGTCAACGTCCGATCTGTGCACTTGAAAGTGAAATTGAAGCAAAGGGAATAACGAGTATGACGTATGCTTTGCATATGACTATCTTGAAGCGTCCCAACTTTTTCCCCTGTCATCTTGACAAGCTTCAAACAGTCGAGCGGCTTCTCAGGAAACTTTTGACTTGCCCTGCGGCGCGCATCCCAGTGCCTTAGCATGACATCGGCGGCTCGGCGAATACCGCGATCCACTTTTGGAGCCGTGGATGCTCGCGACAGATCCTCACTTTAAACCGCGCACCAAGTTTCTTCCATGGATTCCGTCGTTCCTTGAGGACCTTTTACGCCCTCCAAACACTATAAATTCATTAATTGACGTGTCTCTTTGCCGAATTGGTATCACCGCGGGGACTGTCATTGCCGACCACTATGGAACCGCGCGAGGTCTTCACGCCGCTGTCTGACATTACCGGCCAGACTGGCACCCCTAAAGCTCGAAAGCCCAAGGAACTGCCGCAGCAACAACAGCCGCAGCAACAGCCACGGACTGTTGTCCACGATCCGGATAAGGCTAAGAGGCTGGGAACGGTGCACTTCAAAGCAACTCATAGCATCATTGTTGCTTTTTTTACCTTTGTATTGTACGCCTATATCGCACTCCACACGTTAGGCATTGACGACTGACCACGTACAGAATACTTCACGTTCTCGGCATATATCTCTTCACCAGTGGTTTCCTTCTTACGCGATTGGTCCTTGACCACAACTCACAATGCGGGACTCCTCCGATCGACTCTGCAGACTTGTATACAGCGGGCAATGCCGAGAAGGGGTGCTGGCACCCGAAGACGTTCAGTAAAGCCGTCGTCATTATTGTTGATGCCCTCAGATATGACTTTACTGTACCCTTTGAGGCTCAATTCGATTCTACCGATCTAGCAGCGGCCGCCGCGAACCCATCCCAAGCGCCTCCAGTCGCCCCACGCCATTTCCACAACGCGTTTCCAGTCTTGTACGAGACGGCTAAGAACCAGCCAGAGAACGCGTTCCTGTTGCCGTTTATCGCAGATCCACCCACTGCCACGATGCAGCGGTTGAAGGGGCTTACAACAGGCACTCTGCCCACGTTCATTGACGTTGGCAGCAACTTTGCGGGCCAAGCCATCGACGAGGACAACTTGGTCGGACAGCTGAAAAATGCAAGCAAGCGCGTTGTCCATCTTGGAGACGACACATGGCATGCGCTTTTCCCGGACTACTTCGAGCCAAATCTCACACACGCATATGATTCGTTCAACGTCTGGGATCTGCACACGGTGGATAACGGGGTCACTGAGCACATCTTCCCCCTCTTGAAAGCTGAGAATGCAAGCAAGTGGGATGTCATCTTCGGCCACTACCTGGGTGTCGATCATGCTGGGCATCGCTACGGCCCCGACCACCCTGCCATGACCGCGAAACTGAACCAGATGGACGATGTCTTCCGGCGCATGATTGAAGAGGTGGATGATGACACTCTTCTGGTGGTCATGGGCGATCACGGCATGGACGCCAAGGGCGATCACGGAGGAGAATCAGACGATGAGATTCAGGCTGCGTTGTGGATGTACTCAAAGAAGGGGGTGTTTGGAAGGAGCGATCCTGCATATGTTACGCCACCCAGAAACGCCCACATTCGCCCGGTCGGTCAGATTGACCTTGTCCCGACATTGTCACTCCTGCTGGGCATGCCTATACCCTTCAATAACCTCGGAAAGCCGATTGAAGAAGCGTTTATTGGAAAGAGCGGAGACGATTTCAACAATCTGGCGACGGTCAACCGTTTGACGGCCGCACAGATCCACACATACCAGCATGAGTATGCAAAGGTTCGCGGTATCGCAGACAGCTCTCGAGCTTCCTCACTCGCACTCTGGGCAGGTGCAAACGACGTATGGAACTCTCTTAGCAAGTCCAAAGCTGACAGCAAAGAAATGCGTCAAGTCTACGAGGCCTTTGGGGCTTACCAACGCGACACGCTCCGCATCTGTCGCGATCTCTGGGCTAGATTTGACATTCCACGAATGGTCAGTGGCGTCACGATCCTGGCTTCCAGTCTGCTCGTTCTTGCCATGTACGCTCGAATCATCAATGGTGATCGCGGTGATATTACACCCATCTTCTTCACGCGAGGCGCTATAGGCCTCGTTCTTGGAGGCATCTTTGGTGTCGGTCTCACCGTATTTATGCCAGAAGATGCCAGGTCCCACGTTCTCATCGTCTCTGCCGCACTCAGTGGCATCGTTGGTTGCGCGTCCACTTTCTGGTCTCTCAAGTTTCGTCTCATGTCTCCTATCCCGAACAGCGTTTGGGGCTGGACCAGTCTTACTTTTACACTCGCCCTCTCTGGAGGATTTGCCGCGAATTCTTTCACTATCTGGGAAGACGAAATTCTCCTGCACTTCCTGACCACTTTCAGTGTTCTTGCACTTATTTCATCTCTCCGCCAGAGGCGCGTTGCAGATCGGACCTTGGGTGCATACCACTCCATCCTATTCACCGTCTTGCTTAGAGTTGCCAGCTTCTCAAGACTATGCAGGGAAGAGCAGATGCCATACTGCAAGTCTACCTACTACGCTTCCGCCCTCTCGACCACGTCTGCAGGATGGCAGCTGGCTATTCCCGCGGCGGCTGCCATTCTCATTCCTACGTTCATCAAGAGCTATTACGAAGGCACCAAGAGTTACCAACACAACGCGACCCTTTGGATAGGTCTCGCATTGCGCTTTGGCTTGATGCTTTCTGCTGCATACTGGACTCTTGATGCCGCTGATGACGGCAACTGGCTACCGGGCTGGGAGAACATTCTCCAGATTACGAAACGCTTGATCGCACAGATCGTACTTCTAATCAGTCTAGCGTTCGGATACTCGATTTACAACTGGTCAAAGCCCCTCCTCAACGTTATCATCAATAAGGACGGCACGGACGAGCACGGTGCACCGAAAGAAGCAGTGACCGTTCTCGGCTTCGCCAACGTGCATGGCTCGCGCTATGCACTTCTTATCACGATCTGGTACTTAGCTATCGCTGTATTGCAAAAGCCTATGGGAGCTGGCGCGATTGCCATTCTAGTCTGGCAAATTTTCTCTTTATTCGAGATTATCGATACAAACAATCTCCGCCAGTCGCCCATTGGCCCCGTCGTCCTCGGTCTGCTTGGCTCCTTCCACTTCTTCAAGACTGGTCATCAAGCTACGCTTTCCAGCATCCAGTGGGAATCAGCTTTCATCCCGCTTGCTAAGATCCGCTACCCATGGACACCTATTATCGTAATACTCAACACCTTTGGTGCGCAAATTCTCTGCGCCATCGCCGTTCCTTGTCTCGTCCTTTGGAAGGTCAAACCACAGAAGAAGGGTCTGTTGAGTGTCGTAACTAGGGCCATTGCCACACACATTCTCTTCTACGCTACCATTAACCTGGCAACTACCATGTGGGCAGGCCACTTGAGGAGACACTTGATGCTGTACAGGATCTTTAGCCCTAGGTTCATGGTTGGCGCTGTTGTGTTGCTAGTTGTGGACTTTGTCAGTATTGCCATTGCGCTTTGGGGCACGCGAATGAGCATGATAAGTACGGCGGAAGTGTTTGGATTTGGTGGTTGATGATATGGATATATAGAAGGGTTGTGTTTAAAAGCCCCGCCTGGGGAAGAACTGCGTCACCCATTTAAAGCTATGTATACGCATTTTCAGATTCTAGTTGCATATGTTTGCGTCCCATCGGACGTGCACTCTGCAATTTCCATTTCTCCAGATTCTCGGAAATAGTGCTTGTGATGTTTGTCTTTGTGCTGTCACACCGTCCCTTCACCCTCTTCAAAGTCTTACATCCTGTCGCCATTCCCAGCGATTCCCAGCATCCTTCCTGGACCCTGCAATGTAGCTTAGCTCCACTGGTTTTACCGCTCTTTCTGCCCGCATGTTCTCCGCTCTTTCCTCTCATACACAGCCCAGCCTGAGGCCGTGACGTCATACATCGCAACTGCTTCGCCTCAGGTAAAGGCAGCTGCTTGCTCTCCTCCACATAGCTTCGCGACGGTGGTGCGGTGGGTACATAAACCTCACGGGCTTGCCCATCCTTCCTGCTTTCTTCTTCTCTCCACCCACGGCTTTGACCCAACTGGCAGGGTACCTCGTGCAGTACGCTTCTTACGGCTTCGGACCTAGCTGGCTTTGCTACTCAGCACCTCGAAACGACAGATTCTACTGTAGAGAAACAACTTTCTCAAATCGAAAACTGTCGAAAGGTATGTTTGCGAAGCTTGCTGGGTGAGTGGACAGGTGCTAACCGCTGCATAGATTGCACGGCAATACAGACTCTGTCTGTTGATTTTCTTAAGGAAATTGGTTACTTTGGTAACCCAAAGCAAGCAAGGTACGTTATAGTGAGTGAGTGAGAGAAAAGGACGGTTGACTGACTGATGGCGCAGGTTACGCAATACAGATTGATCCTCGGTAATCGAACCTCGAGCTTGAACAGTCCGGTGGCTGCCAACAACCGACGACGACGACGACGACTACGAAACACCTAACGGCAAGATGAGGCCGCGTGTCAAAGATACCTTTGTGGCGCAGGACCTGACCGACGACTCTACGGAAGTCATCCCCGTCATTGGACTGCAAAAGGTGATGAGCCTGAAGGACAGGCTCATCAATCGTTTAAGCCAAACGATTAAAAGAGATGTCACGTTAGAGGAGGACACTATTCATCAGTCAATCAAGATCCACGTCTTCCCCAACCGGAGTTCGCCTCAAGCACCACTCGATGGTGAGACACAGAAACTGTTAAGCACTATGATGGATACTCTGAGTCTCATAGCAAAGCATAAGCAAGGTACGCTCATTTTGATCAGATTCTAAACGTAGCTAAAATGACCAGGGCCTACGTACGATGACGCCTGCGAGGTACTATGGAATGCGATACTCGAATATTCCTATCCTCATATCGATGGTGTTATTGATAGTATGAATCGAATATTTGATACGGAGACTTTTCAAAGTTCGATCGCTAACTTTACCATGCCTCAGCCTGAATCGACTGCGGACGAAGAACTGGGGACGCGGCTCTTGACACTGTGTCAAGATGTCAAAGGATGCGAGTCATCATTGAAGAACATCAACGCCTTGGCTCAGGTCGCCTCCACTATGACAAGGGTAATCATGAACTTGGGCGAGCGTCTCAAGTTCTTTCTACGCAAGGCTCAGATCTCGAACGAGCTATACCAACTCATATGCGAACTTGGATTCCCCGAGCGCATACATAAAACACTGATTAGAGCGGCACGCACATGCAGTAACTTCCTCCATCCTACAATCCATCTTGAACGCGTCTCTTTGTCCAATGGTAGGCCGCTTATGCAACGTGCTGAATTCCCTGACAGTCGAGGAGCATTATCAGCACCCAAGCCAGCACCACCACCTCAAATATCCAATTCTAAACGCATACCATTCCAACAAGCGACATCAGAAGCGTGTTTATCATCTTCGCCCCCACCTTCTCAACTTCGTGCATCAACTCAACCCTCTTCGCTTGGGCAACCACGCACTACGATGTACTGTGCTGTGATGGAAACGGCTCAGAAATACCTCGCGCAAGAAGACCGCCATCAAACGTTTCTAAGGCTGAAACCGGATACAAAGCAACTCGTAGCACATCTTGTAGGAACACTCTTACGAACAAGGCTTCTACCGGTGGACGTGGAAGCTTGGCAGGCTTTTGGTTTCGTTACCGCAAGCAGTGAGGAAGAAGAGCGACAGCTCGCTGGACTTTACTCGGTTTTGCTCAAGGAAGCCGAAAACCCACAGAAAATCTTTTGTGATCTTCAGCGCGCACTCGAAACCAACACTCTGACTGTGCTGTTTGACAATAATGGATACGGGCACTTTCGACAGATGTTCCCCAAGCTCGAAGCGTTTCTTAGAACTCCACCAGCACAACGCTCCACAGTCTGGCGTCTGAAACAGTTTGTTCTTAACAAGAACGAGACCGAGCCACCAGCGTGGGCTCAGCGCGATTACGGCTTCAAGTTCTGTAAACAAAGAGAAGAAGTGTTGCTCCTCAAAGAGATCTACAACAAGATCTGCAAGAAGATTTCATTGAAAGATCTCCACACTGCGTGCATACATGGCAGGTTATACGAGGCGGCAGTGCAAAAGGGCGTCTTCGTGGATGCAAAGTACAAACGACTCATGCAGAATGACTACCCATCACCATTTCTCGGATACGAAAACGACAAAGGTCTGAAGAACTACCGTGGCTCATTTTTCAAGAAACGCTAGGGCTTGTAGGCCTGCGTGTGGGCTACTACGCTTGGTGCGCTTCTGGATCACCTGCGAACAGGCTTAATTTCCTCTAAATCTCCGATACTTTTGCTTTTTGCGATATCTTTAGCTGGCCTGGCTGGCTCTATAGTTTTTAGGTGGGGCTTTGTTTCTTTCTTTTTGCAACTGGGGACAGGATGATCAGCGGATCAGCATCATGGGCATATGCAGATCACTTTGCTTTCTTTTTATCAATTTCAAAATTTGATCGTCCAAGCACGGACGGGGGATTTGAAACAGCATGCTTATAGGCGGTCTTTGACATGGAAGTCATTATCTCTGATAGCCACTACGAACTCATTAGTTCGCTGGACTTGGGTTTTAGGTTTGGTATGCTTTGTTTTGTTGATAGTCATAGATCGATACAAGTTGTGTTTTGAAATCTCATCTCCTCTAGCATCTGCTGTTAGACTTGTGTTTATATTAATTAGCATGCGTTGGTACATTTGTATATATAAGTGCTCATACTTCTTATGTCCTTTTCTCTCCCTCCCTCCCTTATTCCCAAATTTTCCTTCTTGATCAAAAGAGATGTCTTACTACCACATGTGACTGCACCTAAAATCTCATGGAATACATCAAATGGGAATCCTCGCTCTCGCGTCTTCCCAATATTGCCATCTAAAATCACGATTGCGACTATTCTATGGTACTGCGCATTACCAGCTACCAGAACACTTTTGTATCCTCTTTTATTACTAAAATTGTCGGATCGTGAGTATCGGTAGAGACGTCGGCTGCTGGACACTTCGGCCCGACTTCGGCCCACCTTGCGCAGAGCTTAGGTATACCTTCGTAGCAGCTATGTTCGTAGACAAGAAGAACAATCACCGAACAGAATGCATTACTAGTTATCGTTATTTCCCTTTACGCACTTAGTGCAAAGCCAACCAACAAAAATCGAATTCTGCTATCTTAATGGACCTGTCCTTTGGGACCCAATTCTAAATCAAAACCCATCTGTCACATGTGCTTTCTTGAAAGGGACTGTCGTCAAAATTCATAAAAACCCATTCCACGCCTTTTTCCCCGATGAATAAGAAACTTATAGGCGGCAAGGTTAGGATATTACCTGTATATAAGTCACAAGCACGTACGCCTCTCTTCTTTCTCTATATCTATTGCACATTCGCGATTCTAAACGCGTCGAAATCCTGGCGATATCGTGGGAATAAAATGACATCGCACAAGAGAAAATGTGTTGGAGGTGGGGGGAAGTTGTTCTACTCTACCTAACCTCGTATTCCAAAAACTCTAGGAAAGCTTGCATATATGTGACTTTTGAATATTTGCGCTTTTACTCTTCGTCTTCTGTACGTTGGTAGTTGGTAGTTAAAACACATGGAAGCGGGGGGGAGGGGGTAGTATGTTGTAGGAATAAAACGAAAAGGTAGAATCCATATGTATCTGGGGTGGGGTTCCTATTCTGACTCCTGTGAAAGGCGTGTATATAGGCTGTAAAGAGAAATAGTGTCTAGAGCATGTTATAGTGTGGCTCGTGTAGAGAGAGCGTTGTCGTGGGGCAGGCTTGATAACGTAATCCACTAGTGAGAAAGTGACTTCACGTTGTCTCATGGCTGCATTTGTCGTGATCCTTCTGACATCTATCTCTCTCATACCCTATGTCGAAGCCTGCATTGATGCTTTATATTGCTGCCGTCTGTTACTAGGCTATATCGGCTGCTGAAACTATCAAGACACGTTGTTCTAGCGGATAGAGATTTGACCTTAGAGGAAACTTTTACGTTCATCAAGTCGCGTAAACACAACTAATGTTCTACCTCTACTTAGACTCCTAGGGCCTAATAGATTGATATCCCTACATTACCGATATAACAAACACGAACACAACCAAAAATTAACAAGAAAAGTGTAGATAGCCAGTCCCGTTACAGGAAGGCCATCAAAGCCATACAAAAACAGCGCGCATAGGGAAGACCAAGTTTCTGCGTCGGCCTTCTCAACTGAGGCGAACTGTGGTCTACTTTACTATTTCTGTGGTATCTTCCCCTTTCCTTTGCCAATATATGGCGGAGGTGGAGTAGTTCCCGCTCTCGTTGTTCGATTAACAGCTGGCGAGCTGACTCTAGCGGATGAAGATCCGGTAGCACCCGAGGATACGTTTGCTGGTCTTGGCCGCGCCGACCCGGCAGCGCTACCCGCAAGAGAGGCAGCTCCTAGTCCACCGGACCTCGAAGAGCTTGCCGTTGGCTTAGATGTTGATGGTTTCTTCGATGCCAATTGAGGTTTTGACGCTGCTGCAGTGCCAGGGGTTTTGGAGCCACCTGCACGAGAAGCCGACGGAGCAGTCAACCGAGAACCTGTCGGAGAAGATGTACGGAAACCCGATGGAGACTTCATGAATTCATTGAAAGCTCCCCCTGCACTTATTCTGCTGCTAGCTCCCGAGGACGCACGACTGCTTGGCTGAGAAGGTGGACCAGGGCCTAGACGAGCTTGCCTTGCTCTTTGACCAGTTGCTTTGAAAGTCTCGAAATCTGATGATCTGCCATGACTGGAGCCGTGATATCCACCTGCACTGCCAGTTCGGGATTGTGGACGGGAATTTACAGGAGACTTCAACCCGGAACCTAGCGAAGACGGTTCAGGAGAAATCAATCAAGATCTTAGACTGGAACCTAGCCGGGACTGCACACGGGGACTTGTTGGAGACTGCATAGCAAAGCTCATTGGAGATCGTGAATGGGAGATTGCCGGAGAATATAGAAGGAATAGTGCTGGAGATGCTGATCTGGAGCTCACAGCCTGATCGCCTGTCCTTGTCCTCTTTGGTGAGGGCTTTCACGGTGAACTTCCTGAAGCGCCTTATCCCCCACTTAGACTACCATTGACACCATCGACGGGAATGGGGATACTTGACTAATTGGCATACTCGATGGTTGACTCTCAGTGGAAGGTTGTCTACTGTGTTTTGTCCAGCAGCACGATTGTCAGGCATTAATCCTGAAGCGCCTTGTCCTCCACTAGGACTGCTATGGGTAGGAGCGGGGCCTCTTAACCGAATGGGCATACCTGATGGCTGACTCGATGTGGACCCTTGTCTACTATGTGCATGGTCAGGGACAAAGTTCCGAGGAGGCATCGAGCCTGCAGCGGGACTACGACCTGAGCCACTCCTATGTGGCTGAGTTGGACTACCTAGGGCTTGATAAAGACCTGTATTAGCAGCATCGTGCGAAGACTAAGCTTGAAAAGTCGAAGGTTGAGCTCGAGGCCTTATGGTACCCATACGTGAAGACTCAATTTGAGGTGGCCTGGACTCTTCTTCCGATGCTATAGCACCAGCAAGTCCATACGAAGCTATTTCTCTTTTCTGGCTATTCGCATCTGCGTCAATTTCGCCATGTGCTCATCTTTGTCTCACCCTGTTTTCTTATAAGCTCTTTGGCCTTCTTAATGTCCTTGGACCGCAGATTTGAAATACGACGTGTTTGTTTTCTGTCGTTAGAATCTAGGTTTGTGAAGAAATTCCTCTTCGTGATGAAATGTTCTTGGGCTTTTGCCTTCTCGTTCTAATCTCGTTCTTTATAGTACTGATTAGGATCTTCTACCTTGATACATAACTTGCAGGGTTCTTTCTCGAAGACCGGTTTAATCCTATCGCACGTTTTTGGATTCTGGCATCGAAATGTTCTCGTGCCCCTTGGAACATACTGTTTGGGTGCATATTGTAGCTTCCGGAAACAGTCCACACTATATAGAGAACGTTTGGAGAGCGAAGAGAGAAGTTCATTGATAGTACAAGTCGCTAGAGCCTTCTGGCTTGATAGAATGTATCCGCCTTAGATAAAAGTACTAGCTAGTAGTACCATTCTATAGAAAAGTCTCGAAAGAATAAAAATATATTAAGGGCTTGATGTTGTTTTCGTTATAAAGAAAGGAGACTGCATTAGAAAGACTGGTATATAGGTTCTGAAACAGCAAACGACGTCGAGAATCATTAATATAGTAGATTCACGTGGCTTTTCAAGCTGCAAAACTGATTCAAGTCTACTAACGTGTGACACGATACTTTATATATATTTCTTGAATTACTCTCATAATGAACATCAAGCACACTCTTCGGGCCTGCAAGCGTATAAGAATAACCTAGCGATTCGCCACAAGCATTGTGAAGCCCTTGAAACATGGCAGTGACCCATAATTACACAATGCCAAATTTTTCCATGTCGAGAATTGACCCTCCCGGTCACTCAAGAGACAAAAGCAGCCGGATAACCTCAAAACTAATCTTCACGTCTCCATCCCCAACCCCGCCACAACCCTCAACACCTCCTCTCTCGAAACCAATCCAACAACCGCCCTCTCATACCAATGTATCCCCAACTCCTCCCTCATCTGCGTATCAAACTCCTCTTTAATCCTCCCCAACAACCCCTCATCTACCCTCTCCCCCTTCCCCACCAGCGCCTTCGCCGCCTCCTCCCTCACCTCCTCCCTATTCGTCTTGGGCTCCACAGCAGGCGGCCTATCAGACCCAGTCCACTTATTCCTCAAAAGCCTAGCGAGCGGTTTGCGGGTGCGCGGGTTATCGAAAGCAGTGGCGCCGTTTTTGCACTCGGGCATCCAGAGGGTGGGTAGTTTGGTCGCGGGTTGGGGTTTTTTGAGGAGCGCGAGTTCGCGGTCGTCGGCTGAGTGTGGGGGCGTGGCGAGGACGAGCCAGTCGCCGGATACTTCTGCAATGAGGTTGCCGTCGGAGGTTGTGCGGAGGGGACCGCGGGTGGTGTCCAGGACTGAGGCGTAGTCGGTAAAGAGGTCGGTGAGGCGCTGGGAGTATGGTGGGCGTGATGGGGATGGTGTTGGTGAGAGTTTAATGGAGCGAGTTTCGGTATCGGTGGCGTTTATGGGTGTGATTTTTGGAGAGGTAGGCGTGCTGTTTGTCATATCGTTTGCTGGCACGGGCGTAGGCGCATTTGGTTCATCTTTAGGTACGAAGAGCTCATCGCTTGGGTCTTCGTTTAGAGAGTAGTGATCGCTCATGCTGCCCGGCATCATTTAGATAGGATTATCAAGGGATATACTCTGTGGAAAGTCGTGCGTTTTGATAGAGAGTTGAGGTGGAGCGCAAAAGTAAACGTAGTGACAGCAACCTAGCAAACGTGTGATATTTCGTCATACAAATTCACTTGTCAGAGGTAAGTATGATGTGAGTGGAGTTTTGTAGCCTTAAAGTTTGCCTGTCACGTTGTTGCTTACGGTGAGATAAGTGAGTGTACGAGTGTAAGAAATATACTACACCACCTAGGTACCCTTAGTGCAACCATGGAACCAGCAGCTCGCGTACGTTACCAAAATCGATGATGTACCTGTTGAGTAAAAGTTATCCGGTACCCATGGATCGGTTTTTGGTCGACATGGGGTAGCTCCAGGACTTCGATAATGCGCATGCCTTCACCTTACAGTTGAACTGTTTTAGTAGCGAAACCTTTCACTGCCGACGTCTTATCAGAGACGGGAGTTGAAAAATGCTCAGAGGCCGTACAAAGAGCTCTCAACATAATTTTTCAACAGTTCGTGATGTCATTCCTGCCACAGTGGTTGGTCTTTTGCTCGGTACCAAATGTTCTGAATTTCACAAAACAACACCAATGGCCCACATGATTCAACGCTTTCAGCACCCTAATCCTAGATAGTAATGATGAAGCTATTTGCAGCCGTAGTCGTTCTAATGGTTTATGTCGGATCGTGAGTATCGGTAGAGACGTCGGCTGCTGGACACTTCGGCCCGACTTCGGCCCACCTTGCGCAGAGCTTAGGTATACCTTCGTAGCAGCTGTGTTCGTAATAAATCAATCACCATCACCGAACAGAATGCATTCCTAGTTATCGTTATTTCCTTTCAGCACTAGTGCTATAGACCTTCCAACAGTTTACAATATAAAATCCACAAAACTGGATTACTGTTCACTTCACAGCTGCTATCATACCATACTATACTATGCTAAATCTATATTACACCCCACTCCACTCCCCTGCTCCGCCCCGAAATCCAACAAAAAAACTTTTTTCGTATGACGTGGCAGCAGCAGCAGCAGTGGCCTAGATAAAAGATATATACAAAAGACACATAGGAAAGCCAAATAGATACAGTGCACATCGAACCAGTCTAATCGAACCCCTTCGCTTCCAGTTGTAAACTTTACAAAGGAAAAAAAAATCCGAAACATATTATGCACAGTTTAGGCAGTAGGAACAGTGAAAAGTAAATGAAAAAGAACAAAGCGTTTGCAGTCAAGTTTTGTAAAAAGAAGAAAAGAAGAAACAAGCAGAGAGAGGAGAGAAGAATGGCAACCCCCTCCCTCAAGCCCTCACATCCTTGAAATCACCCAACCCCCCTCAATAAGGCGCCTTCCCCACAACCTCGCCGCCTTCACCCTCCTCATCCTCATCCCCCACCCCAATACTATCCAAAAAGCCCGAGAAATCGGGCTTACTTCCCAACGACGACTTGATCTCACTTCCCCTCCTTCTCCGATCCCCACTACGTCCCCTACTAACACCACTCTTGATGCTCCTCGATTTGTTCGCCGCACTGCCATTCGGCGCAGTTTTGGGTCTTGCAAAATCACGCGTGTCGCTGTGGCCATTTGTGAAGTCCTCTGGGATTGGCGGTACAGGGGGTAGGTTATCCATGGTGTATGCGCTTTCTCGCGATTGCTGGGCATGCGACATGGACGAGGAGGCGGTTAGCGGTCGTGGGGTGGATATAGCGGCGGGTGTGGTAGGTGAGTCGGCGGAGTTGGGGAGTTGTTGTGATTCGGTGGGGTTTGTTGTAATAAATGAAGCGTCGGATAGAGAATGCACACTGATGAGCGAGTCGGAGGTTGTAGAGGCATGGTCGGAAGAGGACTCATGGTGGCGGAATGACGGGGCTCGTTGCGAGTAACCCGTTCGAGGTGCTCCGCCATGGGATGTGGATAGTGCGCGTTTGAGGTCATCGACACGAACGGTTGAGCGCAGAGACGAAGAACTATTTGGCGTTGCGCCGGGGCTGCGACTTCGGTTTGGAGACGACAGACGTCCTACTAGGCCGTAAGCGGCAGAGCGTGGCTTGCTCGCAGCGCGTCGTGGGCTCGGGATTGGCGAGTTGGCACCGCTGTCAAGGTTGCCATTCGGGATGTTGACGCCGAGAAAGTTATTCTTTGTGTAGTGGGTCCCGGATCTTGACCCGGTCATAGACGCAGAGGAGGAGTCTTTGGTGTGAGCGGCGAGGCAAACATCGCGAGTCCAGTCCGCCAGAAGATCCTCTCGAACCTTGAAAGGGAGCTCGGGAGCATTCTTGTGGCTAGCAGGCTGCACAGGCTGATGGATCGTAGGGATCGACGAAGAAATTTGCATCGTATGTGGAGGAGATCCGGGAGGGGAAGAGGGAGGGGAATACAAGGAAGTCGAATAACCTTCCGATATCTTCTCAACCAGAGCTTCTCGGTTATCAAAGGGCCTAAGGGCTTCGCTCTGGACAATCTCCGAGGGGACTGCAGCAGGTGTTGGGTGTGGTGTTTCGATCAGGTCAATAGGCATGGGCGGCACACGAACGCTCTTCATCCACAGGCCCTTTTGGTTCCTGCGCGTGATCTCGTTGTGTAGTGCACGGCCAACTGAAGTGACCTCAAAGTCAAGAGTCATGCTGAGTGCCCAAAGGTAACCGTGAACTAAACTTCCCAGGCGCAGCTTAACAGCCGGGTCTTCCACGGCTACAATGTCCTCCTGCAATCGCATAATCATGGGCAATCCAGTTCTTGCCGCATTAACACCGAGTCTGTTGACAAGGGTTGTCAGCAGTAGGTGAAGGAGTAGGTAGTCGGCCTCGGAGTCGATATAGAAGAGGGCATTTTCGTAGACGGCGAGATGTAGGAGAGGCAAGAAGGTATCCTTGCCGCGCCTTGGCACCTTTTCCCTCGCCGAAGCGTTGGACGCCGCACGTCTTGCCAATGAGTTCTTCTCGTGATCCTTCTCCTTGCGCCTGTAATTGTCCACAATCTTTAGGTCCTCCTTATCCTTTTCAGTGTCCAGCCAGGTCACCAAAGCATCAACGTAGGCTTTCCTAACTTGGCCGCTCGGGTCACGCAACAACCACTGTGTGCCTTCCCAAACGCTCACTCCGACTTTGCTTCGAGAAACAGAGGCGGTAGAGCCGTCTGGTCTCCGCGCATTCGCCGTCTTTATGATGGCCTTGACTGCTTCAAGAGCAGTGATGCGTGCAGTTTCGAACGAGAAGAATCGGTCAACGTGTGTCTTCTCTTGCATGCTTACTGAGTCGGCCACGGCCTCGACAGCACCCTCAGGGTTCTGTATCGCCTCAGCGGTTGTAGAGACACTTGAGAGGCGCGACGGCTTCAGTCGGCTAAGAATTGCCTCGACCATGTCGGAGATCTGGTCGGTGTAGTATACGTGTGTTGCAAGGTCGGCCATGCATTTCTGCACAGTGTCCAAGAGTTGCAGCCTGGCTTCCGAGGGCTTGTTTACAACCTCCATGACCACGCCAGCCAAATTGTTCGTCATAGCCTGGTCGCCTGCCTCTTTCTCTGACATGACCGACGTTGTTTGCTGGTGATGTGGCGTAATGTTGGATCCTGGTCCTCCAAGTTGCAGGAGTAGTAGCGAGTGGGAGATTAAGCCAACCAGGACATCCATAACACTGAGTCCGATGAAGTTGATTGTCGAAGCGAGCAGGTAGTCAATGACTGTGGCGAGGAGCAATTGGCGTTCGAGGTCCTCCTCGACGATTGGGCTTCGTACCAGGGCTTCGACGGCCCCTACCAGCACTGTGTAGCGGTCCTGGACAGGCACCCAAGCACATATCATGGCCATGAGTGTAGTGGCCCAATGGCTCGCTTCGCTCGGCGGCATTCCCTCTGGGCTCTTGACATGTAACGTGATGAACTGCAGCACGGCTGTTGTCGCAAGCCGGAGCTGGCCCCTGTTTACGCCCTGGAAGATGCTCCGCAGCGCGTGCAGCGCCAACACGCCAACCTCCTCCTCGGCCAACTTGTCTGCATCTTCCGTTGTGCCAGAAGCGGCAACGGGGTCTCCATCGTCATCGTCGGTCCGGGCGGTAGACACGCTCTGCCGCCGACGCGACGCGAGCTCCTTCTCGTGGTCGCCCTTTGCGGCTTCCCGTGCTTCCAAGCGCTTAAGGTATGCGCCGCTCTCCGAGTGTACGTTGAGGAGGATGACGGGTATGACGACAGCCAGTTGCCGACCCGTCTCGGAACCAAGCGACTCGGATGAGGCAACTGCATTCAGGGCCTGCAACCCCGCCTTGCGGTATCGGATGGCGACGGGCCAGCTGACGGGTGCCTTGGCTGTCTTGACGGCGTCCTTTGAGGCAAACTGGGCGTACAGCTGCACAATTTCCTCGTACTTTTTGATGTAGTCCTGGTCGGCGGCCAGGGCGGCGGGCTCCTGGTGGGCGCATAGAGCCTCAAAGGTCGGCACAGATTCCTCCACCATGGTGACATCGTTGGAGTTGAGGATGGTGCGCAGGATATGCAGCACCGCGCCCGCATACAGCGGGAGGTCGCGCGGGCACTTTTCGATGAGGGCCTTGACTATTTGCAGCGTGACCTGGATGTTGCCTGTCCGGACCTTCCACACATCTTTTGTGGCGCGCTTGTCGAGGAAGTCGACGACCTTTTGCAGCTTACTGCGGCGCGTGCTCGCATAGTAGAGGAGGTAGCTCAGCTCGCTCGAGTTTGCCTTTGCGTCGGCATTGTTCTTCTGCACCTTCGGGTAGCACTTGAGGACCAGGACCTGGTGCTTAGGGCGACAGGCCTGGCGCGCGGCGTTCATTGAAACTCAAGGGGGGAGGGCGACGTTGCGGGCTTCGAGGCGACGTAAGCGTGCAGCGAGTGGAATAACGATGCAAGGCAGCCTGGGACACGGCTGCGGCGACAGCGACGGCGACGGCGGGGTGCGGGATGATGATTAGGATATTAAAGGAATTGGATGAGCCGCGTTCTTTCAGCCTCGTTGCATTGTTCAGGGTCAAGAGTCACGGGCAGGCATCTACTGCGGACGGGCGCGGAGAGGGGAGAATAGTCTAGCACAACAAGGTGTGGGTGTGGGTACAGATGCATGTCCGGCCGCATCCAGGTCCGTCCAGCGACCCAGAAATGTGGTCACTGCCCAAACTTGTGTCCCGTCAGCCCTAACCACCACCCCAAGCCCCATCGAGTGCCCCCAAACATAGTCTGCACTCTTAGTTTAGTGCCAAAACCCACCGTCATCATTGCTGCCAAAACCCCCCTTCACTACATATACGCCTGAAACGAGCCAGTCGTGTGGCACGCGAGCGGTGCACTGCCGTCAAACGCGCTTAGCTAGACTACTTGCATTTATTCTTCTTCTTATTGTACATTTACATCTTCTACACAAGACCACAGCAGCCCCTGGATCCTAATGCCTCCTGGTCTTTCCGCGCCGATGCCTCCACGGCTCGCTACCTTCCTTTGGTACCGTTACAGGCTCATACCTGATGAGCGGCTGCTGAAGCGCTTCTTCTGTGTCTGGCACCAAGAACTTGTCCGTCTCTGCGTCTCTTGCCAACCACTTCTTCTCCTCGCCACCATACGTCACATCCCCACCACTAGCATATTTCATCCGAGCCTGCACCTTGGGAAGCCCCGTGTTTTGCGAGTAGTTCAGATTGCCCGTCTCCATTAGTTGCTGACGCATGACCTTTGGCAGCATGGCTTGTTGGCCCTTTTCGATTGACATCTCCACTGAGCGCTTCACTGTAAACAGCCGCTTCGTATATTCCGTTTTGGTCTGATTCTTGGTCGGCATCGCCATGACCCACTGCACGATACGTCCATCACTGACCGGGTCGACCAGGTAATATGCTCCTGCAGGCATCGACTTGAGAATAAAGTCCGGTCGTAGATGCGGGAAACGGGCGTGTACCCACGGCCAGACTTCAGGATCGCCTGCCCGGATTCTCTCCTCCTTGGTGAGCTTTGAATTCTGCATTCGTATGCGCATCTCGACAGGGCAGCCATTCTCAAGAAATTGGTATGCGCGATCCATGCACATCCTGACATAGTCCGGTGGGGACGCTATGGTGAATATGACGACTTTTAGAGGTCCTAGGTTGTTGAACTTGTTCATCGCTGTTGCGTGCTTGATGGGAACGCTGTGGGTATGGCTTTTCAAGAGAGCCATGTTCCGATATTCCTCAATTATTTCCGGGTCTGCTCGTATCTTCGGTATCGTCTTCTTCTCCATACCTTTCAAACAATAGAGCAACTGTCCATCTCGCATGTGCTTATTGTACAGCGTCTTCAACGAGATATTTTCCGCTATCAGCTTGTGGTCATTCAAGTTCTTCTTGGCCTCGTATAGATTGATGCGGTGCGTCGAATCTTCTCTTGGTGACGCTTTTTGCACGTCGTATCTGTCAAAAGTAAGGACCTTGTGTTGTCCAAGCACCGTTAGGGACCGAGCAGTTTTGTAGAGATTGAGCGCACGGCGTTGCTCTACGCATTGCGAAGGACGGGCGGCGCAGACTGCATATTGCGGGCGATGAAACGTTTGTAGGGACTTGAGCGAGATTCTAATCGGCGGTAAGAGGAGCGATCGAAACTCGACGGTCGATAGGCGTATGGCTGGTGACATTGCGGTGCCTGCGGTGCCTTCGATGTGATTCGAACTTGGTGATCACTTTTTTTGGATGAGGCCGCAACCGCAACGCTAGCCTTTTGTGGGCTAGTCTGGCACGGGCACACCTACTTATGTACCCTTGCCCGCAGACAAACAGCAACTAAATCTCATCCATCGGGACACCGTCAATCTTCATTTGCTATAACACCATCCATACACACCAAGGTTCAATCATTCTACATATACAATGGAAGCCGGCAAATCTCTACCTACTTCCACACCGGCGGCGAAAACAAGGGCCCAGTCTCATCGCTGCTTCGATACTGCATCCCACTCCCAAGTGGGAAAACCTCTTCCCAATTAATTCCTGTGCTGAAGTCTGCCCACACCTGGTTGTTCCAGGCTGCATGTCCGAAGCCATTAATAGATTCCAAGGGCTGCGAGGTGTACTCTGTTGGATGGTCAATGACCGGAACGTTCAAGATATCAGAGGGCGGTTGTGGAACCGGGAAAGATGACCCCTGGGCCAATAATGTGGGTACAAGTGCCGAGGTGGCTTGATGCGAGCTGCTTGTTGAGCTACCGCTAGCACGTCGCTCTGTGTTGAGGCTCTGTATGCTCGGCGGTTGCGCTTGGTTTAGCAGTTCATGTTCGCAGCGGCGGATGATGCCAGCTACGCGTTGCAAAAGCTCTTGCTCGACCGAGTTGGGTACATTTCCAGCTTCAATGAGTAGCTCCTCCTGCACACGACGAAGTAGGTCTCGACGAAAGCGTCGGGATGCTTCGCTCGGCGAGTCGCAATCATAGACTAACACGCGTAAGCAGCTTGTACATTTATTGGCTGTATAGACGTGACTCACAGGGCGACGGAATGTCCGCAACAGGAACATCTGGAAATAGTACCAAGTACACTTCCCTCCATTTGTCCTCCTCCAACCTCGAGCCAGTCGCACGTTTCCTCAGCGTCCTCATCGTCTCTCTATCAATTCCTTCGATGTTTTGTGGCGGAGATACTTCGCATTCCCTCGAACGCACATGGATTAATTGTTCCTTATCCGATTCGAATGTCGCATAGCAAATTGGACAAACAATTGGTTGCGAATGCGATCGGTACAGATGCTCTTTCATCCTATGTACGGTAGCCCAGCCAGGTCCGGGACATGTACGTCTGCTCCGATAGCGGTCTGGATCGTGTTTGTAGTATGGACACGCAAACCGTGCACCGGTTTCAGATCCATCGATAGTAACCCCAGATCCACGGCGGCGTTTGTTTGGCCCATCTTCATCTTCGTCTTCGGGCGGCGGAGTTCCTTGCTGACGGAAATTGCGTTTGGATCCGGTGGAAACTGACGTTTTGCGACTGCTTTGCCCTGACGTTGATGCAGCTCCAGCCCGGCTGTGTGCGCTGCTGCTGCTGCTCCCGGCGCACTGATTGTAAGCCGCCTGTCGCAGACTGACTTCAATCTTTCTCATAATCAAATCGATAATCTTAAAGGTGGACATTGGGTGTTGAGCAGATGGAAGCTCCTTTTCATGCCCCTCATCGTCGCTGATATCTGTGCTTGTGTACATATCGCAGCTGCTTGTGGACGAAAGTGAAGTGATGGATAGCACACGTTGATCCGGCCGGCGAGACGGGAAGTTATCATCTATCCATTTCTCTATATCTTCCTCTTGGGATGGTGTCTGGTTTTCTAGGTTTTCCCCGTGTGGAGAACTGAGAACTGTCTCCAATACAACAGTGACGTCCGGCTCAGACTGTGGAGTGGTCCGACTCGTAAGAGCTTCGGCAGGGTTACGGGTGATAATTTGGCGATCGGGTAACCATGATCTATAGAAGCTGTTGTATCTTTTGCAGGAGGTGCTATTATTGTTGACGAGAATGCTCGGCACGCATGAAAGGGGCGTGGCAAGATTGTCTGTTGTAATGTCAGCGACCTGAGCGCTGGGTGCACCCAGTGGAAGGCATGCCCTGTTCCAACCAATTCATTTCCAAGGGCGAGAGAGAATCAAGGTCGCTGTTATACCCAGAATCACGGGTCCTTGATGATGACAACGAATCTCTTCTGCATGGCTGATTGTTCATGCTCAGCTTCGGAAGGCTGGTTTGCGCATATGTGATTGACGTTAGGGCCTCCATTGCGCAAGGTGGTAGCAGGTAGAACTGTTATCGCAATTGCTCGAACTTGCAATTTGAATAACAAGGTGCAGAGCAGAGGGGAAGAGGCGACATCGTTGTTAAGTGGCATTAAAAGGCTGATGCCTAAGAGGCCGTCATGAGCATTGCAACCCAATTGCGCGAATGCGCAAATTTGGGATCGAGTAGCAGCTGAAGCTTCCCGTGATATGTCATCAGCCGTGTACCAGGCACATGGCACGGATTTCCCAATCGCCTCTGTACGTCCCGCGCCGGGGTGGCTGAGTAGTATTGGAGAGTGAGTTGTCGTTGCACACCGGTGGCATACAAGGGGGCATCGACCAATGAACCACGTGGAGGATGAACGCTAGTAACGAATCGGAATGTGGGGCTAGATTCACCTTATTCATCTATCAAATGTAAAAACTCGCTTTCTCAAGGTCAGCTGCACAGCCGAGGTAGTCCGCCAAATATCCTATCCAGCTACATACTATACATAGATCATCCCACTGCAGATCTGGTGGATATCTGCAGTGCCCTACTTTGCCTTGTTCATGGCAAAATATACACGCTTAGAAACCTTCCGCTAGTAAGTGATGACCGAAAAGCCTGGAGCCTGGAACAGCCCAACGATCTTGTGTCATCATCTTTACCCTACCCATCAAGGCCTTGTCCTTCTCGACTTCCTCCACCACTTGTGTAATATGTTGCACGTACCTAAGATGCGCCACATCCGCACGCATGCTGTGTACATGCTCTGTACTCTCATACTACGGAACTTTTCCCGAGAGTCGTTGTAATATGCCAGGACGTCGAGTTCGCATTTGAGAAGCACGCCGAGTGTTACAGCTGCTCCATAGTCAAGCAGCAGTTCCATGAGTTCCCAGCAAGGATAGTGTATTGCTGTCTCGAAACAAGCCTGAACATCTTGAGGACGCCAGATTTGATTTGCCACAAGTTGCTGAACAAGCTGGATCTGGTTGAACTTACAGATGTTGACCAACACCTTTTTGCTGTTATGCCAACCCTTGTAATGAGTCTCGTGACATACGAAGCGTATCATGTTTAAGCCATAACAGCCAGAGTGTTCTGAGAGAATCTTGTCAGCACCCAGATCAAAAGAAAACCGGCTCCACTTCTTGCCGAAATTGTAAGGGCGCGTAAGGTTTCGGTCTGACCAAATTTAACTGCAATACACACCGCTGTGTCCAATCGCTTGAGTAAAAAGAAACGAGAGCAGTAATGCTCATCGTAATCTGTGTCCACCATCTCGAGCAGCCGAGATAGCATATATTCCAGACATTCCACAGACCCCATGGCTACTGCCGAAGAAACTGGATCCATATTCACGTATCTAATGGCCTCCTCTTCATGCGGCTGCATATATGTGGTGGATTCCATGCGGCAGGCTGATTTCGCTGGATACAATGCATCAACGTAATACTTCAGCGCAGGTAGACTTCCAACTGCGGCTGCTGTGGCCACTACAGCAAATGGTCCGGACGGTAGATGCATGTCTCCCTTGAAGCTATTCCACTGATCAAGGTAAGCACTGAGCTGATGCTTATATCGCAATCTAGTACCTTCCATGTCGCTAAGAACTTCGACTCGTAGCACTTCAGAGACCATGTTTTCGACGAAAATCGACGTCAAGTAGCCTTCTGTGTAACGCATGTGGCTAAGCACGTATCGCTGATGGTACTGTTGAAGGATGTCATGGAGTTGATCGTTCCTCATGTACTTCTTACGCCAAGGTGACTTGAGCTCATGGTGGACATGATGAGGCAGTAGATTGATGATCTCATACTCGACTAGGTCTCGAATTTGGTGACAAACTTCGCGCATGTACCATGTGTTGACTGTGCCGGCTACTTTAAAGACATCTCCGACAGTTTTCTGTAGTTGTTCTGTCGGCAGATCGAGTAACTAGGTCCGAGGTGTCATACTAGTCGATAACGAGTAAGGGAGAGGTAGTTGAAGAAGGTCCAGAACCTCGTTTGGTGTGATATGGTTGATGGAGGAAGAAAACGTAGTGATAGAGGAGGGGGCAGGACCAGGTAAACAAAGGCGCACCTGCATTGTCAATTCACCGCACGAGCCGCTAGTCCCCATTCAAATGAAGCTGCAACAAGTGAATAGATTGGAAAGAATTTGGGTGAAACTACCGGCGAACAATTCCTCTCACTCGATGCTGGAACCCAGTGAGTGTACGTGAATAGTGAATCATCGCTTAAGAGGATGTCAGCTCCTCAAGCTTCAACATTCAAATCGCTACAACAGCGGGTGAGGGGAAGAAGAAACAAGGAAAGGAAACAACCTCATAACCGATAATCAAGTGCCTCGTGTATTTTCCCAAGCAGGCTTGTCCGTAGACGAAAGCTGCATACTCCAGACACCATACAAACATACATGACGATTTGAGATCGAAAGAAGAAGACTGGGAAAATGGGTTCTTAGCTGAGAAAGGTATCCTCGAGGCAATACCAGAATTCCCTTTTCATCCCAATACAGCCATCGTAAAATGGCGCAGACTTCAAAGATGGTTGCCCTCTCATGTCCAAACGCCCAATTGCCGGCTACCCAATTTCCCCATGTCGCATGGCCCGATACCAGTGTGCCTTACACAGACCTAAACACCACTAAGTACTCCATCCCCTCCAAAAATTAATACGCACTCGGCCCAAGAGAAAAACAGGAATGCCTACCTGTTACCCCGGCGCCCTGGCAGCGGGGGCGGTACCAACGGGTTGCCATAGGCATCTGTGCCGAGCGCTGCCCGACAGTCGGGGCAGTACCATTTGGCTCGGCGGGACGGGATATCTTCCTCGGTCATATTCATGCAAGGAAGATGAAACCATTCCTTGTCGCACTGTGAACCGTCAGTAGGAGTGTCGCCGTGGGAGAGGCGGCAGACTCACGTGATTGTCGCACGATATCATCGGCCCATAACTGACATCATCGCAGATGCAGTATTTGGGCTCGTTGGGGTCAATATCGTCTGCCACTTCTTCCACCTCCTCTGCCCTCTTTTTCTTCTTGTTTTTGCTGCCTTGGGCGCGCTTGACGTTGGTGACAGTTTTCTGGCCATCCTCGGCTGCAGTCACCTCGCCCTTCGGCGGCGGCTTTCTACGTGAGCTTGACCGAGTGGGCGCTGGTTGCGGGGGTACTGTGAGCGCAGATATAGGTTGGCTAAAGACACTATGACGACGAGTTTCGCGGATACTCCTACCTTGTTCGTTTGGCTTGGGCTCCTCGCTTTGCGCTTTGGGTGTTGGCAAATGGCTGCGTGGCAAATGGCTGCGTGTGGCGTGAAGATGTGGTTGAGGTTGCGCAGGTGTCTCGGGAGCAGGTTCAGGAATAGGTGTAGGTGTCTTTGAGGACTTGGCAGGCTGCATGGGAGCCACAGGTGGACTAGGGGCCTTAGGCACGATGGACTCACGGCGCGGCCTAGTCGCAGCTGCTGTCGTGACAACTGGAGCTGATACTGGTGCGGATACCGGAGACGGCGGCGCTTCTGGCACAACAGGCGAGTTCTCGGGCAACTCTGGTGACGTCGTAATTGGCGTAAGCTCGGGGCTCAATTCAGGACTGCGCTCAGGACTTGGCTCCTTGGGTGTGGCCTTGCTGGCTTTTGGAGTACTCGGACCAGCTGGTGCAAGCGGCACTTGCACAGTAGTTTCGTTTGTGGCTGGCTTTGCAGTCTCGGGAAGCGGGACGGGCGTGTTTACCACGGGAGATAATGCAGCAGACGCTGGGGGATCTCGTGGGGTTGAGACAGCAGAGGTGGGAGTCGGTATGGGAGAGGAGACTGCGTTCAATGCTAGAGCAATAGGGTTCGGCCGTGCTCGCTTGGGTTCTGGTGGCCTTGTTGCACTGTCCTGTGTCGCAACCGATGCCTCTCTCATACCGTCGGCGGCACCGTCCAGGTTGGGCGGCGGAGAAGTGTCGCGTTTCCGTTTCTGAGAAGGTCTAGCAGTCGGTCTCTTCTTTTGGCTGGGAGGAGAAGCGACAGTAGAGTTGAAGCTTAGTCCCTGGAGACCTTTGGCAGCCTCCTTGATCTTTTCAGAAGCACCTATGAGTTCCTGGGCATCCTGCATAGCCTTCTGGCGTTGCGACGTGCGATCGAGCTTCCGTCCCTCCTTGGCTGCGATGGGCTTGACGCGAATGCTGAAGGTGCCAGACTCCTCCTTTGTGTCTTCCTCAATCGACTCGCTAGGTGCAGGAGGGGGAGGCGGCGGTGGCGGCGGTGGGTTGGCTGCCTGTGGGCCATGTGGCGCCAACTGTCCCAAGCCAGAGGCTGTCATGATTTGCTGTAGCGTCTCTGGCTCCTCGTCGAGGAAGGGTTCGCCCGTGGCCTCGCATCGGGCCTTTTCCCTCTCATAGTCAGCCTCTGTACGATGCTTCTTCTCAAGCTCGCGGATCATCATGGTCTGGCTGGGAGTCCACACGGCGTTCTTCTTCATCTGCTTCCGCAGCACGGCCATTTCGTACTCGGTCAACTTCTTCCATGGTGCCCACTTGCTGCCCGGTCTGGCATCGGCTGGTGGCGGGGCCAGTTGGGCGAGGGCATTGCTCGTGGATATTCCTGCTATGGAACTGTGGACGTTTGTACCCAGCACGCCAGCAGCGCGTGATCGGCCGCCGGCTGGTCGTGAATGTCTGTCTCTGTCCTTGCGCTTTCTAGGCGAAGCAACGTGGATGGCCGAGGCAGCGTCTGAGTCACCAGAGGAATCCGACTCATAGACCCGTCCACGCGCCCGTGAGTGAGAGGCATTCGTCTTCCGGTGTCGATCTCGCGGGCGCGAGGCACTGGTGCCAAAGTTGAGTCGGAGGTGTGGCGGGCGTTCGTAATTGCGGTTCAAGGCTCGATGTGCGTTGGGGGAGACGGGCGGGGGCGTGGGATCTCGCGATGGCGGCTGGGGCTGGGCTTGCAGCTTCCTCTTGATGACGGTCGAGCGCTGGCTATGGCGCCACGCGACCTCGTAGAGTCGCGAGGCTTCAGTGTAGGAAAATTCTCTCTTGTTTCCGGCATTCCGCAGGTGCTGGGCGATTTGCTTGCGCAGTGCCACCGGATCGGGGCGCTCATGCTCTGGCAGCGTGGGCAGCTTGCCGTACAGGGCCGTCAGCTCGTGCACCTTTTGCACATGTTCTTTGTAGCTGAAGTCGAGGTCGCGAATCAGCGTCAGCGAGCGCGACAGGTCCGAGGGGAAGAATTCAGTATAGTCGAGAAAGTCATTGACCGTCGTCTGGGCGTCTGGATTGGGGGCGGGTTGGGCCATCTCAGGCGCATCGTCGGCTTCAGACATGGCGCATCGCGGGGAGGCAGAGTAGATGGAGGCTTGGGAGGCACGCGTCAGACTCTCCAGCCACGCGTCAACCAGGTGATTGAGGAGACTCAGCGCGAAAGTGAGGATGCTAGTCGCAATATGCGCGGGCGACGATGGGCTGCTGGTGAGAGCTTGTCGCAACGTTGGATGCAGTGAATACGTCGCTAGCCGCTTTGGTCGTTGCCGGTGATCTCCAGGGCTGACAGGAACGCGGCGACAGGCCATGCCCACCAAGGGTAGCATGTCTCCACTCCAACTTCACCCGCACCACCAGCCACACTAGCCGCAGTCGGGAACAGTTTGGACCTTTGTTTGGTAGACGACCATTTGCCTTGTGCCATTGCGCGTCTAACTTTTTGCTTGACAGGATATGGGACGAGGCACAGCATGGCTTGATAAAGTATAGTCAATCGTACATATCTTCTAGAATGGAAGCTGACCTTGCCGTAGTACCTCAGCTACATTGCAGTGATAGATCCAGTCACATTGGAACGCATCGTTTGAGGTAAGCTATCATCTTTCCTGCTATCTTGAAAACAGCCGTCTCATGTTCCACACATGCATCGTGTGCAAAGCTGCAGTGAAATCACGTGTGACCGTGTTTTCTCCACCTGCCGCATGTAAGGCGCCATGTCGTCTCTCACCTTCCTTCTGGTTCAAATAATGACGCTCTCTCTCACCGTCCATCGTGGTTCGTTTGCTCTTGCCCCATCCGTTTGCCTAGGCGCAAGCCCCGCTACACATCCATCTCCCCACGCCTGCTCGCAAACAATCTCCAACCACTCAACTTCCTCATCATGGCTTCCTCGGCTCGTTTAAACCGCCTGAGAAGGCTCATAGAGCCAGACCTTAATGTTCTGCCTGACCGCCCAGCTTCCTCAGACCCCGTCCCTGACTCTGACGATGACGGCCGTGTGCTTCTTGAGCCTACGGCCTCACATGCGCCGGAAAGCAAACCGACTGCACCCAGTAAGGCTGACATGACTACCAAGGCACCTGCTGCAAACACAGACCGCCGTTTCATTTGGGTAAAGGACGCAGAGAGCTCCTTCAACCCAAACCTGGATTCAATGCGACTGACGACCGCTCCCTCTCCTCCTTCTGGCGCTACCAAGCTTCCTGCGATTGATCTCCAATGTGGTGACCTTGCTTCTGCTCGCAATCACTACACACCAATCCAGGCATTGGCCAAGTATCCCTACAAATACTGTAACAAGATTCATATGCAAGATATTGCCTCTGCTTTCTTCGACCAAGGAAAATTTTGGGAACGAGAGTGGGATCTGTAAGTCTCTCTCGCCTTACACAGCTGGTCTCTTCAACTCATATTTGCCAGATACTACGTGTGGGACCTTGAAGCCACCAAGCCCCTCATTCTCGTGCGCGAGACTCAAGTACAGGCTCTACTCGCGGAAATCAACAAGCACCTCAAGCTCGGTCTTTCGATCACTGATCAACAGCGAGAGGAAGGTTTGGTGTTACGCTACCCTGACCATCCACGCTGCTTACCTCGATACCTCGGACGAGCATACTCACGAGAAGACGTCGACACCATGGCCCGCAACGCCCCCGGTGATAACCATCTTGCTGCGGGAGAAGCCTCCCACCCGCCTCTCAAGGAGGGTACTGTAGAAGAGTTCAGAAACATGTTGGAAAAAGCTGCAGAAGCGCAAAAGGCAAAGTCAAAGGCGCACAAGGCAAAGAAGCAGCAAGATCGCTTGGTCAAGAACAAGACGATGGTGGACCAGTTCAAGCGCGCGCAGAGGTATCTCGGTCTCCGCGCAACCCTCCAGGACGGCGTCATGCATGACTTGGCTCCGGCCGTCGATCCTCTCATGCCAACTCCATTTGCCTTTGACCAATCGGTCGTCTTTGTCTGCATCGATGTCGAGTCTTTTGAGAGAGATCACAACAAGATAACCGAGGTTGGCGTTGCTACGCTGGACACGCAAGACTTGGTCGGCGTTGCGCCTGATGTAGATGGTGAAGCTTGGAGGGACCTGATCCAGGCCCGTCACTTTCGCATCAAAGAATACCGACATCTGATCAACCGTGACTTCGTCAATGGATGCCCAGACTCCTTCAGGTTCGGCCAATCGACGGTGATACCCCTCGGAGAAGCGCGCGATCACGTTGCCCGCTGCTTTCGTCCACCCTTTGGGGCCCAGGATGTAGATGCAGACGAGTCTATGGAGTCCACAGAGCCGCGTAGGATCATCTTCCTTGGCCATGACACCATGAGCGACATTGATTATCTGAAGAAGCTCCAGTTCGACCCGAGCAAGGAGAACATTGTCGAGCTCATGGATACTGCAACCATGTACCGAGTTTGGCACAGAGATCAACAATCTACAGGTGAGTTCATGGGATGACTTTAGTCGTAGTTCACACGCTAATGCAGTAACCTACAGGCCTAGGCAAGATCCTGGCTGACCTTGATATCGCCGGCTGGAATCTTCACAATGCTGGCAACGATGCTGTATACACAGTGCAAGCCATGCTTGCAGTTTGCGTCCGTGAGGCCGCCATGCGTGGTACTCAATTGGATGAACTACGAGAGAAGGAACGCGCCACCAGACTCAATTCTGCCCTTGAAGAAGCTGAGCAGAAAGCCCAATGCGATGCCGAGGGTTGGAGCGACCACGAGGCCGATGGGGACGGCGGCGGGCCGGTGCCGCTTGCTGTTAGTGGGATTCCAAACTCTTCGTCCGCGCAGTCCAGGGCTGTTCCACAGTACGACGGTGCATCCGACAGAGGCCCGGAACAGGGTAGAGGTCGCGGCGGAAACTACGGACATGGTCGTAGCCAACGAGGTCTGACAAACAACTCCACAGATGACTACCGTCGTCGCTCTGAGCAGCGAGCTCGCCGTGGCTCCGCGCAAGCTCGGGGAGAAGGCCGTGGCCGATCTCGTGGACGTAGTTCCGGTCGCGGTCGCGGTCGCGGCCAGTCAGACTCGTCTCTGGCTGGAGCCGTTCAGGATCACTGGTGAGCGACTGCTAGAACGGCATTAAGCGTGTACATTCGGTTGTTCTCAATCACACGGCAGATGTTGATGTCATATATACGCTAGGGCTCACATATTCCGGTGAAGGGTGAAGGAGGTTTAATATATTATGACATGATATGATGTACAGGCTTTGTGGCTAGCTGGTAAAAAGCTGGTGAACAACAAAGAATATATTGTCTGAGCCCTGGATGTGTGCGAACATGTTCACACTTGTGCCACGTTTCCTATGAGGCTATGACCTGACTACTGATTTCAGTGGTACACAAATCGATCTCACCCACATCTACCCCTCGATCTTCACACGTCATGGGCCGCGTGAGCAACACGGTATGCAGAGACTTGATATCGGTGTGAGACGCGCCTGTCACCATAATTCTGCCCAGACAGCTCGGCTGCAAGCGCCGACCCGATAGCGCTAACTAACGTTACGAGCGGCCGGGGTTCAACGGGCGATCAACAATTTCTCCACCAGTTCGCTATTTACCAAGCTCGTCCGCCACAACAATGGCGGGACGCTTGTTGACCGCGTTTTCGTCGCGCAGTTTGCTTGGCTTCTGTAGTTCCTCAGCATTGTGCCTCCAAATTGCGTAGTAGACCTGTCATGACGACTTCCTCGACCTGACGCCGCCTACCGAGACCCTTACCGACCCTACCGAGAGCCACAGCCTCGCAATGCACAATTCGACCTCTCCAAATCGCTCGATGAAGTCGCGTGCGCCTGCTGCTTCCAATCGCAATGGTAATGCGACCGAGGGCCACCTCAACCGCGAAAACACAAATGCTTCTAGACGCTCCGCGGGCACAAAGAAGAGCCCATGGTGGAAGACGCGGTTGTTTGGGGGCATGATCAACGACATACGACGGCGAGCACCATTCTACTGGAGTGACTGGGTAGATGCTTGGGACTACCGTGTGGTGCCCGCGACGGTGTATATGTATTTTGCGAACATTCTCCCAGCTCTGGCCTTTTCTCTCGACATGTTCGCAAAGACGGACCAGAGCTTTGGTGTCAACGAGGTGCTGTTATCCTCTGTCCTGGCTTCCGTGGTATTTTCGCTTGCGGCCGCTCAGCCTTTGGTTATTGTAGGAGTCACTGGGCCCATCACGGTGTTCAACTACACGGTCTACGATATCATTACACCACGCGGCACAAACTACTTTGCCTTTATGTGTTGGATTGGTATATGGTCGCTGATCTTCCACTGGATCCTGGCCATTACAAACTCGTGCAACGGACTAAGATATGTTACGCGCTTTTCTTGTGACATCTTTGGCTTTTACGTTGCTTTTATATACCTGCAAAAGGGCATACAGGTGTTGACGCGACAATGGGATGCCAGCGATGCGTCTGCATATCTGTCCATTATGATTTCGCTACTCGTTACGGCGGTGGCGTATATTTGTGGCATCGTTGGTCAATCGTCACTGCTTCAACGGCACGTTAGGAAGTTTATCGAAGACTACGGTACAC
This sequence comes from Pyrenophora tritici-repentis, assembly GCF_003171515.1. NCBI lineage: Eukaryota > Fungi > Ascomycota > Dothideomycetes > Pleosporales > Pleosporaceae > Pyrenophora > Pyrenophora tritici-repentis. The sequence continues at coordinate 1,995,137 of NC_089393.1, forward strand.
CTCTTACGGTAGTCTTCTTCACGGGGTTTGTTCACATCGGGAAGATGGCGGGTATTGAGTTACTCAAGCTCCCCACATCCAAAGCCTTCTTTCCAACCACAGACCGCGGCTGGTTTATCCACTTCTGGGATATCAACGTGGGCGACGTCTTCCTCGCGATACCGTTTGCAGTTTTACTCACCATCTTATTCTGGTTCGACCACAACGTCTCCAGTCTCATCGCGCAGGGAACAGAGTTTCCGCTACGTAAGCCCGCTGGCTTTCACTGGGATATATTCCTCTTGGGCTGCACTACTGGCGTTGCAGGTCTCCTCGGCATCCCCTTTCCCAATGGCCTCATTCCACAGGCACCTTTCCACACGACATCGCTCTGCGTCACCCGCACCGTCTCCGACACGGACGATGAAGCAAACAAGGGTCACACCCGCCGCATCGTCGACCATGTCGTCGAGCAGCGCGTGTCGAACCTCGCACAGGGCCTCCTCACTCTGGGAACCATGACGGGCCCTCTACTCATCGTACTGCACCTCATTCCCCAAGCCGTGCTCGCAGGCCTCTTCTTCGTCATGGGCATCCAGGCCCTCGAGGCAAACGGCATCACGCTGAAACTCCTTTTTCTCGCTCGCGACAAGCACCTCACGCCCAAGAGTGACCCCCTCATGCGCATTGAACGCCGCTGGGTCATTTGGGCTTTTGTCGGTCTCGAACTAGTTGGCTTTGGCGCTACCTTTGCTATTACGCAAACAATTGCAGCCATTGGCTTTCCAGTGTTTATCTTCTTGTACATTCCTATGCGTACTTGGCTTATGCCGCGATTCTTCACGACGGAGGAATTGGGCATCCTGGATGCGCCGACCGCAAGTCCCTTCACCATGGAGAGTGTGGGTGGGAATCATGGTCAAGTAGTGGAGCCGTTGGGAGCGGGGGGTGGGAATGCGTTGGATGATAGCGACGAGGCTGAGAGGGGCGAACGGGATAATAGCGTTAACGATGATGGCCTGAAGAACGCAGAGCAAGCGAGCAGGCGGAGGAGTAGTTTTAGGACGCCCGAGGGGTTGGAATTAGATAACATCGAGAAGTCGTAGGTGGATAATTTTCGGGTACGAACTGTATAGGTTGGTTGGTTGGTTGGAAATGCTGCGTTTTTGGAAAGTTATCTGATGTGAAACCGAGGTTGGGTTTGCTGTGGCATATTATTATACCATGTTGATTGTCTTTCCAAACGACTTAAGTCGAACGTGACATCTTAGAGTTTCTTATCTCCATGTCCACTTGGACTTCCGTTCCTCGTCCTCTTCCTCCCTTCCTATATCCCTCCACCTACCCCTGAATAGCACCCTCAACAACCTTCATAATTTCCACCAATTCTTCCTCCATCATACTCTTCCCCATAACCTGCACATGGGCCGGTAGCCCCTCGCATTCCTCCGCATCATCTAGTCGTCATTTGTCAGCTTCGATCCGAAATTTCCCAACGATTAAGAGACAAGGTGACTGAACACTTACAAGGCGGTTCATACTTCACCCCCTCCTTCCAAAACTCGCCGTCCAAATCCTTCTGCGCCTTCGCACACGGCAAAATGCCACTAGGGAAATTAAGCAGACTCTGCACAACGGTATACACAGGGACCCCATAAGTATCATGCAGTGGAGCCACAGATTGGTATCCAGGCATAATCACCGCATCAAGCCCCCTCTCTCCCATCTCCTGCTGTCCCTGCATCAGCAAAAACCACTTCCTCACCACCCCAGCTTTCTCCACATTCAGATCCCAAAGTTTATCCAACGACGCCTCCCATCCCTTCAACTCCTCGAAACTGCACGATTTCAGCGACGGCACCGGCGGCTCGCCACTCTCCTGGATAAACCGCATTGGCGTCTTCTTCGGATCCAGCATAAACAATTTCCACGCCAACAGCGCCGTCTGATACAAATCCGGTATCTTCTCATCCAGCAGCACAACCTCATGTCCCCGTTCCTTCAGCCGCGTAGCCGTTGTATGCAGCGTGCGTGCAATCGGCGGATGCAGCGGACGTTCCTTGCAGCCGCGTACAAGACCAAAACGCAGTGGTGTTGTAGAAGGCTGAACAGAACGCCAGGGAACAGGCAGACTATTTTCATCCAACAGCCACGGCTTTGCTCCAATCACCGAATCCATGAAAAGCGCGTAGTCTCTGATAGACCGCCCACACGGCCCTATAACCACGGGTATACTCCCCGGATTGCCCAACCTACCAACTGCCACACCGCCCGCAAACGGTACACGGCCAGCTGTCGGCTTCAAACTGCTGCCGCCGCAGCAAATCACCGGGATGCGATTGGAGCCTGCGACGTCAGTTGCGACGCCCAGGACGCTGCCTTTCATGGCTAGCAGTGCGCCCTCGCCGCCGGTGGAGCCGCCGGCTGTGTGTGAGAGTTTGTGAGGATTTAGCGTGCGACCGAAGATGTTGTTGTGCGAATCTGCTGTCATCATTGTTTGGGGGAGGTTGGTTTTGACGTAGAAGACTGCGCCGAGGGAGTGGAGGATGGTTACTAGGATGCTGTTTGAGGAGGCGGGTGGGTGTGAGAGGAATGATACGTAACCTAGGGTTGCTTGGACACCGCGGACGTTGAAGGAGTCCTGTGGGTTTAGTATGGGTAACGGGTTGGTAGGGGGGTTTGGGGTGGATGGAGATGTGATGTGAAGGAAATTATATGTACCTTCAAACTGATAGGCAACCCATGCAACGGTCCCAGAACCCTCCCCTCCTTCTCATACACATAATCGCACTCCTTTGCTCTTGCGATCGCTTCCTCAAACAAAATTTCAGTCAAACAACTCACACACTGCTGCGCCACCGCCGCTCTCTTACAGAATGCAGTCACGACCTCCACGCTCTTCAACTCCCCTTTTGCCATCTTTTCAACCAACGCAGTTGCATCATAGTTTTCGGTAATGTCCAGCTCTTTTTCTGTTAAGATGCCACATGTGCGCGGCACATCTACCACGGAGATGGGCGAAGTTTCCGTGTATTGGGCTGTTTGGGACGCGGGGAGACGCCAGGAGGGGGGGATTTTGGAGTAGACAGAGGCGCGTTTTGAGGCGGCTAGGGTGTGCCAGTCTGCTATTGGGGGGTGTTGGGTGGATGTGGTGGTCATGATGGGTGGTGGTGTTAGCTTTTGGGGGAGGTATGATGTTGGCAGATGTCAGATGGATGGCAATGTGTGAGTCCTCGATCTATAAGTAATGATTCTGTAGGGAAACAATACGAGATGGTGTGAACTATGCAAGACTATATCATTGTTTTGTCAATTGAGGGGTTTTATGGGGAGCCGGCCGAGGATGCCGATCGGAACGAGCATCGGAACATGCAAGTGGGGTGTTGTGGGTATGAACTGGGGTAAGTACAGCGCGGAAATAAGAGAGCCGGAATACGAGGTAGACATATTTCCCATACGTATTAGGCGCTATGTATATCAATATTTGTAGAAAGTTGTCATGACCCACCAAACGTGCAAGAGCCCTTCTCCAGTTTCGAACATGGCGACTCCAGCTTGCCAGAGTTCATGAGATAAAATATTACGATCAGAGCTTTCAGATTAGGAGCATGCAGGCTCAGTCCCTTCTTCTCTCACTCCTCTCATATGGCGATCTACTCCTTGTGACCCTACGTCGGTGATCCCTCGAGCGTGATTGTGATCGCTTCTCGTCAACGTCGCGTTCCCGTCTACGTTCAGGGCGTTTTGAACGGTCGGGGCGGTCTTCACGTCGCTTGTGCTCGCGGCTTCGTGACCGATGCCTACGCCCATCGTCTCGATCACCGTCTCTCCGCCTGTCGCGAGACCGTGATCGTTCCCGGTGTCTATGACGGCGCTCTCGATCTCGTGAATGACTTCTTGATCGATGTCGTCTCCGTCGCTCTCCATCGTCGTCTCTATGTCTTCGCGAACGCTCCTTCTTCTCTCGCTTCTTCGTCTTGGTTTCATCGCCCTCTTCCTTGATCTTCTCTTCGAGCTTATCCTTGACATCTGCCTCATGCACCTTCTTTCCAAGTGGCGTTAGATTCGCGTTGTCCCGTACTGGAACAGGCAGGCCCATGGCAGCCAACATGGCGTCTTCCTCGGTCTCCTTGAGCTTGCGCTTCTCTTCTTTGATGCGCTCTGCCTCGGCTGCCTTGGATTCATCATCGCCTTTTGCATACCAGCTCAGATCGCGACCTTGTTGCCAGCGGCCAACGGGGGCCATGAGCGAGTGGCCCAGGTAGTTTTCGCGGTGCGCATCATTCTTGACGTCTTCCCATTTGAAGTCGGCGCGGCCGCCACTGATGATCGTTAGCCAGCGAAATTACCGAGTAGAACCGTAAGACTTACCGACTTCCTTCTTTACGCACTGTCTGTACAAGATCCATAATGTTTCGTTGTTGTTTGTAGAGTGGAATCAAGGCAAGTCGCGACTGAGGTAAAGTTGCGGGCAAGACGGGGGTCAGAGGCCCGTGCATAACTAAGTACAGCTCCCCATGCAACTCACAGCTCAGAGTACAACAGCATTTCACACTCGATTACTCCACAACCGCCAACATGCCCCCACCAATTCCACCCCCCGACGAGCAAGAGTTTGACCAGCCTCAGATCATCGCCGGTCTGTTGCACCCCGATCTACACGCAGGAAACAACGTCTTCTGGTACTTCACCTCATCGCCATGGTTCGAGGCGGAATGTCTCAATATCAACGTGTGGCTCAACGTCCGCCAAAATGACCCTGCTACTGCAGAGCAGATCATGAACGATAGGAAGCTATGGCAACAAAGACTGGACGATCAGCCCATAGGAACGCAGTATGTACTTGCCGGTGAAGGTCAAGGCGAAGGTCATCCATGGCTTCTACAGCGCCAGAACAAGGTCAGCGTGATAAAGGACGACAAGGAGCAAATAGAGACGTTCGTTGAGGGAAACTACTATACGCATGAGACGAAGATGCTCATGGCACCAAGCTTGCTTGATATTATCCAGAGTAGATTGGTAGGTTGGACGGAATATACAGGGAGAATGAGGGCTGACAGTTCGCACAGCTCACGGTATCAACACGCATGCAACAAATGGCTGAACTATCAAAGAACATGACACATTGGACGCCTGCAACCGGCTACTCGTATTTTCCACCTTCATACGAAGCTGCAAAAGCGGCTACAACGGCAAGTCGCGTGGGCAGCCCAACACTGGCGCCAACAGACCTAGATGGCGCGGTCCCACAATCGCAAGCTGCAGGCGCGGCAGCAGCAGTAACAACAGCACAAACAACCGAACCAACGGCCTCAGCCACCGAATTCTCAGACATGCTCTTCTTGCAATCGCTAAACTTAACCAACGCTTACGGAGACGAATACATGGATGAGAACCCGCTCAAGGGCGAACCAGGCGCCTTTGTCTTCGAGGGCACTAAAACAGCAGTCAGCGCAAGGAACAAAGCACAAGAACAAGCAGCACAAGCTACACAGCAGTTGCCACCAGCTGCTGCGCTAAAAATAGATACGCAGACTGCGAGCGCTTTGCCTTCTGCTGCACCAACTCCAAAGGGCGGTGCTACTCCGGGCGCCGCCCCTGGTACGCCGGGTAGCAAGGGCAGCGTTGGCCCTGCCCCGAAGAAGAAGAAGGATAGGAGAAAGAGTCAGGGTGGACTTACGAGCCCGACGACGCCAAGTGTCCCACAGTAAGGATTGGAAAGGGGACGGATGCCGGGCATGTTTTGCTCCATGATTTGTATGCGCTAGTAGAAGTTTTCTGGAATGATACCCACCCCTTTTTGAGTTTCCAATACATGCATAACAGCAGTCTTATGCAAAGTATATCTTCATGAGTCGTGTTAGTCGCAACGTTGCGTGTAATGCAAACCGCGCGTAACTTACACTGAATTTATGTTGTGACACATTTTTGTACGACGTTTTATATCCTTACACATTCCTTCATATCCTGACTGAATTGGCCCATATACAAAAACGCGCAGCCATGAATACTTAAACAGGATAAATATGAAATAGCCTTGTGGGTTTTCAAGCTTAGTATTCGAAATATGTAGTTAAGTCTAAGTTGCTACCAGCTAACGACAAATAAAATGCGTTTGATTTCCCTCAAACCTTCCACTCTGTCGGATCGTGAGTATCGGTAGAGACGTCGGCTGCTGGACACTTCGGCCCGACTTCGGCCCACCTTGCGCAAGAGCTTAGGTATACCTTCGTAGCACCTATGTTCGTAGATATCAATTAGAACCACCGAACAGAATGCATTCCTAGTTATCGTTATTTCCCTTTACGCACTTAGTGCAAAGCCAACCAACACTGATCAGTGATTGCTTGAGGCGATCACAGACAGCAAGGAAGAAGAGACAGACCGCATCTTTGACAGCCTCCCTAACGCACGACGTTATACTCCTGAGAGAAGATTCTGTGCTAAGAACAGAGCGAGGCAGAGATAACGCATAGCGATCAAAACCTCCCTCTAAGCTGCTAATCCAGGCCGAAGCTCGATTACAGCGCGTCAGCAACGCACAAAGACACACTGTTGAAATCCCGACGCGAGAAGTCTTGGGACGACTACAGCACGTCAGCAGCGCAGAGCGACAGACTATTGATATCCCGACGCGAGAAGTCTCGGGACGACTATAGTGCGTCAGCAACGCGTAGCGATTCCGTACGAGCGTCCCCGGACGATCCTATCACGTACAACCACAAGCGCTGGAACCGACCAACCAGCTAGACAAGACAAGGCAACGCGTCAATATACACCGGCACGATGGCAGGCAGCCAGAGCAACTCTGGCGATACAGACGCTGATGTTCAAGAGCAACTACTCAACTATCCATCCGAACGCAATACAAGCAAGCGCGCAGAAACTATATCCCCAGGAGCGAAGTTTACTGCTGAACACCTTATGCGACACTGTCCATACACAGTCACGTTTGACTATATCAACCCATCTCTCTGGGGTGTACCCGCACCAGAGGATGCAGACGAGACGCACGCAACAACCTGGGTCGCGAAGGCTATCCACGACTACCATGTAGGAATGGAATGGGATGAGAGACTATACTTCGACTACCAATGGGACTTTGAAGGATGGACACGAGAGCTATTCCAGAAGGTTGAGCGCACTACGCTAAGATCTCTGAAGACTGTGCTCCGGTATAGGGGAGTCTATACAGGCAAATTTCGGGCTAGAGTAGCTGATTCCCTCTTCAACTTACTAGGAGGAGAAAACGCTCCCGAATGGGACCCTGCAGAGTTCAAGGCCGAGAAGTTTGACGAACGTTCTGAGGCGTACCAGCGTCAGCAGAACGCACATCTAGCAGCCCCTATAGATAGACAAGCGCAGCAGCCACTGCAACAGACGCAGCCACTGGAACCGCTACAGCCGCAGCCACAACGTCCGTCACAGGGCGAGCAGTATAGAGTGAGACAAGGCGTTCGAAGCCACCCGCAATATCAAGAGCTACAACAACCGCCCTACGCGATCAATGCCTATGCAGGACCACAGCCTCGACAAACGGAGCAGGCTATGCAACCACAACAATGGTACCCGCAGACACAGACACGACCCCAGCGACCGCATACCGCGAGGTGACACCTTTCCCTCAGCAACCTACAAACCGAGTACCTGACAGACCCCTTGGCCTACCACATGACCCGTACAAGACGCTACCGCCGCGATGGTCTCGCAACGATCGGCTCGAAGCCAATACGATCACGCAGTTCTCTAAGCTATGGGACAATAGCAACAAGTATACAGGGAATGCGTACGATCTCCTAGACGATAAGATTAAGATCTTCTTCAGCATCTGCTGGCAGGTAGATATCCAGGAGGAGCAGTTTCACGCAGTGTTTCCCCGTATCCTTACCGGGCGTGCAGAGACGTTCTACATACAGGTTGTAGAGAGAGATGATAGCTTTGCTGATGCGTACATGGCAATCAAAAACCACTTCGACCATGACGTCCATCACCAGCACTACTACACAGACTGGACGACTACAACCTTCGCTCGCACCCGCGCAGAGAACCCTGATAAGGGACTACACGAGGTTCTGCAGATCCTGCTTGACAAGCTGCAGCTATGCCAGCGTGCCCTTGGCAAGAACTTTGAGGGTGAGGATGCCCTCCGCACTACGGTCATCAATGCCTGCCGAGGAGTACCAGAACTTGAGATGGCACTGTTCAAGCCAGCCACAATCTGTGAAGGACTCTTCTCAGATCTACGATCCGCAGTGGAAACACACCTAGCACGGCAACACACCGCCCAGTTGGTCACAGAAGATCAATACTACCTAGACCGCCGATACAACGGCAATGGAAGGATCCGAGGTGGATCTCGAGGTGGAGGAGGATTCAGAGGCGGATCCAGAGGAGCATACCGAGGAGGCGAGCAGCGCGACGACAACGGACGAGGATTCAAGCCACGTTGGAGGAAGAAATGCTTTGTTTGCCGGAAGGAAGGATGCTGGTCTACCAACCACACAGATAAAGAGCGCAAAGATGCCCGTGCGCAGTTCTTCTCTACGCTATACTTTACAGGTGCACAGCCCCCTGAGGACTTCTCCGTACATCTTGCAGAATACGAAGGGATCGAGCACACCAGCCAGTACAATCAGAGAGGCTGGAGAGAGGAGGAAGACTGCGAGGATGACGAGGATGACGACGTCGCGGAAGCACATTCTGAACACCAGTTCTTCAAGGAGCAATGCCTTGCAGACCAGGCGTTCTTGCATCATATCTCGGGCGACGACATATACAGCCGAGACGCGCCGTCAGCACCAGCATCGCAGTTCCTGCTTGAGGACCGCTACACACGATCTGTGTACCAAGGAATCCTACCAGATACAGGCGCTGCAAACGTATCCACGGTCGGCAAGGAGCAATACCTCGCACTTACGAGAGAAGATCCGACGGTTAAGTTAGACACATCTACAGCAGGGAAAGCGTCTATTAAATTCGGAAAAGGCGAGGCTACAGCGTCGATTGGCACCGTGCAGGTCTCTACGGAGATCGGAAAAATCAACTTCGAAGTGCTCGAGGCGCCTACGCCGTTCTTGCTATGCCTTGCAGACATGGACCGCTTAAAGGTATACTTCAACAATACGACAGACGAGCTGGTTCAGGATGACGTACACATCCCGGTGATTCGCAAATGGGGACATCCTTGGTTCCATCTAAACAAGAGAGAGAGAGCAACTATGTTCCTAACGGAGACAGAATTGCGACGGCTCCATCGACGGTTTGGACACCCAGCTGTTACGCGACTAGTCAAACTCTTAAAGGATGCTGGCCATAACGACTTCGAAGAAAGAACCCTAGAAGAAGTCACTAAGTTCTGCCACCACTGCCAGCTCCACAGCTCCGCGCCGCGCCGATTCAAATTCACTCTTAAGGATGATCACCACTTCAACTATGAGATCCTGGTGGACGTAATGTACCTAAGCAACAAACCTGTACTGCATGTGGTCGATTCCTCAACAGCGTTTCAAGGCGCGAGGTTCCTCAGCGCTATCTCAGCTAAAGAAACATGGCAAGCACTGCGGATACTATGGATCGACACCTACCAGGGACCACCCGACATCATCACGCATGATGCAGGTACTAACTTCGCGAGCGCAGAGTTCCGCGCAGAAGCAAAGATCATGGGAGTCACATGCAAGCAAGTACCTACGGAGGCGCACTGGTCTATCGGCAAAACTGAGAGGTACCATGCCCCTCTACGCCGGGCATGGGACATACTCCATGCAGAACTCACTGACACTATGTCCGACGACGCGATTCTCCAGATGGCTGTGAAGGCTGTTAACGATACTGCTGGCCCTGATGGACTAGTCCCGACGTTACTAGTCTTTGGAGCGTACCCACGAATGACTGCAGAGTCACCGCCATCACCATCAATGGTCAAACGCAGCGAGGCTATTCAAAAGGCGACGAAAGCCCTGCGCAAGCTCACTGCAGAGCGCCAAGTTGCAGACGCCTTGAACACCCGCAATGGACCAGCCACTGCAGACATGCTCGCGCTCCCACTCCAGAGCGAAGTCTTAGTATGGAGAGAGAGTGATGGCTGGAATGGCCCGTACAAGATCGCCAGTACAGATGGCCACAACATCACTGTCGACATGGTTAATGGTCCAGCGACATTCAGATCAACTGTCGTTAAGCCATACTACAGACCAGACCACCTGTGGAGCGACCCTGATGCGCCACACGCGCCGAATGAGCCGAATGAGCCGCACGAGCCGATAGCAGTACCTCCGGCAGCGCAACCACGTAGAAGAGGCCGCCCTCCAGGGTCAAAGAACAAGCGGAAGGCGCACGCGTACATCACCAAGAAGGAGCAGGACGATCTTGAGCTAGCTATCAAGCTACGGAACGATGGCGTGATCACAACCTCAGGCGCCCCCTTTGAAGCGTCTGATGACCAAGAGATCAGCGACCTAGTAGGTCGTGGAGTCTTCAAGTTTGAGCAATACGACGAGAGGCTACACAGCAAGATCCGGATCTTTAAGTCACGCCTAGTACGTGAGGTCAAGGGAAAGACAACTAAGCCTTATGAGAAATCCCGTCTGGTTATCCAAGGCTACCAAGACTATGGCAAGGAGGCTATCTTAACGCAGTCGCCAACCATCCAGCGATGTAGCCAGCGCCTGATTATGTCGCTGGCGCCTGGGCTAGTACAAAGCGGCATGAGCGTTGAGCTACGTGATATTACGCAGGCATACCCACAGGCTCAGACAACACTGAAGAGGACGATACTCGCACACCTCCCTACCGAGCTGGTACATCGATATCCAGAAGGCACGATACTCCACGTGATCAAGCCACTATATGGGATCGCGGAGGCAGGAGTCCACTGGTGGACAACATATCACGGACACCACTGCAAGGAACTAGATATGTCAACATCTACGTACGACCCATGCCTGTTGATCACGAACAGCGACGACGCAGACGTCTTCGACATCGTCGGTATGCAGACAGACGACACCCTCATGCTCGGAACGACCGCGTTCTTATCACGCGAAGAGAAAAAGATCCAGAAGGCGCAGTTTAGATCAAAACCAAAGGCTATGCTGACACCAGAGGTGCAGTTAGACTTTAATGGATGTACACTTACGATGGACGCCAGCAGAGTCTTAATCCTCAGGCAGAAAGGACAAGGAGGAAGGATCAGGCTTGTTGATATTAGGGCACCCGACCGCGCGCAACAGTACACCGAGCAACGCGCCCGCGGAGCGTACATCGCATCAACATGCCAACCAGAGGCATCATTTGATCTGTCCGTAGCTGCTCAAGCGCAGCAACCATCAGACGAGGACATTAAGGCACTCAACAAGCGCCTGAAATGGCAGATGGAGAATCTCACTCGTGGCCTACGCTACGTCACTGTCAACCTTACGGAGGCTAAGTTGATAGTCTTTGTAGACGGCTCCTTTGCCAACAACAAGGACCTCAGCTCACAGCTAGGCTTTGTCCTCATGCTCGTCAACGAGTCCATTGGCGCCAACACCTTCACAATACAAGGCAACGTGATCCACTACAGCTCTACAAAGTGCAAGCGCATCACACGGAGCGTACTGGCCTCAGAGATCTACGGCATGGTCAACGGCTTTGACATAGGCATCGCGGTTGCAACCACGCTAAGGATAGTTACAGAACGACTTGGACTACCTGCAATTCCCTTGGTTATCTGTACAGACTCGTACTCCTTGTACGAGTGCCTAGTAAAGCTTGGGACAACGAAGGAGAAGCGCCTCATGATCGATATTATGGCGCTGCGCCAATCATATGAGCGTCGCGAGATCACGGAGATCCGCTGGATCAATGGCGAAGACAATCCTGCAGACGCCTTCACGAAGGCATCGCCAAACCGCGCTCTTGAACGCTTTATTGACGGCAATAAGCTGACAGTCCGAGTAGATGGATGGGTGCAGAGGCCAACAAGCTTTGATGTTTAATGCTATACACTGTCACTACCGATACAAGCAGAGTTACTAGCTATCCAGAAAGAAAAGACTTCCAGTGTCGGATCGTGAGTATCGGTAGAGACGTCGGCTGCTGGACACTTCGGCCCGACTTCGGCCCACCTTGCGCAAGAGCTTAGGTATACCTTCGTAGCACCTATGTTCGTAGATATCAATTAGAACCACCGAACAGAATGCATTCCTAGTTATCGTTATTTCCCTTTACGCACTTAGTGCAAAGCCAACCAACACACTCTTTTATTTTTCACATAAAATCAGTTTACTTGACTTTACTAAGCACCACTGTCTCGTCCGCCCCCAGAAATATATTTTCTCCTAATCCGACTAGTTACTGAAATAATCCCCACCTACAATCTTGAATGAAACGAGTGCTTCCATACAAGCTTGTCCATTTATTGTTTGCTACTCTAGATACTAACACGTCTACGTCCAAGGCAAGAATCTAGAAAGCTTAGAAGAGCTCTCGTCAAAATTATGTAATCGATAGTTCTTCGCTGTAATGTCTATTCATCCGCCCTATGACTTCTTTGTCTTCGTTCAGTACCCTGACATGGAACTTAAAAAACCTGTGACCTTACTATATCTCTCTACCCTCACCAGCTGATAGCCAAGCCACACAGAAACTATTTCACTCCCCTCTGCATCCAGTACTACATCGACTACCCCCTCCATCAACACTACCGCTCTCCTACATACACTACGCACTACCTACATAACCCCACCCATCCCTCACTCATCACCCGTCCCTCATCCCCCATTTCTAACCCACCAAAGTACCAAAGTTTCGGCCTCCACAACCCCAAACTTTTTACTTCTTCCCCCTCGCTCTTCACCGCTTTGCTTTTGTCTCAACTAACTACACCACACCACAACAAACCACACACACTCGCCAAAAGTCAAGCTAGTATGAAAATACGCGTCACCCCCAGCGTCATCGTGCATCACCAACAACGACCATGGTCTCACGTTAGTGCAACACACATTCCAGAGTAAAAAAGACACGCGTTCATCATCATCATCATCATCATCATCATCATCGTTCACGTGTCATTCATTCCAAACACGTGCAACAACATGGCAACAAAAACTATGATGCATGGCAACCAGACATGAGTATTCGCATACAGGGGGATATACCATTATTAAGTCTAAATAATTATACAGTATGTAGAAAAACTGGCGAGAAAGGATTTTTTTATATATACAAACTCCATCTGAGGATAAATATGACATGGGCTTGCGATCGGATTTTCGGTCGTCACATGCTTTTTTGGGTAGTGGGGACAGAAGGATGCGAAGTAATGAGTGGGTAAATCCCGGATCCTTCGCAATGTGTGTACTGCAGCCGAACAAGGCGGCAGCAGTAACAACACAATTGCTACTCAGATCTCCGACGGATACGAGTCTTGACTAACTAATCATCCCTAAAGAAGCGAATTGTGGAAGAGAAGAGAATATATCCCTCTGATGCAAAAACAAGAACCACAAAAAACAGAGAAACAAAAAAACTCCATCCCATATGCCGCTTTCGCTTTCCTTTCATGTATCAGCATTTGCGCAGTTTGATGAAAGCCTTCATCAGAACAGTTTGTTTCATCCGCCAAAAAACAGGGCCAAAAGGCAAGAGTCCAATGAGACTTAGCCCAAACGCATCCGTGGAGTAACAAAGGAGAGATACCAAGCGATGGGTAGAGGCTCGAATAGGTAAAGTGGAGTGTACAGGTAAGGTAGAGGGGAGAGAGATAGGAAAATGGTATCTCTAAAGGGCTACAATCTTAAAGGCGGGTAATGGATATTGTCGGATGGTAGGGTGAGGATCGAAGGACTCTTGCTTCCTCAACGACGTATATCTTCAAAGCAAAACAAAGAAAAGGGATAAGAAAAGTTGTCAAGACTACAAGTGGCAGGTCATAGTGCCTTACCACACCCACTCAAGGTCGCCCAAGTCATCATTGGCCTGGGCATGATCGGCATGAGAGCGCCAATCTTTGCTCTTGTACCAGTTGTCCACCTTCTGTTCCCAGGAAGAGTGGAAGCTGTTCTCGTTGTGGCTAGAACCCCAATGCGCCGGTCGTCGCCCAGTGCCGGTCCGGCTCCGCTTCCGGGCGGAGTTCGGCGCTGGTTGGGCTTGCTTGGGCGACCGCAGAGGCTTCGAAAGAGTTTGCTGAGCCTGAGCCTGCACAGGAGGGCTGCGACGGCGATCGCCTAGAGCAGCCCACTTGTCGGCAGCGGAGCGCTTGGGGGAAGAGGTGCGGATGGGCGCTGCCATGCGATGCTCTTCGAAGACAAATCCAGTAGCGGCGCTGACGTGATCAACGGCAGTGCGGGCATTCTTGGAAGCGCGTTCTCTGCTGTTGTGGACGGTGGCAGGGTTCTTGACCTCGGTCAGGCCGCCACGGGGAGTCGACACACCAGATCCGGCCTCGGAAATGACAGGTTTCGCCATGGACTTTTCAGCACCAAAGGAGTGGCAGTTGTTCTCAAGCTCGGCGAGGAACTGAGCATCGTCATCCTCCTCATCCCACAAGTCGCTCCAGCTCTTGGAGAAGACATCGCGCTTCTTGCCAAAGGCAGAGGACATGCTGTTGTAAGGCTTAGCAGGAAGCGAGCCAGAGATGGGAACGGGACGAGAGCGTGTCATGTTGATGGCGTTGTTGACGTCAATCGACTTGAACGACAGGCCCAGACCAGAGTCGACAAACGATACGCCAGAGGCACCATCCGGCTTGACGTCATACGGCGGGCCGGAGAACATGTCATCCTCGTAGATCTCGTCATCAGGAATGGCAGAGAGCTGGCGGAATTGCTGAGGAGGAGACATGGCCAAGGCCTTGGCCCAGGGGAATGAGCCACCGTTGTCGAGCTGCGGCGTTGAGATGGATGGGGTGCGGAGGGGCTCGCGGTTGGCTCCGACGGCAACGACATCACGCTCCTCGGTGCAGAAGTCATCAAGGCTCTCGTCGTCAATGGTGAAGCTGATGACACGCTCAAGAGCATCCTTGACAGCGGCGAGGTCACGCTTCTCGGGGTCGATGGCCAAGCACTGCCTAAGGACCTCAAAGGTATCCTGCGACATGTTGGGGAAGACATCGAAGAGGCTCTGGCGGTCGAGAGCAAAGTCGGCGTACAGAGGGTCTGAGTCTGATGGCACCGCAAAGGGGTTGCGCTGGAACAGGATGTTGAGGAGGACGATGCCAATGGCCCAGATGTCTGCCTTGGCAGTGGAGTATCCAGTGTTGCCAGGGTCGTACTGTTCGGGAGCCATGTAGCGGTCGCTTCCAACAGCAATCTCGTAGGACCACGGGTCGGAGGTAGCAAGACCAAAGTCGCCAAGCTTCATGGATCCATCCTGGGTAAGGAAGATGTTCTCGGGCTTGATGTCGCGGTGGTAGACACCCTTTGAGTGGATGAACTCGACAGCGCCAACGAGCTGCATCATGAAGTCGCGCACGTGCTCGGTCTCCAGAGGACCCTTGCCAACGCGAATGGCTTCGTACAGGTCGCCATTGGAGCAGAATTCGAGCACCAGGTAGATGTGGTTCTGGGTCTCGAAGGACTGGAGCAGATTGACGGTGTTGGAGTGGTTGCCAAGGTGGAGGTGGACGCCAAGCTCCTCGGAGCGCTCATCGACGGCAAAGGCGGAGGGACAGTTGATAGCGGCGGTGCTCTTTGTGATGACCTTGATGGCCACGGTCTCGTCGGTTACAAGGTCCTTGGCCTGGAAGACCATGCCGAAGGAGCCATTGTTGAGAGGGGAGATTGTTTCGTATCGTCCATGTAGTACAACGCCTTCGTGAAGATGATTGCGCATACACTCCATTGGATTGGTTGGGACGGGAAAGCCGAGGGAGGCCGTGGGGGAAACTCGAAGCGTCTGCCCGGTGGCTGTCGCGTTGAAAGGCGAGAAGGTGGTCGAGCAAACAAAGAAACAAAAGCAAAGGTGAAGGTCGATAAAACCAAACAATGGGTCGACGGCCGCCAGCCCAAAAGCGATGCTCTATCAGACTTTTAGGTGACTACGGAGCTTGGGAAGATGGCAATAATATGGTTGTAATGGTGTCCGGGGGGGGGGGGGCAGGAGATGTCGTCAGGGCAGGAAGCCGCTCCAAGGAAACTGAAAGCAAAGTCGTCGGTTATATGCACAGGAGTCCGTCGACGGAAACAGGAAGGAAAAGTTCAAGAGAGTGTGATGCTCATTTGTTGGTAATTAAATGCGTATGGATGGCTCGAGTCAACGAGCAATCGGGTTGGGGTGTGGCGGCGGGATGGAGTCGTCGACGTCCGGAAGTGAAGAGGTATCGCTGCGTAAGAGAGAAGAAAGTCGTAAACACGTAGAAGTGGAGGGCCGTCGATAGGCAGACAACAGGGGGTTGTCCGGATGACGCGTTGGCGGCGTGAGTCAGGTGGCACGGGCTCACGGGGGGAAAGCTAGCAGACGTGTGATGAAGATCGGGGTGGTGCTAGTTGGCGACGTTTACACGAAGAGAGGTTCGGTCGATATAGCATCAAACGGCTGCGTGGGAGGTTTGGGCGGGCTGAAGAGGGTTGAGACGAGAAGAGGTGATGTGATTGTGGTCTGGCTGTCCGAGTGGTGGTAATGTCAATTGGCCAGCAGCGAGCTTCTCGATATCACATCAAATCACAGCCCGACGGATTGGCAGCTATATGCTCAAGTATGTTTGCGTGTAGTGGAGGTGGAGGAGTAGAGGAGGATGGCCGGGGCCAAGGAAGGGGTGGTGGTGGTGGTGGTGGTGTTGTTGGACGTTGTTGACTTCTGAGCTGCGAGCGGTTGCGGAAGGAACGAGTGGAATGCGAGGAGTGATGACTATTAAGGAAGCAGCGGTAGGTGAGGATGGTGTAAATGGTGGGAGAGGAGGAGCAACGCTAGAGCTTGCGAACAACACAACGACGAGGGCAAAGATGGGTACGTGTTATGGAGGCATCGGAGGATCGTGGGTGAGGTGATAGCGGGTAAAGGACGGGCATCCTGGCTATTAGAGAGCACGGCGGCAGCAGAGCTGAGCCCTCGGGGCCCGCCCAGAGCGACGCTGCGGTGACAAGGACCAGGGTCGCTGGGAGGGGCTTAGCGGATCCCAACACGGGTTTAGCGGGCTTTATAGCAGCTACGTGGCTTGCATCACGGATAGTAAAGCAGCGTCGAGAGCAGACCAACCAGGAGCGCCACCCATTGCCAACTTTCCATCGTCTTCCGCGTCTTTCGAGCCCCCCGTCACGTTTGCGGTCCTTTGCGGCCCTTTGTCCCTGCTTTGCGACTTGCTGTCATCGCAATCGTCACAACAAGAGGGTGAAGAGTCACGCCTGCCTAGCAGGCTCCCGCCCTGGCCCGCCCACGCCCGCCCACTTCCCTTTTCGGCCCATGACCGACACTGCGAAATTGTTATGACGCTGCGGCCGAAAGACCCAAGGGCAAGTGCAAGTGCGCACTGAAACACAGGCCGGGCTCCAGACTTTCAACACCGCACCTCGCAGTGCTGGTGCTGTCGTGTGCCAATGCCGGCCTAGCCTCCCTGCGCCTTTGGCATTTGCCCCCCAAGCGCCGCCTTTCAGGGCCTTGCCGATCGTGGCCCGTTGCAGTCGCGACTGTGTAGGCTGTGTCGCACGCAGCTGCCACCTGGCCACTCACGCCTGCCATCTTGTTCTCGACGACCTGTTCCTTCCTGTGACCGTTGTCGCGTCCACTTGGTGATGCTTGCCACTTTTAACGAGTCGCATGATGGCCACGGCCACCGAAACTGCCACTCACCAGTCTTGTATGCGTCTCACTCTCGCCAGCGGCCTTGCTTCCAGGGGCTCGTCAAGCCCCAATCCAGCATGACAAGTGTTTCGGGTAGTAGCGCTCGACCACTGTGCACCGGTACCCTACACATCTAGCATAGCACAACTTCTCTACCGACCATGCCCATGCCCATGCCCCCTCGACTTCCGTCTATTCAGCCCGTCCGGGTAGCGGCAAACATGTCAAATCTGGGGAAAGCCCAGCCAGCACAAACACCGACATGGACACTACCCACTCCAAACCAATCTCTATACCTACTCACTGCGCACCATGACGTGCCCCTCAAGATGAAACCAAGCCAGCACATGCAGCCTCACGCGAACGAATGCATGCCCCCAGCGACCAACTCCATCTGTTTGTTTGTTGTCCTTCTCTTAGAATCGAATAGTAAGCTCGCGGATGCACTCTAAAAGGAGCACGCGCAGTAGGCTGCATTAACCCCTCTTGGGGTCCGCCTACTGCAACCTGCAGGTACTTGCAGACGGGAATTTCTTCGTACCCACTCGTTGTACCTGTCCCTGATTCTGTGGTAGCATGGCAGTCGTTGCTCCGTCCACACCGCCATGGTAATGAGTAGTCTGCCAGACAACACAGCCTATCGGACATGGTTGGTTGAGAGCCGGTCGTTGTTCTCGCCAGACGCCAGGTGAGCTTGCCGCGTCTCTGCCCACGCTATTGTAAACTTGCTACATCCAACTTCAACGTGTTAGCCAGGTACTCCCGTCTACCTTTCCCCTACAAGGAGCCACCACTCCACATGGCAGTGGGTATCATCGTGGCCGCCATGTCGGTGAGGCCTCAGATCAAGTCAGCCTCATTGCGATCAGAGCAAGGAAGCCTCTGCGGGATAGAGTCATAGCGAGGAGTCATCGGGAAGCGTCATTGCGTGCTGCGGGAAGATTGTGAGAATTTGGTAGCTTCGCAATCCCATAGCGCATTTCTAGTCATGTAGCCAGTCGCCATGTGCTCTGTTAGAAGAAATCTCTACTAGGCTCATGGCCACGGCTGTCAGGCCTCATTCGGCTCTCCTCATGAGAACATACGTTTGCACAAGCGTGTACAATGCCGTCCAGCGTGCCGTGTACTTGGACTACACCGCTATGTTCTCGTGTTCCTGTCTCAGACTTGGACCAGTTAGCTGCCACTTCATGCGGACAACACCACATCCGGCAATAATATAGCAGAATTTTCGCCTCACCGCTGTTCACCGCCCTGCACTCAACAACACCAACATTAACAAACCATCAACACCATGGCCGTGCCGTCCCTTGATAACGCGCGCTGGATGGAAGCAGAGGTAGTGTTCGTGCTTCCTACCCAACTGCCGTGAGACGCCTCGACTGACGTTGTACACGTCTAGGTTGCTCGACATTGGTAAGTTGCCTCGCAGTCCTCACGTTCCGAGTCCCGCAGGCCGAGAACTGCTGCAACCAGCCTCCACCAACCTCGTATGCCTGCAGCGACAAGACAAAATTCCATGGCAATTGCCAGAGACAAAGACCCTTTCTTGCTGCCATCTACCGCGCGCTACCCCACGTTTTCTTGGCCGCGCCACAGTGCTGCAACAGCCTTGCGCATGCAATTATCATTCTTTTGCGTTACGCAAATGCTAATTGCCGTCTAGAGGGCACCATTTCCACTATCTCATTCGTCAAAGATGTCATGGTAAGCTCTCATTTGTTCCCTACCTTCATTCCCTAGCGCTCTTCCGCCGCCTCGAGCCTCCTTCCCCGCAGTCAGCAGGCCGGCGATCAACAACTCCAGCCGGCCAGAATCGCACTGGACAGCCTTCTTGCCGTATCCGCGTTGCCTGGCAGCCTCGGAGGCTGAAGCCACCTGTCGTCTCCTTGTTCTAGATGCGTTTCTGTCCTGTGCCCGCCACTCCAGCCACGACTCGTCGCTTCCAACTTCCGTCATATGTCACAAGACTCTGTGGGGCTTTTGCTTTGCTCACAACAGCCGCAGTACCCGTATGCACTTGACAGTCTCACACGACTAGCACGCAATTCCTGGGCCGATCCGGATTTTCAGAAACTCATTGCCCCATTTCCCGACGAGAGCAAGCAAGACGCAGATGCGCTGATTGCCCATGTCGAGCATCTCACGCGGCGGGATATCAAAGCTGTGTATTTGAAGCAACTACAGGGTAAGTAGAGATGAGTTTGTTTCACCGCAAGCCGTCAACCCCCGTTCCCTCTTTCCAGTATCAGGCGTATCGCAGCACCCTACATGGTCGCCAACACCAAGCGCCGAAACCGCGCCGGTCTAAAGTGGCTAGTGGCATCGAGATAGATTATTGATTCGATCGGCCACTCACCACTGCGTGCATTATCGCGATAGTCGCCATCCTATTGCAGCCAACTACCTGGTGGTGCCAAACCCTCTCTTGTCAGCATCGACGCCGCTTCAAGAGAATAGTCTCCGTTGCAGGCGCACGCGTGGCGATCTTGCGTGCTCCTAGGCTCCGCTTGCATGCTATCAAGACACATGCGCATTCTGAATTTTTGATAACTGCGACTGGCTCCGGCTGAAACTAACACGCAATTTGCAGGCCACCTGTGGACAACGGGCTTTAGCAACGGCGACCTCAAAACCCCACTCTTCGACGACGTGGTGCCGACGCTGCGCGCGTGGAAAGCTGCCGGCAAGACGTTGGCCATCTTCTCGTCTGGCAGCGTGCAGGCGCAGCTCCAATTCTTTTCTTACGTCAAAGAAGGTCCGAATACCACGATTGACATCAAGCCCCTATTCTCCGCCCACTACGACACCGTTAATGCGGGGCCCAAGACGCACGCGGCCTCGTACACCAAAATATGCGCTGAGCTTGGTCACAGTGTGCAAAAGGTCACTTTCCTGACTGATAATGTAAAAGGTACGTATTTTTGGTACGGGTGGAGCCGATGTACTGTGCTGGCCATTGTTCGCCCTGAAACAACATACCACTCGTCTCACTTGCTCGTCCTCACCGCCTCGCGCGACGACTCCACCACCCCTCCCCCACTCTTCCTTGAACCTATCACTACACCTGCACACCACCATGGCATGACTGCCCGTTTTTGCAACAACCCCATACCTTTCATCATGCCGCATGACGATGGGTCTCGGATGCACGAAGCATTCCGCCGCCTCGGTGGATGCCCTGCATGCATACATGTACCCTCTTTTTCTTTCGACCATCACGCGACCCCGCTCACTCTTCGGTCGTGTTGTTCGTGTCTCCCCTTGTTTCACGTTACGGCCCTCCTATCTTTTGCGTTGTCAGCGTGCAATGTGCATCGTACACATGTACAATAAACTAACGAGTGTACCCGTGTAGAGGCCGAAGCTGCCATGCAAGCAGGTGTCTACACTGTTGTCGTTGATCGCCCGGGTAATGCGCCGCTGGATGATGAAGCGAGGGGTAAATATCCCGTCATCGAGAAGTTGACTGATCTACCATGATGGCAATTGGTGCGTTAGTCACTCGTATCGGAATGATAGACAGTCAGATGACGAGGGTTTGGAGATTGTGAGGTTCGGATCGTCGATTGAGTATCATGGGAGATTTGGGGTAAAACAATATGATTTCCCCTCCCTTTCTCCATCTGCATCTATAGTACAAACTACGAGAACATGACTATGAGACCATCGTATGCGCAAGATAAACAATGACCTAGCACTTTTCCACGCGCTCATTACAAGCCCATTATGTCTTCCAGACTGCCGTTTTCGGATATTTGGAAAATATGATGTATCGGTAATGAGCTCGTCGATAGCGTTGAATCACCGTAATATGCTTGCGCATTCGTAGTACAATAATCCCATCAAACTCTCTTTTCCCCCTTCCTTTCAGAAATGTCTTGCCTCTACCGGTACTGCGAATCAGCAATACACGTAATCCCCCCTTTCTCAGCCAAGCCCAACCCAAGACCCAGCCCAACAAACCCGCAAACCCAATCCAATTCTAAGACAACCGTAGACGTTGCATAAACAAGCATGCAAATGCACGTTCATTCTGCCTGAGCTCGTATATTGTTGATGATGTGCTGTCGTACCCTCTTACTCATCAATCAATCAATCAATCAAACCCAAACACGCAGAAAGCTGTCATGCAGATCGGAGGAACCAACACTCTAATAATACCGAGTGTAAAGTTTTGTTTCGGAACAAGTGGCTGTGAATTCCGCTTGGTATAATATGCGTCTTTGCGGGAGATTCCGTAGGGGATATATTGTAGGTGGGGTAAAATTAAGCTTCGGCGTATGGCGAATACGAGCTGACAATGTTGACTTCCATCGACGTTGAGGAGGCCGATCGAGGGAACGGAGAGAGGGAGGGTAAGTAAGTTTACGGCCAACATTTCTGTTTGTCTTGCATGCGCTTCATCGGGTTATTCAGTGGACTGGAGAACAGTTCCCTCTCTGTGCCCTTTCGTTTCAACCTTGACATGCGTCTTCTGACAATCTTGCTCATGTTGTCTTTTCCATGCATCGGAGGTCCTAGTACTCTTGCTCGGATTGGGATAGCTCGTTGTAGACGGTTTACGTGAACGCGGGTTGCTAAAAGGAATTTTAGGTGCATGTCTTCATGCTATGGTTCCAGTCAAGTTCCCCCTGTGGAACCACGTCGCGTGCGTCAGTAGGCGCATTTAAAACGTTTCTTTCTCCGAATAGTCTGCTGCGACTCTTTCTAGAGTAGCATCCCTAATTAATCCCATCCGGCCATCCCCGTATCGACAGATACTCTATTCGCACAACACATCCTCTTTCCCCATATGTTTCTCTTGCTTTCCTGCCTGGTCTGACCGATGCGTTGTCAACCCTGATCCCACAGGTAACAAAACAGGCGTAATGGCCACGACATCGTTGTCAGACCCGCTGGCCTTCTTCGACCTGCGAGTGCACGACGGCGATGTTGTCCGGTAGGATTTTAGGCGGGTCGGAATTGCCAAAGAGGGGAAGTGGACGCGAGTGGGTCGTGTAACCGAGGGGCTTGCAGCTTGAGCATCAAAGGAACGGAATAGGAAGGAGCGTAACCATGCGCTGTAGACTAAGACAATACGGGGATTAGGTATGCACAGGACGTTATTGTTGTTTGACCTGCTGGCGGGAAAGAGGGGCTAACGAGGATACGTGTACGTCTCCGGTATGACAGGCACGAACAGGCAAAGGTGTAAGGAGGGCCAAGAGGTAGTGCTATCAGGTACTTCGGGTAGTCGATCACTGGTGTGAATTATCGAATAGCCTGCAGCTGTCCTTGAAAGGTATAATTTTTTTCTCGAATGAGTTCTTCGAAGATAAGGATGAAGTATCCAGAATAAGATACGTCGTCGTCGTCATCGAAGAGCTCATCCAAAAAAAAAAAATACACTTTCGAGGAAGTATCCGAATCTCCATTTCGCTCATGAAGAGTACCATCTGGACAGGTTGGATCTAGAGTGATCCGAGACGGACGTAACAGTCGAGTGGCCAAGACTTAACCACGTATCCCTTGAACATCCTCTATCACGACCAGACCAAGATACCAGAGCTCGCGGCTTTCGTCAACACAGCCACCAGAGTCGAAAAAGGATGAGGCGTTTACCGCTTACTAATGCGCTACATAAGCGGCAAGTGTTTCGTCTTTCGTTCGCCCCCGGAGTAGCTATCAATAGTGTTCCGACACGGCCCGAATCGGTCTCGACGGAAAATACACGTGTGGGGATATCCCTGGTGGACCAAACAAGATGCGCTATAAATGGTCAAACGCCTGTTTACGTATGCTATAGCAGCTAATCGCGTCGAAGAGGTTTCATGTCGACAATGTCATGCGTTGGAACATGAATCGGAATGTGGGGAGCCATTATTGGATGGTCGAATTCCTGGGGGCTGTTGTTCATATCTACCCCGCCCTTCACTTTCGTATCTGCATGTCCACCTCTTGCAATCCGTGTATGACTTGTCCCTAAGCATATGCCCAAGCATTCCGTCCTTCTTCCAGTAGGCCCTCAGCAGCTAGGACCAAAGGCAAGTTCCTTGTCTTACATCCTAGGTATAGAACCGTCCTTGTGCTCGATGCTCAGTGTATTTCATGCTTCCAGCGCCAAGGTTCCTTGCGACGGTAGGTGATGCATGCGAGGAAAGCTGTCGTCATGAGGTAGTCTCATTCAGGCACTGCTTATATAGTGGAAATACACCGCTGGGGGGTGGCCGTGAGCCCTACAGGTTAGCAACCATGCACGGCGGCATGCTATGATGTATAGCACACAGATAATTGCACGAGTAGTAGCCGGTGAATCTCCAATGCCTTGGCGGACATGTGTGTAGTTCCAGCTAGGAAAGTTCGAGCTCGTCCATGGTCAAGAAGTCGGTTCTATACTGTCCAGACGGACTACCATATGACGTGCCAGTCATATTGATGATAGTGAAAGTCAAGCCATGTTGGATTTGAGAATTCCACCGGGATACGGGCATAGTCCTGGGATAATGTCGTCTGTGTAGTCGATAATGCGAGGTGTTGCAGTGCAGAACTGCGAGATCGAAAATGATAAGTCTTGTGTGGAGTGGGGTAGGGCAGGCTCTGAAGCGTTAGCGAGATGGGTAGTCACGATGAAGCTGCAGCCAATCACGGTCCAGACGTATCCATCGTATTCGAGCCCAACTTTAGGTGTGTCAGTCACATGTGATTAAACATTGTCGCTCGATAAGTGTATACAAGAAGCTGAAGGTTGGGTATTTTTGCATGTCTGCTGCCGCGCAAGGTCGGCGCAGTATTACGCCCAACGCCAGTAGAACCCATGGTCGTCTGAATAGGCACGATTGATGACACGGGTTCGCTGCATATGGGCCTAGAAGAATCTCCACCAGATGAAGACGATGATGATGAAGGCCAGACCACCAATCGGACCGTACTGCGCGCCGTTAGTAAAGTGAAGTGTGCACGTTCCTACGGCATTCTCACCTGCTTCAGCAACAGCTCCCAGTTGATGCGCACAGCAGCCTTCTTGTACTTCCTGCTGTCTTCACGCAGCCGACTTGAGATATCTCCCATCCTCTCTAGACTATCGCCGCGGTATAGGAGATCCTCAATATTCTTGGTCATGACCTTTGTCACATCCTTCAGCTCGTCGTTCAGCTTGTCGAGGTTCTGCGTTGCTCTTGAGTCTTGGTATGTCTTCTTTGTGCGCTGGATGAAGGTGTCAAACTCGACAAAGGCATAGGGTCGGCATGTGGGCGAGAGGTACTGCTGCGGCTGATATGTGGTGGTGAATTCTCGGGCGAGGTCGGAGAGATATGTAAAGGCGAGTTTGCGGGGGTATGAGCGGTCGCATATGCAGAGGAAGCAGAGGTCGCCTTCGATTATGTAGCTGGCGTCTGTTTAGTATGCGTGAGGCATGAAGACATGGAATAGATATACTGGTATGTGTAGTTTCCGCTCTCTATGCTTGCTTGTTGCTCAGAGTTGCGGTTTAGGCGTCGCTGTACAAGCTTCACCTTGCCCTTGACTTCGTTGAACTCACGATCAGTCTGGAAATGGTGAGCCTTGCAATAGATGCGCAAACTTTGGGTGTCGTAGTACCTGCTCGTCATCGACCGAGGCTGTTAACAGCAGGCCTATATCTATGTTAGTATCTGCTAAACCTGCAACGACATTCGCGACTACTAACCATCGAGCCGCGATATCATCGTGTGCTTGATCATGATGGCGGTACGAGCGTGCGGACAGGGCTATCCAGTGTGCAGTATCGCGAATTGGAGTGTATATTATGTACAGAAACCTTATCTGGACGCGGACGACTGGGGTAGATTGAGGCTACGTGTCGGCGTGGATGCTGCCAGACGGCGCACGATGATGATACGGAAAGGTCGCGGAAGAGGCGCACGGACACGTCGACCACAAAGCGCGCCATTACTCTCCATGCCTCGATACATGCGTTTCAATTTGACTTGCAAAGACGGAAGATGATGGACTTGACATTCTCCAATACGCGCGTTCAACATGAAGAATGAACAAACCGCTGCTCTGTACCTTTTGTACGCGTCCCTGCCAGTCGCCGAGTAGCAGGCACGTGTGCAGCCCTACAGGACCCCCAAAATCTGTACTTGTCGTCACTTGCTTCAGAACCCTCCCCAGCGTTGTACAATCAAGCTTCGCGGCACTCGGTAACTGCTGCCTCGGAACCTCACCCCATCCTAGCTTTCCGCCAGGAGCCGTCTACAGTAGCTTAATCATCCAGTGCGACCTCTGCCAAATCTCTCCTGAACTCAATATTCAGAAATTTACTCTGTTCTGTATTGGCACCATGTCATTACCGGTGCGGTATGTTGCGGCCTCTCAACCTCGATTCAACCCTCTCTTTCACCCGTCAACGCCATCCTTGCTCAGAAATATATTTAGTCCGTGCTCCATGCCCAACTTCTATTGTAGCTATTGTCTGAGCGCTAGACAGCCGCTTTCACTTTGCGCCCCATAGTTCGTGCTGGCGACGTCCTACCATTTTTCTTCTATCGTATTGTCTGAACGTCAGACAGCCGCTTTCACTTTGCGTCCCTCGTACTGGCGACACCCTGCCATTTCTCTTCTATTGTATTGTCCACTTTGTTACAATCACAATACGAACTGCTGCCCACGCATCGTCACTTCCATATCTAATATATAAACAGACCCTCCCCTGGTGCCCAGCTCTCTTCTCCAAAGCAAAATCTGTCCACGAGATCTAAATTGCCGCGAGAGCGAACCACCAAATCTTCCTCCACAAAAACGCCAAAGAAGAACCAGATGTCGCAATCCGCAGAAAGCTCGTCGCCGCTATTTACACCGCCTTCATCCTTTCTTGAGCAGGCCTCAAAGTCCTCTGTTGCTGCGAGTACCGCTCAGCCAGAGTTTGAATCGCCCGCCGAACCAACTCATGCGTCATCTGTTGAGACACTGCAAGCGCTGGCGCCTGACTCCGTCTCAACGGCTGCTCCAAAGTCGAATGTGGATGCCAAACGTGGACAGAACGCATGCAACAAGCGGCTCCGCGACGATGATTCCGACTCTGAGGATGCATTCGGAACACCACCCCCTAAGCGTCCTAGCAAAGAAGCAACCGCAGCAGCAAACGGTAAAAGGGCTATAAAGAAAGCTTCTCCTTCTCAAACGCCTGCTCCCAAGAAGCCCATGGCAAAGAAGACTGCAACAAAAAAGGCTATCTCTGCTCCACCCGCCCCCAGTTCGCGTCCTTCGCGCACTCGCAAGGCGCCCGAACGACTAGAGGATGTCCAAGAGAAAGCCAAGCTCAAGTCTCTTCCAAACAAAAAGGGTCTTAGCAAGGTCTTTGATCCTGTTTATGTCACCACAAACTCCGCGAGCCGCTTGGTCAAAGCTGACGTCTACGTAAGTTGACCACCCTAACTCAAATCATGTTCAAAGCTAACTCCTCCTAGCACATGCTCCTCGAAGGCTCAGCATGGACCAGTCTCAGCGCTGAGCAACAGAGCACTCTCATCTCAATGCTTCCTCAGGACTGTGCGAACCGAGCCCTGCTTGTCAAGATCAAGGCGGGCGAAACCGAGGGCACTCGTCCAGCAGCGTTCACACTGGCAAACAACTGCTTCCGCACCGATGTCGCAAAGTTCAGAGAAGACTTGAAGAATGGCCACTTGGCGAAGACGTGGCAGGCCGCGGCTGAGCAAGCAGTCATTGAGCGCGCTGCGGGCGAATACGATGCGTGGAAGGCCGAAGAGGCGGAGACTTGGTGGGGTCAAAAGAGCCAGTGAGGTGTTGGATGTGACTGAAGGACATCGAGGCGAATTGATATGTGTGGTGATCTTGAATCTGAGACCATAACACGCGATGCTGCGGATCGCGCAGTACGTATCTCCTGGGTGTACATCATTTCTACAATGAATATATCGAAACTTCCATGTCCATTGCGCGCGCACTTTTCTTTGCGCCTTTCTTGGAAACACCCTTCTTCTCCAATGTGTATACATCGCACTCATTCTAGCCTCTTTGCCTGATGAGCGTGGTCACGTCCTGAGTCGTCCGAATCGGGTTGTCTTTCACTCTGCGCGGTTTTTTCCACACGTCATAGGTCCCTTTTCCCCATAGTCCCGCGACTGACCTCCCAGATCTCCACCAAAGTGACCACACAGATACGTCAGTGCACACTAGCGCAAGCCTTGGAATACATCCGTCAACTGACCTGCAACACTTCTTCTCTCCATCTCTGCTCCTCTCCACCTCTTGATCCACAGCTTTCCGACACCCAAGCGCGATCATCACGACAAATATCACAGCATAGAGATAATCACTACGGAAGAACAATTCTAGGTCGTCTAAAAGGTTCACAGTACTCTGCCGCAAGTAGATAACCGCATATTCACCGCAGATAAATAACCCCATATTCGCGCGATCAATCGCCACCACTACCGAGTCATCCATACGACACACGAACAGGTATGCGCTGCGATACGTCTTAAATATAGCCATTGCTCACATCTCAAGTCTGCAACCTCTGGCAACTATGATGCCCAACAACCAGTTTCTTGTCCCAAAAACGATGAGCATCCCCTACGACATCAGCAGCACCATCATGACCGCTGTTATAAACCCTAAAGATATGGGTACCATTACCAGAGCCACCCACAATACCTTGTATGCGATGCCAACCACCGCAATCTCCGCAGTCTCTGCTGGTAGGTTTGCGACTCCATCATTTCGCTCCATTGTCCCACCGACGTTGCTCAAGAACGCGACTGCCGCCTACACTGCAGTACACAAATCCAATATTGCCGTCGATCTCTCCGCCATTAACTGGGCCTTGGGTATGACCATTACCGCCAGTATAGGCGCGGCTGTAGTTGCCCATGCTCGTAGGACTCCGTCAGTACCTCTTGGTATGGACGCAATGAGATGGCGAAAGCTGTTACACAACATTCACTCCTGGCTGCATCAGAAGCTCAAGTCAAACGCGAGTCTTCGCCGAGAGCTCGAGGATGCAAGGCGGGCTGTGTTGGAGAGGGAGTAATAGCAAGAGCTCGTTGTATTGTAGCCCACTATGATAGAAGACTAGGCCAACGACTTGATAGACGCGCAAGTCAATGCGATACACCTGAATGAGCAGTTGTACCAGGCGCAAGTGGAAGCCACCACACTGTAGCAACAGCTTGAGGCAAGTGCTAGTAGTCAGGATGAACTGCTAAAAGCACAAGCTGAGCTTGCCGCGCTTCGACAAGTGCTTGAGACGGACGACAAGGACGATGCTGAACTCGAGTTGAACCGTTTCCGTGACGAAATCGCACAAACGAAAACAACAGCCTCCGTTGATAAAGCCCAACTCAAGCAAGCTCGTGAATAGATAGCTATTTTACGCGATGAAGTCAACCAACACGAGGAACTCGAACAAATACAAGACGAAGAGCTCAAAGATTCTAAAAAAGCATTTGATGATCTTCATGCGATGCTTGACTTGAAACTCAGGGACCGAAAGGCGGTTGAAGACAAGCTGGCCCGCGACAAAACTCCAATGCGGAGCAAGCTTTTTGGAATGTTCACGTCGATGTCGGCTTCTCGAAAAGACCCTGGTATCATGGCTAGTCCGCCTCCAGTGCCATCATCATCACCACTCCCCTCAATGTCCGTTTCTGAAAACGGGCAATCTCAAACTCGCTTCTCCTCAGGATCGGAAGAGCCTTTTCCTTCTTCTCCTGCAGCTGAGTCGAGCCAGCCTACCGCGAAATCCTCCAAAGCCGCAGCAAAGATCGGCTTTCACAGTCACCCCGTCTCCACACCAACCCAACCCACACCAGCCATCTACACTACAACGACTAAACCAACTCCTCTCTCGAACAAGGCGGAAGCGAAGATTCCAGAATGCACGAAGTCCATTCACAGGAAACTTGGCGAATTGATGGAACGCTTGACCTCAAGTGCAAGCTCGAACGCAAGCTCCAAACGGCTCAGGGACATTGAAGATGTTGAAGCGACACCGATCCAATATAAGAAGCCACGACTAGCTCGCCAGGGAAGCGTATTTACCCCAGGTGGTAGGCCCTCCGTCAGGCTGGCGATACCTGAACTGAGGCCAGCTGAAGCCGGATTGAAGTGCGTACCATCACAAGATAGTACGAAAATCTGCAGCAGCAAGGAAGATAAGGTTATTGAATCTGTCAAGGTCAAGACGCCTGTTGTAGCTGCGAAATCACTGTCCGAACACTCGGCGCTAGTCCCCGTGGAGCTACAGCAAGACCCTGTCGGCGATGTTGTTATGGGCGGTAGTGACGACGAGGCAGAGGTGCTTTCCTCCTTTGCTCTTGCTGGCGGTGAGTAATCCAACGAGCCCCAGCAGGCGTCGGTTACGATGAACGAGCCGGCCGTGGGCGACGTTACTGTGGCCAACAGCACCCAGCGGGAAGAGCTCATCATCAAAACTGAACCCGAAGGCTCAACCCTTGGTCTCTAAGAGGTACCAGTAAAGTCTGAGGCCTCTTCCAGGAACAGCACCAGCGACATCGACATGGCGGATAGCGTCCAAGACGTTTCCATCCAGCCCAATGTTGAGACTACCGTCGCTCCTACCCCATCTGCACCCGGCACCCTTCGTCGACGGTCAAAACTCCCCGTCCCCACAAACTCACCTGTGCGTAAAAGTACTCGGCTCGCTGGTATGACTCAGGACCTCAGCGAAAAGTCCCTTCGCGAACGCTCCACCTCTCCCCTGAAGACCGCTACTACTCTCAGCGGTAAAGCAGGCTCTCAACCCCCGCCATCCTCCAAACCCGCTGGTGTCACCAAGACGTCTGCGCGACAGACACGCTTTGTATCGCCCAAGAAAATGGATGCGGTCAAGTCCGCTGCTGCTTCTCCGAGGAAGCGCAAATAGGCGCGGCGCATCCTGCACACCCATCGCCCGCGGTTCATCCACAAGAATCGTGACTCGTAGACGAGAATATTCCAGAGAGGTGGAAGATGCCACACGGCAATATACCTTATGTTGGCACATACGATGGAATATACATGGATCTTGGAGGAAGTTATATAGAAATGAGGGTGTTTTTAAGCGTGAGTTTTGGTTATTTTGCATTATATCATCCGAGAGCCTGCGTCTGCGTTTGTCATTTAATGTTTTTCTATATTGTTTTGCCGTTTTACAGTGTTGAGTCATGAGCGTTTGACGCTTGTTGTTTGGTGTTTGTTCTTGGTAGAACGATAAAGACGTTATTTGCATAGGGTTGCATACAACCTAGCCTTTATAGAAGAAAAGGCTACGTTTACTAGTAGATTCGAATTGTATATTTCGAAAAAGCCCCTGGTTGATGCCCTGGTGTATTCCATCGTATGTGCCGAAATGCAGTAAGCTCCGACATCTACAGAGAACGGCTGTGTTAGCAACATGAAACTGTGTCGTAATACTGCAGATGATCACACGGAGATCGACAGGGCCTGCGTATACTGCATGGGGGCCAATCTCAACAGCAAATCATCTCGTACCCCACACCAGGCAGTGCAATCTTGGATAAGACGTCGCTCACAAGAAAGGCTGAAAAGATCTCTCGATGCAACAAATTCGCGGTCGAACCGCTACCCAGCCTGGGTACCAAGCTGG
Organism: Pyrenophora tritici-repentis; assembly: GCF_003171515.1. NCBI lineage: Eukaryota > Fungi > Ascomycota > Dothideomycetes > Pleosporales > Pleosporaceae > Pyrenophora > Pyrenophora tritici-repentis. The sequence continues at coordinate 2,026,467 of NC_089393.1, forward strand.
AGAACCATCCAGTACATTATTTTGACGAGAGCTCTACCGAGCCTCATCACTCTTACCTTACCTACCCTGAAAAGAATTGTCCGACAAATCAGAAAGACTCGCATATTCTTCCGAACCCGCTCCAACACAACCACAACAAAAACTTCCCATTAACCAACGGATATGCTAGCTATGGCAGGTTTCAGAGAGGTAGCGAGTTTTATTGACGTACTTCAACTATTGGGAAAGATCATTGAATACATTGGAAAGGTCAAAGGCGCATCAAGTGATCGTATGCGGCTTCGTGACGAGATCAAAGGATGCAAACGTATCTTAGAGGACCTCAGAGACGAGCTTATGACTTAGAAAATGAAGGGATTTGGAGTGATACGATCAGTGTACTCGAGCGCCCCGATGGCCCTCTACGCCGCCTCCAGGTTGCGCTTACGCAAGTGGGGATGAGGCTACAAAATGGAGGCACCATCAAAAGTTCTTTATCATGGCCTTTTCAAGCGAAGGAAATCTAACAGTTGATCGAAATGATCGAGCGGTAAAAAGGTCTGTTGATATTGGCACTTACTAACGAGTCTCGCAAGCTTCTTCAGGAAGTGAGAGCTCGTTGCGAGGCGAGTGGAGAGCATCTTTACAGACTGATGCGCCTTCTGGATATCAACACCGGAATTACCAAGAACGGGTTCAAGACGATTAGTCAAGAATTAACGGCCGTCAAAGAAAGTCAAAGGGACCTCCAAGACGGTATAGATCGGCTACAAGATTCCCATCATGTTCAAGAAGAACCAAAACTTAGAGAAAACATTCTCAATTGGATCACGCGCCACAGTCACGCTTCCCAACAACATGAAGTTCTTAGCACGCGACAGGACGGTATCGGAGACTGGCTTCTGGAATCTGATACATACATCACCTGGCTAGGTGACGGCTCGCAAAAGCTGCTTTGTACAGGCCTTCCATGGGCGGGAAAACCGTACTTGCATCTATCGTCATCGATGATCTCCAAAAGCGGTGCCACAAAGACGTTAGCACTGTAATGGCCTTCTTGTACTGCGACTACAAGATACGAGACAAGCAAAACATCTATTACATGTTATCGAGCATTCCGAGACAGCTGGTAGAGGCCCAGCGCCCCCTCTCCACATCCATCAAAGGCTTTTACGATAGTCATGGCTTATGACAAAGATGTCCCATGCTCAAAGTCTTGCTCGAGATTTTCCACTTTACGGCCGCCTCTTTCTCCCGTGTTTTCATCGTGGATGCGCTTGACCAATGTCATGGAATTGATGGTCGCCGCGAAAGATTTCTGACTGAAATATTCAGCATACAGAACTCATGCAACGCGAGCGTTTTAGCGAAGACAAGACATTTACCTGAAATTACCGAGAGATTTACAGGAGTGCCACGAGTGGAGATTCGTGCAAGTGATTCAGATGTTCGAACGTATGTGAAAGGCAACATGTACGGGCTACCGAACTGTGTTATGCGCAGTGCTGAACTGCAGCAAGAAACCACAGAAACCATAGCTGGAGCAACCGGTGGAATGTAAGATTTCAGTCTCAATATCTGGAAATTTATGCTAAGACGCCGCTAGGTTCCTACTAGCCAAGCTCTATCTTACTTCGCTCAAGAGGAAGCGATCATCAAACGCGGTTCGAGGAACCCTCAGAAAGATATCTCAACGATACTCGCTATCGGATAACTCTTCTGGACAGTCAGAGGTCTACGATAGCGCTTACCAAATCACGATGGAACGCATCGAGCAACAGGGTGACGAGCAAGCGCAACTAGCCAAGGAGGTCATAGCCTGGGTTACCTTTGTGAAAAATACAATCAGAGCCTCGGGACTTCGTGGAACTCTAGGAATCCTGGTAGGAGATACTGTCTTTGACGAAGGAAATTGTCCAGATATCGAAGACATGATCTCGGCTTGCGCTGGGCTGGTCACGGTCGACCCTGAAACGAACCTGGTTCGGCTTGCTCATTACACAACATATGAGTATTTTGTCAGAAGTCAGCATCACTGGTTCCCAGATCCACATGGCATGATACTAGACGCTTGCCTCACCATACTATCGCTAGAAGTGTTCGCTAAAGAGATGAACAAAGAGGAAAGAGATTCCATCGTCTTGGAGCTTCCGCTACATAGCTACGCTGCTCATAATTGGGGGGTACCATGCTCACCAGGGGACCGATACAGTGTTACGAAGTATGTAATTCCTACATCAACCAAGGAAAGTCGATACGGCTGGCAGAGAGATATACAAAGAGATGTTTCAGGACTCGCGACCTGTCGGGTTTGCACTGAAATTTTGAAGATATGGTCCGATGGGACACTTCGCCAACAATGCTGTTACCCCTCTCCATTTGGCCGCATACCTTGGACTCGAGGATGCAATAGAGGTTCTGAGTCAAGAAAAAGATGTTATTATGAACGTGAGAGATTACCTCGGAAGAACCCCTCTCATGATCGCTGTGCAGAACAGTCATGACCACGTCGTCGAGCAACTGATTGGATATGGCGCATGTATTCAGGTTCATTGCGGACTCATTTATGGGCACAAGAAAGACTGCGATGATTCTGTTATCGAGCTAGAGAGTCGTGGTAGGCATTGGAGCGACTCCAGGCATACTGTGGACGTAAAGCCATTGTCGAGAGATTGCTCGAAAAAGACATTTCAGTTGACGCGAATGACCACAGACACGGCACTCCATTGTACGCTGCAGTAAAGTAAGGGCATGTGCACATAGTCACTCTTCTTCTCGAGTGGAATGCGGATGTTAAGTTGGAATCAGCTTATCGTATGACTCATAGATTACCCGATAAACCGAGGCGCAGATCCAGATATTGAAGATGTTGATGGCAATATACCCTGGTCGGTAGCTGTCGAAAAAGACTACACAGAGGGCATTGAACTACTCAAGCGACAAGAGGAGCACCCCAAAGCAGATGAACCAGGGTGAACGAAACAGCTTTTGTCCCCTTTGTCTGTCGTACAACAGGTATGTGGCAAAACAAGACAGTCAACGCAATCCGAACTAAGCTTACAGCACTGGTAGAATCTTGTTGCTATTTAGGTACCGCTAGTATACAGGGCAAAAATGTCATGATCGAAGAATGAAATGATATCGTAAAACGTCGCGATTTTAGGGAGAAACTCATATCTGAGAAAACCAATGCTTCCTATTTATCCCCCGGGTAACGACATGCAGTGACGTCGGATTGCTTAGTAGCTTGGAGAAGCTGGTCTCACTGGCATGTGTGGAGTGTTTACGAGGCGAGTATTTATGATTTGAGTTGCGGGATACCTCTATTCTGATATAGAGGTAAGTATGACTTGAGAAGTGAAGCAAAAGGCCAAGCCTGAGATGCACATTGTACTTAGAGCAGGAGTATTTCCTGTTATTTCCACCACTCGCAATTTATGGGTGCTACCAAGTTCCTGTAAATGAGACGGCACACGAGAGGAATGGTGTTTTTGCACGAACATGCAAGGGTGGCATCTTGTTGTATGCATATGATTTCGTAACTATGGAGCATAATCACTGCAAAAGACTATGTAGTGATGTCGGGACTGATAGGCATCGATGACTGTTCCAGTTCTCAAAAAACAAGTGAAACATACTAAGTAGCACTGACGATGAGCATACATGCAGCATGTGTAGTTAGAGAGTCAAGCACTAGTTCACGTGCAACGATGACATCATCGCCCAAAGCAGCAACCACCTCCAGCTGCTCACAAAGAACGCGCGTAGGCGCCAATGAAGCCAGCGAGACAATTTTCACAAGGCAGCAACACCAGCCAAACAATAAACGTGTCCTATACTCCCAATCCCATGAAGAGACAGTCCCTTCTCTCGATTAACTCTTTACACAATACAAACATTGGCTCTGTACTCTAACCAACTGCGCCTGACTCACCCACACACTACCCTAAAGCCAAACACTCCAGATACTCCCCTCTAGCAGTATACCACGATGCCGCCAATCCCCATTCACAAAAACGCGCCGATAGCACCCACAACGGCTGCCAAAGCAGACGGCGTCACACCCTCAACCGCCTCGTCAAACGACAACGGCACCTCAGACCCACCCCCAACTCCCACGTCATCCGCCTACGTTCCAGCTACAACGACGCAATCCTCTTCATCTTCACCTCCCGCACCCCAACCCGGCGCACGCCCTATAGCCCCCACCCAGGCAGCAGGTGCAGGATACGGAGGAGGAGGCTATGATGGCACACCCGCAGCACCACAACCAGGTCCCACAGCGACGGTGATAACGACAGAGACACGGCAAGTAGTTCCACCACCACCTCAGTTTAGTCACCCGCCTCCAAGCGACTCTATGCTTGCAGGTCGCTCAACTACAACGGCTACTGCGCCTTCTAAACCGGGTCCTACGACGCTCAACTATGGGCCTGTGGCTTCTCCTTTTCAGTCGGCCGACTCGGGAAATGCAGTGGCGCAGCCTACAGGAACCAGTTTGGAACATCCACCGGGTTACGTTCAAGCACCGGATAATGCACCATATACTGCTGGGGGAGGGCTTGATCGACCGAGTGGTGCGGGTGAGGGTGCTGAAGGCGAAGGTGTAGGAGCACAGGCATGGCAGATGTTGAGCAAGGCTGGCGAGGCGCTGAAGAAGGGCGAGGAGAGCGTATGGAGGGCAGTCAAGAACAAAAATGGTGGTGGCTTCTAAGTAACGGCTTAGCTCCGGGGGTGGCGGGATGAGGACATTATGAGATCAACGTCAACCTACATACACAAGCATGATGCCTCTTAGTGGTCACATCACTCACAAATTAATCATCACATGAAAGACAATGTGTTGTGCAAAGAAACCCGTAACTTTCTATAGACCACCATTTTCCCCAGTGCACCAAGCGATGAAAAGAGGAAGTACAGCCAAGAAGGACAAAGCAATGCAAGCCGGATATGACGTGTGAATGTTGTAAAGTACAAGAGTGTATTACCACCCCGGGGTCGTGCTTTTCGTTACCAGGAGCAGCCTTCAGCCCGCTGGGCCTGTTACTACTCCAACACGTACACCTCATCCCCATCTCTCACGTCGCGATTAGCTGCTTCCACCACATAAACGCAGGTTGGGGTATCGATGAGGGAAGGAAGGCGCTTAACCGGATCCACCCTTGTACTTCTTGCCGAAGAGGATGAGCTGGGCCTGGTCGTAGATGGACAAGACACCGGCACCGGCAACACCACGGAGAATGTTGGCACCAGCACCCTTGAAGAGAGACTTGATACCCTCGGCGGCGACAATCTGGCGGGCAGCATCCATGGTACCCTTGTACTTGACGGCCTCACCGGAGGTCATCATCATACGACGACGGATAGTGTCGAGAGGGTAAGAGGCGATACCGGCACCGGTGGTGACGGCCCAACCAAGAGCGAAAGAGGCCAAGAAGTTACCCTCGAGGGTACCGGTGAGGAGGACGGGCTTGATCGAGTCGTACATACCGAAGTACAGACCACGGTAGACGACGATACCAGCAACGGAGGGCATGAAACCACGGTAGAGACCACCGATACCGTCGGTGGCGAGGGTCTTCTTGTAAACGTCTACAAGACCGTTGAACTGGCGCTCACCACCCTTCTTGGCCGACTTGGCGTCGTTGGCGAGACGGGTACGGGCGTAGTCAAGGGAGTAGACGAAGAGGAGCGAAGTGGCACCGGCGGCCTGATACTGTCAGTTTGTGATGGCATGGACATTCGACGCGAGTACTTACACCACCGGAGGCAAGGTTACCCGCCATCCACTTGGCATAACCATCACGCTCCTTCTTGTAGGCGAACATGGACTTGTAGGTGTCGCGGAAAGCGAAGTTGAGCGCCTGGGTAGGGAAGTAACGGATGACGTTGGCAGTGTTACCACGCCAGAGGGAGAGGACACCCTCGTTCTTTGCGGTACGGCTGAAGCACTCAACGATACCGTCGTACTTCCTGTCGAGACGGCCGGACTTGAGCATCTCATCCTGCAGATGTTGTTAGCCATTGTGTTGTCAGGCTTGGTCAGGACAAAGCGTACCTGGTTCTGGATGAGGAGCTTGACACGCTCGATAGGGGCAGCAGCGGTCTTCGAGACGGCGGCGGAAACACCACCCACTGATAAGCCGTTAGTAGCTGTCACATGTGCAGAATTCTGCTGATAGTGCTGGTATCATCTAGGGGCCTCAATGGCTCTCCCATTGATGAAGTTGTCGACGGAGATGCAACGTACTCAAGAAGTCCACCACGAAGCCCTGATTGTCTTGTTAGCATGTCTTATGGTTGTTTAGATAGGAAATACCGGCAACACAGCCAGCCAACGCGCGCATCCCCGGGAAAGGGCAGGCTCATCTCAATGCATCCTCTACCCATTGGCATAGTATCCATTGATGCAATTGAGACAAGTCCACACCCATTGCTAGATTTACGGTTGTTCAAGCTGGCCAGCTGGCGGCACTGGAAAGGACTGTACGTACGGGCATTCCGAAGGCCGATTTGTCTTGCGACATGATGACGGCGATGTGCAGAGGGGAGATTTGATTGAAAAAGGGTTGCAGATGCTGGGGCTGCGTTGAGGGGAGGAAAGGTGTATTTGTATCGGAAGCTGAGCGACAAATTCTGCCAACTGCGCTAAGCCGCACTAGGCCTATCACGTGCTAGTGCAGTTCCGGGCCCTCCCTCTTCAACACCTCGGAGACGCGGATTTTGGGAGCAAGTACTCGTGATACGATGATGGTTTTGTTTTTCTGCAATTTTTGACGCGTCTACGTGTTTCTTTCTCTAGGCACCTATTGTGCATCACAGCATCGTCACTGTAAAAGGCTTCTCATTTGCCGAATCTCAGGCTTGCCGCAACACCACACCAGATGGATTTTCTAATACTTGCTCCAACACCAGGCCGCATCCGTCGATTCAACATCCGAAACCCGTTGTGGGGGTGCACAGGTGTCCAGATGCCTTTTCCGCTCAAGTTTCAAATGCTCTCCTATCCGCAACCCGCCAGTGTCAGGGTCCGCCATTTTTAGGTCGGGTAATCTCGGGGCGTGAACCCTGCTCGAGCCAACAATCTAGCGGTAAAAGCCTGTGCGTCAGGGCCCGCAACTCTAGAGAGGCGAATTTTCCATCGCCTTGCCCGTTATTGGAGGAATACGATGCTTCGCGAAGTCTTCTACACCTTTCGGATTGCCGTTGTATACATGGGTGACGTCAGTGCGGAGTCCCAACTTTGAATTCGACTGACGATCAACTTCTTACACTGTATGTCTGGACTGCCAGAAATTTCCAAATGACTGTTTCCCCTCAACGCAGCCCTAGCATCTGCAACCCTTTTTCAATCAAATCTCCCCTCTGCACATAGCTCAACCACCCACTTAACGTGTTGTAGTGATGGTTGGCAGTGGTTGGTCTTGTATTGCCCCTGCCACGGAAGTCCAATCATCAACACGATGTCTCATGGAGAACATGTATCAAACGATACCCTGGAAGTATTCACACAAGTGTTGAATTGCTACTGCTGACTAGTTAGATATGCGAATATCTCCACGCTCTGGATTCTTGAGCAGGATTCTTGAAGATGCTGGCACTGTCGCACATCCGGCTTCTATGCACCATATATCACCCAGAACCGCTTATGTCGTATATCAACTTCGACGTCTTCACTTCGCCTCTCCTATACCCCCAGACTACGCATGTTCACTTTCACTTGATCACATGAACATGAGCCATGTCGGACACCTCCTTAGCTTGCCCTACCGGGTATGATACCTCGTTAAACTTCCTTACATAGACTATATACATTGGATCCATATATCTCATCTTTACGGAGACCTCACTTCAGTCCTATCATCACCATGTGTTCTGTCACAGTGTTCTTATTACATAAACTCTCTTATCGTGTGGTTGCAAAAGGGTTAGTCGGTCGTTGGAAGGACAAGTCGATCAGGAACACAAACAAGGGAAGGTGGGTGGGTTCAAGGCACATGATCATGAAGACAATAGTCAAACGCATCATCATCGACGTGATAGTTCAAATTTATCCAACCAAATACTTAATTATCTGCAAAAAAACTCCATGTGCCAAACTTTTAGAGTGAAGATTCGCCCCAGTTGATCAAAGATGGGATCATTCGCAAGCAGACTCCAGATGCCATCGTCAAGATGATTACAATAAATCAGAAAATCAAATACCCAGTAAACTCCTCATTGAGTCCCTAATAAATCGGATGATGTGAACGTCCGCAAACAAACTCTTGATACCATCGTGAAGATCACCGCAATAACCAGAAAAACAAATGCCCAGTAGAGTTCTCATTGAACTCAGTGCAAGTTATGCTTGGCCAAAGCAAAAACTTTTTCTCTTCGCCCGAAAGCTCCATACGACTGAACCAATCAACCACGCTTCTTATTCCGCAACCGACTCGTCATTTGCAATAAGCTGCGACAGCTCTTCTCGGAGTCGTCTGGCATGGTTGCGTCGTTCATCAATACTCAGGTTCCGCAGGGAAGGGAACACATCGTACGTTATTGGCTTTGCTGTGGTGGAAGTTTTCTGGGCATCGTCTTTCGACCCATGCTCATCAACCCACTTACGCCATGATTTATCGGCGTAGACTGTGTTGAAATTCGTGGCCATACCTCTATCCAAGAGATATTTCACAGATATACGTACCTCTTGGAGGAGGCGTAGTGGTGGAGGCTGGCGTGCTCTGACTCTGTGCTGAAGTAGTGACCTCACTCGCTCGAGCTGTTCATCATCCATCTCTTGACGTGGATCATGCCACATCTTAAGGCACTCTTTGTCTTTCAGGGGGTCATCCAATAGGTTTCTTTCGATGGGTAAGGCCTGGTCTTTTGATGGTTCTGAGTCATGAGGAGGGTTGGTCTTGGCTCGCTTCGCCATCGGCTCTGCTGATGGTCCAGTTGAACGACTCATCTCTTCAGCTGGTCGTCCTGTAGAGCTCTTTCCCCTGTTCTTAGCTTTTGTGACTGGCTTTCCGAACTTTGCGACCCAAAGCTCCTCTGCTCTATCCTTCCAGTGCTTAGCACCTCTTAGCTCGTCGACCAACGTTGTTGCGTCAACATCGCCTTGATTGTCGGCAAGTTGGTATTGGCGACCTTCGTGCTCGGAATGTGAACAAAGGTGACAGCGAGACTTGTAGCCACCAGCTCCATCTCCGACTAGGCCCCAACATGCCCAGACGTCCGATGGTGGTCGTCCGGCTTTTGGCATAGAAGAGGCAACACGAATCCTTGGAGATGAGTAGGCAAGCTTGGCGCGAAGCCGCTGTTCAGTGTTGCAATCCATGGTCCGGTTCGTGGATACCTGGCTCGTTGGTTCAGGGGGAGTTGTGTGTGCGGTTTAGTTATGTAAAGAAAGCTGGCAGAAAAATTGTAGAGAGGATATGAGGAATAGGGGAGGGAAATGTAGAGAGAAGATTACATAGTATAGTTTAGAGGACTGATAGCGCTAGGCGAGCTCTCCCAGAGGGCACACAGTGCCTGCAGATTTTCTTATAATTCGATATCAATACCCCATTTTCCCTGGGAGAGAAGGAGTATTTTGTAGGTTCAGCGGTGTTGCAGTGCAGACTAAGTACGGTGCACGATCTAAGTCTTTGATACAAAACTCTCTAATTTTTCCAAGGCCACACACTGCTCTTTTACACATGTGTTCATGATTCGTTGACAGGAACTGTAAATAGTTTCTTTTCAAATCGAGTACTCTTGTCCAAATATGGCTCGACCTAGTTACTGCGTATGTAATAAGCGGCCGTGGAGTTAGCAGAAGTGTATCCAGTACGATCAGTTCGACATCGGCGGAGTTGAGCTGAAGCGGCGGGAGTCTCAAATTCTTTTGCTAGGCCTTGGATCTCAGTGGTGATTCCTTTTGTTCATGAATCCAATCTTCAAGTGGTGCCTCGTTTGCACTGCTGTGACCACCAATATGTTTCCCGGCTTTAGCAACTTCTCGTTGGTAGAACTCAGCGAATGTGAGCATATCGTCCGGGTCTAGTTTTGTTTTGGCGTCGGTAATGTACTTCTTGATCTCCACGTTACCCCCGGAATACTCAAGTTAGGTATTATTGCGTGCCGTCCCAATATACAGATCGAGAGTGCAGAGTGCTTTGGTGGTGGAACGCGACAATGGAAGAGATCAGACCAGGTGAGAGAGGAAGCAGAGCAGCAGCTCCAAAATACTTGCACGCCGATATAATTGTGGCGCGACCTCGGTGATAAGACGAACCACTGTCTAGACGTGTGATGCTCGAGCTGCACTTGAGTCAGCGTGTATTGAAGATGAAAGATGCGTTCGAAATCAGAGGATGGCAGAAGTTCCAGAGCATAAAGTTGTGCATTCAAGACACATAGGCCGCTTGCTGGATTATGCCACACTAAGTCTCTTGATATCCCTCTCTCACTTATTTCTCTCTCACCTTGGATACCATATTTGTCGCTAACCGCAATGGGTGGAGTACGCAGACGGCGGGACAGATAAAGATCCTTGGGTAAACTTCGAATCCAACCCCAACACCTCCGACCGGAGCTTGACCACGACAGGATAGAGCTATTATTTAGGCTACACATTCCCTACTAGGGTTAGACCAAGTCGCCGCAAAGATTAACAGCGATTAATAGCGTGCTTCCGCCCAGAACACGATTTTGAAGCTTCTTGCGGGCAACAAAGCCATCGTGGCCACAGCGTTTGTAAGTATATATTCTCGCTTCACTCACCTCTGTTTCACTTTGGAACTACTTGTGACTACATTCAGTTACAAGCTTGACGAGTTCATGAAATTTTACTTCGGTCCAATCTGGGTTCTTCCCGATTGACTCTTCCCTACACCTAGTACCCACCTTTTAGTAACTCTATTGCGTCTATCTGGCGCCACATTGACCCGGAATGTACGAATTATGTCTACTTCTCAATTTGCCATGAAATTGCACCTTTACCGAAATATTTGCTAGCAAAGGATGCAGATACATCATCGGACTGCTAGATAAAGCAATGGAATGCAGCGCGCTCTGAGCCTACTGACGGGAAACACTTACAGAGATTCAAGAATGCGCTTGCATTAGTGGAACTCATTTGCCTCGATAAATTAGTCCTATCTATTGGCGGTTTCGATCAGTCACATGTGGCTATCGCAGCGAACAGTCACACTGTCTAACCGACGTTTACTCTCAAATTTAAGCCATCTTACTCTACGCTAGGGCAGTGGCCTGTCTCGATCGATTTCGATTTCGAATATATGAAAGAAGCAAAAGTTCGCTTTGCAACCTCGAAAGACACAGGGACGGATAATCATGCTTTGATATTGTGTGAAAAAATGCGTACAACAACGCGAAGGTTTTTAACTACGACCACACCACTCAGACATCGAAATTTTCAGGTTTGAAGCATCCAAGAGTGGCACTATCGAGGCTATTAATGTTCAACTACAGCCGCTAGACAACGGACACCGCACTTATGCGTGGCATACCAAAGGCGAGGTGGACGTCTGTGGGTCAATAACGCGCTTGGACGTGTTGCAAAGAAAGACTATTCGGATCCACATTTGTGTCATCGCCAAACCAGCGGACATTGACCTCCGGGAACGCAAGTGCGCAAACTGCATATATTTATCGGAACTTCTGCGACTCTGACGTGAGATGGTCCCTTACGGCAAGCCAGGTTCTAGTGCATGGTTTTTCCATCGTATTCCTGACTTTAACCATAACGAGTCCGGACCGGCACAAGCATGGCGGGTCATTGTCCAGAAAATCAAAGACAGTATTCCAGCTGAACTCATGGCTGATATGGCTAACGTCAAGGGTGCTCAAGGATATTGCTGTACGCCAGCGCGACCATGGTGGCTTCAGTACGTAAATAATGGTTGCAAAAGGCTGGAGTATGCAATTGTTTTCCCTAATGCTGTTCTGGAGACCGACATGGGTCTCCTGCCTAACCCATGGGCGTATGTGAACGCCTGGATCCCGGCTGTTTTGTGGGAATACGCAGCAGTACTGGCGTCAAAAGAACAGAGCCACAAGCCGATGACCATGAACTGGCGCGTAGAGAAGGCCTCCCAGTCGTTAAACGAAGTCTACCTGGTGTCAATTCCAAACATATATGTCCATACGCGCATGGCTTTTGCGGTAAATTGTGTAGCCGTAGAACTACTGATCCCCTCAAGATCTCATGTTCTTGGTAACGAGAAACAAACTCGCATATGGGGCTCCTCATATGCGCTTCCGGGGCTCGAGCACGACATCAAAGTCTTAACGAACAACCCCTTCACGGGCATCAAAATCAGAACAAGCAAGATCTGCCTAAAGACACCATCAGTAGTACTGGATACTCTGACGAGCCTTGAAGTCATAGGCCAAACAAAAGGCTCAAACTTTGGTCATAGGCAGTCAAATTCATTAGAGCGCTTTTGCCTCAACGAGACAGTGCTAGGAAGGTGCGATCAGGCCCGGACGTCGCCGAATTTCGTCAACGAGTATCGCTACTCGGGGAAATCTTGTGCGGAGCAGATCAAGGTCCTCCGGAGGGTTCATGCACAGCTCGATAGGTGCGACGAGCACCAGGAGGCAGCCATAATAGGCGCACTATCCGGCTGCCGACATGGGCTCTTGGTATTGGATGGACCTGCGGGACCTGGCAAGACGACTACATCTGCAAAGTGTGCACTTTGCCTGACCGAGATTTGGAAGAATGTCATGGTCGTTATGAAGAGCAAAATTGCAGCCGATCGCATAGCTGAAGGAATAATGTTGCGGTTCGAGAAGCATGGAGTAGGAAAGAGCCGGGAGATCATACGACTAGACAAAGACAAAGACGAGGAGACTCACACAAAGCTGGCGTACCGCAGAGATGCGAGTCTAGATCTGGAAAAAGGAAGCGTGGCTATCGAGTGGGGGGTGGAAAATTCGGTGGACCCTGTCCCCGAGACCGTCATGACGGCGTCGGTGTCGGCGCCTGTTGAGAGATACGCACGAGACCACTACAAACATGACAGGGTGTCGCAGGATTACCTCTTCGCGCGGAGAATGTTCGTTGCAGATGCTTGCCCTAGCTCACGCACTAAGATGCGGTCCCTGCATGATGAACTCGCGCGCCGTGTCATCAGGTCAACAATGGTACTCCTGTCCACCGTCGAAACCGCGCCGAAGTTTAAGGCATTGTGAGTAGCTGATATAGACGTTGTCTAGGTAGAAGACGCTAATACAGTCACAGCCATTGAGCTACTGCCACTGCTGGTCGCTTGCTCGCCACGTCTGGTGGCCCTGACAGGAGATACCCGTCAAGGCAGGCCCAAGGTCTATTCGAAATTATCGGGCAGTAACCCATACGGCGGACTTTTAGGACTGCCTGTGTACCAGCTGAAGTACAACCATCGCCAAGTCGGGCAGCTACGGTAGGCAGCCAATGCACTCTTCTACAATGGCAATATGCTTCCTGATGTGAACCATAAGCGAAGAGAACACACCAAGTTCTCTGCCGCAGTGAAGAAGGCATGTCAATCCTCCAGCATGCTCATGAGACAGTTAGAGACGCCCATGGCCAACAACGAGCGTCTCATTATTATCAACATCGATTCACGCGATAAGAAGCTAGAATCAAATCTTACATAAATGTGGGAAACGTTGCGATGGCAGCGAACTTGAGATGCGGTTTGGTAAATCAGAATGTGTATCAGTATGGCTCGATTGGCTTTATGAGCTTCTATGCCGCCGAGGTCGCAGAGTTTCGCCATTACATGGGCGACGCAATCTTGAAGCGATGCAAGATAAACTGCGCAGTGGATGCCGCACAGGGACAAGAGAGCAAATTATCTGTCGTGAGCTTCTCAAGAGCTGGCCTGGAGCCGGATCTGTTTGAATTCACAGACAACTTGGAGCGTTTGTGCGTAGCCGTGACGAGAGCCGGGGAGTTCCAAATCCTGCTTTACAACCTTTCACTTTGGAGGCAATGCATGAAGAAATATGGAAACACGAGTAGGGCCAGCATACGAATGCTCAAAATTATCCGGTATATCGGCAAGCACGTATGGACCGTCATCAACGTGAATGCGAGTCAGGTCAAGCTCTTGAAAGCTGCTTGCACGCAAACTCTCGCCTAACCATGTCAACCTGGTCGCAGAAAGCGAGACGGTTGATGGATGTTTGGATTATACTCCAGCATTCACGCAAGTGCAGCTTACGACTCCAATCCGGACATCATTCATGGAGAAACCGACCTTCCCATCTTGGTCGTGCTCATCTAGGATTGCCAGTGTTTTTGCTATGACGTCGATCACTTCTAGGAGACTGGACGCTTCACAAGCCTCAGCCTCGTCCACCCACACGAGTAGCGGCTACTCGATCTTTAGAACAAAAAAGTTTTGATTATTCTTTCCTTCTTGCTTTCTTCATCTGTTAGCTTCGTCTCGGTTTGAAGGCTGCTGTTCTGGTGCATGCAGGTTTGTCGTGCAATCTCTTGGTGCACAGGGGAGGGATTCAGGGATTCTCGAGCGACGATAAGAATACCAAAATAGGAGAAACTGTAATCACGCATTTGAGGGACGCGTATATTTACTTTCGGAATGAACTATCATATGAAACGCGAGGCCCGCTTTGCTTTTCCATCTAGAAAGAGTTGTATCAGCAGAATGACCAATTCCCCATGACCATTTTATGCAGTATACCATATTCAGCGCAGAAAGCCAACTGCCTGCAGCAAGTAGCTGTCTATGGTAAGCGGAGGCTACCTCAGTTTAGCACTTGCTTTGTCCTCATAAGCATTTGAGACTTACCACCATACTTGTCAACGAGCGAGCCGGCTCGCTCAGCTCGCTCGGCTTGGACGTTTTGACCAAGCCGAATGAGCTGAGCGCGCAATGCGCGCTTGCAAGCCGAGCGAGCTTAGGGATAGGCGCTCGCTCAGTCAGCTTGCTTAGCTTGGTTAGATGGGGCGGTTGGAAACTTGGGGCTGAAGGACTTGGTGGAGGGGCAATCTCACGATGATTTTTAGGTGTAGTGCGTAAGTTCGAAACCTAGTTATAACATAAAATACACTCTTTTTTGCTATATTTCTAGCAAATAAGCTACTAAATTTCCGGCTAACCGCCTGGCAACAATATTCTCCTTTTGCGACACTTCACTTACTACTTATCACCCACCACACTCATCTATACTCCATCAACGCGTCTCTATTTGCAGCTACTATCTACCTCGCCGTTGCTATAATGCCAGCAAAAAGAACACGCGTTAATGCTCCAGAAATCGCGGCAACTTTATCAACAACTTTATTGAGCCTGCAGGGCTTACGGAGAACGAGGAAGATGAATATGAGGCTTGGAAACGCAGCGAACCGATCGCTGGCGAGGGCGTCGACCCTATAAAATACTGGGTAGAACTCCGCGATCGCCACCCTAGCCTTAGCAAATTTGCTATCGACATGCTATCAATCCCAGGCTCAAGCTGTGAGTGTGAGCGCTTATTCAGCGAGCTGGGTGACCTCCTCGAGCCCCGTCGGCGCAGCATTTCTCCGCAACTTCTAGCAGCAATACAGTGCGATCGACGATGGATAAGAGCTGGATTTGGCAGTGGTGAGGTGCCTGTAAAGGGGGTTATCAGCGATGAGGAGATGGACGCGAAATACGGTGTACATAAGTGGGATATTAGCTGAGAAACTCAACACCAAGGTTTCTATATAACTTTCCTAATCGGGACTGAGCCCATCAAGCCGAGCGAGCTGACAGCCCTGTTTCAGCCAATCCGAGCGAGCCGAGCGAGCTGCTGGCCTCCGCTCAATTGGCTGAGCAAGCCAATTGGCTGAGCTCGCTCAGCTTGCTCATTGACATCTGTGTTTGCTTTGCTGGCTTCAAAGACATCATTGAACTGTGGCCATTGATATTAGCAGCCTCCTGAAATAAAACCAGGTCATCAAGTTCCTTGTCCACGTCGGCACATGTGTTGAAGGCATTCACTTTGGCATGCACCTATCGTTAGGCCACGCGTTAATTTGGGGGAAGAGAATGTTGATATAGATTCAGTGGCCATGACGATAACTTCCTAGTAACTACCCATGATACTCGTCATCAATGCGGGGCATTCTACCTTAGTCTTTTTGGCCATGTGAGAGCCCAAATGAGCAGAGATGTCAACAAGCAAGTCAAGCTGGCTTGATTCTTATCGATTGCAGATCACAGACCATTCTCTGGGACGTGCCACTGTGCACGAGCCTCTATATTGTCTGTGATCTGCAATCGATAAGAATCAAGCCAGCTTGACTTGCTTGTTGACATCTCTGCAAATGAGGAACAAAAAAGAAAAAGAACCCCCTAAATAAACCCCGTTCAGTAACAAAAACTTCTCAACCCATTTCCTTGGCATCTTCGGTCTGTTACCTCAGTCGCGGCTTGTCGTAGATGACCATCACTCATCTGTCATTTCGATTTTGATAAGTATATGGAAAAAGAGGAAGGATGCAAGATTTACTGATTTTGCTGTGGTACCAATGTGCACATGACACATTTGGTCGTAGTGGATCATGAACTCGGCCAGGTACTGCATCTGTCGCAACACAGCCATCGAACAATAGCTGCTGCGGGCAACTTGACTGACGCTTGAATTGTTCAGCTCCTCTCGGATAACTCAAGTAAGAAGATAATCCATAGCGACATGTTCCCTGGGGTCAGGCCTTACACTGCCCACAGAAACGAATACTCGTTCTTCGCATACAGAGCTGCCATCGAGTTTCTCGACTGTTGTTGGCGTGGCATTTTCGAATGATTTGCT
Source organism: Pyrenophora tritici-repentis (assembly GCF_003171515.1). NCBI lineage: Eukaryota > Fungi > Ascomycota > Dothideomycetes > Pleosporales > Pleosporaceae > Pyrenophora > Pyrenophora tritici-repentis. The sequence continues at coordinate 2,043,228 of NC_089393.1, forward strand.
GTGATTTTCGTTATCGAAAACGATGAGCCTGTCCATTGGCAGCGTCCCGTCATCGTTTCCCGTTTTGAGTCGCAAGATGGTCACCGCGTCAAGTGGTCCATCCTCCATTGTAAGACAGCCAACTGTGATACTTTTGCCATCCTAAATGCCCCAGCCCATTGAAATGGTGTGTATAGTTCTTCTTCATGAGCGTCTTTGACATGACGCAAGTATTCTTTCCATTTGATTTCTGGTATCGTCAGATCAATATGAATCTCCGGCAGTAGCCAATGTATCATCATCGTCAATCATGAGACCGAGAAGTTGGGGTATAAACCTAAGTGACTTATGTATGCTGCCAGCACCCTAAAGACCCTCTCTACTATAACCTGCTGCTGCCTAGAGACCCCTCTTATCCTCCGCCCGGAAACCCCTTCTAGTCGCCTAACAGCATCTACGTTGCGAAATTTAGTTTAAATAAGCTTATTATGTACGCTAATAGTAACCCTACCTATATATATTTACTAAGTAAATATTATATCTTATTAAGTAGTTATAAGGCATCGAGATAGTATCTTAACTGCTTACTTATGTTGTTATTATAATAAAACTACGTTGTAAAAATTTGCTACTAAGCATCGACATCACTTATATATACAACCATAAACCCAAGTGACACTGATTCGTCGGCTCGTTCTTTGTCCTTGGATATGGGATTGCGAGACTCTGGTATGATCGCAAGTAAGGCCAGCCCTTCGTTGTCTGTTCTTCTGCTCTCATCGCCCACCTCTCGGCAGACTCCGCAACAATCAATCGATCGACATGATTGATTCCTATATAGGTTAAAGAGTTACTTTATTAGGCAGCCTTTAACCTAGATAGGAATCAATCATGCCGATCCGATTGATTGTTGCGGAGTCTGCCTCTCGGAAGGAAAATCGTAGTCTGTCACGCTGCAGTGTGAAAATAATGCCGCAACACACAAGAAATATATCTTTCTAGAGCATACATCATACTAGAGTGTATTCGGATAGCAAGGAACGAACTTGTGAATTGCTCCTGGGTGGTAGTTTTACTTTAAGGTGCTGCAAACGTGACGAGTCATTTTCAGCGCCAAGACGCCGTTTTCAGACGCAACCATGAGGCGCGAATGTATGTAGTAGTAGCTTTCTACTCCCATCTTGACGCTTTTCGCTGCTGAGTGGCACTTCAGCGGTGTTATATGTTACCGCCTGAGACAATCTTGGGTCGCCCAAACAATTGTATGCGACGCAAAACATGTCGACGTTTATTTAGAAGACGCTTTCAACCCTGGTACATCCATTCTTTGTAGAGTGATCCTCCAGTACTTTTTAGCAGATTCAGTGGTCAGCTTCACTACCCTTCTTGCCAAATACAATGTATTGGATGATGTGATATTCGCTGCTGATTGGAGCAACCAGTTTCCAGGCTTTGTGCACTAATGAAATGGCCTCTTGTTCGCTGGATCAACCTTCGATGCCTTGCTCTTCAAAAGCCCGGTATAGTGTCATTGTGGATCTGAATATTGAGAATACTTGTTGATCACAGCAAACTCCGAATGCTTCGTCGTAGTCCTTCAGGGCTTCCGGTGCCATCTGTTTATCCAAATAGTCGGAAACTAAAAAGTCACTAAATTGCAACATGTTTGGATGTAAGTCAAATGTAATATACAAGTCTACCGAAACTAGCAATACCAGGCGGAGTACCCTGTATACCCAAGGTCCGTGCCCGAGCATGTCACGTGATCATGTGACATAAAGCAAGATATCAACCTTGTCAAATGAGATCTTTCCGTTGTTGTTATGCCATCGCCCCTCCAGTACCTCCCCGTCCTTCAGTTCCGCGACACGTTACAGGGCGGAGTCAATCAGCAATGTGGTTCTTGTTTCTATGTTCTCTTTCAAAACAGCACGGTGCTTTTCTGTCTTCTTCTTCTTTTCACGATACCTCATATAGGTGCCATTTGTCTTCGCGTTGATGTTGACGCATATAGCGAACGATGTGCACAACCCTGTTCCGGTATTCCATAGAGAATCCGGAAACATGTCGTCCCATTCGGGCTCCTTTACTCTCTTAAACAGGAGTATTATTTTGGTCATTTCTGTTGATTTTTGCCATGTGAAATCTGTGTTTTCGATTTTGGAAAAAAATGTTTTCCATTTGTTGTCTGCATCGGGAAATGTCTTCCCTAGGATGTAAGACGGAAGCAGGGTAGTTGTGTATGCAGAGTGCTTTAGATGCGTACCTGCACTCGGAGTTCTATATGCATGAGCTCGGTACGTTCCTCGCGAGGTGTTCTATCGTACGTTGGTAGGTCCTCTGCATCCGCTACTTGGTTGTTAATATGAGTTCGTTGTCTATGCGTATGTGCTTACTGAGCAGCACGCTCATCAAAGCCACGCTTGCTGGGGGATGTCTCCACGAAGAGGATTTCAGCAAATACCCTCCACTCGGGGAGTATTGCCATGAGGCGTCCGATATTCACTTTGTCGACAAACTCCACGTTCTGGTTTTGGTCCTGCGAGGTGTAGCCTTCTCGGTCCTACTGGATGCGAACACGAAGATGGCATAAGTACTGAGATAGATTCTGCTCTTCTAGCATGATGAGGAAAGCTGGTAGTAGGAGGATGCGGCGTGAATTGATCTCTGAGTATGACGCAGCCCAGTAAAACTCTATTGCTAGCACGTACTCGACCATGAACTCGCAGCCTTATTGTACATCTTGTGCAAAGATGGAACCGAAGGCCTTGGCGATAAGGGTATCTCTTCTCTCATGACAGCAGGTGCATTCACATGTCATGATGTTCACCTCGTCGGAATCCCATTGTAGATGGGGTGAACGGTCACATTGGGGTTGCCATGCGACGAGAACGGGGTTGCGCGAGGTAGAAGTCTTCATCTCCGGGAATGCTTCAGTATATATCAATCGTCTCGTGTCGGCGTTCGTAGTCGCTGACACAGTCCGCAACAATCAATTAAGTGGGTCCTAGAAGGTTCAGATTGGATTGATTGATTACCGCTTTAAGCCTAGTAGTTACCTATAGGAGTTTAAGCCCTACCTAGATAGGTAAGTGGGTCTAGGAGAGTGACCGGATTGAATTGATTGTTGCGGAGTCTAGTCGCTGATGGAAGAATGGTCGCATATCGTGGCAGGGAAAAGGCTATGTATTGTCAGAATAATCGCTGTAGAATAGACAAGCGCACGTACTATCACTTAAAAGCTCAATGAAGCACACGGTGGGTTTGAGTACCAGTTGGTGTGGTTGCTACTGCGACGTGATGTGCGCCGCTTTGGGGTTGTCGAACGCTACATGTCTTTTTCATAATAAGGCTTCTGGCTGGGGAGAGGCTAGAGGAGGTGATTGGGAGTATCTCGTGATGATATGTGGCAAGTAAGTGGCGGGTGAGCAGTTTTAACGGGGAACTCATGCCGAGGCACGTGTATGGTGAGAGAGTCAGTATTTGGAGCGGAAGGAATTGATCTGAATGTATTGAGAGGAAGGAAGGAAGCTAGGTGCGGGGCTCTACGTCACCAATTATTATTACATCACACCAAACTATGCGGAAGCTGGAATGAGAATCTCGCTTTCGTCGGTAATACCGGTGGTGACACCGTCTCATAAGCGGTTTCCAGAATGACACGAGCACATCGACAAGATCCGCATATACACCTGAATGCGAAGGTAGTGGTGGGATATTCGGCCAATGTGTAAGCGAATGCCCGTTGTGGAAGGGGAGCACTTTAGGAAGGAGCGACTGATGTATCGCAACGACCGCATATGATGTTTTGTAACTGCGTGAGCAGTGTCGGGTAGAGGCTGAGGATCAACGATTGTATTGCTATCTGTTGTCGTGTTGTGATGTCTGTGTACAAGAGCTCTCGGCTCAGAGGTAAGTGCACTTGCCCACCGGACAGTGCCTGCTACAATAGGATATCATGTGACTCTAGTCACGTGGTTACATGTTTAGCCTATGTCATAACTGCTATACAAGGGCTGTCACTCACCGCGAATAGCAAGCCATTGGTAAGAATCACCGATCAGTAATCGAGAGCAACAAATCATACCGTTGTGACTCAGATCCTGCTAGTTCCGTTGCGTAGGCCGCTATCCGCTCTGTTTGCGCCTCGCTTAGTGTCACAACAAACACCACATTTACTTCGCCCAAAATCTCATTTACGAATTCAATCTCACTATATGTATTAAATAGAATCAACTTTTATCCACTAACCAGCAGCAGCTCAAGACATTACAGCCGGACGGTGGTCAAACCAACGAAAGGACCTGTAGTGAGTAGTAGGCGACCATTTCTTTTTGCATTCGTTCGAGCCACTGCTGTGCCACTTTGAGGTCCCTTTTTTACCTTTGGTTTCCTTGTTTCCAAGGAAGATGCGAATTTACTATGATGGTTACATCATTTATTTAATCTCAATAAGAACTTTGTTGCTGTATTTTGTGGCATCTGCTACAGTCTTCTTCCATCTCTGCATCATACAGCAAACCTGTTATGTAGCTGCCTCTCATGTATCTGCACCAAAAAAATAGTATGTCTACAACCCACGTAGACGTGTAGATGTCGTTGAGATAGCCTTGCCAAGCTTCGCGCCCACTTCCGCATTCGACCAAAACTCCACCAAAACCTCGAATCCATCCACTTACCAAGCACCGACGGCCGCATAATCACCGCATGTGTTTTCTAGTCGGTCACGTACTAGACCAGGCTTTGTGTTTGGGGAAACCGCAGACACGACATGGCATGTTTTGAAGATCGGCTATGTGTCGTTTTGTGAAACGCTAGGGCGACGGGCCTGCTACATCAGGCTATCCACATAGCCGGGCTCCACAACTCACGGGCGGAGCCGCGGGAGATAAACTCGCCAATGGACGGTGTGGAATAGGCTGGATGTCGTGATTTGTGTTCTCAGTTTGGGCCAGTTGGGTTCAGAAGCGAGGGCTTGGCGGTATATCATCGGAGGGGTTATGCGTGTGTATAGGAGGGATGTCGGAGACTATTTTTGGGTTACAGGTACTGCGTTGAGAGTACGGTGATGTGGTGGGGTTCATGATGTATGTACTAATCTTTGCGATTATTTGGGGCATTTGATTCTTGACAGCGTCAGTCTGATGACAGTGTATTTGATTGTGTTTACCGGAGCTCTAGAAGGTAAACGCAATTCCACATGTTCGTCTAGTAGGTTAGGGCGCCTTCCGCCAGCCCGCACAAAGCGTTTCGAGATGCCACCTTCTCGCATGAAAAAGGGTTTTCGCCTTGGCGCCTTCAGAGACTTCCCCAGGCGCATGTTGAAACTGAGGTATCGAGTTCTTGACACCTCTCGTAGCCTAGAAAACAGGCCCTGCGCCTCAGCCAAGCACGGAAAGATGGCAGATCCTCGTAGCCAAGCATGTTAAGGCCTTGAACAGACGCCTCGGAAAACAAGTATTGATACAGAATCTTGTATTTACCCATGGCAGCCTTGACGAAGGGTTGATCATTGGGTGGAGTAAGGCGGCTATCGGCTCGATGGAGCATGCAGTGCGGTGTTGATCGACAAAGAAAGCATAAGAAGATCAGTGTATAAGAGGTCGTGATCATGGCCGCTTCTGGTATCATCATCAGCTTTCAGCTTTCCTACTTCCCCATCAGTGTCTTATTATCCAGCCTAGTGCTTCGCTTCTCGTATACTCCTATCTTATTACCTATTTATCGAGTTGATCTCGACTTCAAATACCTACATCTAATATGTATTTCTCTAAAGCACTTGTCATTGCCTTCGCGGCTGCCATCTCGGCCCACGGTGTTGTCACTGAGGTCAAGGGAGCCAACGGCATCACCATGCCCGGCCTGACTATCCAGGATGGAACTCCTCGTGACTGCTCTTCCAAGTGGGTACAATGTCTATGATACATGAGAGCAAAGAACTCACAGATAGCAGCGGCTGCGGTTCCCAAGCAGACACTGCGATCATTCGGGACCGAGAAATTGCAAGTGGCAAAGCCGGCCCTCTTGGTCGCACTCAAGGCAACGGCGTAGTCGATGCAGCAGTCATGGTCGGCGCCTTCATGGGAGCCGGTGCCGCACCGCCTGCAAACAATGGAGCAGCTGCGAGTGTTGGTGTGGAAGACAACATCCCGCAGGCAAATCAAAAGCGTCAGTTTCTCAGCAACCTCCTTGGTGGCCTTGGTGGAGGCAAGGCTGGTGGTGCAGGTGGTGCGACTGGTGGCAAAGCTGGCGCCACAGGCATTGCCGGACTTCTAGGTGGAGGTGGAGAAAAGGTAGATGGCCCACCAGAGACGCGTGTCGCAGCTGCAGTGGGAGCTGGTGCAACGAGCGGATTGCCCACATGTGCTGATGATGGCACTGTTACCATGACTCTTCGCCAGGTAAGCCATATTCTCTACGCTTCCAAGCATCCCTCTAACTTGTTCAGATCAACCAAGACGGTGCTGGACCTTACACCGCAGATGTCGATGGTACCTCTGGTGGTACTGACGAAGCGGCTATGCAGCCCGCCACCGTTACCAAAGATGTTCCAGGCCTCGGTGTCCAGGGTATCTCGCTTGCTACGAACACGGAGTTTGACATGACGGTTCAAATGCCAGCTGGAATGACATGCTCTGCTACTGTCGCCGGCGTCAATAACGTATGCGTTATGAGGGTTCGCAACGGGGCTGCCGCCGGTCCTTTTGGAGGTTCTGTGGCTTTCACACAGAGCGCTACTGCCAGGAAGCGAGCCATCGCTTATAACCTCAAGAAGCGCATGGAAATTGGCAACAGGAAGTAATTGATAGGCTTGGGTCTACTGGAGCAATATGTATCTGCTTCAGGGATAATAGGAAACCTGGCTGGATCAGTGTTCATACACGTACGCAAACATGGGGCCGAGCGGGTATCTGAGAGGATGGTATATACGATTGATGTAGATAAAAATATACGACATAATGACTACCAGAAAATCTTTCAGATGCTACGTGTTGTAAGCTTTTGGCAGGAAGGCAACTATCGTCTCGTGGGAAGTTGAGTTGAAATCAACGTTGATGTCGTCGTTGTTGAGAGCCGGACTTAACCCAATTAAATACGTAGCTGCCATCGAACGGTTCATCGGGTCGTGGAATCCACTAAGTGTAATGTACGTGTTCGCCCCATGAGTTATAGAGTCGTGCTGAGTCATTTGAGTGTGGTTGTAAGCGGTGGGTATAGTTTCTTGGGTAGGGTCTGGGTCAACTATGGGACGGACAACAAACCGTGGATGTCGAGGACAGATAGTAGAACTCACTAACCGTCGAACCGCCAACGAATCGACAGACGCAAGTAGAAATACGGCCTAGAACGGCGAAAGAGTTGTTGAGATGTGATTTTGACATGTCTAGTCGTTGCCGAGACAAGGGCCGCTAACTAAGGCAATAACTACCCACCCGCCCAAACGGCTATTCCTAAATCAAGCTTATCTAACATGTGCCGTGCCGTGCCCCACACAACCATCTCGACGTCATGCTCGCATACAATAGCAATACCTGCAGATCTTTACATTCACCTAATCTCAAAATCCAAGTCGCTATATTGTGTTACGAGACGTAGTCTCTTCAAAAATAAGCACACAAAGCACATCTAGCCCAATCCGGCCCAAGCTCTCACACCTTCTTATCGCGCCATCCAGCAAAAAAATCGCAACATGCAACCAAGGTCCAACCCATGACCTTTTCGTCACATATTTTTCCCCGTTACCCACGCCAAGTCGAAACTAGAGAAAAATGTCGCTTATAACAAATGGCCTGTCTAGTTTCTTTATCCTTATTCTTCAGGTCGCTATCCTTACCCCCCCTCCCCCACCGGATAGATTTCGCCACTCAATGTTTAATCTAGAGTCGCTGCAATAATAAAATAAAAGGCTCTCAAAAGGCTACGGTAACGACACACGATAATTCGACATGCCAATCTTCGACTCCAAAGCTCCAGCTGAGCACCCGTCTCCTACGACAAGCTACACCGACAATGACTTCCAGCGCATGGATCCCAGCGGCGTCAAACGCGGCCTCAAGACACGCCACCTCTCCATGATGGCGTTGGCCGGAATAATCGGTCCAGGAATCCTCGTTGGAACAGGTGGTGCACTTGCACAAGGAGGTCCTGCATCTTTACTTATCGCCTTCGTCGTTATCGGTATCATTGCTTTTAGTATCACACAATCCCTGGGAGAAATGACAACTCTGTACCCGACCGGTGGCGCTTTTGTCACGCTTTCTGAGCGCTTTGTGGATAAAGCGTTTGGGGTTGCGGTGGGGTGGCAATATTGGCTTGTCTGGGCTTGTGTGCTGGCGAATGAGTATAATGTCATTTCTTCGATTATGGTCTTCTGGGGCCCGCAGGTGCCGCTTTGGGGTTACTTTTTGATCTTCTGGTTTGCGTTCTTAGGCTTCCAGATGTTGGGGGTTGAGTCGTTTGGCGAAGCAGAGTTCTGGATGGCTCTTATTAAGCTCGCGGGGCTCTGCACATACTTCATCTTTGCTATCATTTATGCGTCGGGAGGATTGGTCGGTCAGAAAGAGGCGCTGGGTTTCAGGTATTGGCATGATCCGGGTCCATGGGTGGGCGGCTTCCGTGGTGTGGCTACCGTCTTCGTTTTCGCTTCGACATTCTACGCTGGTGTGGAGGCTGTGGCTGTTGCAGCAACCGAGACAAGGAATCCGTCGGTGGCAGTTCCTCTGGCAATCCGACAAGTCATTTGGCGCATACTGTTCGTATACATCGGCGTTGCATTCTTCTTTGGCCTTACATGCCCGTCGAATGCAGGCGGTCTAGCAAACGGAGCCAGTCGCGCGCTCAAGAGTCCCATGACCATCGCCCTCCAAAATGCAGGCTGGGAAGGCGGAGTCCACCTCATCAACGCCTTCATTTTAATAACCGTCGTGAGCGCCGCCAATAGCTCCATTTACATTGGATCACGAACTATTCTCTTCATGGCCCAACAGAAAATGGCGCCAAAATTTCTGGGCAGGACAAACAGCCGCGGTGTCCCCATCTACGCCATCGTCTTCACAAACCTCTTCGGCGTTGTTTCTATGATGAATGTTAGCACCGGAGGTGGTCAGGCATATTCCTACATTGTAAACTTGAGCGGCGTCTCCACCTTCCTTGTCTGGGGCTCTATCTCATTTACACACATCCGGTTCCGAAAAGCCTGGGCCGTACAGGGTCGAACGCCTGATATGCTACCTTTCAAATCAATCGCCTATCCCTGGAACGCGTATTTCGGGATCTGTGCCAATCTGTTCCTTGCTCTTGTGCAGGGCTGGACTACGCTGAGCCCGTTCGATGCGGGAAAGTTTGTCGACGCTTACATCATGCTGCCGATATTTGGCGTCATGTTTGTTGGGTACAAGTTTTGGTTCAAGACGCGTTTTTGGAGGAGTGAGGAGATTGATCTTGATGTAGGAAGGAGGAAAGATTTGGATAACAAGGTTGAATACATGGAGGAAGGAGAGCATGCTGGTAGGCTAGAGGGTAAACAGGGATTTATACAGGATTTCTGGCGTAAACTCTAAAGTATGGAATTCGGTAGAGATCTTCAACTAGGTTATTCATGCAGCGTCGTGGATCTATCTTGCAATCGCTCTTAAGCTGACTTTACCTCGTTCTCGTCTCAACACACTGCTTAAAAAACAAATAACCACCCAGCACAACTTCTCTTATTTTATAGTCCTCGAACTCAGACGTAATCCACCACATTCCCAGTAATGTAAACTACATCACCATCTTTTAACCCACTACCAAGTAAGCCACCGTACCGCCCCCGGAACCCCAACCGCCATATCCCTCGTATTCGAAAGCTCCACCTTGCCCGTCCTATCATCATCACCCGGATGACTAATATAAAACGCCACAATGCGCTCCTCGTCCGGAACCTCCAAATCGCCCAACGGCTCGTCATCCTCCTTCAACCCCAGATTGGCCCGCACACGGTCCTGCTCCAGCTGTAGCCCCTCGCGCGCAATCCTTCCCGCAATCATGCCGTCCCAGAACCCTTCGCGGCGAGGGTGATTCAGCATAAGGTTCATGGCGCGCCTGCGGAGAGCCTGACATGGACCTGGGGCGCGGATAGCGACGAGCCAGAGAGCAGCTACAGGACCCATGGTAGTCGTAAACACGGGGGCTGGACTAGTCGCTGTCGGCAGCAGTTTGGTCGCGAGTTCAAAGACACGGAAGAACTGCGCTGTAAGATCAAACGGGTGTTTGAATGGGGGTTTGACGTCCCCAAAGGTGCCTAGAAGGGGGAACTTTGCGACCAAATCGGCTCTGGGGTAGCGGAGCAGGTACTCCATCTGTGCCTGCATAAGTTCGAGGGCAGTGAGGGGTTGGATGTATTCGTCACCGTGGTCCGCTGCTTTGGACCAGAGGTGTTGCATTACGATTACGCCGCGGTGGTAGCGGCTGAGCAGGTCGCTGTGTTCGGCGTAGACGTCATCTGCGGCTTCGTCAGGGTCGAGTAGAACGGATCTCTGGTTGAACGCGTGGATAGTATTCATTAGGCTCTCCGAGTGTTGTAACATGTCTATTAATTTGGCCATGTTTAGGACGCCGTTCGGGGAGGTGAATAGCGGTTTGGTTTTTGGTTTAGTGACCCAGCTGCCGGATGTACGCGACGGCATTATGGCGCGAACTTGCATGTCCAGGCCTACAAAAATGGTGCGTAGCGATTCCAAATCTACGGGGTGAGTTTCTCTTGTTTCTTCCTCGTCCGTTTCATTCAGCATTCGGATGCCGCTGCGGAGGTGCTCGATGGCTTGCTTTTGGTGACCCTGGAGACAGCACATACTGCTGAATAGAATGGAACATGTCATGAGAGTGACCTTGCTTGTTCTGTCTTTTACATAGTCATCCGCAATCTGCTTTTTTAATAGATCTTGGATGGCTCGATTCGACTGGCGAAGAGCAAACTGTAGATATTTGTCCGACATGTCATGTTCGGTCAGATGTGAGCCGTTACCTTGGAAGAAGCGTCGGTACATGGCGCCGAGAGCTATAATACAGTGTTGAATTGCCGAGTCGCGATGTGCGGCCTGAAGCACCTCCCGCTGCCAAAAGGGGGAGTCGAGGAAGCCGCGCAAGTGGGTAACGGCATGGCACGTGAAGAACTCGAAGCTCTCTCGCTCCTCTCTGCTATTGAGGCGCAAAGCCGGTGCCAGATAAACCGGCGATTGTGAACGCACGACGCTCCAACCAGACCCAGAGTGATGGGAGTCACGTCTTGCTGCTGGCGGCGATGGCGTCGATGGCGGCGGCGGCCGGAAGGTCGGATCGTAACCATCGCAAGTCCTTCCAGTAGATGTGCACCTCTTGCAGTGTGGTTTTTCCTCGTCGCATTTTACTTTCCGTATCCTGCAAAGATGAGCAGATGTTGTGATATTGCACACAATTGTAAGACGAGCCCACGACGAAGAGTGCCATTAGCGTTGCTCTACCGCATCTCATCCAGTCTTCACCGATAAGAGGCACTTACTTGCACGTCTTGCAGCCAGAACGAGCCTTGGGCTTCCACGCCCTCTGGCGTGGCTTTCCAGACGCCGTCGCTTTATCCATCTAGAGGGCTTGAGATGGCCAATTAGAAATACCCAAAAAAACAAAACTGTACGAGCGGACAAGTGAGGTCAGAGGAGTCGGACGCTAGAATATACGAGCGCGCAAATGATAGTTGACGACCCACAGGCTGCAGAATCAGATGCTTTGGGGGCTGCATACCATAATGCAGTATTGCGGCAGAGTTCTCTGAGTAGCTAGACTGCACCAACTTAATCCCCTTGGAAGCGGGCCTGATGGGGCTACAACCAATTGAAACACGCCAGCAGGTCATCCGAGGTTATACAGTAAAGCGTATCGGCGTGAGATCGAGGGTATAGTTACCGGTGAGCGAGCCATTAATAGCAGACTTGAGCTCTCGTTCACGACTATGGTTCGGGACGAAAAAAGACGGAACGGCAGTTCCCGCTCAGACCCGCATCAACAAAAGGCCTAGACTATAACTCGATATTTATTCTCCATGAAGTAACTATGTAGTAATGTACAACAATGCGACCCCTCTATGCTCCATTCCAGTTTCCTACTAGGAAAGTATCCAGATCCTCGGTACCCAGTTTCCCCTCGACCAACATGTTGCCTCGCCTGCCTCTTGGCACCAGCCCTTTCTTCCAATTCACCCAGCTGGTACTCACAATCCTTGTATCACGTTTTGGCCTCGCCGTTAGCCTGAGCCCAGTCCCCAGAGCACCGCGTAACACCTTCATGTCAATCTTGCCGCCGCTTATATTCCGCAGTATATGTGTGACGGGACTGTTGTCGTCGCCCCAGACGCTGCCGTAGGTGTTCTCGCCAGGGAAGAGTATGCGAGCCGTGAGCTTTGTGAGGGTTGTCGGGTTTTTAGAGAAGACGGTCAAGATGAGGTCTGCAAGGGCAGCGGGCGCGTGTTCGGAGGTGGAACTGGAGAATGACGGGAATAAAGCGCGGATCTGGCTCATCTGGCGAATTTCACTGGGGAGCCGTATGTCGGATACACGTAGGCGAGGGCGAGGTGCGGGATTGCTGGGTTGACCTTGACGAGCTGGTCGTCTTGTGGAGTTGCTAGATGGGCGTACAAGAGTCGGCGAGGGCCCCGAAGCCGGGGTATTGAATGACGTCGCTGCAAGACTACTATTTGGTGTCAAGCCTTCGTCATTGCTCGTGTCCAGAGGCTCGATTTCGCCAGGAGGAGTGTAGTATCCAGACACATATACTCTCCGTGCCTGCTTCAACAAGTACGGGTACAAGCTCTTCAAGACCAAAACACCGTATGGGTATGACACGTAAAGTGTCAGCCCTCCCTCATCGTCGGCGTCATCCTGAATGACACCATCTGCATCTTTCTTGGAACGGGCTTCCGCGAGCCGTTTGCGTCTACGCATACAGTCGGTCATCTCGTCGTTGATCAGATGAGATGTCAGCAGCAACGCAACCGAAGCTGGGAAACCGAGCTTCTCGCCCGCATCGTCGTCCACGTTTTCACGCCCATGATCAATCGGAATAGTCGGAGGCGTCGCGACGGCGAGGAGGGATTCGTCGTGGCAGCGGCGGGCCATGGGGGTGAGACTGGTGGGAAGACCAGGGATTTCGCTTTTCCGTGCCGTGTCCAGTATACGATTGCCAAAGCATGTCAAGTATCCAGCACTAACAGTGACGGTCTGTGGTTCGGAGAGTAGATAATCGTAGACATGACATCGTATTTCGGTTGGCAGGGACAAGAAGCCACTGTATGTAGAGTCCGGTGTACGCATCGTGCAGTAAGGGGCAGTGTAACGAGCCGTCGACGCGTCGCGTAATCAATGCTCTCTGAGTTTGACGATGTTTGCGAGTAATGTATTTATTGCTCTTTACAATGTGTTGGAGTGATAAACAATAGACGTGAGAATAGAGGGATGTGTTGTTGTTATGTGGAGCTGTCGCGGGCATGATCGGACAACGAGTTGTGGTCGAATCATGCGCTTGTGGGGTGTAGGGCGGTGAAACAACCAGTCATGATGCAATGCATGAGCGAATCACCCGATGTAGTCCTGACGGGTCCGCGAGCTTCACGCGACAAGTCTGGGCTGCTGATGGCATTTAGTCACAATTGCCTATCAGATGGTCAATAATGACTATTTGTTTACGCCAAGCTGTAAGAGGCTGCGCTGCTTCGAACAAGCTCACTGCTTCTCAAACTTGCCTTCTAGACGCCCAGGCGCGCCATGGACTAACAGAAACACTCGCGTCATGTCAAAACAACGTCCTGGGAATGTTCCCTACGTGTGCCAAATTACTGCTAGCAAAGGAACATGCAGACTGCCTAGAACTAATCATCCTCACTATCCTCGGCTCTCTGCTGTTCCGCCAGCTTCTGGGCCTGTTCCCACTGCATTGCAAACTCGCGTAGTTGGCCCTCTCCGCCACTGCTTGCGTCTACTACATCCTTGGGGAGTTTATGAGCGCTGTATTGTGGAGTCGCGAAACCGTATGCCTCTGGGTCGTCTCTCCGTACTAGTCGAAACTCAGGCTGCCACAACTCCTCTATGGAGTCCCCATCCGAGTCTGAGTCTTGTTCTACTGTGTTGCTGGCTGCTTGCGCTGATTCGCTATTATCGCTCGATATCTTCAAACGCACAGTCGACTCTTCAATTGGAACCCTGTCAGGTACATCCATGGTAAGTAGTTCCATCCATGAGAAGATCAGTGGGTCTGTCCGTACGGCCCAAGGATTAAAGTCTACTACCCAAACCTTGTCATGTGGTGGCGGAATGTATACGTCAAAGGTGAAGTTTGGATCTGGGAAGGTGTCGCGTAGTTTTGCATCGAAGAAGTCTTGAATCGTATCGCGGAGTTTGTCCCGCATGTTGAACAGAAAGTCGAAGTGGTTCAAGTCGCGCTGGCACAGGGCGATCAGTCTCCGGTCACGGACGAAGCACCGGAACTCAACACTTGGGTTGAGTGTAATCCACTTCCTAAGAACAAGATGATATGCTATCTCCGGGTGTGGCGTTGTGGTCTCGTCGACCGTGTCATCGAAGGCGTGGGTCAGGTCGTGGGTGACGAAGTCGCTGCTCTTGAGGAGGAGGTAGATGTCGTTGGGCGTACGGCACTCCATGCTGTTGGTTGCTGCTATCCAAGTGGCATCCTTTGGGGCGCTCCAGTTCAGCTTGGGCGCGACTTTGCCGCCCAGCTCCTCAATAGTGCGCCCGATGGCTTCGTGGGTGTCGCGCCAGTGTGCGCTTGGGTCGGGGCTCTCCTCTTCATCGTCGTCATTGTTGTCGGCGCCTGAGAATATTCCGCTATCGTTGTCTGACCATGAAGGATTGTCTATCTCGTCGGGGGGTAGGATGATGCCATCTGAACGAAGGTATTCGAGGAAGGCGGGAGGGAGCGGGATGAGGCGTGCCTTGGGCGTGATGGCTCGGTATCTAGGAGGGTTAGAGTGCATGTAGAATTATATCGCGAGGAGCTACTAACTTGGGATGCCAGCTGTGATATGAACAGTTCAATATGTGCTGCTTGGTGACGGGTGGAAAAGGCAGCTCTCGGTATCCCATCTCTATGGGCGCTGAAGAGGCGTCTTCCCTCGTGGTATTCTGTGCGGTCATGGTGGTCGCAGTGAGTGTAGAAAAGAAGAAGGAACCAATATCCGAAAGAGTGAAGGATAAAATGATGACTGCATTGCTCTGTGAAGCTTTACAGTCACGACCAAAAGTTTTGGTGGGGCAACGCAGTTCGATTGACCTTGGTAACTTACTTAGCGCGCACCTCCGAACACTCCGCAATCCATCCTAGGCACACCATCAACCAACACAACCTCTCCAACCACCACGACTAAGCATTACAAGAATGTCCGACAACGTCGGTCTAAGCACTCCCCGAGGTAGCGGAACCTCGGGCTACGTCCAGAAGAACAAATCACTCCTCCGACCACGCGACAAGGTTCAGCCATATCCAAAAGACTGGGACCAAGCCAAACACCGTCCCAGACAGCCAGACGCAGAGATTCTCGAGCACGAAGCGAAGCGCGACATTGAAGTCAAGGTCCTTGAGTTGCGCGACAAACTCGAAGACGAAGGCGTTGACGAAGATGAAATCGATGACCAATGTGAGGGACTACGTCGCAAACTAGACCAAGAGCGCAAAGACGGCAAGGACCTAGGTCCCAACGCAAAGCGACTAAAGTCCCACCAAGTCCACGATCTTGCCAAAGCAAAGCTGGAAGAGAGTGAGAGGCTGCGCAAGGCCCTGGGCATCCGCGCAGACTACGAGGAGGGTAGTCACTGGAGGAAACAGGAAGAGAGAATGCGTGACAGCCTTGCCAAGAGGGAGGCCGAGGACGAGGAGAAGGTGGAAAGGGCAAGGGAATCTAGGCGGTACAAGGACGAGGACGAGGACGAGGATTGAACGTTCACACGTGGGCGTTGATAAGCATCCTGATACCACCAGTTGCTGCTGTGCACTGGTGTACAATACGAAATGGCGCCGCATGTGGCGGTCAATGGCGACCTAGCAGCCCATGTGTTTGCGACTATGGTCGAGACTGGTATACGAAATTTAGGCACAAGCAGGTCAGCTTCGTTATCAGCTCGATAATCATGTCGTTCGACTGATCCGAAACAGATGATTCGCAAAAGATGATGCAAGTCTATCTATTCTCACTAGGCCCAGTTCTTTGATGCGAGTCGCTGTTCGCTTCCATGAGGTGGCACCTCTGCGACTGCCATCTTGCAATATATAACACCATCTGATTTGGACCAGCAATGGCGAATCTTTGTTTTCAAAAATAACTTCCTTTTGTTTCCAAACCCCTAGGCCCATTATTGGCGCAGGAACCCTTCATATCATGCCGATTTGCCTCGTGGTTGCCAAACCCGTAATACTACTGATGTGTAGCCAGGGTCACGGGCGGGTAGGAGGAACAAACTCCGCGAGTCGAATAACGAAATTCCACAATTTCATTTCCGGACAGTTACCGTGATCCGACGCATCTGTCAGGCAGATCTAGCTATGGTCATAAGTCTACTCCAGAATTTCTCCACAATACAATGGTCGTCCAACAATACCCAACACCAAGTTTCGTCACGTTACACGAATTTAGAGTTTTATGCAAGTTGAATAAGTTGCTCAACCGCAACACATTGTCCAAGCTGACTTCTCTTATCAGCTGAGATGCCTGACCTGAGCCGGCCAGACATTGCGCGTCAGGCCGACGAGCGCCCACGTGCCGGTCTGACTGGTAAATTTCTAACGAGCGATGCCAAGTCCCTTCAGACTGGGGTCACGCGTTGGCACAACTTGGCCTTTGAAGCAGTGCGCCGCTTTTCCTACCTACACGAACAACAGGCCCTCCAAGTGCCTCCTTGTCACAAATGCGGGCATCGCATCGCTGGAAACTCATGGGAGACTCCATATGCGTAGCCCTTAACCTTCATTGGTCGACACCTGAACATCACCATTCCGACAATTAGGACGTATAAACCGGGTCTTGCCGCATCCGTGGTCTCCATACTGCCTTCGTAGCACCACCACTGCACATTTTGTGCGCCGACTTCCACCATGGTCCGACCTCTGGCTGTCGTTTGGGAAACATGGAACATATACACACCCGTCGAGCGCCGGAACATCGCTATATACATCGCCGGCATCATGATGTACAAGTTTGGACTCGAAGCATTCAACGGATCCGTCATCGCGCTCGCAACAAACCGATACGATGAGCTGGAGAAGGCTACACACGTCTCGATTACATTCCAGCGCGTCGGCGTGTTGACGGGATTGAACCAGGCCTTCCAATGCATAGGATCGATCCTGATTGCGCCTCTCATCAAGAGGTATCCGACAAAGAACGTTCTGGCTTGTGCGATACTCATATTCGCTCTTATGAGCAGTCTGTTGCTTATTCTGGATGCCGCAACTGGTGGCAGGTTTGCACCGCGCGGGTGGCCAAAGGATGACTTTAGCTACTATGGTAACTACAATACAGACGCGATGATACCCATCTGTAAGTATCTCAGCATTTTCCCTGAGAAACCAGGGCGAAGTGCAGACGACAGGGTCGGATGCTGGCGGCGAGCAATGATCGAGAGTTGACACTACTGGCAGCTGATTGGACACTGGTTTGCTGACATGACCTAGATTGTGTCTGCGGTGTAGTTTACGGCATGGTCGAACTGATTCGACGCGTCATTCCACGAGATCTAGTAAGCGGCAATCTTCAAAAGCTTCGGCGAATGGATTCCCTCGTTCACATCTTCTACGAAATCAGTGGAACCGCAGGAGCTTTCTGCACAGCACTTGCGCTCATCCCTCGATTCGGCAACAACTTCAGCTTCATCATCACACCGATATTCTTCGCAGTTGCATCGATACTTTGGTATTTTATCCAGGAAGCTCGCATACCGAAAGAGAGTAGCATCCCAGAGCGCCAGCCGACGTACTTCAAAGCCGTCATCAGCGGCTTCTATCTCTTCTTCGAATCGGTCGCAACCGGCGCCAAGATTATATTCACCCACCGAAAGTTTATCTGGCTGCTGCCCGGATATGCTTTCGCGCTCTACGCACACCGGTATCTTGAAAACTCGATTGCGCCCGCAGTGGCGCGCCGGTATTTTGGAAACTCAGCCTGGTCGCAAATCATGGTAGGAGGATCCAACTTTGGTGAACTCTTGGGGGCTCTGTTTGTCTTCATCTTCACGAATCTAGTACACACACCCATGCCGTGGCTCCGAATCGATGCGCTTGCACTGCTTATCGTGTGGTATTTGCCATATTGGCACCCCCCTCGAAACGACGTCGCTCAAGCTTGGATCGTAGGAGCAACGTTTCTCCCCATCAGTTTTGGATGGGCTGCTGGTGATGTGTCGCTCGCTGCCTACATCCAGGCATCGCTCGCTCGCATTGAATCGAAAATGCAAAACGTCTCCGCCCTGGGAGCTGTAATGGCGTTTCTCTATAGCACGTATATTGTTACCTACGCCATCTCGTCTGTATGCCTTGGCACGTACATCGACCGCATATCCGACCGCCACGACGAGCAGATACATGTGGCTATCCTGAATGTGGCCGGTGTGCAGTTCACCATCATAGCAGTGTTGGTCATGACGAGCACATTTGTACCCAAGGGCGCATTCTCGTTCAACCCGAAGATGCTCAGCGAAGAGAATCTGGATGCTGACATTGACGATGACGATGACGATGACGATCTGGAGGATGAGGACTTGGAGTGGATACCGGGAGTTCAGGTCAAAAGCAGAGAGAGCCATGAAAGTCATGAGATGGTGAGTAGGTCAGATAGTTCCAAATAACGTTGCAATGTCTGGATGGTATATTGGCAAATATTCGAATTGCTCCCCCTTGTGCGTACTATACTTGGGCAATATCGGATGTTTGCATACGACGGAAGATGACGCCTCGGTCGACGGCACCGTATCGGACGCATCGACTTTGGCAAGGGTATCGGGAATCTCTCCTCCGCCACATCCAAGACTTTTGCGCCAAGCAGCCGAACGAGGAGATTGTCGTATAATACAACGTGTGCAACCTTAAGCGGAAAGTGCTCGTCTGCCCTCAGGCATACACGACCTTGGGATGAGATGCCAAGAGATGCAAATCTAACATGTCAAAGTCGAGTCATGAATAGTTTCTAGGTAACAATTCCATGTAACAATGCAGTAATACTTAGCTAACTAGGTACGGTTTGAGGAGCATGGTCCCGTGCTAAATATACAATGACATACCACACGTGGTCTCCATCCCGCAGCTTATTGATCCCTCTGCAATGGGGGGAATTGTCGGCCGTCCCACATAAGCACAAGACGGCAAGCAGCAGGCAGCTTGGCGATGGTGGGGCGCGATTGATTAGGATCCATGGCGGAAAGTCCAAGAAACCACGGGAGGAATGTCACTTGATGGACTTGTCTTGACTTATGCGTGACAACCAAGGCACTGGGCGGCCGGGACTACGACAGGGGCAGTGATGATGCGCCAAGAGCAACGTGACCCCAAGGTGTGGTGTGGTTGGCTCCAAGACGCCTCGATGCACTTCCAAGTCAGCAAGCAACGCAGCGTCGTCGACTTTGCCAAGCAAAAGCTTCGCTCCAAGTCACTCTCATTGCGACGCCAGTTGCTTTTAACGGAGCAACGCAACCATGGGCGGGAAAGGTGATGCCTCGACCCATGAGTGAGGCCGCACAAGCTCCCTCCCTCCCTCCCCGCCTGCGCCTGCGACGTTGCCCAGGTGCTGTGCGTGCGCAACTCAGCTAATCAAGCTCAGGGTCCCCAGAGTCTTGGGGTCGCCTGTCCTCTTCTCACGTCCGCGCTCGTCCTTTGTTGGCGGCCCAGTCATTGCTCTTGACGTGTCGTATGGGTCGTGTGCCCAGTCTGACATAGTTATCCCGCCTGCGCCTTCGCCGCAGCTTCCGTAGTACACTAACTGTACCCAACTATCCCGCTCACGCCGCATCCTACACCAACTTGTCTGTTTTGGTCTTGCCGCTTGATGCAGCATGCAGCCCTATCCGCCACCAAATGGCCCGTCCGATAACGACAGACATGAAGGTGGACATCGGGGTCCGCTGAGTCGGACGTGGCCGCAACTATTCAAGAAGAGAAGAAGATATAGTCCGGTCAGGGAGAGCGCCCAGCAACAGCAGCAGCAGCAACAGCAACAGCAACAGCAACAACCGCATCAGCATCAGCATCAGCATCGAGTACAACAAGTACACCAAGCACAGCAGATACAGCAAATTCAACCATTTCAATCACAGCCGCCGCAACATGCACAACAACGGCAACCGCCACCACCACAACTAGCAATTCATCCCTCAGCTCCACTGCAATCACCCTCAACTGCACCACACTCCGTCATTTCACCCACCGCGTCTTCCATGAGATCATTGTCAATAACAGCAGACACCGCAAGTACAATCTCCTCAAGATCCTACGCCTCATCAGCCCCACCAAACAAAGTCGCAATCTCTAGACGAAGCAGCAGCATCGCCACAGCCGACACAAATGGTATGCAAATTCGCTCTTCTCTCGTCATCCCGTTTCACCTTGATCTGCCCATCCAAACCCAAAATCCCGTGACTTGCGCGGATTTCTACCCGAGCATATAAAATCCCAAAACGAACCTCGGACCGAACAGTGACTAATTCGTAAGAAAACAGGAGCCGGTGGCGTGACCACACCCCAAGCAGACCTGTTGGCCTCGAAATCAAACTATGAGCTCATTTCCTCGGGCCAGCACCTGGAAATGGGTTTGCATTTTAGTACCGCCATGGCGACGGGGGTTATGATGAAGCGGGCTACGCATCGTGCTGCAGAGCAGGCTCGTCGTGACCGCATGAAGACTGCCATGGTTGATCTGGCAGAGTTTTTGCTGGATGGCGAGGTTACTTTTGGTAGTGGGACTACTTGTTTTGTTATTATGAGGGGGAGAGATGGTGAGGATGGGGGGGAGAAGATGGATGGCGGTGGTAATAGTGGGGGTGGGGGTGCCAAGAAAAGTGAGGGTAGCAGTGTACCGGGAGAGAAGAAGACTGTGAATAAAGCACGGTTAATAGAGATGGCGTTGGAGAAGATGAAGGCGCAAGAGAAGGAGATTGAGCTGTTGAGGAAAGAGATTGAAGATTTGAGGTCGGTAGATCGGATGGATGAGTCGTGAATTCTTCCTGAATCTACAGAAAAGGAAACGACTCTACAGAAGATGTCAGAGGAGGCTAGGTGGGTGGTTTACAGTCTTTTCAATTTCCCTTTCTTTTGTTCTGCCCCGTCA
This sequence comes from Pyrenophora tritici-repentis, assembly GCF_003171515.1. Taxonomy (NCBI): domain Eukaryota; kingdom Fungi; phylum Ascomycota; class Dothideomycetes; order Pleosporales; family Pleosporaceae; genus Pyrenophora; species Pyrenophora tritici-repentis. The sequence goes on from NC_089393.1 coordinate 2,064,532, forward strand.
TTTGGTCTTGTTTTGTTTGTCAATTATTCAGAGATATCCATCATGTTTAGGGCGTTTTGTTTTTCATTTCCCAGTCACGGGCACGTGAAGAGGGTATACAATCATTACAAAAGTCGACGCAGCCACAGAAGTTCGTCGCTAGCTGGCTGGCTAGTAACAGTACAATACAATTACAGGTGCTGAAATCTAAACTCCTTTTCTCGCTGACTGCGCCCCACCTGGATCGACAATGTCGTCTCATGCAATTTTATGGGCATATCCATCAGGTCAGGTCAGGAGAGGAAAATTACATGCCGGGTGCTGACCAACCGGTCCATTTCTGTTTGTCTACCTGGATTATCCATGTCATGGTGCCAACTGCCGTAAGATTACCTATGCGGCGGGCGGAACTAGGTATCACGTGGCGTTCTCACGGGGAAGGCTGGGCGTGTTTAACATCCGGGCATCCTAGGCTTGGGATTTGCTTGGCCGAGGACCCGCTCCCGCGAAGGGCAATGCTGGGCGTTATTCTCCTTTTAGGTTGTGGGGAGGAGGCGGGTCTTGGCTGGGTTTCTTGGGGGAGGGGGGTGGGTTAGGTAAGCGGTGGTGGGTCGGATGGGTGGGTGTGCTTGACCGGTTGAACGATAATGGTATTAGAAACTTTTCAGGTATTGAAGACCCGTTTATGTGACTTTTCCTATATAATCTCCCTTGTTTTACCCATACGGATCTAGGTTTCATGACTTGGCGTCACATAATTATCTACTCTCGTTTCATCCTTTTCTTCGTCTTCTTCGTCGTCTTCTTCGTCGTCTTCTTCCTCTATACACCTGTGCTGACATTCTGACGTACTCCCGTCCCCTTCTCGCCCCCATCATCAGCAGAACCAACATGGCTACTCTCCACTGCACTCTCCTCTCCCTCGGATCTATCGCTAGCCCTCCTCCTCACACGTCCCGTATCGCCCGCATGGCCCTGCGTGCCCACTTTGAGGAAAGGAACAAGAAGCAATCCCGGAACCGCACTAGCGGCCGCGAACCAAAAGACAGCGGCATAGGGTTGGATAGCATTGTTTGCATAGTAACCAGAGGTAGCAGGGCTCTTTTTTACGGCGTCAAAGATGGCGGTTGCAACACCATAGCCGACGGAGGTGGCGAGGCGGGTTACGGTTTGAAGGAGGGAGCCAGCGATTGATTGCTTGTTTAAAGGCATTGATGACAGAACGTACATCTACAGATACGGTTAGCCTTTTTGTTTGAATGGGGAAAGCGTGGAGTGAACGTACGTTGGCAACAATAAATTGAAAGTCCACGCCAATTACACATAGGCACAACGCAGGGAAGGAAAAGGCCCAGTAAGAGTCTCCGGTCCGTTGTACGGCGGCAACGGTGAAGGAAATTACTAATGCGGCGGCTCCAGTGCCTGTGAGGAGCTTGTTGGACACTCTGTGTTGAACGGCGGCAGCGGTGAAGTTAGCCGTCAGACCACATACAACCATGGGGAGCATGTGGACGCCTGTTAGGATGGCGTTCATGTGAAGTTCCACTTGGAAGTAGAGTGCAATCCAGAAGTTGAAAACGGGGAAGCCGAGGAAGCCGAAGGAAATAATTACAAAGAGCTATTCAGTGGTGTTAGTGATGAGACTTGGAACGTCAGGATATAAATGACTTACCAGAGAAAAGTCCTTATCAAGCCAGATCTTCATATCAATCATGGCGTGCTCGTACTTGATTTCCCATACGACAAAGGCAGCGATTAATAGAATACCGATGATTAGAAGAACCAGAACGTAAGGTGTTTTCCAACCCTGGGGTGCGTCTCCTCCAAGACTACATAATTTGTTAGCACTTGACCCACAAAGTCCATGTTTGGAACGTACCTCAAAGCAGCACAGAACATGCCAACGCCGGCCATGGTTAGCAAGGTACCTGGTAGGTCAAGCTTCTTCAAAGCCTGTTTATTGAACGTCTGCTTGGGTATGGTATCCCTGGGCACTGTTAATGCCGCAACGATACTTATAAGCAAGTATGTGATAGCCAATAGAAAAAAGCAAGCCCTCCAGTTGAAGATCTGGGTAAAAGCTCCGGCGAGAATCGTGCCAAAGATGAATCCCATAGGACTCCCTGCACTGTAGCAACCAAAGGCATAATTCTTCCTCTGACAGGGCCGCTCGTAAGCTGCACCCAACATGCCTTGAGCTGGGGGTACAGCAGCTGCTGAGAAGATGCCCAATGTAGCACAGAGAATGTCTAGGGTCAACCCAGTTTTGGAGAAGCCGGCTCCGAGGGATACCACAGCGAACATGAACATGGAACCGATGAACATGGACTTGCGGCCAAAGAGGTCGGCTATACTACCGAAGAAGAGCAAAAGAGCACCTGACGTAAGCCTGCATAGTCTGTTAGTCGAGAGCTATATCGAATTGGGATAAGGCTTACGATGTGCCGCTATTCATCCACGAGACTTCAGCAGTCGACATGCCCAAGTCCTTCGCAGCAAATGAACTCATAATAGTAATAGCACCCTGCAAAAAGGTAGTCATTGCAACCGCCATGGTTACGGATATGACGAATAAACATTCTTGAAAGGTAGAGGAGAAGCATTTTGGTCGCGCATTATGATTCTCGTGACTGTATGTACGTGAGAGGGCGGTGCCAGACTCGGCGTCTGCTTCTCTTTCCGCTCCCATGTTTTAAGAACTTGCGGTTGAAAAGGGAGTATTAAGGCAAGCGTCAATAAATAGCCGTCATAGACGAGTGGTCGGAAATGAACCTGGACAAAAAGGCAATAGTATAATAAGCGACGGAGGAAGGCGCCAGGCACGATATTATACAGAGCGGAACTGGATTCAACACAGACCCGCGGACAACGGCACTGTCTCAGGTGCGGATTGCAGGTATCTGATAGCGGACTTTACACTTGCCATTTGTAACGATTAGGAATTGAGGGATGCATCAAAATGACTCGGACAATTCGTCCAGGTGGTGTCCCCCGGTCGACACGTGATTTGCCGGCGGTATTAATACACCGGCTTGGAGGTGTTATAGGCTCATTATAAGACCGAAAACATTAGTCTACCGGTGAAGCTCGTGCAACATGTAAAAGTGGACGCATGCGTTCCTCGTGCATTGCGCAACCCTGCATTAGGGTCCAGAGCCCTTGTCTTTGACGATCAATCGGTCGCCTCTGTTGCGCTCGTTTCAAGCACCAAGACATGGTGTGGATGGGCGTGGGATGTCGAAGCGGGGACGGTCATGATAAGCAACATTGAAACGACAGAACTGCTGGGGTTGAAAAGTGGAGAATGGGTATAGTCTGGTAGACGTGCATTATCTTACAATTTGATCACCTTCCACTCACCTAAGTTCATCTTGGCTAATTGACCTCCCAACGGGCCTTGAACTTCTTTTCCGTTGGCCCAGAGCTTCTTGCCTGCCCAGTATTCTAAAAAGCCTTCTGGGCCGGATACTATAATCAGTCTTGACCCAGTTTCTTCTCTCTTGCGCGTGATCCATCTTTCAATCTCACTGGGTTGGATGAAGGTATGCTCTTCATCAACGTAGTAGTTTACATCTAGACCTCCTTTTGTGGGCAGACTTCGCTGCTTGAGTGCATCTAGCTCTTTCACTATTACGCCCTTGGCTGTACCACCCGAGCCATCCGTGAGTGGCATGTCTGCAACGGGCTCGCTAGGACCCCAGAAGCTCTTCCACCACCCCACGCGGTCTTGCGTGGCTGTGCTTCCGGTGTCATCGCTGATGCCACCAATACATTCTTCACGCCGCCTGTTGGCCCAGAGTATGTGCATCCTGCTCCCCGTCCGTCTTGCTAGAGCCTGGGCAACCTGCATCGCAGGAGCTATGCCTGTGCCTCCTGCCAGGAATATGACCTCGATGATATCGCGGGGAAGCGTGAGTTCCGTGTTGGGCCCTCGCAGCTCAATCGTCGAATCTACGGGTAGTCGGTGTAGGTAGGTGGAGACCTCGCCGCCCGCCTCCTGCCGGATAAGTAGTCGCACATCTTCTGCCTCATTGCCGCCCGTCTTCTTGCCGTCTGCAGTGTGTGGTAGCGGTGTGTAGGCGCGGGCGATCTGCAGCTGTGGTTGCTTAATCTGCACACTCCATACACTACGCTTCCACACCTCCTTGACGCTTTCGTTATCCGGCAGGCCGCTGCCGTTGCGCAGTGTGAAGATGGCGCTGGTAGAAGATACTGGCTGTTTGTCTACGAGGGTGTAGGGTGTGAAGGTGTACGGGTTCAGCGTTCCGTCAGATTCGTCGGTGGATTTGGTCAAGCGATACGCGGCGCCGCCGAGGGCTGAAGCTCCGAAAACAACCAACGGGCCTGTTCGCGCCTTCATCCAGGACATTGTAGATATGGGGGGTGACTGGCTTCAAAGAGTCGGGACTTACCCCACAGAACCGGCAGGAACTCGAGATAACAGCAGCATGGCCCAAGCGTATTGCCTTTTCGAGTGTTCCGGAGCGTGACAATGTCGTCAACGGCAAGTTCCTAGGATGATGGACTATGCCAATTCACCGAGATGCACTAGTTACTTGTAGAACTGGTTAGATGGTAGATTAGCAGTATCAAACTTGCTCACGATAGCCTCAAAACTCAATAGACACACTCTTGGAGCCGGAATGGCATCTTTTCTGGCTGCCTTCTACGCTTGCTTTTGCCGCTTCAAATGTCGGTGGCCATGGTAACTCGAATGTATCAAGATAGCATTTCGGACCGGACCCCGCCTCCGTCCCATCCGTTGCGCGCTTGCGCTTACTCGTTGCACGTAGTTCTAGCACGTCGTGTGGGTGCATCCTTCGGAGTCTTCACACAGCCAACCCCGACTTCCAGAACGTGCAGGGCGTCCAGGAGGTGGCAAGTGTCCAGTTTCAACGCGTGAAACAGCAATCGCCATGGCTTCCTTTCCTTTCCAAGCACATGCAGCTGAATAAGTTGGGGCTAAGCTGCCGCATCCTCTAACCTTCTAGATCCGGATGCCCTGCATATGACCCCGAGACCCTGGTGGCGTCCTATCGCATCCCCATCATCCGTCCTGACACCATTTCTATTCACTTGTTCATTTACTCCTTCATTCATCGTGTACTATTTTCCAACTGCAGTTACGTGATTCGTCTGTGAGTCATTTGGGCCATCTCCCGACTTCGCAACGTGTCCCGGCGATTTGCCGGACTTATCACGGGATAAGCTTTCTCAGCCCTATCGATCGACCCTTCTTTCAACTTTTCAGCGGTGACGACAGCACACGAGCAACCTCTAAACAGCCCCATCTGCAAACCCGTATTACGTTGTGACCTAGGCCTTGAAGACAGAATACATCATCTTCCCAGGTGCTTCTAACTGAGCAAGCTGAGCCACGCGATGGCACCCGCAGTTCTGACACAGCGCCCGAAAATATTGTTCTTGGACGCCTACGACTCCTTTTCCAATAACATAGTCGCGCTGGTCGAGCAAAATTTGGACGCAGAAGTGATCAAGGTCTTCATTGACGACCCGAACCTCATCAAGCCGACGGTTCCTGGCAGCCATGCAGCCTTTACAGACTACCTAAAGAGCTATGATGGCGTTATTGCGGGACCGGGTCCTGGCTGGGCCAAATGCGACGAGGACGTTGGCTTGATGAAGGAACTCTGGAATCTTCAAGACGAGCAACTCATCCCCGTGCTTGGCATATGCCTTGGGTTTCAATCTATGTGCCTTGCGTTTGGGGCTGACATCCAACGACTGGAGGAACCGAGACACGGCATTATAACAAAGGTCCTGCACAACGGCCAGTCAGTCTTCAGAAGCGTGGAACTTCTACTAGCTACCCAATATCACTCACTACAAGTGAAGCTCGGTCATCCTATCCAAACCACGAGAGCTGTACGATACCCCGCTCAACTATGGGAGCCCACTGAGACCTGCCCTCAACTGGAGCCCCTTGCGTGGGACTTCGACAGCGAGATCAACGGCGCTGTGCTCATGGGCGCCAAACATGTACAGAAACCCTTCTGGGGTGTTCAGTTCCACCCAGAGTCAATTTGCACAAACGAGCAAGGCAAGCGCATCATCCAAAACTGGTGGGAAGATTCTCAGTCATGGAACCGGAAGCGCATGTTCCGCAACGTCCCAAAGCATAACTTGACTTCAACTCCGCAGTCTTCACCGATGACGGTCGATGATTTTCGACGAGAGCTCGGCGTCCACAACATCAAGAACAAGAGCAAATACTCTAGCGCAGATCTTGCAGAAAACCTCGACAGCGACACGATAACGCCATTCGAACTGGCTTCGCTGATTGCACATGGCGATGGACAGTCGTTGCCGGATTTGCCGCCGAGCAAAGTGCATTGTCGAACCATCGGAAGTGGAAGACTTACAATTGCAGATATATGTGAGTTATTCGAGGTATCAAGGACGGAGGCTATAGTCCTTGAGTCCGGATTGCAGTCGAACCTGGTACCCATGGCTGTAGGAACTGGCAGATACAGCATCATCGGATTTGTCATCCCCGAGGAAACCCTCCGTCTGCATTACTATGCAGGAGCACGCAGAATGGAGCTCAGAGATGGCGACGACCGAGTTCACACGGACTGGACTGTGGCCCACCCATGGCCATACATCAGAGAAGTCATGAAAAGCCTCCAGCCCACCGAGCCACCCGTTGCTTCAACATGGGCACCTTTTTGGGGAGGTCTAATGGGATATGCGTCGTACGAGGCTGGTCTGGAAACTATCGATGTTCACGGCCACGAAGAAGCTTCTTATCCTGACATCTGCTTTGCTTACATCACGCGGAGTATCGTCATTGATCACCAAAACAAGAAGATCTATGTCCAGAGCATCCGTGGGTCTGAGGACCTGGAGTGGGTCGAGGACTCCATAGACATGTTGGATGAGCTTGCGGGTGTAAAATCCCGGGAATCTACTCCTAGCTCCATGGCCATGTCACAGGCGGATCCTTTCGAGGCACACGGCACGATGCATCAGTACATCGACTCGTGCAAACAAGTCACAGCCAACGACATGGAATATTGTGCCAAGGTTCGGGCCTGCCAGGACGCCATATCGGATGGACAAAGTTATGAACTCTGTCTTACTACTCGCAACGAGGTTCACGCCATCAAGCCAAGTGCTTGCAGGATATCGTGGGCAGAGAACAATGAGCATTCTTGGAATCTTTACAAGCGCTTAACAAGCCAAAATCCCGCTCCCTTTAGCGCGTACATGAGAATGCATAATGTACATGTACTGAGCTCCTCGCCAGAGAGGTACATCAGCTGGGATAGGTCGCAAAGTGCTCAATGTCGTCCTATCAAGGGTACGGTGCAAAAGAAGCCTGGTGTTACAGCAGAAATGGCACATGCAATCCTATCCTCGTCCAAGGAACGCGCTGAGAACCTGATGATTGTTGACTTGACACGTCATCAATTGCATGGTGTTTACGGCTCCGACAGTGTCCGCGTAAGCCAACTTATGGAGGTCGAAGAGTACGAGACCCTTTGGCAGCTGGTTTCCGTCGTCGATGCCGTACCCCGTGGAATCCACAAACCAACGACACCAGAGGGGTGGGAAGAACCTGCGGGAAGCACTTCAAAGCAACCCGAAAAACAGCCTGTCCCGTACCTGGGTTTCGAAGCATTCGTCGAAGGCCTTCCAGCAGGAAGCATGACTGGGGCTCCGAAGAAGCGCTCCTGCGAGATTCTCCAGAATATCGAGAAGGGCGTAAGGCGAGGCATTTATTCTGGTGTTCTCGGCTACCTCGATGTGGGGGGTGGTGGTGACTTTAGTGTCGTTATACGAACTGCTATCAAAATCGACAATGATCAAATTGACGAGAAGGAAGACCTCTGGCGCATCGGTGCCGGAGGGGCGGTAACAAGCCAGAGTACTCCCAAGGGCGAGTACGAGGAGATGGTGGCCAAATTCGGTAGTACAAACCGAGCATTCGCCCCTCTTCCACCACCGAAACCGAAGAAGAAAGGCAGAAGGGTTGAGATCATTGAGCCTGATGACCCGGAGTTCGCTGAGCTGCTTGCAAGTATGAGGGGTGGGGAGGAATTGACGCTGGATGATGCGCAGATCATGTTGAGGGCTGTGGAAAGAGAGCTGAGGCGAAGGACTGCTGCTGGAGAAGTAGGAGATGCCACAGAGGTAGAGTGATTGCTTCTATGGAATTAGGGTGGGCGGAGTTATTGAGTTTAACCTGATACCACGCATGATAGACATAGAGTTTTCTGGGTTCAACACCAATGTCCAAATTATTATACTTTTAGTTAACCAAGATATTTTGCTATAATCCTTTCAAGCAATTTATAGAGGCAGACTATATGTTGGAGGAGATGACTAAGCACGGTCCAAGTGGTACGTAGCATCGCCGTGTACTTTGGTACTTTGAGGAACAAGCCAACACGTCACGAACAGCAGCCGCCATGGCTACCGAGGCGCCAGACCCACGAACCTTTGAGACATGGGAAGATGCATTCCAATACCCAATTCCCGTCGTTCGTAGGCTTGAACAGCAGCTCCGCAACAATGCTCACGACAATCGAGAGAAGCTGCGATCCCTCGTGGGGTACGGATATCTGTCTGCAATGAAGAAGTGGCAAGACTGATTGCATGCAGGGCGAGCTACCGTAGCCTCCTCCATACCGCGGAAACCATCATCGACATGGAGGTGCGCATGGGACAGGTCGAAACCAAGCTCGCAGTAGTAGGCCAGAGCTGCAACTCGAGGGGTTTGGAGAGGATAGCGAACAACGCGGGGAAGATGGATATACATACGCGCAGCCGCGGTCAGTCTACATCATCACGTTGGGAAGGAGCATTGGGTTGACAGAGGACAGATGCGGAGCGCTATACTTTTGCGTCCCAGCTCTCGGTCCTGCGCAATGCGCCGCTGGTCGCGACACGTCTTATGAAAAGAGAAGGGTCATATTTGCTCATAGCAAAGGTACTGGTCATATCGCGACTACTTCACAAGTCGCTCAGCCAGTCTGCGAACAACCCGCCAATTGTGGGCCAGCTCTGGGAGAAACTCCTATCCGTACGGAGGAAGCTTTTACGAAGAATCGATAAGCGACTCTCGAATACAAATGGAGAGGTGGCAAGTCTGGTGGAGAGCATGTGCGCGTATGCGCTTGCGACAAGCTCAACGCCAACAGATGTGTTGCACCACTTCCACAAAATGCGTTTGGACAAAATGAACAGCGAGCTCAGGGCGGGTAGTGATGAACTTGCGAAGCATGGTATTAATGCCCTGAAGCTATGTATTCAGACGTGTCTCGATACGCAAACCATCTTTCCGCGACGGTTGGCTGAATCGCTGGCAAAGCTCAAGGCGCATCCGTTGATTCGAGATCCCGAGATTCGCGGACTATACGAGCTGAACCTGGACGTGCACGACCGATGGCTTAGTGATGAGGCGCGGAATTACACGCCATGGCCGCGACACGACGAGTTGCAGCGACCCGAAGCCGAGCGCATACTGCACCGATGGTCGAAAGATGCTGTCACAAATTTCCTCAAGGGCGTCAAGGCAGCACTTGAGGGAGAAGAACGCTTACAAGAGGTTGCGAACTTGAGACAGGAGCTGATAGAGACGTGGATTTTGTCGGGGTCACGAATGGCAGGTGTCAAATCAGCGAATGTTCTTGATGATTTGCGCGAAACCATGAGTGAAAAGCTTGAAAATATCGTGCGGTCGCGTACGAGTGGACTGCAAACTGTTGTCTCCGATCTCACGACACGGCTGGATGCTGTTGCAGCATCCAAAGAAGCATCTGCACTATCCCTGTGGAGCACCATTGACAAGGCGTCGGACCTCAGCAACGGTGCGCAAACGTTCAAATCTACCATCCTGAACACACACCAAGGACGCGACGAGTCCGTCATAAGCGTCATCTCTGCATTCGACAACTGGATGGAATCCGTCTTGGAAGTCAAGGGCATCGTGAAAAGCATGAAAGAAGCTCGATGGGACGACACCTTTGCCGAAGACGTCGACGACGATTCAGACGATGATCTTGGCGATTCAAAGCAGACTCTACTCAGCGATGACGATCCAAAGCTACTAGAAGAAGCCACACAGGAAGCACTTGGTGAGGCGATGCAAAACCTGGGCCGAAGCTTCTCGGCAATGACCAAACCCTCGGACGGCGGAGACGCAGACGGCTCAATCCAAAAAGCAACCTTCATCCTCCGTGTCGTCCGAGAAATCGGTGATCGGCTACCTCGTCTACGACTTCAGGAAAGAGCAACATCTCTCCCGTCGCCTTTTACAGCAGATATACTGCAGCCTCTGTATATGACTCTAGCCTCGCACACTGCACAGCCGAATTTGGACAAGTACAAAATCTCGCTTCATAGCTCACTAAATGTAAAGACGAAAAGCTATATCTTGTGGGAAGGCCATCCTCCGTTACCGAGTCAGCCGTCGCCTAGCGCGTTTAGGTTCTTGCGCGAGTTGGATAAGAGTATGAGAGCTTTAGGGAGTGATCTCTGGGCTCCGAGCTGTGTGTCTGTGCTTAAGAGTTGCGTAGCTGAGGAGTTGAACGGCTTGGTGGGGGAGCAGGTTGACGCTATTACTGCGGGGGAGCAAGATGATGGGCAGGACGTTGAGAAGGCAGAGAGCGAGGAAGAAGAGAAAGAGAAAGAAGAAAAGGACGATGCTTCTGCAGCTACCAAGGATGAAGACAAGGCAAAGCCTACTGAATCTTCGTCGGAGCTGAAGAACCAAAGACTCAAGCAACTGTTCTTCGATCTGTTGTATATACAGCGCTTTGTTGACCCGAATGGTGGAGAGGACAAGGTTAGCACTCTGCGCCTGAAAGTAGACGTCACAGATCTGGATGACGCTGCTATGAGTAGGTTGAAGAAGAATGCTGCAGATTATGCGAAGAAGACGTATCTGCTTTTTGCGCTGCTAGCATAGGCAATAACATCATCATATTGTGTATGTCACTCTGCTAGCCTAGGGATACATGCGCAATGGGTTGATAATGTCGTATACATCCACTTTTTGGTCAAACTGTCTCTCTGTGTTGTGAACCGTGCTATTCCGTCTACTTTGTTTACACCTCGCTTACGAGCAACACAACCATTTCTCTGAGAATATTAGACTGAGCATATATATGTTAGAAAACATCAATTATCCACTAACCAGCAGCAGCCAAAGACATTACACAGTCCCGTTACTCGGTTTATCCAAGTGGGGCTGGTGGTGAGTAGTAGACGACCCATTCTTTTTGCCCTCGTTCGAAACACTAAAAGTTATGTTTTCCTTTTTTGTTCTTTTTGCTCTACTTATGGAAGTCATCCTAATGCCTACATGGAGATGATAGATCACATGCCAACGCGCAAACGTGCACATCTTCCACTACAAACCCGGTAGCGACCCCACTCCTGGACTCCAGGCGTGGCACAAAAAACCCAAGCTGCGCTGCAGTCTTCCCATTCCCCTCAACTATCTCCTCACACAGCCGCCTCAACAAAATGTCAGACGCCCAAGTCTTCGAGCACTTCACTGGATCCGACATAACAGACGAAATACTAGCAGAAGCCACACTCCTCTTCAACAACCATTATGGGACTTGGAGTACCCACACTTCCAATCCCGCTGACAGAGTCAAACTCTCGAAACAGCGTATGCGCCAACAATTACTACCAACAGGCGGCTCCTCGTGTATCTACGCGCGCGTCACTGTCGCGACTCAGCTTGTGGGCAATGCGTTCGCCTGCCGGTGGGTAGTAGATGGTGTATCCATTTGTTGGATTACTCAGCTGGTTGTGCACTCTGAATTTCGACGACAGGGGCTTGCTGCGCGTCTGTTGAGGGAGGCGGGGGATAGTGATGTGTGCGGGATTATGAGCTCACATCCTGCAGCTTGTCTGGCCGCTGCGAGGGCTTTTGGTGGTATGTATAGTGTATGCTGTGTACAACGCAGGTTTTTGCTGACGGTGCTGTGTTGTAGATGGGTGTGTTACAGCGCAGGACCTTGAGTTTATGCACGTGAATGCAAGGGCTGTTATGGAGGCCTCGCCGGTCGCGTATGTGAGGGAGGCTGTGTTAAGGGGAAAGCTTTTCGACGGTCAGGATACTAGTGGTGCAGTATCATCGGTTGACACGCAATTTTTCGTCGATCATAAAGAGCCGTTAGGGGTATTGGCGATGGTTAAGCAAGAGAGGGATTGGCCACTTGGAGAGCTTTTGGAAGGATTCGAATTTCTTCTCATTCTTAAGAAGACGTTTGGCTCACAGTCGGCATCATGATTGAACGAACAAAGTTTTCCTACTAGTCTAGAAACATGTGAGCAATGGCAAGTCACTCTATCATCGGACTATGTCCATGTATATTCAAAGGTGGTGTTCCGACTACCCCTACTGATCAGGATTATAATACTTCCTCCAATTATGCTCCTCCTTGAACCCCAAAACCTCCTTAATCTTCCGATTACTCAACGGCGCCTCCCACTCGTCCATCTCGCGCGTAACAGGCGTATTCGGCGCATATTGTTCTAAAAACTGCTTGGTCGGGAACGTCGCGGTTATCGTGTCATTCGTCGCATTAAACACCTGGAATCCCAACCCATCTCTCTGCACACATAAATCGCAGATCTGACCCAAATCGCGCGCATCAATGTAGGCCCACGCATTTCTCTTACGCGTCTCCGGATGCTGGATGTAGCGCGGGAAGTCGCGCTCGTACTCGTGGGGTTCGATGACATTGCCAATGCGCAGGGCGTAGATGTCGGCGTCGAAGCGGCGGGCGAAACCGCGGGCGACGCGTTCGCCGCAGAGCTTGGAGATGGCATATGTGTCCATGGGGTTTACGTCCATGTCTTCGACGAGGGGGAAGGCCGTGTAGTCGAGGTTACCTTGACCAAAGCAGACTTCGTATGTGGTTTCGCTGCTGGCGATGATGATTTTCTTGACGCCGAGTTTGCAGGCGGCTTCGATGACGTTGTAGGTGGAGCGCACGTTGCCAGCGTAGCACTCGTTGTCTGGGACGAGCATGTTGCGCGCGTAGGCGGCGAAGTGGATGACTGCGTCGGGCGGGCTAGGGACTTGGGCGTCTTCATAGCCGCTGAAGTTGAAGTGCGTGGTTAGGGCATTGAAGACTTGACCACTGTCTGTGAGGTCGGTTTTGAGGGTGAAGACGTTAGCGCTGGGGTCCGGGAAGTCGATTAGGTCCAGGTTGAGGACTTGATAGCCTCTCTTGAGGAGCTCGGGGATAACATGGCGACCGGCTTTTCCCGAGCCGCCAGTGAAGACGATGCGTTTTCCTGAGGAGGTTGCCATGGTTGTGTGGAGGGTGTCCGTGGATCAATTGGTCGTGTTATGATCAATGGGTGGAGTTGAGTTGTTGTTTGGTATACGGCAGTTGGAGGGGCATGTTAGATGTAGGTAGCACTTGGCGGGGGATCACCATCTTCATAGACGTCATTTGCGACTGAAACGACTTGTCCCACCGGGTACGCGGTGGAAACAAGTCGAGAGAGGCTTAGCGTGGCCTACAAGGATGAGGTTGTGACCAGACTCCGCAACAATCAATCGGATCGGCATGATTGATTCCTATCTAGGTTAAAGGCTGCCTAATGAAGTAATTCTTTAACCTATATAGGAATCAATCATGTCAATCGATTGATTGTTGCGGAGTCTGGTTGTGACGATGATGCTCCATCAATGTCAGCACAACAAGAAGAAAATGACCAGCTGTACAGCCTAAATGTAGTCGCTGTAGAACAATGTCCCAAGAAGCGCGAGCTGAGACGAGCGCGTTGTACTGTAGGCCTTGGGCGGGGTAGATGTAGCTCGGTAGTTATGCACCACTAGTTAACGCTCTAGGTGAGTTACGCTAACGACTACCTAGGTATAGCACGGATGGCAAATGCTGGCCCGGGTATCCTGCATCTTCTGTTTTACCAGCAGCATAGAATTTCCGAGTAAGTCACCGATTAGGGGGTGGATAGGTTGGTGTTGGGTTGGTATTAGGTTGTGTAGTGTTGGGTCAGCTTACGTAAGACCCTGACCCAACCTCTACCTTAACCCTAGGTACCTATTTACCTGCGTAGCTCAGAGAATTTGGAGACCGCGTTAATAGAACTAGCGGGAGCATAGTTTACGATAGGCTTTTCTGTGTTGCAACCTTAAAGCTTATAAGCTTAAAAAATAATAGACACAGAAGGTATCGGATTACGCTTGTCTGTATGCAAGCGCGCGGACAGTCTGAGGACCTAGAAGAGAAAACGTCCCGTTACACCGTGCGTTTCAACACGCTTAGACAGACTTTAGATGAAGATCAATCGTTTCTCCACTAGACAGATAAGGATGGCGAATGAGTAGGGTACTTACCTAGTGAATATAAGTATGATATTCGCCTCCCTAAGCATTAGACAAGACAAAATCATCGTTCTCATCAGCCGTCTGTTTTACCATCTACTCAATCATCATGAAACTCGCCTCGATCATCGCAACCGCTATTCTAGCCGCGCACCCGACCATTGCGGCATTTTGTCTTGGTGGGTGGATCACATGCAGCTGTAAGTTAATCTGCCTTTCTCCGCCTTGTTGACGCTTACACCTCAAAGACCCAGACTATGCTTGCGACGCTAGTTGCCCAAATGTCTCCAGCGGTTGCGGATGTACTGATTATTGGGGTGGGGTTGGGAATTTAGAAGGTTCACATTGTATAGACAGACTCTCGACACGTCATCTAAGATGCCCGTGGACAGGCCACAACGCTCCTTCTATATGCAACCCAGCGAAACATGGTGGTTGCGGGGGGTTTGAATTTTGAGACTGAAGATTTGTATTGGGGTCTACTACAAACCGAGATCGTCTATCTATATATAGTGTGGTGTGGTAGCATGACACAGGATCGGGAGATTAAGCAGAAGCGCAGCGTCTTATCAGAGGGCAAAGATATAAAGTAAAAGGTTCTCGGGTGGAAAGAGTATTCATTCCTTCACAAACGCACAGTACTACTACTGGTTGCGAGTCAAAATCTGTCTCCTTGTACCGCGCAATACGATATCCTGCTACGATATTAATTCTCATTCTCTTTGCATTATACATTAGACAAATACATAAGACCTCTAGCGCGTCCGATGCTGATCAAACTGGGGTTACCATATATGCTAGTAGCGAGCTGTAGTATTACTGGCCTCGGAAATATGTCCTTGCAAAGAGACAAAGCGTAGGGGAACTGGAGGAGTAAAGTCTCTATCTAAGATTCTGCACGCTTCTTAGCCGTTGTTGAGTATGTTGTAGTAGGTAGCATGGCTGGTATATTACGACGCAGTGTTTCCCAACCACGCGTGGAGAGATGGTACACAGCTCGAAATCATTGTTTGTACCTAGGTGCATGAAGTTTATAAAATATCCTCTTCCAACACTACTCCCATGCCTGAATAGCATCAGCTCGACTCTTTTCAATGCGCCATTCCTTGTAGTTCTTCTTTTAATTCATAACTAGCACGACTTGATCGCGTCCGGGCCTAAGAGACATCTGGCCAAGGAAGCTTTCGTAATACCGTGTAGATCGTACATTGGCTGCTAAGCGTGATGGTCGTGCGAAGGAGCCTTGTCCCCTCGTACAGTTGTTCCTAGCCGAACACCTTTACACTGCTATGCAAAGGGTAGTAGCTTTGGCTCAAAATTCAATGTTTGATAGGGATACCAATCAATGCTAGAACCAGTGATCGGAATGGTCTGGTCTGACTTGGTCTTGGTCTGGTCTAGACCGCCAAGACTTGGTCTGGTCTGGCGATTTTTTGAGACCGTGGTCGGACCGGTCTAGATGATCGGACCGGTCCGGCTATAAATAGGTCCACGTGACTAGATCTTAGACTAATCTAGCCAGAAAATTTAGCACAATATGAGTCATTAAGATCAAGGTAAGTCTTCTACTTACATAGAACAATCAAGTCCTTAACAACCTACTTATATACTATTGTTATGGAGCCTTCAACACCAACCTCACCGTCCCCATCGAATATTATAAGACTAGATTTAACGTCTCTTACTCCATCTCCTAAGAGGTATACCGACAGGCCCACCAAAAACAGAAGCTCCTACTCAAGGATCTTCAAGCTCAACACACATACAACAATCAAAGTCCCGAAGGGAACACCAAGAGAAATCTCGAGCGCGTTCTACTCACTCAAGCTAGGACATGGATACTTCAACTCCTACCTTAAGAGATTCAACAAGAGAGACTGCAATCTATGTATATGCTACAAACCACAAACACCACAGCATCTACTTCTAGATTGCAAACAGTACAAAACACATCGAAATACACTCAAAGAAGCAATACCACACAGACCCATCACCCTCCCACTCCTCCTCCAAACAAAGACAGGCATCAAAGCTACTCTAGCCTTTATTGCAAGTACTAGGATTGGCACGAGAAAATGGCACCTTGGGCAAACCACCGAACAGACAGACACTGTATAAAACTACAAAAACAATATTTCCTTATCTAAAAGAGCCCGCTGCTACATCTCTTTCTATTCACCACACTGCTCTTTAGCACCCGCGCCAATGGAAGACTAGCTCTGAAATTGGAGTACGCAAAACACCACCCAAATTGTACAAGACCCATAGAAACTCCACAACGACCATCATACATAGAACGGCTTAGCCAAAGTCCTACATAGTCACCGACTGATACAGGACTCTAATGGAAATATAATAATATAATAATAATACTCCATCTCCTATCCCCACGTCATCACCCACCCCTATACTATCACCCACTCCTATTCAATATCACGAATCTCCAGATGAGTTCGTGCAGGGCGGTATCACGTACGTGAAACGTGCAATAATTGCAAGGAAGGATTTCCGTCAAGGTACATCACACATCTGGAAGTACGGACTCCAATACATTCGAGATAGCGATAAGAAAGAGGTGTATTACTGCCATGAGTGCAGGGTTGGGAAGAGCAAGCAAGAGTTGTTTGTCATCAATGGCACTTCTAGGATCCGGAATCACCTGGAACAGAAGCACCAGATTGATCCCAGAGTGGCATCAAGCGAAAGGGTTCTGTACGGAAGTCTATAATCGACCAGCAAAAGGATGGGGCTGCTTCCAGCATCTTTTTCTGGAAGGAGTCAGTAGAGAAGTTTAAAGAGCTTCTAATTCGTTGGATTGTGTACTGCCATATCGCCTTCTTTCAATTAGAGAACCAGTACTTTCGTGAACTACTCCTCTTTTTAAATCCGGCACTACTCAACCACCTCCCGAAGGCTGCGAAGACTATCCGAAGCTGGGTAATGAATGCATTCATATCGAAGAAGCAACAGCTTAGGGAGGACCTACACCATTCACGGAGTAGGATCTCTATCTCCTTTGATCTCTGGACTTCACCAAACCCTTACGCTATCCTAGGCGTCGTCGCTATGTGGATTGATACTACCGGCATGCGACGTGTTACCGCTTTAGGTATGCGACGTATATACGGCGAACATACTGGAGAGAATCTTGGATCGGTGGTCCTTGAATTGCTGGAAGAATACGACATTAGCGGAGATCAGATTGGATACTTTATGCTGGATAATGCCTCGGCAAATGATACCGCTGTTGAGTTTATACTCAAGGATCTCTGCCCATGGATGAAGTCAAAACAACGTCGTCATCGCCGGCTGCGTTGCTTGGGCCATGTCATCAACCTCTGTTGCCAGGCGTTCCTTATGGGGCGAAACTGTGAGAAGTATCTTGCGAAGCTGGAGAAGCATCATCAACGTGGCGACTATACGAAGGTGGAAGAGCTCTGGAAGAAGTTCGGATGTTTGGGTCGTCTTCACAACCTGGTGCGATACATCAGGCTTACTCCACAACGGCGTGAGGAGTTTGCTACAATTATTATCGGCGGAGATCTTTCGCAATTCGACGGGCTTGAGCTTATCCAGAACAACTCGACCCGCTGGAACTCATGGTTTTATTCGATTACACGTGCATTAAATGTTCGAGAACGTTTAGAGCTCTTCTCGGCTCGTCATGTACCTGGAAAGGGCTCCGTAGGGATCGCGAACTTTAAGCTTGATGGACAGCACTGGTTTGAGCTTGAAAAGATTGAACTCGCTCTCAAAGACTTCTATGCTGCAACTTTGCTTTCTGAAGGTAAGAAGACGTCACTTGCGGACTGGTTTTCAACTTTGGACTGCCTTCTCCGGGAGATAAGCGAGACGAAGGATCACTACCACGACATCCACACTGAGGACGATAACAACTTTACATGGAAGTACCTTCAAGGCTGCGCTGATGCTGCTTGGTTAAAGTGCGTTGAGTACTATAACAATCAGCAGCTGAATTGGCAAAATCGATTCCCTGAAGATACTGACCTTCCACCGGCATATTATGCGGCTCAAATCCTTGATCCATATCGCAAGTGGGGATGGTTCAGGCAAGAGTGGGTTCTTCATGGCGACGAAGAGAAGAAGAGGTGGTTTGAAAACGCACAATTAGCGGTGAAGCATCTCTGGGAGACAGAGTATAAGGGAAGGTACCCTGTCGAGATGCTGCCACCACCAGCCAGGAAGGAGAGAGATCCTGACCCAGCATTTGATCGCCAGCGGGAACATAAGCGCATTCGAATAGACGCTCCAGTTTCTACAACTGATTTGTATGAACAATACATCTCTACTGACCGGCTTCATAACGAAGAGGCAGGTTGCAATGAGGCTATTGCGTACTGGCTATCTCGCTACGACTCCCAACGAGATCTCGCTCGCTTCGCTCTAGACATGTTTGCGATCTCGCCTATGTCGGATGAATGCGAACGTCTTTTTAGTAGCGCGAAGCTTACTATCGTCGATCGCCGTGGTAGGCTGAAGGCAGATATTATAGAAGCGTGCGAGTGTCTCCGGGCCTGGTATGGAAAGCCCCAAGCTGAGGGGAACAGCGATATCGAGGATAGTGAGAACGAAGACGACTAGATTGACAGTCAGTAGTAAAACACATTTCCTCGGCTTCCTTCTTTGCTTCAGCCTCATTCTTGGCGGTCTTGTTGGTCGGACCGGTCTGGTCGGACCGGTCCTTATGTAAGCACCTGGTCTGGTCTGGTCTGTACCCTCAGACCAGACCAGACCAGACCATTCCGATCACTGCATAACACTCACACTGTTTGCGAACCGCGAGCCATGGTCTGCGAATAGTACCTCTAATCGTTGTCGATCAGCCACTAGTGGGGCTTCGGCCGGTGACAGTGCGGGTGTAATACGGTATGAACCTACGTGAGTATCTCCCCATCTGGAAACCTATTCATAGTCGATTAGCTACTAGTGGGGCTTCGCTCAAGTACATCGCGGAGTAATACTGTATAAGCCCAAGTGTCTCCCTCTCTCGAAATCCCTTTCCAGAGTCCTTTTCTACGGATAAATACTGATTTCTTACTCTCATAATACCTCTCACACTATACGCTACATTATCTCGTTCAGAACCCAAACAAGGAATGAAAATCTGAAAATCAACTCAAAATTAACATCTATCTCATCAGTCTAATTGCTCTTGCCTCGCAAGCTTTTGGAAAGGATCTTGAATGCCGACGCAGAGATCGTTGCGAGACTTTGGTGGACGTAAGTCTCCCGCACCTAAGCACCCCCGCTACCGTATTGAACAAAACTCACTTAATTAGCGAAAGTATTGTGTAGAAGGGGAGCGCAATAGCTGTGACTGGTTAGCCGCACAAATCGGGGGGTATTATAACTCAATTTGCAATGTCTACGATCTTTCTGATGGATACGACTATTGCCGGGACGATAAATGTGTACGTACTCACACAAAGTACTTTTGGGTATTATCTAATCTTGTGTAGGATGGCTGCGTAGATGGCTTATGCGACCACTGTTGGATATATTGCTGCAAACAATAACCTGTTACGGGGAGATTGATTTCCTTGGGCAGAAAATCACCTGGACGCAGGAGCGGGTGCGTGTGGAGCTCAGATGATAATTGCCAGTATAGACACAATATCAGAAGTATTCTCTGATGTCCCTTGCAGTAGAGTAGAAGTTGTTTGCAGCTCTCGATGGCTCTAGCTAGACAAAGTGCTCAGCATAAGGATATCTCAATTAAGCCGCGGATTTACAGGATTATGTGTTGTTAGCGGCTCAAGGAAATTACAGGGTGTCGAGTATCTAGTGATGTCTGTGGCGCAGTAGCATGTCTAGGAAGTCTGCAAGAAGGCTAGGTGATGGGTTACGGACCGGTGCTCGGACCGGTGCTACGTCACGATGCGATACCCTGGCATTTCCAATGGACCCACGGTTGCTTCTGGTACGGCCAACTAGCGTGATTCACCCTCCGCAATCCCGCATTGAAATATCCATATCCCTACACATGGTCGCATATCCCTATCCACACAGATGACCAGCGGTTTGATGCGGCGCTTCTCGACTTTTGCCCGCCCGCGACTTTCCACTTTGCACGTTGAAAGATCGCTCACAGCGCCCCGGATCCTAGGGCTCAAGCAGTACAAGCGCACCATTACCGACGTCGGCGTTAGGCAAGCATCAGTCTCACGGCACTGGTTTACGAGCTCGTCGCCATGCTCATATCCGGAGCTCGATGAGTGCGAGAAGGCGCGCTCGAACGAGCGCAACTTGAAGCTGGGAAACAGTAAGCCAAGATAAGATGAAAGAAAATAGGATTGTGTCGCTAACGCAATGGCAGCTATAAGAGTGCTACATGATCGCCTCCCAACGCTGCTAATATCGCCGCTACCTCAAGACATTCTCTCGCCACACATAAGCCTCCACCTCTTCCCCTCGACGCACCCGCACTTGCCCACGGTAAGCGGGAAACTTTCATATGCAGCTGCGCTATGGACGGCACCAGTAGCATGGGGCCAGATGCCTGTACTTGGCAATGTGAAGCTCAAGATATTATCTGAGCGCATGATCAAGAACGGGACATCACCGTCTGCAAGCAATATACGCAACGAAAAGTTGATTGTCAAATGGCAAACATGCAAGTCTGAAAAGGAAAGCGGACAGGTCAGCGACGTGGTGTCAAAGATTACAAGTATTGTCGGGGGCTCGAAACGACCACAGCAGGAGTTTACCGGGCTGTTCAAGTTCGAGTTTGACGAGGAAGGACGGATTCTAAACCACATTATCGAGCATACAGAGGAGGGCCAGCATTGGGATAGAACGGCAAAGGTCATTAGCGTCACGGACTGGCTGCTAGGACGGGCGTGGGGGAGGCGCGAAGAGGCCAGCCCTACTCTGGCGTTTGCCAAGTGCTGGCGGGAGAAGAACGATAGAGGGCGCACCGAGCGGCGATGAGTAGTTGCTTCACAACTCGGCCTGTACAACACATGTAACAACGAAGACATGACGTAGACCAGTGTACAACAATTGATACCCTACCACTTGATTGAGTTTTGCGTTTTCCTTGTAGCTAGTATTGAGCCACTAATTAGCCTGCATGCTCATTTTGAGATCAGTTCGGGCTGGAAACAGACTCAGTAGTAGTAGTAGTAGTAGTAGTAGTAGTAGTAGTAGTAGTAGTAGTAGTAGTAGTAGTAGTAGTAGTAGTAGTAGTAGTAGTAGTAGTAGTAGTAGTAGTAGTAGTAGTAGCCACTAATGGAAGCCTGGGCCTAGGCTGGCACTTCAGCCTGACACGTGCTTGTGCGATTGCGTATGTCTTAGACAAAGTGATGAGCCAGTGGCTGCAGATAGCGGCTTTCTGCAGCCAGCTGTACATGTTAGCGGAGGCGGCGCATGTGCAGCCAAATGAGTGGATGGGTGATTCGCACAGGATTTGGTTGACAGCTGCCGTGCGTCGGGCCCAATGATGAGTTGGCGGATGCAGGATGCAGGATGGATTGAGAGCACCGACCACACCCACTAGCACCAGAGTAGCTTCCGCGACGACGAGGATGAAGCTCCAACTCCAACCTCGACTATCAATCAACACCATTGCTACCCTTCACTTTCACCGTGACCCGGAACGTGACCCCCTTGTTGACGTACGTCTGGAGGACTCGTCGCGTACACGCTCTTCCAAATTGCTGCTAGCCTCCTCCAACCGAGATCCCACGGCCGCCTACAGCTTCCCCGCGCGCGCCATTACACGGCAGCATCAGCCTCTTTGCCCCAGGCTGCTGCCTCGTCGTCTTCTGAACCCCCCATTGTTTGACAGTCCACAGCCATGGCGGACCCCTCGCAAAGCGGGGAATTGAGTATGTCACTACCTACCTGCTTGCTTCTTCAGCCAGGTGTTTGTGGGTAATCTCGAGCTAATGCGGCGCAGACCAGCCCATCCTCAACCTGACGCCAGAGGAGAAGCGTGTGTTCCAGTATCTGTTCCAGCAGGCCGACACAGAGAAGCTGGGCGTCATAACCGGCGAGATTGCCGTCAAGTTCTTTGAGCGCACCAAGCTCGCACCAGCCGTACTAGGTGAAATATGGCAGATTGCAGACACGGAGAACCGCGGTCTGTTGACCATGGCGGGCTTCTGCCAGGTCCTGCGCCTCATCGGACACTACCAGGCAGGCCGAGATCCTGCGCCCGAGCTGGCGTTTAGACGTAAGCCCTTTGCGATTGTCACCATACGTGTGGCTATGCTGACTCTTGTGTAGCCGCGCCGCTGCCTAAATTCGAGGGCTTGAGTATCCCGTCCGCCCCTCCCGCCGCCCCCAGCTTCTCCCCACAACCCACAGGTTCCATACAACCTCAAATGAGCGGAAACGGCCCAATCCGCGTGCCGCCATTAGTACCTGCCAAAGCTGCCGAGTATGCAGGCTTGTTCGAAAAGTCTGGCGCCGTCAATGGCGTGCTTTCTGGTACGATTTGCTCTGTACGCCCTCGGTTTCCGACTATACTAATCTTCACCAGGCGAGAACGCAAAAGAGATTTTCGAAAAGGCGCGGTTACCCAACGAAGTCCTCGGTCGCATATGGAACCTCTCCGACACCGAGCAGCGCGGGGCCCTCAACGTGACCGAGTTCATCATCGCCATGCACATGCTAGCCTCGTACCGAACAGGCAACATGAAGGCCCTCCCTACTGCCCTACCTCCAGGCCTGTACGAAGCCGCCTCTCGTCGAGGGCAACTCCAACCCCCACCAGGAGGACGTCCAGATCAATCCATGGCCATTCCACGTCAGTTCAGCGGCCAGCAGAATGTGCCACGACAATCGAGTCCGCTCGGACGCCAGCCATTTGGAGTGCCACCCCCACCTCCCCAACCCGCCGGTAGCGACTGGTTGATCAGCCCGCAAGAGAAGGCCTCGTACGACAATCTGTTCAAGGGAGTGGATACCATGGGCCGAGGTTTCATCACTGGAGACCAGGCAGTGCGCTTCTTCAGTGACTCTGGTCTACCAGAAGATGTACTTGCAGGAATATGGGACCTTGCAGACATCAACTCGGAGGGACAGTTGTCCAAGGACGAGTTCGCAGTCGCCATGTATCTCATTCGCCAGCAACGGAAAGGAGACCAACTTCCCACAACGCTACCGCCTAGTTTGATCCCTCCGAGCCTACGGACCCCCGCCAATCAGGCAATGCCAGTCACAGCCCCTCAACCTCCGCCCCCAGTGCCTCGTGCTCCCAAGTCTGCTGCCGATGATCTCTTTGGTTTAGATGCTTTCTCTGCGCCAGTACCAGCTCCCCAGCAGCCGCAATCGACAGGTGGTTCTGCCACTTTCAGCAAGCCCTTCGAGAGCGATCCTTTCGGGAGCAAGCCAACTTCGTCCACTTCTCCATTCCAGCCGCAACCGCGCAACCCCGCTTCCACCTTTAAGCCGTTTATGCCTAGCTCTTCTTTTGGTCAAACCCTTACGGCACACTCTACAGGCCAGTCCGGTACCTCTGGCGCACACGCAATTTCGACACCATCTGCAATGGACGACTTATTGGGCGGAGAGACTGATGCTGAGCTCAACAAGAAACTGACGCAAGATTCTACTGATCTAGCCAATATGTCCAACCAGATGACAACCCTACGGAATCAAATGCAGGAAGTCCAAAACAAGAAGACAGCCACTGAGAGTGATCTCAACAGCGTCACTACCCAGAAGCGCGACCTTGAGCTTCGTCTCTCGCAATTCAAAACTCAGTTCGACCAGGAGGTCAAGGCGGTTAAAGCTTTGGAGGATCGTCTCGCCGCCTCTCGCACGGAGACTCGAAAGCTGCAGGTGGACCTTGTGAATATCGAGGGCATGTACCAGGATCTCCAGAACCAGCACCGCCAGGTGGGAGGCCAACTTGAAGCGGACCAGCGCGAGAACAACAACTTGAAAGAACGCATTCGTCAACTAAACGCTGAAATTGGCCAGCTACGCCCGCAACTAGACAAGATGAGGAATGATGCCCGCCAGCAGAAGGGTATGGTTGCGATCAACAAGAAGCAGCTTGCTACTAACGAGGGCGAGCGCGATAAGATCAAGAATGAGATGAACGACTTGTCCAAGTCTCATGAGGAAGGCGTACGAAGCCCTCAAATCCAAACACCTGCTGTAGTCAGTCCCGCAGCTTCCACGACAAGCCAGAGCACCAACCCATTTTTCCGTAAGACGCCTCAACCTGCTACCGAGAACACCATGTCACCGTCTGGCTTTGCGCGCGAGGGACCTCACAAGGACTTTGATAGCGTCTTCGGCTCGTTTGGTACCCCTCAGAGCACTGCACCCTCTGTATCCTTCCGTGAGAACCAGGGCCCTAGCTTCTCGGTACCATCAGGCCAGTCGGTACGCTCGTCTGAAGGCCCTGATGTTCCCACGCCTTCCACTTCGCCTCCTCTATCATCTTACCAAGAGTCTCCCCGTGTTGCGGAGCCACCAGCTCCTCCAGACTCACGTCAATTCGGCTCTGCCTTTCTGCCCTTGAGAGAAGGTGGCCAGCGATCGGATTCATTCAGCTCCTCTGTACGAGCCACTGCCCCTGCTAGCAGATACGGTGGCCCCGGCGCTCCTGGCAATGAGACGCCTACCATTTCGCAGGCTTCGCCTGTGGGCACCCCCGTGCCTGAGAAGTCCACTGTCGAGCGACAAGAGACTGGCAGGACAGAGACTGATAACTTCAACCCTGCATTGTTTAACCGGAACTTCTCGGCGTCTCCTGTGGCCAGTGTGACTAGCGATACTCAGCGCTCAACTACCAAGCCTGAGGACCGTATGGATACATTCTCAAACTTTGGCGCACCGTCAGCTAGTGTGGACGTGCCTGGCGCTTTCCCGCGAGACGCCATCACGCCGCTACAACAGAACCAAACCGGTGAGAGCGGCATGAGTGGCCCCAACAGGAACAACAGCCGTGCAGACCCCTTCGGCAGCACTTCTGGTGAACAGCCACGTGGAGGAAAGGACGACTTTGACGCTGCTTTCGCTGGCTTCGGCCCTAGCCGCCAAACCACTGGTCCCGCATCTAACACAACCGCACCTGCCGACAACTCCAACAGATTCAACAAGGAGTTCCCCCCAATTGAAGACCTGGCTCATGATGATGACAGCGACAGCAACGATGGACGAGGATTTGACGACAACTTCACATCTGCATCACCTAATCAGAAGCGCATCAGCGCTGGGCAAGAGCAGCGCTCTCAGCAACAGCAGCGGCCAGGTACCGCCTCCAGCGACGAGCTTTACAGGGCTCCACCACCAACCACTCGCTTGGACTCCAACATGAGTGGCTTGCCTTCTCCCGGCGCGCAAAAGTCTCCGCCAACCTACGAGTCTAGTGTAAACCAGACAAGGACCGGGTCGAACCAATTCCCTCCAGAATTTGGTGGCCTTCTCCCCGCTCGCGAGAACCCAACCTCTCCAGGTTCCCCTGACACCGCGCAAGGTCCCGAGAAGTCTTTCAACCCCCCTGGTGGCCATGGAGCAGCTCTCTTTGGCGGTTCGTCCAAGTCTGCTACAACATCACCACCTCCGCTCGACACACCATCATCGACTGTCCCCTCCGACCAGTACCACTCTGCCTTGACATACGGTAGTGCCGAAACAAACAAGGGCCCATCCCCATCCTCCAATGTACCTCAGCTTGGCAAGTCTGCCTTTAATGACGACTTCGATGCTGGATTTGATGATTTGGCCGATGCCAAAGAAGATGACCGCGTTGATGATGACTTTATGTTCTCTTCCCAGAACCGGGAAGGTCTTGATGAGTTCAACCCTGTGTTTGACTCACCCGCAGCCTCCAAGTCGAACACCATGGCTTCGCAGCAGACCCCTACCGGTAAGCCTCGCGGTGATGACAGCTTCAGCGACTTTGAACATCTCTCGCAAACCTTTGGAAGCCAGCCCCAGCAGCCACAACCAGCTGCCTCATCTCAAGACTGGGACGCCATCTTCTCCAACCTAGAAGCGTCGCAGACGGACAAGGGTTCGCACTCGCAACAAGCGTCAACAGACTTTGGAAAGTCCGTCTTTGACACCCTTGATAACGAAGATGCTGCCAAATCTCAAACCTTATCGCCTCAGATGCCTTCGCTTGGTCGTGCCATCAGCTCTGGAACCGAACATGACGACCCCATCCTCAAGAAGTTGACTGGTATGGGCTATGGACGTAACGAGGCTCTCTCTGCGCTCGAGAAGTACGACTATGATATCAACAAGGTAAGCGAAATGACATTGCTTTTGAAACAATAGACTCTATACTAACGCACATTACAGGCTGCCGACCACTTGGCCTCTGGTGGACAGTAATAGCGTGTTTATCACAACGAGCCCACACATACAATCGACGCAACTTCTCTATACCTCCCTCCTTCGAAATCGCTCTCTTGTCTTGTATGAGTACATATGTTTAGCATAGCCTGCCCGCCACCCCCGGCCAATCTTCATACCCTTGATTCGTTGGCTCTTCTCTTTGTTCTTGTTTTACTTGCACTCTCTCGGTTTTGTTGCGACCTAACTGTCTCTTTCTGTATGTCTCTCCCGTCTTTTTGGTGTATTGTTTTGTTTGTCTGCTTCTTACCATTCCTCTTGTAGTGAAAAACCTTCATTCACTTGTCGTATGGATGGTGTTCTTAGCCTTGAGACAGCTTTTGGGTTTCATCTGGCTTGGACTGGGTCAGATTGGGTTGGGGGAGAGTGGGATGAGGGAATTGCGTTTGAAGCGCTTTTTTATTGTGTGTGTTTTTGCAGGACTGTTCGGTGCATATACTCTGCTCCCACTTAATATAATCCTGTAACTTATGCTTGTTTTGTGGTTTTGTTGGAGATGATGATGTGATTCACTAAGGCTTCTTGACCTAGCTCCTTGCATTACACCGCTGTAGAAAAGACACGCACCCAATGAACTCTTTAACCCCACGTTATCCTTAGTAGTATACACTTATACTCTATAAGTCAAAGAGTCGGTCATGCTAAGTCCTTTAGGTGTAGTTGTAACAAGCACAGAATGCCGGGAGAGAACTTTAACTACTTTCTTGTACTAACGTTACAAACACCTGTATCGCCAAATCATACCTAGACATCAATTTCACTCAGGTACACTCATAAGCAGTGTGTATATTTCCGCCTAAGATCTCGATAAGAAACCAACTTAGGACTCGCATACCAAATAAACTGTAGAATATCAAGGAGGATAAACAGTCCAATCCACTAGTACAGCCCTTTCTCAATCCTCCTTATCCATGCTATCATACCCATCCGTACTATTATCCCAAAATATCATCGCTGATCTAGGCATTGCATTTCAGAGGAGCATGTAAATCACGCCACCAATCTTCCTCTTCAACTTGTTTCCTCCAAGCTTCTGGCGAAAGCGCCGCATAATCTATTTCATAATCGAATCCCTGCATTAGGGACTTTTTTGCCCATCGCTTCTCGATGCGGGTGAGGAGACGCGCTCCGCTTATCGGGTTGGTTGTGTCGATGTGAGGAGGAACGTAGTGGTATATAGGGGCCTTTGGCGCTCGTGCTTGCGCGTCGTTTATCGGGATAATTCTGTTGACGTGGGGAGGGATGTAGTGGTATCTAGGACTCCCTGGAGTCGCTTGTGCTTTTTCCTGGTTTGGCGGTGTTTAGTGAGCTGTGTGTTTTAGGTGTAAAAGAAGAGGGAGGGGAGATAGGGAGGAAGGGCGTACTTTGAGCCATTCCTCCTTTGTCATCTGGAACATGTTGTTGTCTGGTTGTTTCCTCCACACAGGGTCCTGGTAGTGTGTTAGATACCTGTAGGTTATGCCATTTGGATCGGCGCCTATTTCGTGCTCATCGAAGTTGTAATGGCAGATTTCAAATCTGCTGCCTGCGTGAATGAAGTCATATGCGGTCGATCTGAGCGCTTCGAGGATGTTCAACATTTGTCGCTCTGTATCGAGTGGAAAAAGCACTTTGCTTAAGTTCTTTGTGAAGTCCGTTTTTAAGCGAATGTAGACATTAGCCGGTCTTTTGTTCTCCGTCCCCTCGAGTAGAAGCTGTAGTTAGTAGCTGCATGAGCTTGTGAATCATTTCCAACTGCATCACTTCGTGGTCTTCGTACGACTCCCGTTCAATTTCTTCATCTGTTTCTTCTTGCCAAGTTGGCTTTTCCGAAAAACGGATCCAGACAGTCAGATTCCGGACAAGCTCGGCTGGCTTTATACCAAGTTTGAACGGGTCTGCTTGAAGTAGACGACTCAGACTCTTGAAGTCATAACACGTAAAGTGATTCTGGGAGTAGTACTCTTGCGCTATTTCCAACGCCATTTCTTCGCCCATACATCTTGGGTTCAGGTCGCGGTCATAGGGCCATTCTTCAGAGCCGGCTCCTATATGCCCTGTTGGAGCCACAAGGTGGGTATATATTCTGTTCCTGAGCTCCGAAATCATTCCTCTCTGGACAAGGTATTCATAGGCAAAGTGTCTATCCTTGTCATAGGCGACTGTTGGTACTACGGCGCTCTGGCTTTGTTCAGCAGCAGCAGCAGCAGTAACCCCGCTATTGCACAAATTTATCAGTAAAAGTCTTACAATTCCGGCGTCACACACCTACATCTCATTTGACTACTGATAGTGTGAGGGAGATTGAGAAGCCATAGTAGGTTCGCAATGCAATGTTTCGATGACGTGGGAAATCAGCTTCTAATCGCGCCCAATGCAGAGCTTCACGATACATGATGGCTGCGAGCCCAAGAGTAGACATGAAGCTGGGAAGAGAAGATTTTTGAAAGTGTGTAGAAGAGGAAGCTGGGAGGCTTTGTTCTTGAGATGTAAAGTCGATTAAACTCGGTAGTTCTTCTTTGTTGCACCTGACACAACAGGTGCAATTCAGGCTCAATCTTGGGCATTCGGTCATCCAGTCTATCCCCGCAGCAATCATATGGTCAATGTCAATTCGAGCATCCTTGAGGCGTTGTATCCTCGCCTCATGCTTTTCTGCGTAGAATTCAGCTCGCAGTCGCCGATGTTCTCTAAGTTGAGGCGCAAGTGCATCCTCGGTATCGTAGTCAAAGCCCTGAAGTGCATGTTCCCTACCCTAACGGCTTCGGAGCTTCTCACGAATCTTCTTCTCAAGCTCAACAACGGGGTCCAGCTTTGCTAATCTCTCTTGTTCTTTCCTTTCGCGTTCCTTCTGCGCCTGCTCTTCCATTTCCCGGACTAGCATGCATATTTGGTGCTCGCGTTCCGACTCAGAGCCATAGTCCGTTCCATCTTCCATATCCTCGTCATTTCTTTCTACTACTTTGGGGGCTGGCTTTTCCTTTATAGGAAATATTCAATGCTTTGTAAACTCCGTTGCACTATCATATCTCTTTTCCTGTCAGCTGTTAGCTGTGCGTGATCATGTACATCCTTCTCAAGGGCCAAAGTTGGGATGGAGAAAGCAACTCACATTGGTCCACTCTTCCTTTGACTTTTGAAAGAAGTCGTTTTCCGGCCATGTCCTGAACATCGGATTCATGTATCGGGTCAAGTCTCTGTGAGCCGTAGATTTCCCATGGTCTCTACTGCATCCTGACAGACGCGACCCTCCATACTGGAGAGCTTTTACATACGAGCCATGGTAGTTGTACTGCCAAACCTCGACTCTTTTCTCTTTCCCAGTATAGAGTAAGTCGTATACCGTCTTTCTAAGCATCTCGAGGATATTAAGCATTCGCGATATCTCTCGCTACATTCTCACCAACTACATGTGGGTCCATGATGTAGCTATCTGGGAGCATGAAAGCGCACTCCGAACGTCGGTAAAGTGAATCTTCCGGCGAAGCACGGTCTGGGTCAACCTTTACATTCCATAATATCAATCGATCATAGGGCCCTATGATATGTTCGTAGATCATGTCCCTGACTTCTTGGGGCATCTTCCTTCTATCGAAGGCACAGGCAATTGAACGACGCTCTTGATTGGCAGTGATTGAAGCCAGCACTGCTTGGTGGCGCATTTTAGGAGTAGCCGTGGGTCTGTAGGCTTTGGTCAGTTGATTGTTAACACAGCGCGTGCTGAGCATGTACCGTTTTTTTTTGGTCGATCCCCTATTCTGTGCCTCCGTTGTTGCAAAAAACGTCGTCTAGCCTCATCTTGAATAGCCGTATTTGCGTCCACCATAACTTCGTCAGCCATAGTCACCGATAGATAAAGGCAGCAATTGGTATCCCTCGTGCGATGTTGGCAATGCTGCGAAAGCCTCCCCTGCGTGGTCAACGTAAAGCTGTTCCAATTGATGGTCTGAGGAAGGGTGGTGGAGAAAGCAGAAGAGTAAATCCTGGAGGAGAAGAACGGTGAGATGACTAGTACACCCTGACTAGTATGGCGAAACCAATCAACACATCAAGATAATCTTAGCTAGCGCTAAAGCAGCAATCTATCACCCTGCACCTGGATTACCGGCAAGCGCGCTGCGCGAACAGCGAACACAAGCGGGTAACGTACGGAGAGTGGGTTTGGGCGAAGTCGGGACGAAACCGGTAAGTAACGACTTGGTATCTGAGTCGTATCGCGGCCCATTCCGTGTTGGTTGGCGCACCAGCTGTGGTCGCGATACAGTTAAATTTGGTTGACCTGAAGGTGTTTGCTGACTATGAGTTGCTTTTGGCTTGGCGCGACCCATCCCAGACGGCAGCTGAACTCCGGAAACAACCAAACCATGATATAATAGTATAACATTATTAGACACCCATAACCTCATCACCAAAAGTACATCAGATTCTCTCATATACAAAAAGATATCCTCATCACCACCCATCATCATTATGACATCGCACCCTATAAATCTCTTGTCATTAAACCTTCACATTATGCGGCAGCAATAGACTCAGTTCTCACAGCAGCATCAACCTTCTCTTCATACCTGTCAAACACAGCGGTGCCCTCAACATGCGTATCCGCAAACACATCCACGTGCGTGCTTGCAAACTTGCGTGCGCTAATATTCTTCTCAAACAGCAGGTCCAGCTCGGCGAAGCTGCGGCCACGCGGTTCAGGCAATCGGAAGTATGTGTATACGATACTAAGGAAGCAGGAACCACCCCAGAAGAAACCGGCGTAGTTACCCCTGTGGAAAGTTTGTTAGCGAATGAATATGGAGCTGTAAAGGTGGGGTGGCTTACCAGTTCCAGGCTCCAGGGTTGAGCATGTAGGGCGTTAGGACGCCGGTGATGATACCGATTACGTTGTAGAGGTTGCGACCGAGAACCACGGTCTTGATAGCGAGACGACGGGTTGAGAGTTCAGCGACGAGCGAGTAGCATACGGTACCGACTGTGAGCTGGTAAAACATGGCCCAGACAATCATCATAGATCCCGTTGCCATGGCGCCCTTCTCGCGTTGAGAATCTGGTACCAGGCCGAGGAAGCCCATGACGAATAGCATGGCGCAGAGACCGCAGAGACCGGCAAGGTATAGTGTTCGTCGTCCAATTCCAAGCTTCATCAGATACCATGCGCCGAATACGCCGGCCATGTTGATGCCGTACTGTCCCATGGCGAAATCGTAGGATGTTGATGCTGGTAGACCGGCCTGTTGAAGGAAGTAGGATGAGTATCCAGAGAAAGCGTTGCCACTCAAGTTCTGCATCGCCCATGCCATGCAAACAATCTCTGTTCGACGTAGATCGGTACCCTTGAAACAATCCCAGTAGCTTGCTCCTTGGGTGATCTGCTCTTCAAGCGCAGTCGTGTGCACCATCATCGCAATCGTCTCATCAGCATCGAAATCAGTCTCGCGGTCCAGACTAGTGAGCCGGAGAAGCGATTTCTTCGCCTCTTCCAGTCGGCCTTTGCGGACAAGCCACCATGGCGATTCGGGGGCTAGAGCGACACCAATGATGAGAGGTACGGGCCACATCCATTGGAGAGCATAAGGGATACGGTAGGACCATTCGTCATCTCGGTTGACCATGGATCGGATGACACCGATTCCGATGACCTGACCAAGACCCCAGCAAAAGTTGACGTACGTCGTCACTGGAATCGTCAGCTCGTGTCCTTGGTTAAATTTATATAAGTGACTTACAGTATCCACGTAGAGCAACAGGGCAAACCTCGCAAGCGTATGTGATGGTAAGCGTCTGAAAGACACCCCATGGAATACCACACAGAATCTCTGCTACCAGCAAGTGTACAACCGTCTGCGCCGTGAAGAAGATTGTCGTAAATCCAATGATCAAGGTTAGACACCCCATCACAGTGTATCTATACCCAATAGACTCGCTAATCCAACCGTTCAAGAACAAACCGATGATTTCGCCCACAATGACTCCGTTTGATAGTCCTGCCTGCCATGGTGCCGGAATTTCCCACGATCCGTCCGGAAGCTGTTCGCCGTATTTCCGCTTGAATTGAGGAAAGCCGAAGAAGTTGTTGAGCAGACAGACATCGTAGCCTTCCATGACGATACATGTGCTAATCAAGACAGACCACCCAATCGCCTTTGGATAGAGTTTGATACCCTGCATCAGGGTCATCTTCCGTTCCTTGTCGGATGCAAGTCGCGCATCGTTGACAATCCTGTCGGCAGCGCGTTTGTGTTCAAACTCATGGTCGGCATCATGGTCCACTGGAGGAGCACCGGAGGGCTGTATGTCCTTTTCTTCAGCCATGTTGTGTATCTTGTTTTTGTCGCCAATCGGACCGATGGCGATCCTCTGAATTGCGTTAGGAGGATTGTGGGGACAGCAGCACCGCTCCACTTGCTCTCTCAACTAAAAGCAAAGCAAAGAACCTGGGGAAATGGCTGACCGTAGCTTTGGGTGGTAAGGGACATTGAAGACGGCCTTTAAGCACAAAATTTTGCGGGGTCTAGGGCATCGTTTGGGACAAGCGTAGCTGTAGCGCGGACCAGGGTCTTGGTCGCGTGCAGACAAGTGGAGCTTTCATCTCCTGCGGCGGAGGCGGAACGTGATTGGATGGGGGAATATGCCCACCTGCTCGGTCTGGTAAGCCCATCGTGACTGGTGCTGAATTCTCGGGAGGGTTACCGTTGACAGAACCTTGTGCACAAAACGTGCATGGCTCACTCTTAGCCAACATGTCAAGGTGCTGATGATCGGAGAATTGGCTGTCGGACTAACGATGGCTTTGTCTCTACGCAGAGACGCATCTCCAGCACAACCATTTTCACAAACGATCAATGTCACCAAGTATTCGTCTTTGCAATGCCGGCGTACTTTCCGATACCCGGACAAGCACTCCAAGACGTTCTGCCGAGGCAGGAGGCCTGAGGCGCCTTCACAGTCACTTGGCTGTGTTCGTGTTCTGGTGCCATCCATCGGTTCTTGGAACCTTCTAGCGCATCGTGAGCGGGGAAAAATACTTCATGAAATTGTGTCTCTCCACATTCCACACGGAGACTAAAGGGCCGCTCCAGCGGTATAGAGTTTGCACTTCACATTCGCCGTTGGAAAACTAGGGATCAAGCACTAGATGCAACTAGCCAAGGCATGACAGAACTCCAACTGCCGTTCTAACAGCCACTCGAGACGAGCGCATCCACAGCATCATATGGCTCACTAGCCTTATTCTTCCATTCACAAGCGTGTGCACTATCGTACAAGCTTTCCAATCCGGAAGGAATCACGGAGGAGGCGCAACTAGAACACCGCAAACTAATTTGCTGTCTTTCCCCACACATGTCGTGTAGTTCCCCGCACATTCAGCCGCGCCGGGGAGAATTACCCCCCAGCTCCTGACACAGCACTTATTCCGCCTCAACTTGCTCAGGTTCATCCTTTCTTGGTTGCACTCTCCCACCGAAGAACGCTAGTAGCAAGAGATCATATGCCGCCTTCAAACTGCCGGCTACCACAAAAGCCACCCAGAAATGGTTGCTACCCGCCAACACACCAGTGATGCTTGGCCCACTGCTCTGAGACAGAATTTTGAGTATGTTGACTACACCCATTACCGCTGTTCGCTCCTCGGGCAAGACAACAATGGAGAGAAAGGCCGATCGAGGCGCTTGATCCATGGAGTTGAGTATTGAACGGCCTACTAGGAGACAAATGGTAGGTGCTAGGCCGGACGGTACGGGGAGAAGGGCTAGGAAGACGGAAGAGGGGAGATGGGTAAAGACCATGGCTTGAATCAAGCCGATGCGCTTGGCCACACTAGACGCGAAGACATTGCCAATCGTTGAGACAAACCTATCCATCAATCAGTCAATCGTTCGAGCTACCGACGTTTACCCAGAGCGGCGACTCACCAAGTTGCGGACATGATACCGCCTAGCGTTCCCTTTGCTAGATCGAACTTGCGCTCCAGGTAGTAATTGATTAGACTGAACGGCACCATTCCAGAGCCGAGCGAGTCGAGGAAGAACAAGCTACAGAGCTTGACAAGCACAACGCGACTCGGCTTTGAGATTGTGCTGACAGAGTCCCAGAGCTTCTTCTTTGGTTTCGCAGGGGCTTCTACCAGTGCTGTATCCGAACTTTCGGCATTACCGTTGCCATTCAGCAGTGGCTCAGCTTCAGCAGTGCTATGGTGATTCTCGTTCCAGTCGTCATGCTCACACTTCCGGCTCAGGAAAATTGTCATTAGAGCCTTGACCACGCCAACACCTGTATAGATCCAAAAGATAGTGCGATACACATCCAGATCTGACCATCCCTCAATTGCCTGCAAGCTATCGACTGCTACACCACCAATCGCTAATCCAGTCGAAGTTCCCAATACAGCCAAAACGACGTACCACGTATATACGTCTGATCTCTTGTCCTCGGCCACCAGGTGCGCTAACGTCGACTCCTCAACCGCTCTAAATGGACCAATCTCGTTTCCACTCGGACTAATCACACCAACAATGGCAGCCAAAAGTAGTGCAACATAGTTGCTGGTGGTCGCAAACACAGCGCCAGATATCGCCATCGACACAGCGCCTAGTAGTAGAATGCGGCGACGTCCAAGTGTATCCGCAATAAGCGTAAAGAGCAGGCTGATGAGCACATCTCCCAACAAGGTCAATGTCATGAAAAGCCCTATCTGCTCATCTGAGAATCCCTGCTCTTGGAAGAAAAGTGCTAGAATGAGTGCGACGGCACCATAGGCGGCGAGTCGGATGTATCGTGCCAGAATGATGATGTAGACATCTTTGCCTGCATGTCTCATTGTTGCAAGACCGAGTTCATGAGCGAGCCATGTTGCTGCTTTGCCAATGACATTTCCGGATGACATGTTCCAAGACTAGGGTGCTGATAATGGGCCTGGACTCGTATTTCCGGGCGTGTGTCGGAGAAGGCGAGCGAAAGACTCTTGTGGTGTCCTCGGGTGGTTAAGGAAAGATCAGGACATTGCGATTGTCTTTGCAGTCGAAGGAATCTTTTGTATCGACATGAGCATGCTTGGCGAAGTATATTTGGCTGTCTGCCTAGATGGGAGGCCTGGTATGTATCGGCGTCATATGTCAGCGCCAATATTTTGCCGAAAGCGGGAAGGAAGCTGCACGGCTGTCGGCCGGCAAAGGCCCTGAGTGGCAGAAGCAACGCAGCAAAAGCAATACGCTGAATCAAGCAACATTATGACGATGGTACCCCTCTACTTAGCAGCCTTATAGTCCATTTGCATCACGTGTGCATTGTCACTAGTTCTGACGAGTGATTGTGCACGAATTCACAAGTCAATAGCATAGGGGACTGGGAGATAAAGTATTTGCCCACATTAAGAACACCTAGAAGACTCCGAAGGAAAGAGACCTAGCGGCCACGACAAATTGTAATGCAGACACGGGCATATCCCGAAAATCCAAACGAAAGCCCCCATTCTAAGCGAGTCGCGTCGCCATGCCACACATAGACAAGGACAAAGACGTGGAGATGATGACGAATGGGAGAGACATGACGGTCATGTATCAGTGAGCATTATAGTAGTACCGCACCACATCCGCAATCGCATATAGAGATCGGAACTCGAGAACCGACGCCTTGTGTCGCTTGTCTTTGGACGCTTGTACGTTTCCCGACACATTCAATTGTTCCCTTCTTCTCTAGCAGCAGCCGCCACCCGATCCGCTCTGTACGCCTTGGCCCTGCCCGATGGGGACTGTGGGCTTCGTGTTGGCGGTTGTGGTACCCATGCGCTCCTTGATCTGGCGGGCCATGGTGAGGAAAGCTTGCTCGACGTTGGTGGCGCTCTTCGCGGACGTCTCGAGGAAGGGGATGCCGAGGCTGTCTGCAAATTCCTAACGGATTTGTTAAATGATGCTTGGTTTGGAAATGATAGAATGGACGTACCTTGGCCACGGTGTACTCGACAACCTTCTTGTCCGCCATATCGGACTTGTTGCCTACGAGCAGCTTGTTGACGCCCTCTGTAGCGTATCGGTCAATCTCCTGCAGCCACTGCTTGACGTTGTTGAATGAGTCCATGTCGGTCACATCGTAGACGACGCAGATGCCGTGGGCGCCACGGTAGTACGAAGATGTGATGGTGCGGAAACGCTCTTGGCCGGCGGTATCCCACTGTAGGAGGCTGTTAGTACCCGCCCTTAACCGCTACATTTTGCCGGTATACTTACAATCTGTAGCTTCACCGTCTTGCCATCGAGCTCGATGGTCCGGATTTTCTGGTGCGAATTAGATTAGGCGCAAGCTTTGAGGCAAGTCTCCCGGCAAACGTACGAAATCGACACCGATGGTGGAGATGTAGCTCTCTGTGTATGTGTCGTCTGCGAAACGCAGCAGCAGGCAGGACTTTCCGACACCAGAGTCACCGATAAGGAGTAGCTTGAAGAGGTAGTCGTATCTATTATGCAGCGCACCGTCAGCGGGGGGTCTTTGTCGAGCTCATGTACAGCGCCGGAGCTGCACATTTTAGAGGCAGTACTCTGTAGAATCTCGGGTTAGCATAGCTCTAGAAGCACATCTGACGTCGTTGTTCCTCGGCCTGTGGCGGTGGATGTTGCGCGGGAGGTTACGTACCACTCAGGATTCATGTCGGCGGTGTTGCGGGGGTTCGAAAATGTAAAAGGCAAGAAGGTGTTCGTAAGCGGTTTGATCCGAGGCAGAAGTCGTTGTATATAGTGCGTCGTCGGGTGCGGACGAGGTTGATGTAGAGGTCGACGAAGTGCACTGCGTGGATCCCAGGTGTGAAGGAGCTTGGCATTCAGCCCCAAACCCGTGGTCACAAGTTACCTTAGCCCGTCGCGCCAGGGAACCTCTCACATGCACCCACGGTTACCTATCTGGCCCTAACTTGCTTCGGCAAAGGCCACTGGACTTGCTTAACTATCACCATTGTCTGACGTCTGACTTTTAGTAGTAGATCGGTTGGCACACCGAGTGAATCACAGTCAGACAGTCAGCCACAGTTGAGGGGTGTCATCGGTATATTCACGTGACAACCACCCAAGTCTTGGATACATCGCATCACCGTTTCACTTTCACGTGTGCACAAGCAGGCAAACTAACCGCTAGTGGAATGGAGAATGTGTAGTTCGTTCGCATTAGTATGCGCTCTTCGCACGTCGTTGCCTTGGACGTAGCCCAGCCTGCCAAATATAAAGCACCTGTAACCCCAAGCTT
The DNA here is from genome assembly GCF_003171515.1 of Pyrenophora tritici-repentis. Classification (NCBI taxonomy): domain Eukaryota; kingdom Fungi; phylum Ascomycota; class Dothideomycetes; order Pleosporales; family Pleosporaceae; genus Pyrenophora; species Pyrenophora tritici-repentis. The sequence continues at coordinate 2,102,411 of NC_089393.1, forward strand.
CCCATATAATACAGTTATCATCAGCACAGATCCAACGCAATTTTACATAATCTTTCCGAATGCAGGGATCAGCGTTTGTGCCAACCAGAAGGAGAAGACGAGCTTGGGGCCAGTCATGAGCAGCTTTGGTGTCAGGCCCTTGAAGAAGGAAGTGGGACCCTCGTGCTTCATCATGTTGGACACGATCCGGAAGCCGCTCTCGGGGTTCTCGAAGTTTCTGTTCTGGATACGGGTCTTGATGACATCAAGAGGAGCAGAGACGACGAGGGATGCGCTGGCACCGGCGATGGACGCGACAAAGTTTTGCGACCATGATGCCGAGTTGTAGTCTGTGAGTTTGTACAAGTACTCCTTGGCTACGGCGGAACCACCGAACAGCTAATACGTCGTTAGTTTTGGCCTGTGCCTAGCGAGAGTGTCTGAACATACCGCAAACGAGCCTGGTGCGTTACGTGCCGCTGTCCACCCCCAACCACGGTATAGTCCGAATCCTTCGTCTGAGATGATCCTGATCAACCCACGTCCGCGGAAAGCTTCGGGGTTTGTTTGTCGCTTAATCTTGAGTACGTCGAGAGGCAGGAGGACGATTTCACCGATACCGATAATCGAACCAGCAGTCGCGTGCATGATAGCCTTGCCATTACCCTTGCCGAATGCGCGATCGAAGCTTCCGCCGTGGTGCTGAGCAAGGTAGTCTCGGACAAACGGCTGTCCACCGAACTTGTACACACGTTGAAGGATCTGGTACTGTCAGTCCGTGTATCATCCCGCTCAAGAACATAGAGTCTACCTTGTAGGCTGCTGCGTATCCGAGACCAGGGAACAGAGAGAGGAATCGGCCAGAGACGGAGGCCGAAGCCGCGTCCCTAAAGACAACCTTGTTCAAGTGTGATGCGGATTCGATCTATGTCATTTCCAGTCAGACGCGATCGTAGTGGGGTGTAGTATCGTGGCGCACCTTGCCAATGTTGCTCATCAGTCGCTTCGCTGTGGTGTCTACAGGGTGGAACACCATGAGTTCTGCAATTCCCGCACATCCTGCTTTTGTTAGACATGCAATTGAAATCATTCAGGGTCTATGTACCTGCTCCCAGTACTCTGGCTGTGTTGGACTCTCTCTTGTACACCTTTGCTGACGACTCGGTGCCGGCAGCAGCCTGCGCAACTTTCGCTACCGCTTCCGAAGGTGATGGCGTCATTTTGAAACGAAGTGTGGAAAGAGGGTTACGAGAAGAAGGAGGTGAAAGAGGGAACAGCAGCGCAAAGCAATTGGGGTACTTAGCAGCGAAGAACGGCAGCTGGAGATAAGCAGCTCTGCGGATCCTGGAAAGCCCACTTGGAAAAAAAGTTCGTCGGGGAAGCGAATTCAAAGTCCGGTGTCGCCCCGCCAAGTCCCCTCAACACCGGAATCCTGGGGATTACGCCATTTTGACAACCTCATCAGGTCTATATCCTTTGTTTCTTCGTAAACGTAGGCTTTGAAAAACAGCTATCCTTATCAAAAACAGGACATCGATTGTGCCTAGTGACCGACAAGATGCGACACGTTTTCAGTTTTCAAGCCTTTTGACATTCATGGCGTGCGCATTGCACTTTCACAGCTCTAGATTGTGTACAGCCATATTCTCAAGGGTACAACATGGGAGATTGGTGATTTGAAAAAGAAGCAGAGTTCGCCCAAGAATTTTGCAACGTACTCTCACTTGCATTAGCCAGATACCGTTTGAAAACCATATCCCGGTCGACTACAATAGTATGAATACCGCCATCTTCGAACAGGCGCGTAAATAAGATCTTCCGAATGCACAACTAAGTCCCGAGATTTGCGACTAATATTCCAGGCTAAACATCAGGCGTGCAGTCAGAATGAGCTTATCATCATCTCCCCGCCAAGTAGCGACACCACAACACGAACCCCATACCGGCAACCCTCAACGAAAGAACTCTACATTAAAACATCACCATGTTCGACAAACTCCGTGGAAAATCCCCTTCAGGCCACTCAAAACAAGACTCCACAACCTCAACTACCAGCTTCTCCCGCCCCACTCCACCTCCCGCCTACACGTCCCCCTCCCAAACAACCTTCGCCTCCCTCTCCCTCCACATGGAAGACCGCCTCCGCTTCCTCCGCTTCCCCGCCCCCATCCTAACAACCTGCACCGCCACAATCCTTGCCCACTGGCCTCCCGGTATCCAACAAGAGCGACCCTACGCCACCTCACACGAGATCAAACTAAACGGCTACCCCTGGCGCGGCTACGGCCAAGAAGCAGCACAAGCCCGTCGTCTAATGAAAGCACTACTATCGACCCTACATTCCAACGGCTGGATCCTAACACTCAACACTGATATCACAAAGACAGCAACGGATAAAGATACACTCGTCTTCCGGTACCAGAGCCCCGCGCCGCCGGAGCACGAATGGTGCTGTGTGGCGTTTAGTCGACAGGATCGGTTGCGGTTTGTTGATGCGCCGGCGTCGTTGTATGCGGAGTTGGAGGCGAGGTTGGGCGGCAGCGGTGAGGAGTGGGTCAAGGGGCAAGGGGAGTATGCGGAGGGGATTTGGGAGTTTAAACTCGTGGGACATCCGTGGCAGGCGACTGGGACGACGACAATGCGTGTTAGGGAGCTGTTGATTGTGCTGGTGGAGATGCTGGAGGCGGAGGGGTGGGGGGTGTATGCGAGTATTGATCAGAAGAGTGGTGCGGCGCAGGGGACGAGTGGGACGGATACGTGGCATTGTTGTAGGGTGAAGGGGTGGGAGAAGGGGATGCCTGTGTACATGAGATGACATAGAAGAAACATCTTGGAATCCCACGTCGTGCGAAAGTGTAGCACATGAAGTTTCTTCTTTCCCTCAGTTACTATGTATTGTATCAACCATCAAGAACGCCGGCCATGCATTTCAAAGTGGGTATAAAAAACTTTTACAAGCTCTCGTCCCGCTCATGATGGAGGACTGCCAATCTCCTTCTTGACCCAGTTCTCCAGGCCGCCAAGGGCGATGATTTCTTGAACGTTGGGTGGCAGCTCACCGACCTTGACGTTCCACTTGGAGCCATTGGGACCTTCCTGAACAGAGACAGTGCTCCTGCGAACATCCCATTCTAAAGTCCAGCCAGTGCGGCGGGTCAGTTGCTTAGCCTGGGTAGGCTGGGCTGCGGCTGCGGGTGGTGGCGAATCAAGCGATTCGCGGTTGTTTGAAGGCTCCTTGATGGCTTGCTGTGATGAAGAAGCATCTTTGGAGGAAAAGGCCTCGCGGAGACGGTTGGCTAGCTTGGGTACCTCGACACCCATAAGGGCGTTGTTGATGCTGTTCCTGCTAAAGATGTTGCCAAAGCTGCCGGCAACCACTAGCGGAATGCCCTTAGCCAGGATAGCGGTTGCAGCTTGTTCACGGCTGCTACCGCAGCCAAAGTTGAAGCCTGATACAAGAATATCACCTGCCTTTGCCATTTGACCAAAGCTAGGATCGTAGTTCTCCATGCACACTTCAGCCATCTTCTCCCTGGTCACATCATCTTGGTACGTGTATTTGCCGGGATAGATACCATCGGTATTGATGTTGTCTGCGTCGCAGAAGACAATCTCGCCGCTGATCTTTTCGGGGAAGCCCGGGAGGATCTCAGTCAAGGTCTCGGCATCTGATGTGGGCGGAGTGACGGATTGGGTTTCGGAAGAATCGCTGCCGAAGGTGTCGATAGCAGCCTCAGCATCCTTGATAGCCTTCTCAAGCATATCTTCGATAGTCATCATACGCTCTTCTGCTGGAATGCCATCGCCTTCTCCTCGTCGGACACCCTCATAGCCCTCGGGAGCTTCATACCATCCTGGCCCAGAGATCGTGCCAGACAAAGCACTAGCTGCAACAACCTCGGGACTGGCGAGGTATGCCTTTGCGTCAGGAGACCCCATACGGCCCTTGAAGTTACGGTTGCTAGCACTGATACCAACCTCGCCGGGTTCAAGGAGACCTGTACCCAGGCCGATACACGGACCGCAACCAGAAGGTAAGGGCTGAGCACCTGCTTCGAGGAGAATCTGCCAATCGCCTGCTTCCTCGGCCGCCTTTTGCTCCGGGATAGATGCAGCAGCAATGTAGAAGTTTACGTGATCTGGGATCTTGGGGATCTTGCCACCGTTGAGAACAGCTGCATCCTTGAAGACATTTGCAGCTGCGGCGATGTCAGAGGCACGCGAGTTCGTGCATGACACAAGATAAGCTTTGTTGATCGGGATGTTTTGGCTTTGTAGTTCGAGCAGGGGTGTAGCGACCTTGACAGAGTTTGGGCCGGAAACGTATGGTGACAGAGTGGAAAGATCTAAGAAGAGCTCTTTGGCATATACAGCGCCCTTGTCCGCTGCCAAGGCAGGCTTGAAGATGTGGCCCAACTTTTCTCCAACGATACCGGTTGCAGTGAAAAGTTTGTCGATGCGCTCGTGGACAAACTGTTGCTGGTGGTGATCTTTGGTTTGTCCTTCTCCCATGGCTGCGAGAGTAGCTCTTGCCCTTAACCAGCCATGGAGGACAGAGTCGATGGGAAACAGACCAGTAAGAGCACCCCATTCAGTGGTCATGTTCGCAATGGTAAGGCGGTCATCAACCGGGATACTGCCGAGAGTCTCATCGGTTCCGGTAAACTCGATTGCGTGGTTGAGAACCTCATCCTTGTTGAACAGTCCGGCCAGAGCTACAATGACATCTTTGCCGGTCACACCTTGGGGCATCTTGCCGTTGAGGGTGACCTTTGCGACAGGAGGTATTTGCCACCATGTCTTGCCCGTCGCCCAAATACTTGCAGCGTCGGTTCGGACTACAGGAGTACCCAGACATCCGATGCCACCGTACATGTTGGAATGACTGTCGGAAGCCACAGCCAATGTTCCAGGCCAGGCGTAGCCCTCCTCGACCATGATTTGATGTCCAATGCCGCGTCCAGCAGGGTAGAAGACGACGTCTTGCTTCTTAGCAAATTCCTCAATCTGACTGTATTTCTTCAGGTTCTTCTCTGTCTTGTTTTGTACATCATGGTCAAGCGTCATTACGATTTGCTTGGGGTCATTGATCTTGGTGGCGCCAATACCCATGAACTTGAGAGCCACGGGCCATGAATTGTCATGTGTCATGCATTTGTGCGGTTGCAAAGTCACATAGTCGCCCGATCGCAATATTTTGCCCTGCGCAACACCTACTGCGTGTCGCTGCACAATCTTCTCGGTGAGAGTCTGTGGTATTTTCGGCGTCTCGTTGAGGGACGAAAGGAAGCTCGCAGCAGGGCTCTCCTTCATTGAAGGAAAAACATCCTGTGCATCACGTCGGACCGTCGTGGTGACAAAGGTTCGTGGAGTCAGATATGTGCGAGGCGACTGCGATACGGCGGCGCGAAATACTAAGCTCGCTCGAGGAGCCTACATGTGATGTTAGACGTCATTGCAGAAGCCCAAGCCTTTGCACATACTGCTATCTGCCTGCGACCCAGGAGCCGGGCTGCCCTGAGCGACATTGCCATGATTGCTTGTGCTTAAATGGCAACGTTGGGTTTGCACGTAAGATGGGCCTTCCCCAGAATTCCGGCCAAAATTGTCTCGCACCGACACCGGCCGGCGTCATCGGATCTGCTGCACTTGCCATTGGACGACTACCGGGCGCGCTCAATTGCTTCACCTAATACATACTACACCCACGCGGGTGATACTGCAAGAGCGATGGCTGCTATGTTTCCGGTGCAATGAGAACATAAGCGTCACGCAGCAAATTTCAGATTGCATGCTAGCCCGAGATCGGATATACGGTTGAAGAGAGGCTGACTTTGGAGTCATTCGTATGACGCGACCTGAGTAGACTTGCACCATACATATCGCCCCTCTTTGCTCACTTTCTCTCCAACATCTTTCATTGCTACCTATACCTCTGTACTACTAATCTCCAAGACCTGTTAATTTCATCATGGTCAATCGCTCAGACGTCAACTACTTTGGGGCTGGCCCCGCACCCCTCCCCACCGAGGTGCTCGAGAGGGCCTCACAGGCGTTGCTGAACTACAAAGACAAGGGCATTGGCCTTTGCGAAATCTCTCATCGCTCTCCCGAAGCCAATGAGATTCTGGATGACACCAAGAAGGCGCTCAGCCATCTGCTGGAGATTCCTGGTGACTACGAAATCCTCTTCCTGCAGAGCGGCGGTAGCGGCGAGTTCAGTGCCACCGTTTACAATCTCGTCTCGATATGGGTAGAGAAGAAGCGCGCACAAATTGCCAAAGAGGTGGGCGACGACAAGGACGAGGTACTGAAGAGGCTTCGCAAGGTCGTGGACGAGGAGCTCAAAATCGACTACCTGGTTACCGGCTCATGGTCACTCAAGGCTTCGCAGGAGGCTGCACGGCTCGTGGGAGCGAAACACGTCAATGTAGCCACCGACTCGCGCAAGATCAACGACGGCAAATTTGGCAAGATTGCTCCAGAAAGCGAGTGGAATCTGACACCTCGCACCAACGGGGGCCCTGCCTTCGTCTACTACTGCGACAACGAAACTGTAGATGGTGTCGAGTTCCCGTCTTTCCCACAAAGCCTCGAGGGTGAAGACGCGCCACTGGTCTGTGCCGACATGTCGTCCAACTTCATTTCCCGCAAAATCGACGTGAGCAAGTATGCAATCATCTTTGGCGGTGCCCAGAAGAACATTGGCAACACTGGAATTGCTATCGTCATCATGCGGAAGTCGCTCCTTCCGCCACATTCTACCCCTGCCTCGCCTGATCTGCTGAGAGAGCTGAACTTGGCAGTCGGCCCCATTGTGCTCGACTACCCTACTATCGCCAAAAACAACTCATTATATAATACTTTGCCGATATTTGACGTTTGGGTCGCTGGCCAAGTCATGTCTGGGCTCGTCAACTCGTATGGCGCCAAGCGCATAGGTGGTCAGGAAGAAGTCTCCAACGAAAAGGCTCGGCTCATCTACGATACGCTGGAGAAGTACCCGGACGTCTATCGGGTCGTTCCAGACAAGTCCGCCCGCAGCAGAATGAACATTTGTTTTCGAGTCCACGGTGGGGATACAGACAAAGAGAAAGCGTTCCTTGTGGGCGCGGAGAAGAAGGGCCTATTGGGTCTGAAGGGCCACCGAAGCGTAGGTGGTATTCGCGCTAGCAACTGTAAGCTCTCACAATTCCATCTTGTTCATCCTGTCATCTGTCATGCGTCGAGGCTGGATCGAGAGCCTTACGGGGGCATGCTCGCCTGTACTCATATACTAGCGCAGGCGGGTCGATGTACTTGGACCAGCATTTGGCCTAGCGAAGGGTCACCCGGACATCCAAGGCTAACGTTCTTTGTGCCCCAGATAATGCGGTCTCGCTCGATGGCGCAAAGCTGCTTGTTTCGTATCTTGACGAGTACGCAACATCGACGTAAGTGTCACTGCAAGAAAGCGCTTCAAGTCACATCGCGGGCAGGCTGTATCGCTCCCATCCAAAAGAAAGGATTCTTGACCTACCTGGATCGTCCAATACAATGCCATAACACTATAGAATACAAATTCAATCCATGCTTTCTTGATGATTCTACTTTTCCCCGGTGCCGCACCCCCAAATGGCCTGCAGTTACTTGCAGTCACCTAATCTGCTGCTGGCATTAGCGGAAAATAGTCTGAGGCATGCTTTCTTTTGATAATCCATGTCATGTACGCGTGGATGGTGGAAACGAAAATGGTTAGGAAGTGCCTTGATATTCTCGAAACTTAATCAATGGCATAAGACGCTCGTTGGACATCGTGCATTACCACTTACAGTAAGTCTATCAGATCAGTTTCGACTTCATTGCTTCACGAGATCATATCACGAGTAAGCGACGTATCGAGGAGTCATTTCCTATGATGATTAGAGGATTGCAATGTAACCGCTCCAAGGCTTTTGGCGGCTGCGAGATGGCCTATCACTCTGGTCTTTGCATGTATGATCGTCGCAAGACGCTACGTGCGAACGTATTTTGCCAACACCTGGGCACACTACTTAACCGTGTGCCGTCGGCGCCAACAACTTGCCCATCACTAAGCGAACCTTGGGTCTAGAAGGTCGGGCAGATCAGCCGTGGCGGAAGTCAGGATAGCAATATCGATAGGCAATCCGATCTGCTGGAACGGGAGGCTCCCGGATTGTACTCGGACAGTTCTCTCTATCCTGCAATCTCACAGTCTTTCGACTCTCTTCTACAAGTCCGGCATGACAAGTCATGTCCAGCGCTACGCCTAGTGTGGCTGCGGCTCGTGGGGTTACCCATCGTCTGCCGCTGCCATAATATATTGCTTTATAGGTTTGACTAGCCAGACTCGCTGCGCCTTGTGTCATGCGGCTACAGGCCCTTCGAGGCAACGGTTGTGGTGACCGGGGTTCTGGCGTTCACAGTGTCTCGGACAGGGCTGAAGCGAGGATCTGCGGCACAGTCTAAACCCAGCAAGCATCAGAACTCTAGTCTGACCACCTCGACCTCACGACCAACGACTCTGTGCCAACCGTCTACACCAGCGCTTCCACGCTTCACGACTTGATGGTAGGCCAAGTATAGAAACATGCGTGAAGAGATCGTGCCGCTCTGAACAAAACAACGAATGTCGACGGAAGATGCTGGCGCCGCGGACGAGGACGGCCGGTAGCATCTCATACGCACGCTGCGGGAGCGGCGACCGCACCACGGCAATTCTAGGCAATGACGTCTTGGGCAACCTGGTCAAGACAATGGCAATAGCCAGAACGTGACCAGTTGCTCAGCCGCTCGTCCATGGTAGCCGGTCAGGGCAGGGCGTCACCATGTCTGTACGGATCTCCAGGCTCCGCTGCCCGGGCTACCCAGCATGCGTGTGGCTCGCATGAGGTTGAAACCCCACTTTCTTCCACTGCTGGGGGAATCGACCCGTAATATGGACAGACTGGAAGCATGCCAATGCGTAGCCCTCTCAGCGAATGACCGGACAGACGCCTCAGGACCGCTGTTCCGAAACCATGTGCTGCTGGTTACCGCCCGCTGGTTTTGTCATATACCGTTTGGAGTCTCATACCTGTCTCCGTCTCCTACGTCTAATGCCCACGCTCTTTTTTCCCCTTCTTTTGTTATTGCTCTGCTGGCAGGCTTAGGTAGATTTCTTCCTTGACGCTGAGCTGGCTTACTCCTTCGTTTACGACGTCAATCAAACAGTCTCCATGAATACCTAGTCGATTTTCTTTCTTCAGCCGCTGCTGGTTACCAGCGAGACAATTACTTCCCTTCTTCACCTCTTGTAACCGGAGTTGGCACAATGGAATCATGGGCCACTCACTTTCCGCAGCTCGATGCCCGATCGCACTTTAACTTGACCCTCAATGCTTCCGCGGCTCGAAATGGTCCCTGGATGCAGTCGAATGCGACCAGGACCCTCATCGCCAGTCTACAACTCCAACAAGTCCAAACACTCCGGTCTACGCATCTCACCCTCGGAGCATTTAGCCTTGCTTTGACGTTGCTGACGGTCCATCGCATTGTTTCTGACGCGCGTCGAGCTGCAGCACTGCAGGTCTTGCCCAAGAAGAAGTAAGCTCAATATGAAAGAGGAGTTGTACATGGCTAATACATGAAAGAAGGTTCAACGCTCTTCACAATGTTCACCCTGCCGAGACCTTTCCGCTTGCCCTGGCCTGCGGTGCCGTTCTACAACAGGTCATCTTCGTATCAGTGCAGAGCACTACCCTTAATAGTGTATTTTCTAGAAGTTGTCGTGGGCTTTCCATGATTACTTTTCCCGGTATGTGCAGTTGGACTGGTATTTTTTGGCGGAGAGGCTGACCATTACAGCTATATTCCTGGTCGGATACATCACGCTGGTTTTTGGTATCGAAGTAGTCGTCAGGGCCTTCAAGCGCGAACGTTTTGCCCCCCGTGGCAAGTGGAACACGACAATCTGTATTGCTGTGGTGTCGTTTATGCTTTTACTTACCTGGATGCCGACTGTCGCATGGCCAATGTCCAATACTTGCTTCGGCAGTCTCATCTGGTTTCCTATGCGTTACGACTTTCTGATGATGATCATACTTGCTGTCATGGTCTTTTGCTTATTGGCAGTCGCCGCTCTCATCAGTATCCAGCTCATGAGAACTCCCGGCTTGGACCCCAACGAGCGTATTTCGGCTTCACGTATGACCTACTTCTTGTTAGTAGCTGCATTGATCTATGTGAGTGCGGCACTCTTTTCCAACTTCACATCTAACAATCCTAGGCTCTCGTCCTCCCTGTCGAGATCCAGTCTCTTCAACGGGACTTTATGCAAGCGCTAGCCGCCTCTCGCATTGCCGAAATCTCGCTCTTCTCCTCGGGCATGGTCATCACCTTCTTCCACCTCTTCCTACGAACAAACGCAACGCGAATGGTCATTCGTCCCATCGATGAGATCAACTCCACCCCAAACCAAAAACGCCCAAAGCTTCGATTCTTCGGCCCTAGTGACTTGGAGATGCAAATCAGCGCACCAATGGATCTGCAAACAACTCGCCGCTTGGACAGCCGACAGGGTCTGATTGATGTTGGACCCGAGAAGAACCGTACAGACTTCGATCCCGAATACTTTGAACGACCCAAGCGTGCTTTGTCGCCAGCATCCACCAAGCCCGGCACCCCAATCGACCCTACACAATGGCCACTGCCCCCTATGAAAGACACTGACGCCAAATTATCTGGCCACGCACGCAAGGAGAGCTACTCTCTCTTTCCCACACGAGCTGAAGAAGTACCTCGCCTTCCTCCTACCGTCTACGACCCGAAGGCTGCGCAAGAAACCACCTCAGTATCCAAGCTCGCTATGCGACGCTTCACTCGACGGGGCTCAGTCACATCAGTTACCAATGTTAGCGACGCGTTCGACTTCCTGACCAAGCCAAAGCTACCCTTTGCCTCTGGACACTCACGTATGCAAAGCACCGATAGCAGCGCGACTGTTCAGATTGGTCTTCGTTTCTCAATAGCACCCGCCACGCTTGGTACAGGCAAGTACAATGGTAATGAGCGCCCGCAGCCACCAAAGCGGGGTAATACCGACGATAGTGATACATCGCTAGAGCTTCCAATCCAGGGACCTCCAGCAGAGACATCGTCATTAGAGACGCTCAGCCCCGGCACATATGTCCCACCATCTCCCGTAACCCGACCAAGGGCCAACAGCCCCAATCGGACCCCAGCATTCCCTCTCGTACCAGTCGTCAACAGCAGTGAGTACCTCAAGGCTCAACGTGAGAAGGTACTACCCGCCCCACCACCATCCGCAGAAGCGCCAGTGCCGGCTCCACAAGCCGTTACCCCAACACAGGCCGCTATGCCCTCCCCTGCGATGTTATCGCCAGCTATTCCCAAGCCAGCTTGCATCAGCGGACTCCGGATGAACCCAGTCTCTCCCGTCACCGCAGTCGCCTCTCCCAAGACAGCGTCCCAACCCGCTACACCATCGTCGTCAACCAACAGCCTCGCACGATCAAACAGCGGAGGCCACGCAGCACCATCACCGACAGCACGGATACCCCTAGGTGCAGGCACGATGTCGCGGAGTCCGCCACCCAACGGCTGGATCTGAGCGTTTCGCCTGACTGAGGCGCCACGCATGAAACACCAGACCACGTGCTTTGTCCTATTCTACTTCTAGACCGGAATTGGCGAGAGCCGCTGTTACTACTATGTACGATTTAAACTGGGATTGAGAGGCAGGAAATTAGGACCCAGGGTATGGGTTACAAATGTCATGTTGGTCGGTTCGGTGTCTGGGCAAATACCCACAAAGGCGTTACGGTTCGGTTTCATCTTCCTTGAGGGCAGTATTATCCTGCGACGCGAGTGCACAGACCACGTCGACTTGTTCCCAAACTACCTACCCCGACCCGGGTCCTGTCGGTCTTGTCTACTTTTTACTTGGCATTATCCCGGGCTTGCCTGCGAATGACGGCATCGGTGGTTTGTTATGGGAACTTTTTGACTCTTGTCTATCTGCCTGTCTCTGTCCTCTCTGTTCATGCCCTCTGTAACGTCGCTTACGACTACGATCATTTTCTTTATCATTCACGAAGCTTTTGGTGCTGCGCACTATATCCTCCAAAAACGCGCCCCGGATTGGCTCAGCAACAACGAACATCTCACTCTTTATACCCATCCCCCCCCTCTCTCCTCCTCACCAAGCACACACATATACACATACACTTTTCTACCTTGTCTCTCGCCACAAATCTTCGCTTTTCTTCTTCTTCAGTCTCATTTTTTTTCACGGCTCGCACAATCGAGCCTGTTAATTATCTCTGTATCTCTCTATCTGTGGGAGGAAGCCAGTGTGGGATGCTGTGTAGGTAGGCCCCCACCTCTTTGTATGTGTATAGCCTGTTGTCCATCACCTCGTCATCCTCATTTTTATTTAGAAATAGCATAACTATAGCAAGAGCCTCTTTCTTTCTATATCTCTCTTTCTCTCCTCTTCGTTCCGAAAGAATGGGGCTCAAAGACCAGAATAACGTAAAGGATATAAAACTAAAAACAAAACCCGGTGATCCGATCCTGCGTGTTTCGTTGCTTGGTGCTCGTTGTGATTACTGCAAAAGGGATGTGTGGCTGTTGGTGGAGTGATGTATTCTATGACTCAGTCATTGACACCATCGGTTCATGACTTGTGATGGTCAATGCCGGTTGTCAGAAAGAAAGCAGGATGAAGTTATTACTAACAATTTACTTTCCTTTTTCCTTCATTTCTGCACTACCCGCTTCTAGACCTCAAAATAAGCAAAACAGTCTTTTACTCCGAGTACCGCCTCACCCACGTTCCTTTCCTTTCCTTTCTCTTTCCCACCCGCAGCATGATCGCCATGCATCTCGGAGCATAAAACTCCACCACCACCCTAATCCAGCCTCAGCCTCCCGTCCACCACCACCACTTTCTCCTCCTCCTACGACACACACACAGCCACAATCCCCGCAACCTTCCAAACCAGTTCCTGCACAGCCTTACCTTTCCCCCCTAGCACCCCCAGCCGCCCCCCTGCCCTCCAAAAGATTCATGCGTTACACCCCCCTCCCCACCAACCCTTGCAAACCAAACACCTGCTCGAATCAGGGCTCGGCACTTCCATGTAACACTTTACTAGGATACATGCCTGTTTTGCGCGGTTTGTCATGTTGGCGAGACATGGCGCTAAAAGAGCACAAGGGAAAAGAAGGGTGATGGCTATGGTGGTGCTTCGAGAACGATACTAGGGTCCGTCGCGGGACCGGGGGAGGGGTGGTTATGAGTGGGTTGGAGAGTAAAGCCGATTGTGGCAATGTGTTGTAGATGCTGATTGTGTGCATTGGTGCGACGGCGATTCCGATGACCGATTGCCATTGCTGGACTGACAGCTACGATACGATTCAGTTGCATGCGCGGCATCGGCGACAGCGGGGCGGGTGTGCGGGCGTGGAAACGATGGCATGTGCATGTGACACCTGTGTTGGGTCTGTGTTCGTTTCTTCATGGTCGTTGTGCTACAAGTGTATATGTATCTTTGATTTTCAAAACATGCTTTCTTTCGTTGTTTGTTTGATTTTGCTGGCTACGGAGAGTGTGCTTCTCATGATCTTCTCCATCGTTGCCAGAATTTCCAGCCTACTTTCTCGTTTGTTTCGTCGGGCATGCGGAATTTATTCCTTTCTTGACCTCGACGACGGCCTACCCATGCAAACCAGATTACTAGGCCTACAACCATGAATGCGACGACGAGGAGCGTTTGGAGTGGCTCGGCGAAGACGGCTCGAGAGAGTAGGAATAAGCTGACGCAGCAGAAAATGATGGGTGTGGTGATCCAGGTCTTGTATGGCCTTTCTAGATCTGGTTCGCGGACTCGTAGGATAATGAGGCCGAGCACAGTTTGGAAGTAGAAGGCGTATCCAGCGACGCCGTAAAAGGTAACGAGTGTATCGAAAGATCCGACCACAATGTAGACGGCCGTGAGTGTGGCATTGAGTACCATGGCGGATATGGGTGTAAAGAAGAAGCCCGCATCTTCATCTGCAAACCAGCTTACTAGCTTACTAGATATCTTGCTCTTTCCTTGGTTTGCATTCATACTGTGCAACCGTATGGCACGATGATTCTTTCCAAGCCCAATGTTTCCGAATAACGAGGGCAGATAGCCTTCTTTTCCTGCTGCGTACACAAGGCGACCAGAAGTGAAGGTAGTTGCATTCAGCGCACCGAAACATGATCCCGACACAAACAGGGCGAGTATAAGGGAGCCAACAGGCCCGAAGACCTGCGATCCAAAGGCCACAGCAACAGTATTCGACGACTCGATGATGGATGTGGGAAGCACGAGGAAGTATGATACGTTTGCTAGAAGGTAGCAGAGTATGACGAGCGGCAGGGACGTGTGAATTACGCGGGGTAGGTCGCGGGTAGGGTTCTTGAACTCGGCGGTGACATAGTTGACCTGTATATGTCAGTGATGATCAACGGCCTGCAAGATGATTTTGGCGTACATTGTCCCAGCCATCAAACGCCCATAGGCCAGCATACAGCGCCACCGCCCAGTTGCTGACGTTCTCGCTGGTGCCGTCGAACCAGCCGCGGTCTTTCCAGTCTTTATTCGCATCGCCCTTGTATGAAAAACCAGTGGCGGCGACGACGATACCGATTACTGTTACTCCCAGCAATGCGAAGAACTTGAGAAACATGAAGATATCAGCGCTCCTCGTGCCCAGCTTTGTGGATACGCAGTTGAGGAGGGTGACAAAGACGAGTCCCACCAAAGCCACGCTCTTGTTCAACCACGTACTCGCATCCACAGCCTCGGCCCCGATTATCGCGCGCACCAAATATTCTCCAAAAATGATTGCTATGATGGCTGCCGAGCCCGGCTTGAGCACCATGACTGCACACCATGTGAACAAGAAACCTGCCCACTCTCCAAATATCTTGGACAAATAGACCTGAGCACCGCCGTTCAGCGGTATGGCTCCTCCGAGCTCCGCATAGCTTGCAGCACCTGTCCAGGCCAGGATACCAGCTACCACCCAGACCAGCAGTGACGCGCCAGGCGAGCCAGCATTCTTGTTGACTTGCGACGGCGAAGAGAAGATGCCACTTCCTATGATAAGTCCAATGACTAGCGATAACCCATTGAGATATGTTAAACTCTTGTTCCTCTCCAATGAGCCGCCATTAAGCGCATTCGATGGGTCCAAAGCTGGATTCGATGGCGCGCCCAAAGCTGTGTATCCTTGTGCTGTGCTAGAGAGCGGGAATAGGTTAGGCGCAAAGTCAAAGGCGGACGTCACGCTATACGAGCGATTGTGCTTATGCCGTGGTCTATTCGCATCATGGCCGGCTGGATTCAACTCAGACAAGGGGTCTTCGTCGTCAAAAGACAGTCGGCGCGAAGATGGCGCGCCTGAGGAAGAAGATTCCTCCGAAGTCCGTCGCGACGGATGCGACGACGAGGCCAGCGAGGCGAGTTCGAGCGAGTCGCGGGTCGGCGGCGGTGGCAGGTTGGAGTAGCGACCGGCCATGGTTGGGAGGGGGACTGAGGGGTGACTGCGCAGCGCTACCGGACAGCCATGTGAAGTATATATGAGATTAGGATGTCTTAGTTTATAGGGGTAGGATCCAGCACCCTTTCCCTAACATTCGAGGCTGCTGTAAGTAAGTGAATGGTGAAGCTTGCCTGCACTCGTTGAAACAGACGGCTCCTATGCCGTCATGGGACTAGCTCCCGGATTGGCGCTAGGCCTTCACTCCAAAAATTGTAGGAGCATTTCACCACTGGAGCCTTGGCGTCGTCTAGTCGCAAATCCCCCATAGCATGGATACGGCAAGGCTACGACATGCGCATACGACCAGGTGATGCGAGGTCTCAGTCTGCACTCGCTGGGCGGGCGGCGCGCCCTTCGTCACCCTGCCCTGTCTACGCGAATAGCTTCACAATGGGCCAGGAACCTCAGCAGGAAGAAGAAATTTGAGGAAGTGCCATTGCCGTCGCTCACTTCGAAATGGCAATCAATCTGGGATCGACCGTCTTCAGAGTCGGAAAAACTGCGTCAAGCAGAGCGAGGAAACGCATACGTCTTGCCCATGTTCCCGTATCCCTCGGGGACGCTCCACCTAGGCCACTTGCGAGTATACACCATATCCGATGTTCTGGCGCGCTTCAAGCACATGCAAGGCTACAAGGTCTTACACCCCATCGGATGGGATGCCTTTGGTTTGCCGGCTGAAAATGCCGCCATCGAGCGAGGTGTGCATCCAGAAAAGTGGACGCTACAGAACATCGAAGCCATGAAAGCACAGATGAAGGAAATGGGAGGTCGCTGGGACTGGGATGCTGTACGTGGCGCGTGCAAAAAGGAAGTACAAAAGCTCATGTGTATATAGGAAATACGAACATGCGACCCCGACTTCTACAAGCACACACAGCGCATCTTTCTCATGCTCCATCAACACGGCCTGGCCTACCAAGCCGAGTCGCTAGTCAACTACGATCCCATCGACCAAACCGTTCTCGCAAATGAACAAGTAGATGCCAATGGCTGCTCCTGGCGCTCTGGGTCAAAGGTCGAGAAGGTCATGTTGAAGCAATGGTTCTTGAAGATCAAGGAGTTCCAAGAGCCTCTGCTGAAAGATCTGGACGCTTTGGCTAGAGACGGCAGGTGGCCTGAGAAGGTACTTTCTATGCAGAGGAACTGGATCGGCAAATCCGAAGGCGCAAAGCTCTCGTTTGACTTTGTCTCGATGGATAGCTCCATGCGCTTTGAGCCTGTCCATGTCTTCACTACCAGACCAGATACCTTGTTTGGAGTGCAGTATATTGCTCTTTCGCTGCGTCATCCTGTTGTTCAACAGCTGGCCATCGAAGACGAGTCGCTACGCGCCTTCATGGACCGAGCAAAGGAATTGCCGCCAGATGCCAAAGAGGGTTTCCTACTTAAGAACATCGTAGCGAGAAACCCACTTGCCCATGTTGGGGGCACGACGGGACCTTCTATCCCTGTCTATGTGGCTCCATATGTCCTAGATGACTACGGCTCTGGTGCCGTTATGGGTGTGCCAGGCCATGACACACGAGACCACGATTTTTGGCGAACGAACCGGGGCGACGAGCCAGTTCGGGTTGTCATTGCTGCTCAACAGGATACTCTGCCATGGCCGCTCATACCAGGTAGCGGGGAAGACGTACCTATGACCGAGAAAGGTTTCGTCGTTGCTGATATTGAGGGCTTTGGTAACATGACATCAAAGCAAGCCGCAGATAGGGTCGTGCAGGCGATCGTTGATTCTGGAAGACACGCTGAGAGGACAGCAACCTGGCGTCTTCGAGACTGGTTGATCAGTCGGCAGCGTTATTGGGGCACGCCCATCCCCATCATCCATTGTGGGTCTTGTGGTGCCGTTCCAGTCCCCGAGAAAGACCTTCCAGTCAGATTACCGGACCTTCCAGACAGCTTCTTCGGGGGACGCAAGGGGAATCCGTTAGCGGAAGACGAGAACTGGAAGAAGACTACTTGTCCCAAGTGCGGCTCTGCTGCCGAGCGCGAGACCGATACCATGGATACTTTCATGGACTCATCCTGGTACTTCTTCAGGTTTTTAGATCCTAAAAACAAAGATGCCTTGGTCGACCCGGTCAAGACAAACAACGGCATGCCTGTAGACCTCTATGTCGGCGGTGTGGAACACGCCATTCTGCACCTTTTGTACGCCCGCTTCATCTCAAAGTTTCTCGCAACAACGCCTACATGGCCGAAGGGCTACCTGACTAGCGGTGAACCTTTTACGCGCCTCATAGCTCAAGGAATGGTTCATGGAGAGACTTTTACCGATCCAGAAAGTGGACGCTTCCTTCGTCCGGATGAGGTGAACTTGTCGAACCCTTCAAAGCCCCTCATCAAGGCGACGGGTAGCACTCCAAATGTCAGCTACGAGAAAATGTCTAAGAGCAAGTACAACGGCATAGATCCTGGCACTACAATCGCCAAGTATGGAGCCGACGCAACACGCGCCCACATGCTATTCCAAGCACCCGTAGGAGATGTGCTAGAGTGGGATGAGAAGAAGATCACTGGTGTTGAACGGTGGCTCAACCGGGTGATAAGGCTATCGGATGCTTTTTGGTTGCCTGATGTTGAGGCAAAGAGATTCACCATACCTACACAGGTTGATGCAACGATTCTTGAGATAATACAGACACTCTTTCCGAAGGAGAGTGCCACTCACCATACTCGCGAGCAACTCATTTCTCTGCTCAAGCCAGATGAAGCAAAGCTCTGGATAAAAACTCAGCAAATCATCGCGAGTGTCACCGAATCGTACTCGCAGACGTACTCGCTCAACACCATCGTCAGCGATCTGATGACGTTGACAAACGCTGTCTGGGACACTCCACACGTTTCTGGGAAAACCCCAACCTTTAAATGGTACTCGGTGGCTCACCTTGTCCGTATGCTCGCTCCAATCGCTCCTGGTGTCGCTGAGGAAGCGTGGTACAGACTCCATATGTTTGTCGATTGGGCCAAGCTACCCGAAGATCATCCAACCGTTTTCACAGCAGGCTTCCCCACTCCAGATGTCAAGATCATACCCCTTCTCTCATCGACTCAAACATGTGTAGTCCAGATCGACGGGAAACGTAGGTTTGATGTCGAAATTCCAAAGTTTCCTCTTGGATGGGACCACAGGGACTACTCATCTTCAGTCAACTATGTTCTAAAGCAGTTGGCGAAGACTGAAGTAGGAAAAGAATGGCTCGATAAAGAGGACGGGAAGCTCTTCAAAATTGCCGAAACGACTGAGGTGGACGAGAACTTCAGGATGCTACCCAAGGGATGGTCGGCTATTGTCATTAAACATGGCAAACTGTGCAACTTAGTGAGCAAGAGAATGCCTAAACGGGATAGCGAGCGTCCTGTGATTAGCCGGGACGCTGTTGAGGTCGCTCGTCAAGAGGTTGGTGAGTTCACATTACATCCGTATGTATTCAAAGAGAAGAAAAGATAGCTGTATTATTACTTTTGTACATTACCTGAACTCTCTGTAGATAATGTTGTGTGCTTGTATTATCAAAGTTTAAATGAACAATAAGACGATAGCAAAACTTCGGCATTCGTAGTCGCGTATAAGGAAGTCCATGTCCGAATTTCGAGCTCCGCTAGTCGTTATCTCCGACCTGTCATCTTCGTCATGCATCGCGGAACTCATTCCGAACCCGATACAAATTCCCCGAACGCGCCCACGTTTCTTTCGCAAGCTTTGCAACAATGCTGCTTACTCGACTGCCCCGGGCGTCCCTGTCACACTCTCTCCGCTCTTCCCTCACTCCAGGTGTGCGATTGCAATCAACAATTCCATACACATCAACATGTCCCTCACCGAAATGCGAATGCGCTGTTTCGCCCCCAGACCTAGACATCGATCGCAAGACACCATTAATAAATACAATGGCTACATATTCCGAGCAGATAGTTTTCTGCACAGGTAAAGAAGATTGGGTCAGCAACATAGAGCAAGAGGAGGGCGAGACGGGTGACTTCGTCAAAGGGCTGAAAGGTGTGATTGGAAAAGGAAGCCCTGCATTCGACGTAGGTGCGTTTCACAATTACTTCCATACTAGGAGTCGCTAACAGGCCGTGTTTGTGCCAGCCATTCACAAACGTCCTCATCACCGCATCCTCGTTACCGAAGAGTGAACAGCCTGATGCAACGACAGCACTACTCTTTCCGAGTTTCAAACGCATACCGAACATCCCGCATCAACCTCAGGCCTTTTCCAGTTTTGCGACTGCATATCTCAAGGCGAGAAGTCTGCATCTGATGCATGATGGCTTGTCCACTGAGCAGAAGGCTGCTTTGTTACGCGACGAGTCCAAGGCTAGCGAGTTGCCACAGGCTGAAGATATTTCAAAGCCTACCGTCCTCATCTGCGGACATGGCGGCCGCGACCAGCGTTGTGGTATACTAGGACCGCTCCTACAATCTTCTTTCCGCCGCGAATTCGAGCGCAGAGACATAGAAGCAGATGTAGGGTTAATAAGTCACATTGGTGGGCACAAATATGCTGGAAACGTCATCATGTATCTCCCTACAAACATGCAGGGCAATGCGCTCAAAGGATCAGGGATATGGTATGGACGTGTTGGGCCAGAGAATGTCGAAGGTGTCGTTGAGGAAACGCTGGTTGGAGGACGTGTCATCACTGAGTTGCTGAGAGGCGGCGTGATGCAGGGTGGGGGAAATATTGGAAGGATTGTTGAGGCGCAGTTGAAGAGGGAGAGTGGGGAGGAGGGGCATGAGGGGTTGAGGCTTAAGGCGAGGGCGAGGGGGTAATTAGAGCTGGTAGATGACGAAAACACATAGTTGGTTGATAGATGATCTATGGATAGTCTAATGTACTACCTAGGTAAGGTAGTATACCGATACGTACGCTAAATTAGTGCGCTAATGCTCCAGACATCAAAACCCAACCCCCTCACGAGAACCGTCCCTTCTCTTATCAACACGTCAAGAAAAGAGAATTTGTACCCAGATACTTCTACCTCTTAACATCTTTCGCCTCTATATTTCACACCCAGACCAAGTTCCCTCAGCTCCACACATACGATGTCTCCACGGAACACCCAAGTCACGTTCCGTTTCAGACCTGCGGGCAATGAGAAGCTCGATCCCTGGGAATTCAAGCGTGAGATGCCAACCGCTGTCGTCAGAGGGCCCATGCAAACCGCGGGCCAAATGGCAGTTGGCATTATTCGCGAACAAACCGCGGATGCAGCATCAAGAGCAGGATCGACATGCAGCGAGTGTTCCAAACCCTCTACGACTGTTTCAATGTCATCCATGTTCTATCTGCATCTTCCAGAGCCTATGGTAATGGTCTTGGTGCATCCGGTTTGCCCGAACGCAATGTGTCATCAAGCGGTTCAGCAGATGATGGCGGAGCTTATGGCTGGTGGGTAGGAGATAAGGGGTATGCAGGGATATCAGGGAAGTCAGGGCTAGGGCAAGGGGGTATTGCATGTGGTTGAGCATAAAGAGGACTACAGTACATTAGCGAGTACATCGAGAGTCTATACGCGATTGAGCCGAACTCACTTTTACGCTGATTGGGTGGCGCTAATACATACACGGGTACGGGCACATCTAGGTAACATTGAAATACCCTTTGCTTGCGTTATGCGGTTCTGCTTTCGTCAACGTACATGAGGCAGGCAGGCAAAATGCATACGTATGATGTCAAAATCATTCCACCCTTTCAATCCTTTCGTCTGTGCCACATGTGTTCAAAGCAAGTTCACCCTCTCCAGCACACCTTCATCTTTCCAACACCAGACGTATTCACGAACACTTACAACCTAACCATTATCAAAATTACACCAGTAGCCCTCAATGGCACCTCGAAAATCAAGCGCCAGGAAGCGAAAATTCCAAAGCGCCAGACACGAACAACCACCCCAACAAAGAGCAACAGTTAAATTCCGCTTCGCCGACTGGAGCACCCTGGACCGACCGACCTGGGAAGTCAAACATGAGGTGCCCGTCGAAATCGTCACAGCCTACCCAGACGATTCAAGCGAGTATCTGGGTCATATTATCCGACAGTACCGACCAGCAGTATTCGCCAAAGCAAAACCGGAATGCATCCACTGCCACCGACCTTTCACGACGCTTCACATGTCACCGGCATCTTTCCTAGGCCACGAAGACTGTTTTGTGTACACGATGGTGCATCCCATGTGCGAGAAAACGGAATGCCATGTGGCTGTCGACCACGTCATGGAGACTATCAAGGCAGAGGCGGATTTGCATATTTATGGGCAGATGTCTGCTCGGCCAGAGGGTACGCAGCCTATGAATGGTGCTTTTGGGGCGGAGGCATCGTCTTCTCAGTCAAGGTCTGGTAAGTTGACTTTTAATAGAGTCGGGGGTGGCGTGTTGTTGGTTACATCGGCTTATTTTAATATGTGGTAGTGGATTGTGTTGGGAATCGAACCTGCGGTAGATAAGGCAGCTGGTTGCTGCATGCACGAGCTTGGATTACACGGCTGACTAAGCCGTGTGGTCCGAGCTCTAGCTGCTGCCTTACTGCCGACCTCCCTCCACCTCCATAGAAACAACAAGAACAATCACAATCATTTCAACTCGTTGCAACGAAGGTGATTCCGATACCTTAGCCGTATCAACAGATTGATATAGGGTATGAGGCTCGCGGCGGACGGTTCTTCCGATGTGATTGTTAGGTATGTTTGGTGTGTTTGTGAAGGAATGGCTTGGGTTGTTGAGAGGATGGTACACATATGGAATTTGGGTTTAGGCGTTGGACTATGGAAAAAGTGAGGAACACGACTAGGATTTTCCTTGTTAGTGTCCTTGAGGATAGAGATAGCGTACTTGTGATCAGCTTAAGCCACTTCCTGTGGTGACGATAGTGCTCTTCAGAATAAACCTCATTAAAAGCAGATGACGTCATGAGCATCCTTGTTTCATGTGGCTACAACTTCCGAATCAAATGCATGGAGAGGAATTTATGCTAGCGGTGTGGAATGGAATGGTTAGAGTGTCCTAAGAAGCAACCTCACTAACAAAGCTTTCAATCACCAACATCCTCAATCCATCTCGAAACCCAATATCACATAACCCAACATGGCGACACGTAAAGTAAACGTCGAATTCTGTCCCATGAGCGCCAAAGGCATTGAAGAATGGAAAACCACAACCGAACTACCCGAGGACTTATTCGGACCCTTGAGCCTGCAAGAAACACCCGCCCACAGAGCGCGCCTCATCCCAGCAGTCCAATCAATGCTATCGGCCTACCAAAATGAGTGCAACGCGAAGATCGAGGCTTCAAATTCGACATGCGTGAGCTGCAATGCCAAAGCTGCTGCCGCATTGTTCAGGGCCCTATCGCACCTGCATCTGACGGCAGAAGAGGAGGGCAAGGATGGCCCACGCATCCGCACCTACGTGATTCCGCTTTGCAAGAAGCCCGATTGTCGCCGCATAGCTACGGCCGGCAATGAGCGTATTATGGACCGCACTCTTGCACAGCAGATGACACAGATGACGCTGGGGAAACAGTGTCCATGTGGTATTTGTGTGGGGACCAAGGCGTGCCAAATGTAGAGTTGCTTCGTACTGCGGGAGAGAGCATCAGAGACGGGATTACAAGGAGCATAAGAAGATATGTGATGCATTGCAAAATATGAGGAAGATGACCGAGGGTCAGCAAATGTGGTTCAGAGAGAGTGAAGAAGCAGCAGCAGCTTCTTCTTCTTCATCAACCACAAAGCCGAAGCCATCACCCAATCAATCAACCCCTCCGAAGACACCTACATCCTCTGACTCTAACCGCAAAGTCCGCATCCACTGCGCCCCCATCAGCAACCAAGCACCAGCCTGGGACACCACCGCCAACGTCCCCGCCTCCCTAATCGGCCAATTCACCCAACCCCCAGCCCCCACCTACCAAGCCACATTCGACGCCACCGTGAAAAACATCTGTAAAACTCTCCAACCAGACTTCAACACCAGATCTGGCCCCATATGTCTCGTTTGTCAGATCGCGCCCACCACTTTCGGCGCCACCTTTGCAATGTCGCAGTTGCAAGCCCCGGAACCCTTCATCATCATTGGTATAGTGCCGACCTGCGGGAAACTCCAGTGCAGGCAGGGCGCACATGAGATGAATAAAGAGTTTCAACGGGAGCAGGGTATTTATGATGCGGTGAATGCGTGTAGGATTTGTGGGAAATATGAGGAGGTGAAGAGATGTGACGGATGTAGGTCTGTGGTATATTGTGGGGAGCAGCATCAGAGGCAGGATTGGTCGTCTCATAAGCGGGAGTGTAGGCAGTTGGCTATGACGCATGGATTATCGTAGTGTAGAAAGCGCGGGAGGGTAGGCACTGCATGTAAGAGTTTGATTGTGTTAATTGTTCTTCATGATTGAGTTGAATACTACGACGCGCCATGAAAGCGCACATGTCGCTGTTCTTGTAACAATTATCAAGTGTACAATGAAAGACAAGTGGAGCCACCTAGCGCCGCGCTATGCTTTGCAAGAATTCCATAATTTCCATCCCAGTGCCAAATATATGCAAGTCCGTACCTAGTAGGCCCGAACCTTCTTCCCATCCATGTTAGCATTAATATCAGCTTTCCTCTTCCCAAGAACAGAGTCTGGAGTGCCGGGCATCTCAATGCCTACACCCTTACTGTACTCTTCGAAACAAGTGGCATGGTAAATCTTTCCACCCACATTCAAGGCATCCATCCATACAAAGTCGTTGGCGCCCACGTTCCACTGAGTCTCAAACTTCTCTTGGCAAATAGGACATGGTGCTTGCTGCAGTGTCACATCCTGCGGAACGCTGACATAGCGATCCTTTGTTTGCTTCTTGGCCTTTGCCCCGCCGCTAGCAGAGTCGTTCGATTGGTTCGGAGCAGTCTCGTCGACTTCCCTGTATTCGACCCACTCCTTCTCGGGGATATACCAGGAACGGTGAAAACCTCGCTTCGCGGCATCTGGATCCTTGACTTTAAAGTGCCAGTCCATATGTCGAGCCTTCTTCTCCTTGCCTTCAGTTGTGTTTTCAAAGCGTCGACCGCAGGTAGCGCATATGTTGGGCTTGGCTTCGTAGAGTCGGGAGATGAGGTTGAAGCGAGGTTGCTTCATCGACGCGGTGGTAAGGGCAATCTGATCCATCAAACTGGTTGGTGCCGGCGTTTGTTGTGCCATGGGCTGGGGTGCCATTGGCATTGCGTTCACAGGTGTGGATCCAGGCATATTGCTTAGAATTTTCAAGAGCCATTCAGAACTACCCAACGCTGGGGCGGAAGTGGGCTGTGGTGGCAACTGGGAAGCAGCAGTTGTTTGCGAAGGAGTCGATTGCATTGGAGATGGTGCACCGCCAGGTTTGCTGAATTGCGCAAGAAGTTCTGCCAAGTTGGTTGTTGGTGTCGTGGATTGCGGAGGTGGCTGAACTGCCGGTACTGGGGTTGAGACAGGGGGTGGATAACCTTGAAATGGTGGTTGGAAAGGAGCAGGCGCGGATGCGGAGTTTGGTTGTACGGGGGTCGATACGCGTTTTAGTAATTCTGCCAGATTCACAACTGGCGGATTTGTCGTTGGTGCAGGTTGCGGTGTTGACTGCACTGGTGGTCTACTAAGGCCTGCAAGGAGTTGTGCAACATTCGGTGGAGCGCTGCCTGGAGAGGCACTCACTTGAGGAGAAGCGGGAGGGTAGGCTGGAGGCATGGATTGCTGCGGTGGGTATACTGGCGTTGACGGGGCAAAGATTGGAGTTGGCGCAGGTGGAGGTGCCAATGCCCGGATTTGCTGGCGCACAGCTTCTAGTTGCTGCGGCGGTAGTGTTTGTGTGTCTAGGATTTGCTTGAGAGACAGGAGCGCTGATAGTTTTGTTCGGAGAGCAGCATCGGCTGGATTATGTGCGAACATATTTTGTGTTGTGCTAATCAGCTGTGTGACCTCCACCTTCAGATCAGCAAGGTCAACTGATGACATGGGCTGTGGCTGTTGAGGTTGATTGTATGTCATGGGCGGTGTGGCCGTAGGTGCAGGCCCGTATTGTGGAGTTGATGGATGAGACTAAGACACATTGTCAGTGAATACGCAAACTACTTTCAAGACAAACACTTACTGGTCGAGTCCGTGGGTCGTTGGGAGCAGCATAACGTGGGCCAGTCTGCGGTGGTGTTGATGTGCCCCTCCAGGCTACGTTGAGCGACGGAGGACGAGGTGGAAGTGCATGCTGTGGCCTGATCTGCTGCTGAGCTGCACGAAACTTAGCCAGTGCATTCTCAATGTCCTGCGTCACATCGGCTTGGAACACCGGGCGAGGATCCATCGACTCGGGCACAGGCATTTTCCACGTCTTCAGCAAGCCTTCCATACTCTTGCGGGTGCCCTGGTCCATGACAAGATAGGATTCCATAAAGGTCTTGTAGAGATTTCGACCGATGTAGACGGTATATGGGGTTCCAACATTCTTGACAATGGAATCAAGCACATAGAGAGCGGGAAGCTTATACTCTGGGCGTGTCTATATCGTGTCAGTCACGTAAATTAAAACATAGTAAAGGAAGGGTTGAGCAGTCATTTCAATAGATGACGGCGTCCGCACTTACCGTGCGAATATGCTTATCGAGCTCGTTGGATATGGCTTCCGCATACTCAGTGTTTTCTTTGGCGATGAGAGTCAAGTTACTAATTTCTGGTCTGCTATTCATCTTCAAATCTTGCAAAGCATCCCGGAAATCAGCTGCTACTTCAGCAGCCGGCAGAGACATGATGGGTAAGTATATGAGATAGTGGGCAGAATGGATATGTGCTGTGTTAGAGGTAATGTGAAAGTTGTGCGCAAGGGGCAGGGTGAGCGGATCGTTTCGCGGTCGGGGAGTCGCGATCCAGACAATGTCGAATGCCAGATGAACAAGATAGAAGTGCTTCCTCGCTCTCAAACACACGTAATGACAGTGTCTGTGTTGGTACTAGCTATGGCCGCGCCAATGACGCAGTTGAGAAGACTGCGCCGAACAGCTATGCAGTAACAAACTCGCTCTCCTACAGCTACTGCAAATCCCCCTTGTGTCTGTATGCCCTTCCTCCTTCAAGCCCTAAATATGGCAGCAACGCGCGACAGCAAAAATGTCGCCAAGGGTACTCTGAAGTCAGCCGCTGGAAAGGCGGAGTAAGCGGACTGCACTCAGGTGTGGAGAGTGGCCACTAGAAGGTATGGGCAAGGTGAGGCTTGTGTATATACAGCCTGAGGCGATGTGGGCGTGGAGCCTGAGCTAAATGATCATGCGGGCGTGAGGGAACAGAGGTGGTTGACCAAGTGAAGGACAGTCGCGAACAAGGCGCAAGCCGCACGGGCGCTCACGCCGGCTTGCCAAGCCCGGTGCCGGTAAAAGGTATCGCCGCGCGTCATGGGCAGTCGCGCTCCTTTGGACTTTCCTTTAAACATCACCTCGACAACGTCTTCCACCATTACTGCAAGAACCAAGCGCCAAACGTCTGTGAAATCCAGGCGCCCATCCGGTAATATCTAAATCCCGGCAAAAAAAGGCTCGATATTCAACATGGAGGACGTTGAGTTCACCAGGTCGCATTCCAAGTCGCCGCTTCCTGAGGCTGGCAACGACCTAGCCGACCCTCTGCGCCCCGAGATTGACGAGGAGAACTCTACTCCAAATCCCCCAATAGGCGACCCAGATCAAGACATGGAGGTCACAGAGACACGACCGGGCGAAATGCCCGACCAGGACGACGTCGAGGCTGGTTTGTCAGACAATGAGTCTGTCCTTTCCGAGGCACTAGATGACGACCAGTTGGACGAACAATTTGGCGATTTCGACATCAACAACGTTGCTATCGACGAGCGTCCAGCACAAGCCATTGACGAGGACAACGTCAAGCAAATTGGTGTACACAAACGAAAGCGCGCTGCAGGAGAAAACGAGGAGCCCAAGAAGAAGAAGAAGAGGGCAGATAAGCCACGACGCAAGAAGAACAAGGACGGTGACGATGACGGAGATATTGCAGAGGGCGACAGGCGGAGCAAGCGGTCTAAGAAAGGAGGCAAAGCAGCTCGAGGCGCAAGCCCAGAAGGAGATCCAGACGAGCACCTTACTCCAGAAGAACGTGCGTGCTAAAACTCCACATCTCATTTCCAATACTGACAAGGTGAATAGGTCGAAAAAAGGCACTCAACGCCCAGATCGACAGTATAGTCAAAGGAGGCTCTAACCGTCGCCGCAAGAAGGATGGCATCGATCTGGAGCAAATGGCCGATCAAGAGATTGAAGAGATGCGCCGTCGCATGGCCGCCGCTGCCGAAGCCGACAACGAAGGCCGAAAGCGCAACGAGCCCGCTCGCCATAAGCTCAAGCTTTTACCTGAAGTCACAGCTCTGCTCAACAAGAACACACTGAGAGATACCATTGTAGACCCGGAAGTAAATCTGCTTGAGTCGGTGCGTTTCTTTTTGGAACCTCTCAGCGATGGTAGTCTTCCCGCGTACGACATTCAGAAGGACCTTTTTGCTTCATTAGCAAAGTTACCCGTAAACAAGGACACGCTTGTCGCGTCAGGCATTGGCAAAGTCATCATGTTCTACATCAAAAGCAAGAAGCCCGAATTGACAATCAAGCGACAGGCCGAGCGCCTCTTTACAGACTGGACACGTCCCATTCTCAGGCGGACAGACGACTACCGCAAGAAGGAGTTTGCCCAGGCTGACTACGACCCAACGTATGTTCTGATCGATACACTTGGAAACTTGAACTTTGCTAACCAAACTGTAGTCAAACGAGAAACTCCGAGAAACCCATTAACACCCAAGAAGCCGCCAGGGCAGCGACCAGGAAGAAGGCGCTCGAAGCTCCTCGTGCTTTCCAACGCGCTCGCATGGAGTCTGGTCCCACCACCTACACTATCGCGCCCAAGAGCAACGTTGTATTCAACGAGAACGCACGAAATCGCTCGAGCAACGTGGATATCATGAAGCAGATTCGTGGTGGTCGTGGTGGTGCCAGGCGTTAACTCGGTGGATGACAGCCCTTTTCTTTCCTTGGTTCTTCGATTCAAATGCTCGCACTTTTACATCAAGGCTGGTATCGCAGTCTCTATAATGGAACGAGTCAGGTGCTTTTGACGCTTTCACACGCTGGCACGTTGACGTTACAAGTGGTCAAATTGCATAGCAGGCGTACTTGCGCTCTAGAGCTAGTCGTTGGACCCACTAGCTCAGTGTATACTAGACAAAATTATTTCTATCATTTCGTTATCATTTCGCCATAGGATGCATGTGACACTGTCCAACCTCAACCACTGAGTTAGTAAGCCTAGTAGTAGTTCCGCAAATTGACAAACTAAAGTTGTACCTGGAGATCAATTCATATCACAACCTTTGAACCAGTAAACGCAGCAAGTCTCTCTGTATTGGTAGCTGCACAAATGTATATGACCGTAGTCAATTTCAAAATATATACAAACACAAGAAAATATTCTCTCACTTCTCCCCCTAGATCACCACCACCTCTACACGACTAAAGCCCAAGCCCAATATTGATCTCAACGTCAATGTCAATGTCAATACCAAGCTCAAGCCCAAGCCCGTGCCCATCAATCCTAAACACATTCACCGTATCCACAAACGTGCTGTTATTATCTCCCTCCCATGCCAAATCCTCACCATCCCTCGTCACCATATGAATACTGCCTACAGTGTTCACATTGTACAGATCCACCGCATACGAGTTCCTGCCGCCCTCAATCGACAAAATGCGATTCTGACACACAGCCCCCGCGCCAATCGCCGAACAACTAGTGTTGTAGTTGTTGAAAAACGAATACAACCCCACTCCATACCCCTTAATGTTATTGGAGCGCACGATACGTACACCGTATCCCGATGCGTTACTCGTGGAGTTTCCCGAGGGCTTTTTGGTAGCGAAGATGGGATCAGAGAGGGCAGGGTTGGGCGGGAAGGGAATGGTGGCGTTGGGGTTGGGTTGGTAGTAGGCGGTTTCTGTTTGGACTTGGCCCATGAAGATGTTGCGGGTATCGACGAATTGGTACTCGTACATGACGTGGTGTTCGACAGCTGTGCCGTAGAGCCAGAGGCGGCCATTTATGGATTCTATGAGGAGGCCGCGGCCGGCATAGATGGTTAGTTGCGTGTTGTTGCTATGCTCCTGGTCGAGGTCATGGTCGGATGTCCAGAACCCTGGGAAGAATAAGGTTAGTTTTGTGTATTTTTGAGGTGAGTTTGAGGGGAGACTTACAGTTGTTTTCCATGTATATTCCGGCACCAAACTTGGTTATGTGCATAGACATATATGCGGCGATACATTGTTGGGACAGGTTTTCCGGTGTGATGGTGATATTGGGCGTCTTTTCACACTCTGCTGTCTGCAGGTCCGATCCTGCAAAGCCTCCAATTCTGGTGTGTACCTCCCAGAGTCCCGATGGCTCGCCTTCGTAAGTACCAAGATTGTACTCTATGAGGATAGCGCCCGCTTGTCGGCCTTGCCCCGACACAAAAATGTCGGACAATTCAACACGGCCCATTTCACCAGGACGAGCAACCTGAACAACAGGTTTAGGAGCGTCCATGTCATCGAAGTAGGGACCAGCGTGAAAGATGACAGAGGCGAGAGCTTCACCCACGATAATGGCGCCCGGTGGGATGTAGATAGTGGATGTGACTCTGTAATAACCAGCATCAAGGAAGAGAATCTTGCCTGCTGCGGACGCTTGCAAGATGGCAGCGTTAAGGGCGTCGGTGTCGTCCGTACGACCATCTCCAGTGGCACCAAGGGTGCGAGCGCTAAGAAACTGCGAAAGAGGAACATCTTCATACTGAGGCTTGGCGCGCTCGTAGTATTTTCCTTCCGCATCTAACAACTCAGCTGGTCGCTTTGTGGGAGCAATAGAGCCACGCGCCTCGATGGGACCCTTTGGGACATAACGATGCCCGTCAGCCCAACCATCAATGATTTTAGTACCAGAGGTTCCTGCAAGATACGTTCCGTTCGGTCCTTGTATACCAACTCCAACATTGCTGAGCTTGAGGTTCTCCAGGTATAGTGCTCCAGCAGCTGCGGGCTGTGAGTCATCAGTCCTCGAAGTAGCGATGGCGATCGGGGTGTTGTTGATCTCGCTATCAATCAACGTGATAGATCCTATGTTGACAGCAGACGGACCGCCAGCAGTAATGTTGAATCCAACCCGGCAGTTGTTGATGGTTACCGACTTGTATGTCCATCCCCAATCCCAGAGTTGGTTGACGGCAGTATCAACGTTGTTGAAGGTAAGGTTACGGGTCGTGTACTGCTGGTTACCAACATTGAACCCAATTTGACCTCCATTGAAGACCAAATCGGTCATGAATCCTGCAGATCCAGCTTCAACCAGGATTCCTTGGTGCAGCGTTCCTTTGTCTGCATTCATGTTGAACACGATGTTTTGAAGGCTAGTCGTCTGTGCCGTCGGCCAATGGAGACCGGTAGCTGAGAAGTTGGCCGGAAGCGCGGTCGTGTCGAGGATGAGATTACGGATCTGACGGAAGAAGGTGTTGGTGGATCCAAAGGCAGTTTGACCAATACGACGTCCATATCCCAGGTATGGGGAGCCATCAATCAAGCCAAATCCAACAGTACTATTGTACTTGGGAGAAGCCTTGATAGTAGGAAGACAGTTGGGATTTCCAATGATCTACACACAATTAGTCTGGATCCAACTGTAGTAATGCTTTGGTTTACCTGTGTGTAATAGTAATCGATGATGGCGCTGGAGATTATGTACGTTCCACCGGGAAAGTACACAATGGCTGGCGTGGTGGTGGAACTTTCGCAGAAGCCAGGCTCACACCTATTACCCTCGGACATGGCTCTTTGAATCGCCGCAGTATCATCGGTGACTCCATCGCCGACTGCGCCATAGTCTTTGACATTCCTGAAAATAGTGTAGTTGTGCGGGTTGGGGTTGAAGCTCGCAACACCTTGGTGCTTGATGTTCTCCAACCAGTATGGAGCGCAGTCTGTTTCACTGGCTTGTTGACTCGTCGGTTGATTCTTAGGTTCACCGATGTTCACCCCCAGCTGGATTGCAGGGACCACAATGTCGCGAGATTCATGGGCGAATTGTTTGTGTTTATGAGTGGTAAGCGCTAACACATGGCTTGAGTACAAGCCCAGCACAATCGAGGCTGTTTTGAACAACATATTAACAAAAAAAAGACTGTGGAAGTAAAGAGTGACGAGAAGAGGAAAACAATAGCAGTACAGGAGAGGAAGCAGGGGTACAGGTATACACTTTATACGTATCGCGGGCAGCCAAATAAGTCCCTTGCCGCAGCTGACGGTCTCTAGGCCGATCGCATGCAGCTCGTGGAGTGGCGATCAATCACATCTGAGTGGTTGCCCAACGACTACGCCAGCTATGCGTCATTTAGCCCAGTGCTTGGAGCGGCGGAGCTTGGAGTGGCGTAGATGTCAACTTTGTGGGGTCTCGTCGTAGCACTTCCGCTTCCAAGGGTATCCATCCATGCCGAACGAGCTACCCTGGATGAACTCACTCATCACCGTCACACACTCAGCTAAATACCTAAAGCACCTGTTGCTTTTGTCTCAATTGACGCTATGCGGGTACAGTATTCCGATTGCTAATTGCGATGTGGTGTTGGCGGTGCCACCACAAGCTTGGCCAATGTAAGAAGCACCGATGGATCTCAACGGATGCTGCTACATACACGGCGCGAAGCGTCGCCAAAAAGTAGATCGACAGACGGAATGCCTGTCACAACGAAGTAGCGCTGACTAACTCGGACCGTTTCCACTCGGAAGAGAGGTTGGCGGAGTAGTAAATGATGTATACGAATGGGTCTAAGGGTAGAGATATTCAGGGGAGCGCCACAGTCCCGGTGCGTACAGGACAAGGTTCGGCCCTCAACAGCAACGTTATTTATTTTTACTTTTGTACCAACAGCAACTGCAATAAGAACCACGAAATTATTGCAATGTAGAAAGATTATGATGGAACAGTGTGTTGAGAGAGAGATATGGCTTGTGATTATTTCCGGCTTAATCCGTACCTATACTTGTAGTGTTCTCACTCGGCGTCACTACCAGGGCCTTTAGTCGCATCCCGCGGTCGGCACACTCGTCACCCTGGCTTCGCTTTGTTTGGCATTCATTTGTTCGTGTTTGTGGCATTGGATTCCAAGAGATTACACCAAGCTCAGCGGTCATAAAGCCTGCAAATACGTACTCTCGTTGCGTCATTATTGGATACGACCCTGAAGCCACTCCAATGCTCAAATCGCTACCATCAACCTTTGATGTGCAAGCCTATTACCACTCGCAATACCGGACCCGGACCCTACAACGACATTGTGAGCCAATGGCGACTCTTGGAGATTTGAAAATCTAATGGGCGTGTAATGAGTACGTTGAGAGTCGGACTCATCGTTATGTCGCATACGATGATACACAATGATCATATGGGTATCCTACAAACCCCAAAGACAAAGCACTACGGTGCTAGCTAATCCATTACCTCGTCGGACGCCCTTATTAGGAATGCTCCCGCATCCCTATAGACCTCAGCTTTTGACGCCCTTCCATCTTCATTATCTTGATCCAAGCACATACGCACCGTCCTGATCCAATTCTCCAGCATGCCTCTCCCTATTTCTAACAGATAATATTCTACACGTGCTTCAACAGGACAATTCTCGTCCACACCCGCACCAACAAGGTATTGCCCATTCACGATCCCTCGGAGTTGGGCTAGTCGCTCAACCCACTCACGGTCTGGGATGATACTCATGAAACACATGGCACGAAACATGGCTTCGAGTCGGGGAGGATAGGTGGTGTAAAGTGTGTAAAGGACGTTGTATCTGTCCACGACACGCAAAACAGAGGCGGCGTTGGAAAGGAGGGACTGAGCTAGAGAACGACGCGCTATTGCTGCGGTTCTACAGTGGGTTCTAGATTCTGCGATGAGGGTGGGAGGTCTGTCGGTACCAATGGGTGGGTCAAGGGAATGCGTGCCTATCTCAGATCCAGGGGTAGTCTTCTTGTGGAGCTGCAGGTGGATGGGGTATGTGGCATGCTCAAGGTCATCGAGTGAAGGAGTAAATAGGAGGGTGTCGGCGACGAGCTCTTCAGATTTGAAAAGACTCAGGAGGTACACTGGCTTTTGTTAGTCTTTAATACACAATCGCAATAGTCAGGGTTGCATACTCAAGTCGCGTGTACGCCACGTGATTGTCGCATCAAGTCCAACAGGTGCGGGTGGAATGACCGGTATTGAGAAGTTATTGAGGCTGGCCTGGTTTGAATGAGGGTCATTTGTGATTGGCGATGAGTATCTGGGTGTAGGAACCGGGATCTGGACAGGTTCAGTGAACGCCGCCTTCTGAAGGTTCTCTGTAACTTCTGCGGGGCCACTGTGAGGCGTTGCGTTGTCGTCATCGTCAACCACGGCGGTCTGGGCGGTCTCGGGGAGCAAAGACGCTGGCTCAACGTACGTGTCGCTGAAAGGGTCGACAGGCACGTCTTTCTCGGTGCTCATGTTGCGGACGTCACGGGGATAGCGTGGTGACTGTATACGTGCACGAAGAGGGTCGTAAAGAGCTAATGGAAGAGAGAGGGAAGTGGTGATTGTGAGTGAGAGAAGCGAAGCGGTAAGGAGAAGGTGTAGAGCGACGGTCTATAAGAGGTGGCTGTATTGTTGGATAATTGCGACATCAATAATTGACAGCAAACTCAGTGATGGCACGCGCGGTAGTGCGGTGGTGGAGCGCCCAGAGTCACTCCGTCTATTCAAAAGTGACAATAGGAACAGGATTTGAGTGAATGCGGAGAGAATTTCGCATTATCAGTGCATCACAGAACGCAGTAGGTCAACTGCAGAGCATGTATTGTAATTGCAGCAAGCTGACCGCTTCGTCACAGCGCAAACAGGTCGCCCCGGGTATAGTCACAGTCGCAGATTGGAATTCATGTCGTTGATTCAGTCCTTGGCAACTCTCTGGCGGCATATATACAGAGCCTAGTGAGTAGCAAAAATGTTGCGCGTACGCAAGTGGACTGGCGTCTCTCCCTTTGGCGCATCTGGTATATTCTTCTCCAAACCCTGGCAAAGGTGAGTCATGAGCATAATAGGGCGACATTCATACGTACCAGCTTCTCGAACACGCATTTGTTCAGCTTGCGCTCCTCAGACCTGCAGTTCCACAACTGTTGATTGTGGTTTTCTAGACATTGCCAGTGGGTGCGGAACTGTGTTAGGCAGTTCTCGTTGATGTCCTTGATACTGCCACATATATCAGTATCAGATATTCCGCGTCTTATCCGGTACAAGCACATACACGCTCGCCGCACACCTGGTGACTTTGCGGCCTTCCTTCATGCAGTCAAACTCGCCCCGGCCATTGGCCTCGGTCTTGCACATCATGTAGTCATCGTTGTAATCCTTGCAACGCGCGCCAATAAAGTAGGATGCACTGAGAAGCGGGGCAGAACTAGCTCCAAGCTCCTTGACTTTGGGGATGTCGTCGGGTAGAGGGGTGGTGTCGATGAGGGCTTGCTGGTTGAACCTGGGGCCTGTCAGTCGGCAGATCTTGCAGTGTGATTAATGATAATTTGCTACCTGGGCTGACGCGACGACATGGTGAAGTTGAGGTGCCAATGGCGGGCTATCGGCCTGTGAATTGAAGATGATGCTCGTGAGGTCGTCGCGGAAGCTTGGCGGTTCACTAAACCGGCAGGGATGCGATGCGATCCGCCGACAAGTTGTGCCTGAACCTTTGTCGACGAAAGAGAAGACTCGCCTTCTCTTTTCCTCTGCCTGCATCTCAACTACATTCGTGCGTAGGCTTCTGGAGATTTTGTTCCTCACTATGCGCGCTGATTAAGCTACACGGTACTTTCGTCCTTTGCCAACGTCGCCCTAGGGCTCTCCGTTCGCGTACCCAAGCGCGACCGAAAACAAACAACTGAAGCTCCTCACTTCGCGACCTGGATATAGCGTCACTCGTTTGCACCACTCGCGGATCCTCCTAGACATACCATATACATCTTAGTTCTCGTCAAATATGGCTTTCAGCTTTAGCAATACTGGCGGTGGAGAGAAGAAGACCGGTACCTTGTTTGGCAGCACCACAGCACCCGCTTCGGGTACATTCGCTCAATCGCAGACCAACGCGACAGGAACTGGCCTCTTTGGTTCGACGGCTGCCCCCCAGAACAACAGCAACAGTCTGTTCGGATCCACACAGCCTCAGCAGAGCACCGGTCTCTTTGGTCAAACCCAGCAGCAAAATGCTGGTTCGAGCCTCTTCGGACAGCCACAGCCGCAGCAACAACAACAAAATGCTGGCTTCAGTTTGTTTAGCCAGCCGCAGCAGCAACAGCAGCAGCAAGGGCAACAACAACAGCAACAGACAAACATGAGCAATAGTCTCTTTGGAGGCTCGTTCCAGCCTGCGCCCATCCTGAACAATGCTCAGGCGCAAAGTATCCAACAACAGCGAGAAGGCCTTCCTCAACTACGGCAGTCATCCGCACAGCCTTTCGCTGGCTCCACCATGGCAGGTCAAAGTATGGGCACCTCCATGTCTATAACGAGACAATACTAACAACCTTACAGGGGAGAAATCGGTCGTCGAGCAGATACGGATCCTGAATAACAAGTGGGACCCTGAGAACCCCGAATGCGTCTTCCAGTACTACTTCTACAACTCGGTCAAGCCCGAAGAGGCGCCTTTTTACGGGCCGTCGCAGGGCGAGGATGAGAGGAAATGGGAAGAAGCTCTGTCAAAGAAGCCAAGCCCGGGCGCCATTCCTGTGCTTGCGCGCGGTTTTGAACAAGTTGGAGAGCGCATACGACAACAAGCCGTCGCCGTGACAGCGCTACGAACCCGTCTACATGAGATCAACAATAGCCTGTCGTTACTAAAGGACGCACACGAGCTGACAGTAGCGTCGCGCATCACCGAAGCGAAGCGGAAACACATCGTCTTCACCCAACGAACACTAGCCCTTGCGACAAAGGTAC
Organism: Pyrenophora tritici-repentis; assembly: GCF_003171515.1. Taxonomy (NCBI): domain Eukaryota; kingdom Fungi; phylum Ascomycota; class Dothideomycetes; order Pleosporales; family Pleosporaceae; genus Pyrenophora; species Pyrenophora tritici-repentis. The sequence goes on from NC_089393.1 coordinate 2,139,016, forward strand.
AAATCTTGCGAAACCGAGGCTACGTCATGGACCCTCAGGAGGAAGACCTGAAGAAGAATCTCATTGAGCTTGAGAAGCAAACCTTTGATCCCGTCTTGGGAGGGCGACAAGAGGAGATTTGGGCGCGTATGTCCGGCGTGCGCGAGCGTGCACGGATACTACAGGAGGAGACTGAGAAGATGGGCAGGACCATTGATCAGCAGCAAAACGGCGAGCTTCTCTCGGAAGAAGACCAAAAGGCGCTGGAGAAGGTAAGATTTCCTCAGACACCACCTGCACATGCCCCAACTAACATTCCCCAGCTCCTCAAAGACTACGACCGACAACTCGAGCACCTCAAGAAATGGGTCGACGATACAAAGGAAGAATACGACGAGTGGGAGACGACAAAGCAGTCAAGGCCACTCAAGCGGTAAAGGGAATATATTCCATATTGCGCCGTTGGGCATGTACGATGCAGGATGATGATTGTCATATTGGCCAAAGAAATACATTGAGCATTGTGAGAGATACTAAGTAGTTATGGATTTGCACTCTTAGAGAGCTCCTCATAATTTTAAGCGTTGCAAGTCATGCAGCTGTTTCTGCGCTCCAACGGAGACATTTCCCGGAACTTTGAGGATACTGTTTTCAAGTCCGCTGTCGTGTCATAGGAAATGGACATATGTACACACAAACCACCCTTATAGACCAGTTATTATTACAAGCGCCCATGTGCCCGCGCACGTGTTATACAGTTTCCTTCCTTGTGTGTTTATCGCCTAGCCGATCTCTTATTCTCCACCTATCGTCATGGGATATATCTCATCATCGCAGGTACCGCTCGCAGTTATCGTCTAAAAAAGCTTGGAAACATATTCGACTAGATGCGGCGCTGGCAATTTATTAGCCCTCTATTCATAAACCTTCCTCCATATCCCTCTCCTCCTCGTGCAGTACAGAGAACTTACAGAGATAAAGTACTACGGCGCTTGCAGCCGTCCACTTGATATCGCTCATTGTCTGGGCCTCGGCTGCGGCGAGCTCTTGCTTGGAGGGTTGGGGTGGTGCTGCATACTCGGGTTAGTTTTGCTATGTCTCTTTTTTCTTGGTCCCGGTGGGAGGAAGGGAGAGGGTCTTACCTCCGAACATATTTGCGGTTAATGTGAGAGGTGCGCTGGTGGTAGTGTTGGTGGTGCGGTAGCTGGGTCTTGAAGATGACGTGAATGGTCGTACGCAAAAGTTTGGATCGGGGCGGTTCGGAGTTTAGGCGGAGGTGGGGTCACGTGGGGACGTGGGTGGGTTTCGCGATGGATGTTTGTGTATGATGTTAGCAATATATGATGGTTTCTCGATTGAAGGCATCATTTAGAGTATTTTGTCATGCGTTATTTCGAATCATACAAGTAAGTTCGCAGTCCTGCTGAAAGACTACATTCTTGATATTTGACTGCTGCGCATACAATCCGTAGTCTTCAACACATGTGGTTGACCATTATCCGTTATTGGGTATCTCTTTTATACAGTCATCAATCCAACTCGTGCCAATCATTGCTCTCGTCTTGCCTTCAAGCCCTCCTTGCACCACCGCCTCCACCATCTCCACCACGCGCAGCTCCCAAGAACCGATCTCGAAGACTACCTCCCCTTGCAGCCGTTGAAGGACCTACAGGCGAACTCCTCAAGAAAGAACTTCCCTCGAGCATGGAACTGCTACCGTCTATACCGAAACTGCTGCGTCCGTTGCCCAGATCAACACCCAGACTAATCCTTCCTGCTGCCGGCTGCACACCCAATGCCATGCCATGAGGAAGTCCAGAACTGCGACGACCGGAGCTGCGTCTTCCACTCGAGCGGCGCCTAGTAGAGCGTCTTGAACGCACGGAGCTGAGACCAGGTGGTAAAACGCTGTTGTCGATGTCGCTAGAGTCTTCGAGCTCAGAGTCGGTGTGTTCGTAACTGCCGGCTTCAGGAACGTCGTCGTCGAGGTCGCGCTCATCTTGCAGAACGCCAGCCATTTCGGCTTCCTCCATCTCTAGCATGTGAGATACTTCCGCCTCGAGCATACTACCTTCGATGAAGCTGTCCTCGTTGAAGGGAACCGTGCTCTCTTCCCGGCCTTCCTCGCTTCCTTCTTCTTCTTCTCCACTGCTGCTTCCAGACTCTGACTCTGACTCTGACTCGCTCGAGTTACTCTGTGCCTCCGGGACGTCATCGTCTAAGTCAACTTCTGCCTCTCCTTCGCCAGCCTCTTCCTCTCTCGCTCCCCTCTCTCGCTCCTCTTCGTTGGCAGCATCCTGTTGGGCAGCAGCGAGATCCAACATAACTTGTTCCCTGCGCTGCATCAACTCCTGTTCTTCCTTCTCGAGTTCTTCATCTCTGATCTGTTGGAGAGTCTTTGAGACACCAATTGGACGAAGCCAGCCGGCGCCAAAACGGCAGACGTTGAGTTTGCGCTGCGTTATTGTGTTTTCATCGGCAGTGAGGGCGGCAAGAAAGGCGTTATGGTTCTGGTGCGAGCCATGATGTGAGGTCGGTCGGCGGTGGCCATGCGAGGTGTTAGGAGGGGAGTGAGAGCTGTCGGAGAAGTCTGTGTGCGTTGTATTGTAAGAAGGCCATAGCCTGGCGTCCTGGTATAATCGTCAGTATTGTTGCTGGTTGCTATATGCTTTTCAAGCCTTTCGCTGCTGCAATGTTGCATGATTATGATGAATCGAGTAAACTATTGTACGTACCGGAACCGGGGCAATCATAGGTAGAGAAAACATCCTAAACGCTCTACTATACTCTGTACTTTACTGAAAGTCGGGCGCAGCTTATAGACAGACATATAAGTGAGAGACCGAGTCGCGTGTCGGAACGCGTTGTTTAGTGGGTGAGCTCATGGCCCCACTTCGGCTTGTCCTATTACGGAAAGTGGCTGTAGATCCAGGTCATGGCCAACATGATCTTTTCGGATCATCGTATGCGGGATAACGATGAGTCCGACTCTCAACGTACTCATAGGTCATGGCCACTCGTAGCAGACGTGAGTAACATGGTGTACACAGGTATGAAAGCCGCTAGGTATACACATCCTCTACTTCCTACAAATCAAGTCCTTTCTTTAACAAACCAGGGCATGGTCGTCTACATGTCTTTGTCTGAAGTATCAAAACATGCATATGATGTTGAAATCGAATAACAACAGAAACTGCCCATTCTTGGACGTTCATAAAGAAAGAACTCTTCCGTAAATGATACATCTATTGGATCATGTACGATCCATAATTGAACAATGTTGACTCTAAATCAACTCTGAACGTTATCACAAAACACTGCAGGGCACAAATGCATGACATTGAATAGATTTTCTACCTTCTCCATGTAAATCACTATGATTAAAGCCTTTGGTACATAGAATAGCTCTGGTATACACCCGCGAATGTAGTTATATCACGACACATTATGTCCCAGTCCTTGTTTTCATAAACTATTGAGCTTTATGTAGTTCAGTTTTACACCCTTCGCCATGTATTCTACTTCGAATACTTTCTCTCCAAATCCGACACATGTTACTCCGTAACTTGGATCCCACTCCCTTGAATCATTAATGAGGACGGCTTTTACCTCACCACGTGTGCCTCATTCGTTCCAAAATATCTGGTCGAGTGCTTTTACCTTAAAAAGATTACTGTTGCCCTCAGCGGCATAGTAAATAGTAAAGTTTCAGCTCGCATGCAGCACTAGGGTATTGACACTGTAGGATTGCCCTCAATGTTCTTCACTTCTCTACATCCAAACTCCGCCTAGTTATCAAAACTACAAGATGTAGACGTCATGTCTTTTTTTTCCTTGCAACGAAAATGTGGAACGTGTAATCATTGTGCATCATTCGTCCCAGCCATGTTTAAGTGTACTAAATCTTTTTAGCATCGACTCTCTTTGCATGTAAAAGTCGTTTAATCTGAAATGCTAGACAGCTTCCGGACATGCTTCCTCTCTTTTTATTCTTCTTCTCTCTTTTCTTTCGTATAGTCAGGACCCATACATGAGTGAAAAATGCTAGCAACATGACTGTGCCTACCTATGTCACATATAAAATGAAGTAATTTACCTTCGGAATGAAGATCAAAAGGCGAGCTGTTCATATGCGTTAGAGATGAGAGAGCCTGAGAAAACATCGATCGTGGGAGTTCGAATACAGACTATGTCCGAGAGAGTGCTACATATGTACACCTAAAATCCCCCCCTGGAGCACTCCCCTTCTACCATAAAACCTCGACTTAAATATAGAATCAAAACCATACTAAAGAAGTTTTATGTTTTCCGTTCCCAAAAACCGCACAAGCCAAAAGTCATGCTGTGCAAACATCACCGACTCCAATAAATCCAATAATACTGCACCCCAAACACTACTCTTCCATCCGCATGACCACGCACAGCCAATGCACATCCTCCAACTTAACACATGACCCCCCATTCACCGGATCATCCTACACCTCCTACCAGCAATCTCGACCAAAAAAGCACATGTACAGAAAAGCTTCTGCAAAGCTTCCACGTTCCAAAAAAGCCACCTTACTTCACCGACACCCCGACACCGGTCGCGCAAAAAGCATTTACCAGTAACAACAGCCCCCACACGACAAGCGCCCGCCCGCCCATGCATGTCAGTCCTGCGTTTGCGCAATCTGGTCAGGGAAATTAAAGACATTCCGGCAGCAGTAGCCAAGAAGAAAAAGAACAGAAGCCCGCATGGACATGTGTTTGACAAATCCAAAACATTGGGGTTTAATTAACTGATCCACTAACTACTTACTACTTACTTACTTCCAAGGTTCACTTTAAAGCATCTGCGTTAAAACGACGCAGGACCCAAGAGCGAACAAAGCGAGAGCGAGGTTGCACATGTTGCTAAGACCCGGGAGAGGCGTTCGAGGTAAAAACAAGTTAGCTTCTCGGTTTAGCGGTTCGCTTGGACCCCGTGTTTTTTTATTTCTTGCTCTATTTGCGCATCGTGAGAAATGAGATGATGTGATTTAAGCTTACACGGTCCAAAATTACAATACGATGGGGGGGGGAAGTTCCCGCCCCGGATGGGACTAGGAGGCTAAGCTAGTAGAGAGAGAGATAGACGAGAAGGAGATTGTGTGGTACGGCATGTAACTCTTTACGGCATTAGTTTCTGACATGATGCTCTTGAGAAGAAGCAAAACCTCATAGCCGGTGTCAAAGGAAGATTTTTTTGTTTGGCACTGGTAAGCTTGCAAACGTAAACGTTGGTGCCGGAGACTGCCGACTACCGACAAAAAAAAGACTTTAGTGGTGAAGGAACTGCGACAAGGCAAAACATGACCTTTAGGCGTCCAGTATGGCAATTAGGTATCGGTATCGGAGGGAAGCGAACAACAACAGAAAACACGAGTCACGACACACACGGTCGGGCCCCCAGTGCCATGTGAGCAACTATCTTTCAGCCTCCCTTGGCACTCCGCGGAGACTAGATACCAATCCGTCAATGTACCCGTACCGCCGTTACCCATCTTCTCTCCATAGTCTCTCCATAGTCGGAGGACACGCATCATGAAGCCTGCTATTCCCGCAGTTCCCACCTGATCCCATGTTCCGCGCACCGCCGTTGTCGGTCCAAAAATAACAAACAAAAATCTCTCCTCAGGCCACGGCACCACCTCGGTCGGTCCAATACGTAACGTAGCCCTCCCGGCACTTCGGTCATTGTCCATGTCCGTTTACGTTTACCCCAAGACCCAAGACCCAAGACCTAAGAGAAAAGCCCGCTGAGAACCGGCGGTGCCCGAGCGTGATTCGCGAGCGAAGGAAAACCTATTCCGATTTCCCGCAAGGCTGAACCAAGAAAGTGGAATTATGCAAGGCGAAAACTAAAAAAACAAACAAAAAGAGTTTGAGAAACGGCTGCACAGTAAGCAAGTTCAAAAATGTAGTAGCGGTTAGCCGAAAAGCCACCATGTTCTTCGCTGGCAAGGCGAGCGCGAGGATTAGAAAAAAAATCAATCAATCACTACAACACGAAACTCAAGCCGTTTAGTCAAACAATGCTGTGCCGGCTGCCGTCGCTGGCTCCCATCCCCATTCAGCAGTCCCGGAGGCGCGCCCGCGGTACGAGGACTGTGGCTAAGCGATAAAAAGCTTAACGCTACGAAGGCGCTAGGATCGCGCATTTTAGCCGTACCGCCGTCGCCCACAGACACAGACGATGGGTCGAGATTCTCGCCGTGGCGCCGTTGCAAGGAAGAAATGCAAGCCTCAGGAAACATGGGCTGAACTCGGCTCTTCTTCTTGACAACCGAACAGGCGCGTAATCGAGATGGAAAGGGGGGATAATAAAGGTGTTGAAATGCGGGAATTTAGAAAGCTGGTCTATACTATTGACCTGCAGCTGTTTCCTGCAGTTGCAAGAAAAACAATAGATACGTAAGTAGGGTGGGCATGCGTAGTCGGCAGGCCCGTCCTCGGACGCTGATAGCCGCTAGCACCAGGTTGCGGTAATGGTAGTGCAGGTGCACGACGCAGGAGAAAGTTGAAAGTGGAGAAGATACTATTCATGTGTGCACAGCTGTATTGCTGCGGTGCAAACAAGAAGAAGGGCTGAAAGCGTAGGTTGTCAATCAAGGTCAGCTTCGTTTAACAAACTTGTACGCGTACTACAACCCGTAAACTGCAACCCAGTTTACCGCACGCGCTAGATACGTTTCACCGTCTAGACTTTGCAGCCAAACGTAAGAGGCGCTTTCGTAGGACAGGGGTGCGCCCGAGTGGCTGCAGTGTCGACGATAAGACAGGTATCATGTCAGCGGCAGGGTGCCGTTCGCGCGCGGATGGGGAGCTGGGAGGGGTAATCAAGCCTGCGTACCGAGTACTTTGCACACGACGACCGCTTTATACCAGAGCCACTTATCTACCCATGGGCTGGGGCCGTTGAGTTCGACTCATGCCGTCAAAGCCCACAATCACACCACCTGCCCGCTCAATTGGTGATGAGGCGTTTGGCTGGAATCAGACTGCTAGCCACAACCCAAACCCTGATGGACAGGGGCAGGCGATGGATTTGGATACGCAGGTATTGGCGAGGCGGCGTGCAGACGTACAGGTTGCATATGAGGGGTTTGTGCGGCTCGAAAGGTGGTGGCCGGCGACACGACCTCATTCGAAGGCGAACATAAGCGAGTTATTGCGAATACCATTTGCATAACGGTTTCTCTGGTTAGAGCGTCGATCTCCGTCTCTTTCAAGATGAAGTTTTCATGGTTGCCACTCTCAAGAGGTTCTATCGTGGGTATAGCGAGAGTCTGATTAGGGAAGGACTAATCTCCATTCATGCCTCAGGACCCAGTCAAAGTCATGGCAGCATCATTATACAGTACACAGGCCACCAGCTCGTTGCCATTACCATTCATCAAACATGTGATCTGACGTTTATGTGCATAGCAGAGGCTGACAGAGAAGTGCCACGCATGTGCGGCACGTTGTAGCGGCCTGTCAACTGTCTGGAACCTCAATCAATGTCGTTCAACGATTGGCACGCTTCACAACATGTTTTGACTGATAGGCACAGGGAGCAGTGGGGTAGTTTTCCAGGTGGTGTGAGTGTAGCCATCTCAGTGTCCCATCACGTTGCGCCTACAACTGATCGGTAGACAAAGCCATGGCACCATGCCGAAGCCTTGACGGCTTACCGATACGAGTATGTCGGAAGGTTCACGACATCTAGACCTTTGTGTTGTACTGGGTGTCATTCTGCCATGCCCCCGTCCGTCGATTCGGGGCGGCACAGTGTTCCCTATTGAAGACGGCTCGTCTACACCTTGCACACTCTGGCTCAAACGTAGCAGATGATGCACACGGCACGATCGGTGGATGACTTGCATATTGCATCAAGGTACGCTGAACGCCAAACCGCGTCCGCATCTGCAAGTGATCATGTTAATTGAGGGGCAAGCAGCGTATGCTGGACCAGCGCTTCGGGTGCTTCCATGGTGTGACGAACACGTCCAGGTGCAAGAATGTCGCTGCCGTATTGCGTATCACTGTGTCATGATCGGGTAGAGACATCAAACGGCGCGTGTCGTGCCCTGGTTGACTGTGCATGTACAGACGTTCGCATAGTTTGGGAACGTGGTAATCCCCTTATTGAATTGGGGGACCGCATGGTCCCTAAGCTCATGGTGGTGTAACCCTGATATCTGGGAGACTCGAGCGTCGCCTTATCAATACGCCATCTACCCGCATTTCAGAGCAGCAAAGACCGGGCAGTGCAGAATGCGGTAGGTACTCTGTCCATAGTAGGTGATCAGTAGGTGCCGCAATCTTGCGTGCAGGGAAGATGCCACTATACCAGACCAAGAGTAAACGATATTCGCCCAAGGTAGCATCGGTCGCAAAGAAGAAGAAGAAGAAGAAGAAGAAGAAGAAGAAGAAGAAGAAGAAGAAGAAGATCAAGAAGAAGCTATTCGAATGCTCGATTAGACTATTGCACAGAAGCAAAGTCGGACTATGCCACGAAGACGTTCAGTTCACCGCGATGAACAAGGCGGTGTCGAGCAGATCAGTCTGACCGAGGGGCAAATCAGGCGCAAGGAAAGTTCCATGCAGAAGCAGACATGGTGATAGGCAGACTGGCATGCAAGAGCCAGGCTCGGACGGTTGATTGTGACCATTTGTGGAGTAGCGGCATCTGATGTAGCTGTCATAACGCGTTTGCTATAGCCGTGCAGAGATTTTGAAGAAGCTTGGGTTGGATGCGCAACCAAACAGATGTGGGAAGATCTATGCCTGAAAGCATTCGTCCGTCGTAATTGGGGACCCAAAAGCCGGCAAAGACCGAATCGCTGTTACTCGGAAGGACGGCGTCGGGAAAAAAGCATCATCAATCGGCAGGCGTCAGGTCAGGTTTGGTGGTTTGATTCCGAGAAACTCAGCGGTGTAGACTAGGTACAGCCATCCATGGCCAGTGGAAGGAAGTGGGGACAGGATCCTGGGGTTCGCACGCAATGTGTTTAGGGAGCAGGCTAGTAACGGGTCTCACAAGGTGGGTTCTTCTTACGCAGCAGGGAGGACACACAGATGCCATGCTGCCTGCAGCGGTCAGGCTTGGATAGTAGTCGACAAAGTGTTTCAGTACCGGCGAGTGAAGTCGGGGACGGGGCAGCGGGCAGCATTTGTGGGCGCAATGGGCAGTTGCAGGCGTGGAAAAGCTTCTGGGTGTCTGGGTCGATATGAGGGCCATTCGAGGCCTCTGGAGACGCGCCCAGGTGGCAGCTTGGCTTGGCTCGGTTTGGCGGATCAAAGTCCGGACAGGCCAAGAGAGTGGCTCTGGGTTCATTCGCGTGCAAGCTGTATGGCTGCACGACGGCACCACGGTTGGTTAGGTTTATTTCTACATCAGGCCTTTTGGTTGCAGGTTGTACGAGCAGCCAGCCGACTGCAGCCGCCGTCGGTCGGGGGGGGGGAGTGTGGTCAAGGGTACCGTAGTAGGCCGATATCGAGGCTGCTGGCTGCTGGCTGGCTGGCACAGGTGCAGGCATGCTGATGCTGATGCTGGCTTGGGGGCAGGGAAGGTTCTGCAGCTAGCCGTGGCGGGCTCGTGCGGGCTCGACGGCGCTGAGGTTCAGGTACATCTCCCGTCGTGGACCGCATGAGTGTCGCATTCGGTAGTCGAGGGCGTCGCGTACCAGGCCGCGACGAGGCTCTCTAGACGGGGGCATTACGGGGACAGTGGGGTTGTTGCAACATCGAGGCATGACGGTGAATAGCGCGCTGAGCCCAGTCGTCTGGAGCGCCGGCACGCTGTGCGTCGGCTTGGGCAGCCGAGCATGGCCTTGTCAAGCCAAAGCCTGAAAGCATGTACCTATACAATCGCCGCCCGCTGCAGCTCGTGGTGGTGTCGTTCGCACGACAGGGATACTTGACGTTTGCTTACTAGCAAGGCCTGCGGCTTGCGAGCATCAGTGGGGTTCGCTGTTGCTAAGAAAAATAGCTGCCCGCGCGCGTCGAGGGCCTGGATATTCACTCGGCCTCCATAGTCAGGTCGCCCATATGCACACTTGCTCGTCCTCCGCACCCCCCCCCCCCCCCGCCTGAGCCCTACTGTTTCTGTTTGCCTCATTACCACTCTACTCCCTTCCCCCTACCCTACCCTCCCTTCCCCTCCCCTACCGCTACTACTCCTTCACTCCCGCGCAATCCGAGCGTTGCGCACCACCACAGCATCAGCACGTACTCTACCTGCTGTCCCCTCTTCCCCTAACGCATCCCCCAACGCATCCCCCACCTGCCGACGACACCGGTGCGCAGCTTGGCTCGCGCTCCCGTCTCATTGGACAGCTGCCGGTTGTGCCTATCGACTTACGCAGCACCCTTGGTTTTGATCTCAGACCCCTCATCAGCAGTGGCCACCGCCGATTCACACACGCCCAGGATATTCCCATTGCTCCCTCCACTTTATAGTTGCTCACTGTCGCTTCTTATCAACCCCCACAAGTCCTGCTCACTCCTGACTCTGCCTCTCCACGCATCTTTGGACTTCCATCAAGTGGGTTCCTCACCTGGCCCACATAAGTCTCCACGACCACTGCCGCTGCCGCTGCCGCCGCCGACTCCGCCGAAGCCATGGACACGATGCAGCAGAACTACGGCACCTATGTCAATCCCCAAGATCTAGAGAATAACCACGGCGACTTCCAGGACTCGTTCTGGCAGATGCGCATCGACCCCAATGCCTACCAACAGCCCTACAACGCTGCCGTCCTGTCTTCCACAACCGAGCGCTCCGGCCGGAAACAGGACTCGGCCCTCGATCTCACTTCATTCTCCAATCAAGCCTACCCCTGCATCAAGGCTGAGGACGACTTCAACACGTTTGTGCACACGACAAACTCCACTCCCACTTCCAACACGCCCTCGCCGCCAGACAACTTTGTCTTTAGCAATGCAAACTCCCCAGGTGACTTTGTGCGCGACCAGAGCCAGACGAGCTCACCCGAAACGTGCAATGACTCCCTCACAAACGACAGCTGGCCCGCCATCCACATCCCTCAACCTGTCGACCAGTCTCAGGTCTTCATCGCCCTCGACAAAAACAAAAACAGGGCCGAAACACAGATCAAGACTACCGTAACAATGGACCCGCTTTCCCCCCACTACCAATGGATTCGCTTCCCGCGCCATAACCTCGCCAAACCAAAGCAAATGGCTAGCACCGAAGAGGTCAATGCCAACGAGAAGAACAACTGCACTGCTCGTCTGCAGCTTACACTGGTGTTGGCAACGGCCGTCGAAAAACCCGACGGCCTGGAACGTGCCTTCCGTCGTGCTAGGGGTGACGAGCCGACACCAAGGCGCCCACGTGGGGTAGCCATCACCGACATTGCCAAAGACGACCGATGCCACCCCCAGAATGGCGGTGCCGTCATCATCTGCGAGGGCTGCAAGGAGCGCGAGGCAAAAAGATTCAACCGCAAGAAGAAGCGTGAGGCCGACGACGAAAAGGAGTGGTCGTCGTACGAGGACGAGCGCATCATCATGATCAACGAAAAGGAGTTCAAGAGATGGCAGGACAACGACAGCCCTGACCATTCCATGAACGCAAAGAAGGTCGAGTTTGTCATGCGCATCACATGCTACTGCAGACACCAAGAAGACAAGTCACCTGTCGGCTACAGAGTCATCTTCACCTTCAAGGACGTCAACGACAACCTCCTTGCGCAGGAGATTTCCGAAATTGTGCAAATCACAGACGACCACAAGAACAAGGAAAATCCTTCCGAAACTCTTAGCTCGTTGACTATTCCCACTGGACCACACGACAGCATGCCCATGCAGTACACTGTCCCCATGTCCGAGTACTCTCCTACTGTCTGCAGCAGTCAGTATTCGCTGCCTACAACGCCTATCGTTACCCAGGCTCCCGGTTTGCCTCACTCACAGAGCATGTTCTTCCCACGGGAAGCACAATATCCTCGCATGATGAACCCCGCTGCCGTTACTCAGGCTCCAACCCAGTCTGGTATGGGTTTCTACGGTACTGCTATGCCTGCACCTGCACCTACTCAGCAATACGCCTCACACCAGCGTGGTCAAAGCTACTTTTCGCCATCCATGCTCAGTCCGACGGGTGAGCAGATGCCCACACAGTCTGGCTACGCACTTCACCGTCCTCATTCTCTGGACAGCTTTCCTCAAGCATTCAACTTCAACTACACTGCGCAACCATCATATCCACAAATCTACTCATCACAACCACCATCGCGGGCTACTTCACGGCCAGCATCGCCAACCTGGGATCAAGGAAGAGGAGCGAAGAAGATGCGGCCTCAGCCCGCTGCTGGCTTCATGTTGTTTGAAGATTTTGAGGAGTAGGCATTTTTGATTGTACGAAAGCACGAAATTACGAACATATGGCACCATGCATAGCGGGCATCAGGGCGGCGTTTCTGGGACCTTTGTTTCTGGGATCAGGGGAAAAGCGTTTTGTCACAGCAATTTGGGCGTCTTGATTTCCACACCCATTTTGCTTTCAACAGAGGATGTTGGACATTTTCTTCTCTCTCTTGCTCTTGCCTTTTTTTGTTCAATCCCTCATAGACTATTTTTCTTCTGGTTACCACTACCAACTTTAATTACTAGACTAAATCCAAGTATCCAATTATCGGCTGCTGGCCCCCTCGCGAGGGCCGCAGACGAGGCTATTCTCACTCTGTATCTGTGTATTGGTTTTCATTTTTTGTTCGTGACATGTGTAAGCCTAGCTAGAGGCTAAAGTGATCCACTGTATCGAAGATCATGTGTCTACTTTATCGCATCATATTGACCCTGTAAGTTCCGAAATATTGAACAGCTGTTTGGAGTTTTGTGGATAAAGAGCTGTGTGATTGTTAAAGTACATGGTGCATTCGGCATGTTCCGCAAGTGAGTTCTCACCCAAATTAATGTACTTGTTCATGTGCATGTTTGATAGAGTGAGGGGATCGTGGAAGGTACCATTTGCGGGCACGATTGCGATAAGGAACACATGTGATTTACAGAGCCTTTCCCCGTCATGCTCCTCTCCTACCTCCTACCTCCCCATGTATCTTAGTCAAGTCTTCCGACGCTCAACAGCGCAGCACAGCATATACCCCCCCTCTCTCTCTCTCTCTCTTCTTTACCTCTTCCCCTCCACCCCGGTATCACCACCATAATTAACCGAGCACAGCCTAGACATTCACAGGGTCCGCATAGACAGGCAGCGGATAAGCTACGGAAGATAATATAAAAGAACATAGATTACGCGTGTGGGTTGGGTGCAAGTTAGATTGTATACGAGAGAAGAGGCAAGGGCGCAGCGTCGGTTAACTTGAGAAAGGTGGGGGTAGTGGGAATGGCGTTAGCTTTGCGAGCAACGTAGGCATGTAGGCGCGAACGAACTCGAGATTGAGTTGGGTTGAGTTGGGCTGGGCCGGAGAATTATTTTGCTTGCAAAGGGTAATTTGAACGACTGAGTAAGTAGATTGTATAGTACAGATAGTGTATTCCATCCATAGTTAGGGAGACGGACAAGGCAAAGACGATGGATGTCCAAACAACCTCCACCTCCACCACCACCACCACCACCACCACAACCGCCGCCGCCAAAAGGCGTGTCCAAGGCGTTCATGCACATGCAAGTCAGACAGCTGCGATGCGATCTTCAACGACTCCACCATCGCGGTAATATGGGATTGCAGAATCGAGATCATCATGGCTCATTTGCATTGGATTGCTTGCTTACTTCCATTGTCTGACAAGACTATATATATGCTGTGTGACCAACATGAAGGAAAAACGCCCGCGCACGCCCCGTTCATCCATTAGACCGCAGTTGAGTTCAAGTTCAGTTGACTTCGTTTCCTTTGCGTTCGTTCGTTCGTTCGTTCGTTCGTTCGTTCGATTTGATTTGAAATAGATAGCCAAATAGCCGCTACCGATAGTTACCGAGAGCCGATAAGGAAAGATTAGGAAAAAGTAAAAGAGGAGAGGTAAACTCCAAACGCCATGATGATTTTGCACCGAAAGAAGATAAAACAGGAAAGAGGTCGATTACAAAGACCCAAAGGAAACACCAGGAATTCGTCGAGAGAGCCACAACATAACTTGGCTGGCTTTGAATGACCAAGGTGAGGCCGGAACACCTCCCTACACCCACAAAAGACCACCCGAAAAGCCTTGTCTGCGCCGGCATGGCTATTCGGAAAAGCCGCAACGGCCCGAGGCCGCGCCTGCAGTCTGCGCCGCCGCCGCCGCCTGGCTTGACTATACCACGCCTGTCCGAACATGCATGAAGCCCCCCCTCGTGCCCAAAGGCATGTACGGCAAGGCATCTTGCTGCGGGCATCTGTGGTGCATCCGCCGCCAACTCGCATGGCGCAAAGCCGGTTGCGCGATCCATGTACACGACCGTAGGCTAAAAGCCTGCAGCGCTAGCCTTTCTGTACTCTTGAAAGTTGTTGACATGTGAAGCAATTGAGGCATCTTCCTGGCTGCGGAGCTCCTCGTCCCACTTCTCTTCCTCTTGCGCGTGTGCGGCTTCAAAGGCGGCGGATTGGCCGCGGTGGAAATACATGGGTGCGCGCTTGAGGAGGGCGACGTCTTGCGTGACTAGGATGTGCTTGACACTTGAGCCTGGTTCCTGTCAGTGGGCATGCAAGCACGTTGGGGTATGGTGTTGTGGTTGTAACGTACCTGGTGTCTCATACTTTGCCTGCAGAAGCAGCTGGTCAACGACATGTCGCAGTCCGCGGGCGCCAGTTCCCATCTTACTGGCCTTTCTAGCGATCTCGCGTAGGGCGCCGTTGGTGAAGCGCAACTCAATGTTACGGAGAAAGGACTTGTACTCTTCCTGTCGGATGAGGCTGTCTTTGGGTTCAGTGAGGACGCGGACGAGAGCGTGTTCATCCAAAGACGATACAGCGCAGACGGTAGGGATACGACCGATGAGCTCTGGGATCATTCCGAATTTCTGCAAGTCGGCTGGCTGCACGTAGTCGAGAACGTTGACCTTCTCTTCGCGTTTGGGCTGCCTGACACTAAATGGATTCGGCATCTCCGTCTCTTGCGGGACGAAGAATGGCGAGTCCTTCTTGAATGTCTCAGCCTCGACACCGCCCAGCATGACACCATCAGCCGCCGCGTGGGCGCTTGATGCGCGTATCGATGCGCCAAAGCCCATGCCGCTCTTTGACTTTCTGTCCAAAATGATCTTGTGTAGGTTTGAGAATGCGCCAGTGCATATGAAGAGGATGTTGTCAGTTCGAATGTTGAAAACCTCGCCTTTATTACCGCCTGGCCCGGGTGGTGGAGGGCTACCCAAAGGACCTCCAGAGAGCCCACCAGGTCTGTTTGCGCTTCTCTCTGGCTTGGCCTGTACTTGGACAGTTGTGCCCTCGATGATCTTGAGCAGAGCCTGTTGAACACCCTCTCCACCTACGTCTTTACCATACGACATCTTGCTGCCGGCAATCTTATCAATCTCATCCAACACAATGATGCCATGTTCGGTCGCCTCAATATCATAGTTTGATGCAGAGAACAAACGCGCTACACACGACTCGACATCGTCACCAATATATCCCGCCTGTGTAAAGGTAGTGCAATCTGATATGGAGATGGGAAGACCCAGCGTCTTTGCCAGTGTCTTGCACATCAACGTCTTTCCTACACCTGTTGGGCCGAGTATAAGCACATTGGATTTCTCTATCTGCAGCTGGTGCTCGCTGGTATCGAGCAGCGAGTCGACGTCTACGGGGGTGGGCGATGTCGGCCTGTACGAGGGGGCTTCGTTATACGATAGAGGGTCATTATGGCTGTGCAGTTCTACGGTGGACTGTTGGCCCGGGAACTCATCTGGTCTTGTTAGGCGCGTGACGGGAACGGGGCTATGGAGGGAGTAGGGCTACCTTCTACAGGATGTCTATTATACACACTGGATCGTCGCTGCGCCTGGGCTTCCAGTCGTGCCTGCTCATCCAGTTGTCTCTTGAGCTCCTGGATGCGCAAATGGTGCTCGTGGACGGCCACGCTCAAGACTATCTTGGCGCGGTCCTGGTCGACGACGAACTGGTCAAGATGCTGCCTCAACACTTTTGGCGTAATGTGACCCACTCCCACGTTGCTCGTGGAGCCCAACGGGCCTCGCGTGGGCTGGTCAGGCTCATAAAAGGACGAGTAGCCCTGGCCACTGAAGTCGGAGCGATTGAACCTAGAGGACGACGCACGCCGGTGAGACTGTGGCAAGGGTGTGCGGCGGGAGATGCTGTATAGAGCGATATAAGACGCGCGGGCCTGGGGCGATACGGCGACGGGTAGGGCCCGGTGGAGGAGGCGAGGGATCATCATCATAGTGAGAGGTGAGCACAAAGGATGTCACATTCTAGAGTTGAAGGAGCACCGCGAGCGCGCTCCCACGAGACTCATGCGGCTACGGTGAATGAACCGTGGTTGAGCCGCGCTCTAGCTCCCCACGTCCATGGATGAGCCGTAGATGCGGGGGAAGGTCCCAGCCCCACGATTTCCCGCGGCCGATAAGGCAGAAGTAGCCGGCGCCGTGGCTGCCCTAAAACATTGACAACGGTCGCGCGCGTGTAAGAGCGAGGCCAGGAATGAAACCGCCTTGGACATTGCGGATACCCATCGGACGGACATCGCAGGGCAAATCCTTCACCATGCGGCCCTCTGCGCTGTTGGGACAAGTGGCGTGGGCGCGATGCCTGTTCAAGCTGCCTGAGCTATGACGTTGATTGTTGGGTTGGCAACGAACTTTTGGTTGAGAGCAGCGCTCAGCAATCGGGTTAAGCACCCCGCAAATTTCAATTCCTCTCCCCTGCTATCAGGCGAAGAGGGTCGACTTTGCAATTGAACCTTGCAAGCTGTGGAGCCTGCCTTGTCCTGCATTTCCCATATAGCTTTCTCTGCTAGCAACCTTGACTGTGCTCTCCACCACTATCACACACCATGGACCTCAACAGCGCTTCAGCAAACTCGACCATGAGCGACACCCCGGGGCAGGTCCCCAACGATGGAACCGGTACGGATCATCATGGCATTACAGCTGTCACTCAATTGACTAACACAATGGCCTGCAGGCATCATTCAGATGGATGGCTACCTCGAGCCGTTCAAGGACGCTCTCAAGAGCCGCTTCTCCAAGGCTCAGAAATGGATCAAGACCATTGAAGAGACCGAGGGCGGCATGGAGAAATTCTCGCGGGTACGTACTATGCATTGCTATCCCCAGCCGAGTAGCTGACAGGTCTGCAGGGCTACGAAAAGTTCGGCTTCAACGTCCAGTCCAACGGTGACGTCGTATATCGCGAGTGGGCCCCGAATGCTCTGCGCGCCTACCTCATTGGTGACTTCAACAACTGGGACCGCGATGCGACGCCCATGACCAAGAATGACTTTGGTGTCTTCGAGGTCACTGTGCCTGGCAAGGACGGACAGCCCAGCATCCCCCACGACTCCAAGATCAAGGTACGTTTGTTGGCTGGAATGGAAAATCAGCACTAATTGAATCCCCCAGGTGTCCTTTGTCGTCCCCAACGATCATGCTCGTCAGGAGCGCCTTCCTGCCTGGATCACCCGCGTGACCCAAGACCTCAGCGTCTCCCCCGTATACGATGCCCGCTTCTGGAACCCTCCCCAGAAGTATGTATGGAAGAATGAGAGACCACCAAAGCCTCAGAGTGCGCGTATCTACGAGGCCCACGTTGGTATCTCATCGCCTGAGCCCAAGGTGGCCACCTACAAGGAGTTTACGCAAAACACCCTACCCCGCATCAAGCACTTGGGATACAACACTATACAATTGATGGCGGTCATGGAGCATGCCTACTACGCCAGTTTCGGATACCAAATCAACAGCTTCTTTGCGGCGAGTAGTCGCTATGGCTTCCCAGATGATCTGAAGGAGCTCATTGATACTGCGCATGGCATGGGTATCACTGTGTTGCTCGACATGGTACACAGTCACGCATCCAAGAACGTGCTCGACGGTCTGAACATGTTCGATGGAAGCGATCACTTGTACTTCCACGAGGGCGCCAAGGGACGACATGAGCTGTGGGACAGCAGACTGTTCAACTACGGTCACCACGAGGTTCTGCGCTTCCTGCTCAGCAACTTGCGTTTCTGGATGGAGGAGTACCACTTTGATGGTTTCCGATTCGACGGTGTCACCAGCATGCTGTACACTCACCACGGTATTGGAACGTAAGTGGTTATCATTCCTTGTGCTATTATGCACTAACGCATTAATAGGGGTTTCTCTGGTGGTTACCACGAGTACTTTGGCGACTCTGTAGATGAGGAGGCCGTTGTATATCTCATGATCGCCAACGAGCTGCTGCACACACTCTACCCATCTTCCATCACAATTGCGGAAGACGTATCGGGTATGCCCGGTCTTTGTGTGGCACTCTCACTTGGTGGAATAGGATTCGACTACAGATTAGCCATGGCTGTACCTGATCTTTACATCAAGTGGTTGAAGGAGAAACAGGATATTGACTGGGACATGGGTGCTCTCGTTCACACCCTGACCAACAGACGGCACGGCGAGAAGACCATTGCGTACGCTGAGAGCCACGACCAAGCGTAAGTGAAACACCCAGTATGCATGACCATTGCTAATATTCTTCAGGCTTGTTGGTGACAAGACACTGCTCTTCTGGCTTTGCGACGCACAAATGTACACAAACATGTCCGTTCTGTCGGAGCTGACGCCCGTGATTGACCGGGGTATGTCTCTGCATAAGATGATCCGATTGATCACACACGGTCTTGGTGGTGAGGGCTACCTCAACTTTGAGGGCAACGAGTTTGGTCACCCAGAATGGCTCGACTTTCCTCGAGAGGGCAACAACAACAGCTTCCACTACGCCCGTCGCCAGTTCAACCTCCCAGACGACGAGCTTCTCCGCTACAGGTTCCTTAACGAGTTCGACAGCAAGATGCAATGGACAGAGGAGAAGTACGGATGGCTGCACTCGCCCCAGGCCTACGTCAGTCTCAAACACGAAGGTGATAAGGTCGTTGTGTTTGAGCGCGCCGGGCTCTTGTGGATCTTCAATTTCCACCCTCAGAGCAGCTTCACCGATTACCGCGTTGGTGTAGAGCAGGAGGGTACTTACCGTATCGTCCTCAGCACAGACAGCAAGGCTTTTGGAGGTCATGGTAACGTCGATGAGACGACAAGATTCTTTACCACGCCGTTTGCGTGGAACGAGAGGAAGAACTTCTTGCAGGTCTACATTCCCTGCAGGACCGCCATCGTCCTTGCTCTGGAGAGCACCTTGTAGAGAGTGTATCGACAGATAATGCGGCTGGAGTTAGATCCAACGTTGAAGATTATGATAGCGACCGCATTCACTAGCGAGAGTGGCTAGATGCCTATAAATGATAGAAATATGATTAGTTATGCATCAGAACATTGTCAATTTGTGAAGCCTTGTGTGTTTCTGTGACAGACTCAGGGCTGACTGACATGCGGCTGTGGTGCGTTGCTACAAGTTTTTATCAATATATCCGCAGTCTCATGTACTTAGTAATTTCTCTTGCTCTAATGATGTAGTCGTCACATAGAAGAAGACATTCTATGGACTGAAAGCAAGGAAGCTGATAAAAAGATATGCATGAGGGATACGTACCTACCAAGAGGTGAGAATGTGATTAAATTACGTGGATGGAGTGTCCCAGACGTTGAGATAGACACGGTGTTTGTGATACAGGATGAAAGTTTGCAGTTGAGTGCATCGATTAGGCTAAAGATTATAGTATGTATGCACGCAGGGAGAAGAAAATAAGTAGAGGGTAATATTTAGGGTTTATGCAAAGATGCGTGGAGTTTACATAGTGTTTAACGGAGTTGTAAATTAATTTGCTAGGGCAGGATTTGATAAAGAGTTGTCAGGTCGTGCGAAGATGGAACGTGGATGGGTTGGAAGATTAGATAGTGGGATTTCGGTGGCTTTGCAGGACCATGTAGTGCGGACCACCCGGGTGATATGAAATACTTGACATACTAGTGTATAGAGGTCACTGTATGCGCCAGACACTGCTTACCCACACTGTCAAGTATTTTATTTCACCCAGGTACGGGCTACGAAGGATAGTGTAGGTTAGGGCATTGTGTGAGAAGTGCTTAGATGAAGGCATAATAGTGATGTCTTCATATATTCTTATAGCAATTCAATTAGACTTGGCAACTGCAGGTAAGAGTGGTGGGGACGGAGAAGTGTGAATGTAAGGCACGTCTGACTTTGATAGAGAGCGTAAATCCGAGCAATTGAGGGCTGATAGTTAGGCATAGATAGTCTCAGGGCTTGAAATACCCCGTAGGCTGTACGTAAAGTTGAGGCATGGCAAATACAGACGTTGTTAGGGTCCGGGTATTCTTGGTGAGGTGTTGAGTTGTAGACCGACGGTGGGTCGCCCTACTGGACTCTGTGGCAGCATACTTGCCTTTGTAGAATACAGAAGCAATTGCGGATGAAGTCTACCGCGCTGTGTAGATTTCGTTTTTGGCTGATCTTGGATAGACAGTCGTCATAGCGTAACTGCTGGCGTGCGCTACAACATTACAATCCGATGCACTGTGTGTTGCGTCACAAGGACGCGATCGTAAGCATGTGTACAACGGCTTGATAAACTTGAAATTAAGTCCGCTAATCATTGAGTTACCCGTTATGTCATGTTCTGCATTCTTGTACGGCTCAAATGAATGCGATCTCAATGGAGTGGTGATATCTGTATATTCGGGATGATTCGGGTGGGGGTTGCCAAGACTTGCGCATTGTCGAACAAGACCACAAAACAGCATACTTGTGAAGTGGAAATGCCCAGGTAGACTCATGGAAAGAAGGTCGACGATTTTCAGACACCAACTAATCAATTGAAAGTTGGTAGAAGGTAAAGGTACGTCTCTCCGAGCTGGGTACTAACCATGTTGCGCTAGCCGAAGCACGGATCTTTTCGGTGCCTTCCTGCTGAGCTTGAAGAGCTCTTTCCTCAAACAACCACCCTCTCTCCACTCACCACATCGCCCATCACACATCTCACAATGTTGAAGAGGTACGTAATGGGTCCATTGAGTCCAATTGACGATGAATTGAGATGGACTGACGCCTTTTCGATAGTGGGATCCAGCAGGCGCTCCGCGCTTCTATGCGCAGGCCGGCCATCCGCCGCAGCGCATTCCAGCCCCTCAAGAAGAGCTTCGCTCCCGCGCTTTCAACCCGCTTCGCCAGTACCGATGCAGCAAACCATGGCAAGATTCATCAAGTCATTGGAGCCATTGTCGATGTAAACGAACCCGTTCTCTACCCATCGTTGCTATAAAAAACTTTTCCGTTGTTCTATGGAGGAATTTTGACTTGGCCATCTACGACTGTCACCACGAAACGATTGCTAACAGAAGAATTGCAGGTCAAGTTCGACACCGAGCAGCTCCCTGCTATTCTCAATGCCGTCACAACCCAGAACGGTGACCAGAAGTTGATTCTCGAAGTTGCTGTAAGAATGCCAAGAAGTGGATATGTGGAACAGCGTCACTGATACAGCGCAGCAACATTTGGGTGAGAACATCGTCAGATGCATTGCCATGGACGGTAAGCAGGATTCATATGTTCGTACAGCTGAATCAATGCTAATTGAATCCTCAAGGTACCGAGGGTCTCGTTCGAGGTTCCAAGGCCACCGACACTGGTGCCCCCATTAAGATTCCCGTTGGTCACGGTACCCTCGGACGCATCATGAACGTCACCGGTGACCCCATTGACGAGCGTGGTCCCATCAAGGCTACCAAGTACGCGCCCATTCACGCCGACCCTCCTGAGTTCACCGAGCAATCCACCTCCGCCGAGGTCCTCGTCACTGGTATCAAGGTCGTCGACCTGTTGGCTCCCTACGCCCGTGGTGGAAAGATTGGTCTCTTCGGAGGTGCCGGTGTCGGAAAGACTGTGTTCATTCAAGAGTTGATCAACAACATCGCCAAGGCCCACGGTGGTTTCTCCGTCTTCACTGGTGTCGGTGAGCGTACCCGTGAGGGTAACGATCTGTACCATGAGATGCAGGAGACTTCCGTCATTCAGCTTGACGGTGACTCTAAGGTCGCGCTGGTTTTCGGTCAGATGAACGAGCCCCCGGGTGCCCGTGCACGTGTCGCCCTTACAGGTCTTGTAAGATACCAATTCCTTCACCCTATTGTTTCTTGTGCTAATGAATGAATCGAGACGGTGGCAGAATATTTTCGCGATGCTGAAGGCCAGGACGTGTTGCTCTTCATTGACAACATCTTCAGGTAAAATTTCCAATACTCTATTTTTACAACATTCGCTCACAAAATTTTAGGTTTACCCAGGCCGGTTCTGAGGTATCTGCTCTGCTTGGTCGTATTCCTTCTGCCGTCGGTTACCAGCCCACCCTCGCCATTGACATGGGTGTTATGCAGGAACGTATTACCACTACCACCAAGGGATCCATTACCTCCGTCCAGGCCGTCTACGTCCCCGCTGACGATTTGACCGATCCCGCCCCTGCCACCACCTTCGCCCATTTGGACGCCACCACTGTCTTGTCCCGTGGTATCTCCGAGTTGGGTATCTACCCCGCTGTCGACCCTCTTGACTCCAAGTCCCGTATGTTGGACCCCCGTGTCATCGGTGAGGACCACTACAACACAGCCACCCGTGTCCAGCAAATTCTCCAGGAGTACAAGTCGCTCCAGGATATCATTGCCATTCTCGGTATGGACGAGTTGTCGGAAGCCGACAAGCTCACCGTCGAGCGTGCCCGTAAGATCCAGCGTTTCTTGAGCCAGCCTTTCGCTGTCGCCCAGGTCTTCACTGGTATTGAGGGCAAGCTTGTCGACCTCAAGGACACCATCCGATCATTCAAGGCTATCTTGACTGGTGAGGGTGACGACCTTCCCGAGGGTATGTTATTCTCCTATTTGCAACCATAGACATGACACTAACGTTTCTAGGTGCTTTCTACATGGTCGGTGACTTTGAGTCAGCACGCGCCAAGGGAGAGAAGATTCTTGCTGAGCTCGAGAAGTCATAGATGGACTTTTGTGGTGGGTGAAGAGTCGGCCAGTGTGTCTAGGGCAGTTCGCTGGTATTCTCACTTTGTACAAAACATATACCTCGGAAAAACGTGGGATTATGAGCGAGTGCTTTAACGTGCATGGCTTCCTGTAATCTATCTTACATGAAGAGACAGCTTTTTCTTGTTCAACAAATCATGGTCTCTCTGCTTGTGCTGTTTTTGTGGCTAATCACGTTAGTTGGCTGTTTAGAGTACTGTGTTTTCTGTCAGCGATAGTTGTAACATGCGACATCTTGGAAGAGCGTGATAGGATACATAGGCGTTTTGACAGCAGAATAGGGCCGGGAAGTAGGACCCAGGTGGCTACAAAGCCTTGAGCCCGAGTCGTATCCTAACTGAACGTCCCCTGGATACCTCCTGGCTGCTAGTCTCCATTACCTCTCAGCCAACACATTTCTGAACACCAAGCTGTCCCCAGCGTCCTGATCCTCAATAATGAACCTATATTCTGGAAAGACAGAGATGGCAGTAAATGTAGAAGCGATGGCGAATATATTGGCGCGAGATCTTACCGTTACACACCTCGCCGTGCAGCCTCTTTATGGCATAAATTCTACACCGATATCTATCCCTTCTCTTATATTTATAGCATTCATGCGTTAATACTTGCGAGTTGGTTCTTTTTAGTTATTCTCCGTTGTATAAATTTTGTTCACGTACCAGTGCATAGTTCACTCAGTGACCGTTAACGTAGCTAGAAATTATAGGATTCACTGCTCTTATTCTACTTAAAGAGTGTTAGATTTTAATCATAGCCTAGGCGGGTAATGATATTAGAGAAGTATTGTATTACTAATACAATAACAAACTAGGTTCTGTTTCTAAGACTAACCGGAAAAGATAGGGCTTTGGCGAAGATAAAGCTGAACGTAATTTTAGAGGCAACGTCTCTTAAGATGATAAGACAGCTATTAGCGTCTCTCTATCGCGTAACCCACCATCGTTAATGTTATCTTCCTCTTTTATCGCTTCCAAAACAAGTCTCATACAGGACTAGTGTCACTCTTTTACTCCTATTTTCTGCATGCGCCTCGTCTATCCATGCCCTTCTTACTCTTACTAGTGGCGATGCACACGTCCACATACGTCTCCCCAACTAGATCAGGTGGTCCGGGTTCGAATTGACAGTACTCTACGGCTACTAACACACTTACCGCCTCAACTGCTCGTACCGCAGCATTCATTAGCCGATGGGCAATCTGAGAGAGTACCAGACGTAACCCTCAGCTAGTCTTTGCCTTTGCTTGGCTTTAGAATCTTGGATATATGTCTCTTTTCCCCTGAAGACCAGGACCACCATTCACACTTTTATTTTCACGTGCCATGCGGTCCCCTCATCACCTATCATTTCGGATAGAACCCTCTAGAATATTCACACCACTTACGTAGGCCACTTAGTTAACGCAAATTCTGTTGGGTACACATCTCTCTACTACAGACCGCGCGGTACTTCAAGAGACCAGCCCGCAAACATTTTCTAATACACATCTCTTTTTAGGAGAACAGGGCCATCATCGAAGTATTTATCGGTCGCGCAGTCCGTAAAGCGGACTAGCCCGTTGATTTTGAATGCTGGATACACGTCTCTATCCATCGGAATCATTGTATATCACTGCCTGTTGGAGTCTCCAAGCTGTCCACCGATATCCCTACGAATTAGGAAAATAATGTATGTTAGCATTGCAGAATCGCTATTTTAGAGCAAAAGACAAGATCAAAATAAATAGCTACAACCAAACAATAGTGAGAATAAGAGGTTACCATGATGCCGCTGAAACACATGTCTCTTCCTTCGACGGCCAGGACCATTATAGAAACCTTTTGCACCTTACGAACTGCCAAACTCAATCTAAATGCGCCAAATACCCTCTATACCTTATATGTGTTTCTATTCTCTGGATAATCAAGATTATTATGGTAACTTCTACAACCTCCTGCAACATCTGCAACCCCCCAGATCCATTCTTCCTGGACCACACATTCCCTTCACTTCATTGATCCGATCTTGAAAGCTAAAGATAAGCGTTTCGATGCATGATCTGATGAGATTTTGCGGATGCTCGCCGTCTTCATACTCGGAGAGCGGTTTGCTGATGACTTTGTACTCATCACACACTGTAAACACCCTAAACGCTTGCAAATAGAGTTATGTCAATAGAAAAATTTCCAATGTCTTACGTCGCGTATAATATGTGAATATACGCTACGCTCTTTCTTAGTCTTAAGTTGAGGACTATCCAATAGTCTGTAATGAAAGTTATGCACTAACAGTGTGCACGATGCTGTGTCGTGCGTTGAAGAAGGGGTGCATGGAATAAAGACCAAGAAAAGTGATATACTTATATACAGCCTTAGAAAGCACATCTGCTATATAATCACACTTGCCAATTCCACTTCCCATCACGATGACCGAAATCATCAGCACGAAACTGCTGATATCCACCTACCAAAGACTCCACGCCCTTTCCCACTTCAGCAAATAATTCATCATCCATGACAAAGAGACATCAGCTCTCGTACGTGAGAGCATCGTAAGCGCGGCCGCGGTCTATTTAATTTGTCATCAAAGGCCCTATTGATACGAAGAAGTTAAACATGTCTCACTTCACTGTGGCAAAAAGTATCGACGCCTTGGCCTCGGCCGCGGACACCGAGATGTGTCGTCAAGCTCATCAGCCCTATGTATGTTACCTACCGTGCCGAGCCGCCCTCGCGTAGGCGAGATGTTACACAACTTCATGGTAGCGACACATCCTTGCATAACTACCTCTCGCATATAGTTTCATATAGTCAGCGGCTGTGGTATCTTCCACTTCCACGTCTGGCATTAATTCTGTGTCTGGGAATATGTTGTGAAGCCGTAGGGCAGGCGGGTAATATCTGTTACAAATCATGGTGGTCTGCAGGTCAGGGCTTCAGTTGTTGCTACCAAATCGAGGGGTAATTATGACGACCCTATAAGATTTTGGACAGTCTATCCAAAGATCTAGCCATTGATGGTTCAAAAGGTGGCCCCTTGATTTATAAGTATATGCACGAATTGTCGATAACTATGCCGTCACTAGAATTCACATGATGATTGCTGTGTACACTACTAAACACATGCGCATCTTTAGTCATGGCTTCACCAAGTGCAACTCGACATGGTGAGGGTAGAGCGCATGTATTTGAGAGTTGCGTACATCGTACGTGGTGCTTCTTGCACACAAGAACGAAGTGGGGATCGCCAAGTGAACGCTGATAGCCTCGAATCTGTACAATGAGGATAAATATGACAATTGCAGACCGATAGCCGCTCGTGTTGTTTTCGGTCTTCTTGTATGTGACACAGACAGTACCAAACGAAAAAATCACACAAAGAAAACGTGGTATCGGTATTGGTGTAGTGGTTGCTGTGACTCTTCTATTGACTTCTTTACTCGTCGTTGATCTTCTGGTTGGTTGGCACTTCCTTCTCGGACTTGCTCTGGACCAGCATTCCCTTGTAACCGGTGATGGGCTCCGATCCTTGCGCCTGTGACGTGTTAGTGGTGTCATGAGGGGATATATGCTGGAATCGGCGAAAAAGCTACACACCTTCAAGTATTCCTCGGAAGCCTCCTGCCACTCCTTGGTCATGGTGCGAGGTCGAATGGGGCTGGCGAACATGCGCGTGAAAGCGAAGACGGCGAAAGCACCGGCGATGACAGCCGAAGACAGGAGGAAGACGTTGCGGCCCTCATCCGGAGGCGGGGGTCGGCGTGGGCCGTGGGGACCAAAAGCAATGAAGTATGCTATGTTGTGAGGATCATGTCAGCTCATTGCACCATATCGATGATTTCCGACATTTCGCCATAACCTCGCGTTTGCCGCGGGCAGCTCGGCTATCTCGTCAAAACACGAGATACGTCATATGAGCGCTCAAACACCGAAGTGCGCGCAATGGGATTATACGCACCAGCCTTCTTTTCCTGAATAGTCAACTCCTTCCAGTCGGTCTTCATGCGGTCCCTAAGCGTCATCCATAAGTCGGCCTGCTCCTGGGGGGGCATGTCTTCCCATCGCTTCTCGATATTGGCGAGGGTAGGGTTGGAGATGGCATGTGCCTGGCGAGTCTGCTGGACCTGGCAAGCGACCGGGGCGGCTCTGGGGAGAAGTGTGCGTGTCGCGGTCGACGGGATGACGGCAGCCGAGCTCCTCGAAGCGCGGGCAATGGACGAACGCAGCATGGCGGTGGGTGAGTGGAGAGTGTCGGAAAATAGAAAGAAAAGGGAGGAGGTTCCCGTCGAGGGATCTACAGCTGCCAATGGATCGTGGTGGTGATGGAGTCGAAGGTGGGCTAGGGAGCTGCCTTGCAAAATGTGGTTGCGGGAGGAACGCCAAGGTGGTGGAACGACCAAGTTTGTGGCCCAAGCGCCCTAGTTAGGCCAACGGTGAAATCCTCATTGGCTCGGACTTGAGGGCATCGAGAGAGCCTCAAGCCTTATCACTCTGGACTGAAGAGCGATGAATTGAAGACGTCTGTATGCTCTCAGTCGCAAATCCAGATGCGAGGTTGCGCCTGAAAATCTTGTGCAGCGCTCTTTCCGCATTTGACGGCTGGTCCGTTGCTTTGGGAAGGCGTAGCCAGACACATAACCGCCGAGACTTCTGTAGCATGGTACCTAATCGAACATGCCAAAGTTTAAGACATGGCTATTTGAATTACCAACGATGCGGTTGCGTAGACTGGATTGAATGCAGCAAGGTCGAAATTCGTAGAGACTGTGGCTGGAGGGAGCGAGGCAAGACAGATTCTTCACGTGGCACATGTAGCAATGTACATGAATTGATATTGTCAAAGCAAAGAATCATCATGGCCATACTGTACTTCGTATGCTACTTGTACTACCCCCTCATCTCTGGGTACCTACAGCATGTAACTGTAACTCGAAAACCATCGCAAATTCACTCAGGCGCGGGGTAGCGAAACTTGGTAGCTGATGCGGAAGCTAGCCAATCTATAACTAGCAGAGCTTCCCAAGACGCATGGCATTCACAGAATAACAATGCTAGCCAGAGCTTCTCCGCGTCACAGTGAGGTGTGCCGATGCACTAAAAGGCCTCATTTTCATCTGTAAATATCGTATTCCTTTCGACGGAGGCTCCGCCGTTGGAATGCATGCAACTCGTGCGTCCAGATGCCATCAAAAGTGAAGCTTGCTATCGCCCAAATGTTGTCGAGGCACTATCCATGACTAGCATTGATGTGCAGCAGCCATAGCCTCCGTCTGAGCCTTATTTTGGAGAAGCGCTCACAGTTCTCTCTGCGCATCCCGTGATCGGAGCCCACCGAGCTTGTCGGGCCGGCGCCATGCCATCATGGTTCAGACAGCTCCGAGCTCGAGCTCCATTGTTCATGCAAGGTACCTTTAAGTCCCTGTGAACCACGACTAGTCCTTGGTGATCATGTGGCAGAAGGATGACTTTTATAACCTCAGACCGTGCCTAGCTCAGTCCCGGCCGCGGATACGCCACGCCGCATCTCAACCAAGCTCGACTTTGCATGGTGGGGGAATCTCGGTGGTTACACAATACGCTCGCCTCCCCATGAACCGGTGAATGGATTAGATTCCGGTGCGGGCTTTGTTTGATATCATCAAATGACCGAATAAGCTCTGAGGAGTGACTACGGACATCCGTCGCGCACAAATGGTCGTGTTTCTGGCCAATCCTGCTGACAGAGCATACACGTACATGACTTTCGTAAACCTTCCGATAGATGGCTGTTGTCCGTGGCATGCCGCGCCTCGCCTCCATGGTCCACGGTTTGATTAGCAGTAGCCAAGTGTAACAAGATGCAGTCGATATGCGAGGCTGCGAGCCCGACAAGACCACCAACGCACTTGGCGTTTCGTCGAGCATATGTCCCCATATACACGGACGAGGCCTAGGCCAGGGTATTGGTAGAGTACGTCTCTGTCCGGTCTGTCTTTCACGTACGCCGGTGCAATCCGCGGCCTGGCCTCAGACGATAGCGGTATGGGCCCCAGTCTGCAATCAGCCTGCAGATGCTTCGCTTTACCTGGCGAGTAGCAGCCGGCCGGATGCGTGGGAGCACGCAAAGTGTGTAATTGGGTCCAGGCGGGCGCAAGCAGAAAAGAAGCTAAAATCTGTGACGTCCCCGAGTCTCTATTGTACCTATTTAGCTTGCCCCTCTCACCCCACCTCCTGCTCAGACCCAAAAACACTGTGCCCACCAACAAACTCTGTCTCACACCACCAAAGCTAAGCTTATAAACAGTGAGCGCCCCCCTCGTCTCCAATACATTTCTCAATTCTAACTTACCCATCGAACTCAACATGGTTGTCAAGGTTGGTATCAACGGCTTCGGTCGCATTGGCCGTATCGTCTTCCGCAACGCGTACGTACTCTCCAAACGCACCGTTTATCTCTGCATATGAGCCGTCATCGTAGACTGAAGTCCTACATGAGGCCCAAATAACTCACTCTTACTGCAATTCGCACATGACATGCAAGCTAACCGCCTGCAGCGTCGAGCACAACGATGTCGACATCGTCGCCGTGAACGACCCCTTCATCGAGCCCCACTACGCTGTAAGCATCACGACGCGATGGATCTGCAGGATACAGCAGACTAATACACACGCAGGCATACATGCTCAAGTATGACAGCACACACGGCCAGTTCAAGGGCGAGATCAAGGTCGACGGCAACAACCTGACTGTCAACGGCAAGACCATCCGCTTCCACATGGAGAAGGACCCCGCCAACATCCCATGGAGCGAGACTGGTGCCTACTACGTCGTCGAGTCCACTGGTGTCTTCACCACCACCGAGAAGGCCAAGGCTCACTTGAAGGGTGGAGCCAAGAAGGTCGTCATCTCTGCTCCCTCCGCCGACGCCCCCATGTTCGTCATGGGTGTCAACCACGAGACTTACAAGTCGGACATTGAGGTGCTCTCCAATGCCTCGTGCACAACCAACTGCCTGGCTCCTCTTGCCAAGGTTGTACACGACAAGTTCACCATCATCGAGGGTCTCATGACCACCATTCACTCATACACAGCGACCCAGAAGGTTGTCGACGGTCCCTCCGCCAAGGACTGGCGTGGTGGCCGTACCGCTGCTCAGAACATCATTCCCAGCAGCACCGGTGCCGCCAAGGCTGTCGGCAAGGTCATCCCTGAGCTCAACGGCAAGCTCACTGGTATGGCCATGCGTGTCCCCACTGCCAACGTCTCGGTTGTCGACTTGACTGTCCGCATCGAGAAGGCTGCTTCATACGATGAGATCAAGGCGGCCATCAAGGAGGCCTCCGAGGGCAAACTGAACGGTACGCTCCCGCACTAAACCATAACTTGAATACACATTCTGACAGATATAGGTATCCTCGGTTACACCGAAGACGACATTGTTTCCACCGACCTCAACGGCGACAACCGCTCTTCCATCTTCGATGCCAAGGCCGGTATCTCCCTGAACAAGAACTTCGTCAAGCTTGTCTCATGGTACGACAACGAGTGGGGTTACTCCCGCCGTGTCCTTGACCTCTTGGTCTACATTGCCAAGGTTGATGGCAACGCTTAGGAGTCAGGACAGATCCATGCAACGCCCAAACTCTGACCTTTCAATTTCATCACGGATCAACACAAAACCGGGTGTTTTTGGCTGGGCGCGGATACCGCGGGGTTAAAAATAGGACGAAGCTATGAAAGTGTTATGCTAGACAACATGAATGAATAAATAATAATCAGCACAGCCTCTAGTACCACATGAGAAAACATGATGTGACGTTGAAGCTCCCCGCCTTGGTCTGCATAGTAGCGGAGCTGCCCCTGTCGATGCGTTTTCTAGCGTTCATCTATGAGTTAGTTCCCGAGGTAGTTCGCCCCTGAGTTCGCGCGGATATGTTGGGTTCCCATGCAAACGACAAGTACACGGATTCCATTTCCGGGTTTAGTTTCCGGTTGTCAGGTTCCGGAGCTTCCAATCAAGAAGTCCCGCCCCGTGTGTTAGCAATGAGAGTCGCGGGGTAGATCGGGTATTTAGGTTGGATTATCAAGAAATGGGTATCATCGGCGTTGCTGTAGTTTCCAGAACTTCGTGGCTATACCACGGACTCTTGTTCCTTAACCTTGTCACTCGTGTGGAGTTTTAAGGTGCCAGTCGCTTGAGATCTGACTCTTAGGACGCCAATCTGCAGAAGTTGTCTTTTTGCGAGGACGCGATAAGGTTTGATTTCAGTTTAGATATAATATACATATGCAAGTCGCATGATCCTTAAGGAATTATGAATCATGTGCATCATGGCGTTGTTGCGGTCTTTCCCTCTACATCTGTAGACACATCCGGAGATGTCCGCTCTCCTAGATCAGAACTGTGATTTCGAATGACGTGTCCTATGTACCTGCCCAGCCCTATACTATCGTAGAGTGAAATCAATAGGAAAACACCTTTCCTTCAGAACTAGCGACGAGCGAAACTCCGGTAACATTATATATGCCGCTAATTATCTTGGCATTGCTTAGTCATGTGATGACCTTGGCCGCGAATGGAACCTGCATTGCAGCGCTCCACTTATCCCCTACTTTCAAGCCCAACATCACCTAGTTTTGATTCCTGGAGCTGACAACTAGCTTGTGTCTGACCTGTAGTCACTGCAGCTTCGGTTTTGCCTATCTCGACAACGGAAAGTACGTATACATAGCTTAGAGTTGCGATCGGCCTTTGACACATTGCGAGCAAAACCCATTACCGCGCTGCAGGGCCAAACGAACTTTACTTACCGTACTACAGAACGCCACATAGCCAAGTAAGTCCCAACCGATACGTAGATCAAAGGTTCTCAATACCTTTACCCTACGCCGGGCTGCGACACGTGGTCGTGCTGCGACTTGGTTATCTCTCAGTATACATTGTGTCGTCGGCATAGCTAGCTCAATGCGGTAGCAATAACCTTGGTCAGTATTCCCATTCTTATGAATACTGAACGATCGCCTTGTTTCAACACGATCTCTATACCGACAAAGACTGCTGGTCGTTGACATTATTGGTACCTTTTGCCACCGCTCATTGCATCCTGTTAGAACTGTCTGCGTATCGACGAGGCAGGATATGAGAAAGCGCGACCGCGGCATGGTTATGGATTGCGATTTTTCATGTCATCATGCAATACCTAACCAAGGCACCTGATTGTTTCGTTCGATACAATCCCCATCGCTAATACATATACATAGTTGCCGGCCCGCGACTGTAAAACGAGGCGTACTACGCC
The DNA here is from genome assembly GCF_003171515.1 of Pyrenophora tritici-repentis. Lineage (NCBI taxonomy): Eukaryota > Fungi > Ascomycota > Dothideomycetes > Pleosporales > Pleosporaceae > Pyrenophora > Pyrenophora tritici-repentis. Next base: position 2,171,392 of record NC_089393.1, read on the forward strand.
CGTTTTATTTCAAGTGCAGTAATGGAAGACGAAGACTACACCATGGGAGATGACTCAATCATCGTCTCAACAGAGCCCAACGGTGATCACGCACCGAATACCGTTGTTCCATCGGATATTTTTGGCAATAGCAAAGGACTAATGTTTACCAAACACGAGCAGCTGCCATTTCATAGCCCATCAAAGGCGCCTTCCTTACTGCAACCCAGTGCCCAAAAAAGTAGTCCTGGACCTCATCGAACTACCAAGTCGCCCAGTGCATGGTCCGATAAGATGAGCATGTCGCGGCCAACACCGGTTCGACGCACGAGCCCGCAAGTTCGTATACCTCCAAAGCCAACCTCGTCTGCGCTTGCGTATGCGACATCAAAGACAGGTCTGGTGTATGACCCTCGTATGCGGTTTCACGCAGAACTCCCAGACATGAACATCAATCCCGACGACATCCATCCTGAGGATCCTAGGCGCATCCACTCAATCTTCAAGGAAATCAAAGAAGCTGGTCTTGTCGCATCCAGCACTTCTGAGGAAGATCAACAAGACCATTGCTGGAGGATTGCGACACGATATGCCACAAAGCCCGAGATATTGCTCATACACACCGAAGAGCACTATGATTTTGTGGAATCGTTGCAAGGCAAGTTCACAGATGCTAGCCCTGAAAGCCGCTAATAACTTTTCTAGATATGACTACCGAACAGTTAAAGGAGCAGGCAGAAGGGCTTGACTCGATTTACTTCAATCACTCCACGTTTGAGTGCGCAAAGCTTGCAGCTGGCGGCGCCATTGAAGCCTGCAAAGCGGTAGTACAGGGTCATGTGCGGAACGCAATTGCCATCATCCGTCCCCCGGGGCATCATGCGGAGACCGACTCGCCATCGGGCTTTTGCATATTCAACAATGTTCCAATAGCCACTCGCGTATGCCAGAAAGCTTACCCAGAGACCTGTCGCAAGGTCCTGATTCTCGACTGGGATGTGCATCATGGAAACGGTATCCAGCACGCCTTCTACAACGATCCCAACGTGCTCTATATCTCATTACATGTGTTCAAGGGTGGAAACTTTTACCCAAACTTACCCGATGGGGATCTCAATTACTGCGGCGAAGGCCCAGGAGAAGGGAAGAACGTAAACATTCCATGGGCTGACCACGGCATGGGTGACGCGGAATATCTTTATGCTTTCCAAGAGGTTGTCATGCCTATCGCTACCGAGTTCGATCCAGATCTTGTAATTATATCGGCTGGTTTCGATGCGGCCGAGGGGGACTTGTTAGGCGGATGTTTCGTCACGCCTGCATGCTACGGGCACATGACACATATGCTTATGCGGTTAGCAAAAGGAAAGCTTGTGGTGTGTCTCGAAGGCGGGTATAATCTACGGTCTATCGCACGTTCAGCACTAGCAGTAACCAGAGTACTTATGCTGGAGCCCCCGGATCGCTTACATATTGATCTGCCAGGCCCAAAGGACAGCGCAGTCCATACCGTCGAGAACGTGAAACGAGAACACTCTAGATACTGGAAATCCCTCTACCCGAAACATCTGGACAAGGCGGATCCTGGCTACAAGGACACATGTCGATTGCACGAGATCATCCGGGAGTGGCAGAGTCAACGCTTGGCTTCAGAACACTCCATGGTCCCGCTTCCTCCACTTTATATCAACAAGGCGGGCTTGACGCAAACTTTTTCGCATAACATTATCGCTACGTAAGTTCAAGCGCCTATCATGATCGCAGATGCTCATAATTTGCAGACCCAGGTTCATGGACCGTTATCCTCTCCTCGTAATATTCCATGATCCACCGGGATTCCAGGACTATCCCGATCCCGTGACTGGAAAGAACGAGTTACATAACACCTGGCTCGTAAGTATAAGTACAGTCTCATACTGTGTAATAGCTGACTTTGGACGAAGACTGATGTCACCAAGAGGTACATTGACTGGGCCATAACGAACGACTTTCAAGTAATCGATGTCAACATCCCCAGAATCGTAACAGTCGAAGATGTGAGCCCCTTGACTTCCCTACTATCATAGACTGCTAATCTGGCTAGGCGAACGATGGCTTTGTGAGAGCTGATGATTCTACCGTTCGCGCACGACAAACTCGTGAACTGGCTACGTATTTGTGGGAAAACTACATTGAGTAGGTCACCCCGTTGCGTATAAATCAAGTGTTAACCTTTTTGTAGGCCGAATGAAGCGAGCCAAGTCTTTTTCATGGGAATTGGAGATGCATATCTGGGTCTCGTAGATCTTCTAAGTCATAATGGTAAGTTGTACCGCAGAGCAACATCCTCAGTCTAGAGACAATCGCTAACGTCACAAGAAAACTGCACCGATCCAGGGAGCAGAGTCGAATGCCTGATCGGTTTCGTTGCAGAGACAACTATCCAGTCGATCAAACGAGCGGCGGATGACTTTATTTCGACTTGGTACTATGAGGTGAGCAGGCTCTAACCCGCGGCATTGTCTCAGCTGACAGTCATAGCACTCTATGATCTTTGTAAAGGACAGCCACTTCGTCTGGGATCCAAGCCGCCAACGCAAAGTGCGTAAGAAGCTCGGCAATCTTCGCAAGTCGCCCAAGGATACGCTAGACGAAATGCTCGAAGAGCACTTGGAGGAAGTGCAAACTATGTTATTGCGGAAGAAGAGCGAGTTGGACGAAATGAGTGACCTTTCCAGTCGTACTGACGACGGACCGCAGGCCATGGACACAGAACTCCGAAGTCCGCCTCTTCCAAGCGCATCTCAAACGCCTAAGCGTTTCGAGGCCGGTGGTAGACAAGAGAATGCATCAAGGCTTCTCAAGAGTCCGAAGTTGCCCCCGGTTGGTATGTTTGGCGTCACTCCGAAGAGTCCGGTCAAACGGTGACCTTTCTGAGCCGCTCCTGAAAGGCGGCGCCGTTCGCGAGTCGACGTTTGTTTCCATGGCACGGCGTTTCTGTGCTATCCCGGCACGCGGTCGCATTTCTAGCACACATGTCATCTCTTTTCCTGCATACTATGGCGGCGAGGCTGGGTCGTTTATGTTTTGAATACCAGCATTGGATTGTCTTAGCCTGTAGAAGACAACCGCTTTCTTCAGACCACATGTGCCCCAAGCAAGCCCTTCTGACGCATACTGTGACCCTTTCGCTGAATCCTGGGAGAGATGCCAATCACTATGTAGGCGCTGGCGGGATGCAGAATCTTAGTACACGCCTCCGCACGAGACGGCTTGTATGCTCGTCGCTTGCTGATAAAGATTTTCCGTCGCACCATCCCCGCGCTCGCTTGCAAGCCGTCTAACACGACCTCACGCCACACGCATCGCAAGGCTATCTTGGGCGTAAGAAGAGCATGCTGAGCCAAGCCACGGACGCGCCAAGATGACGTGCCCGCTTCCTTTACTGGGTCTCTAAATAGCACTAGGCTTACCAAAGTTTGGCGCCTCAGCAACCTCAAAGCTCATTCCCTGACGCCAGCTCAGCTCCACTCCACCTTCCTGCTCGCGCGGAGAGACAATCTATTTCGCATTACCGGTACATCTGCGAACAGCCTGTATTGATACCAGGAATGAATCCTGGGAACCATTCTTCTGGTAACTCCAGGCAAGTCGAAAAGCATGGAGAACTAATTTCGCGCCAGCACTGCATCAGGTTGAGGAGAAAAGCTGTCAATATGCATTCACTAGGCTGTGTAGTAGCACTGCAGGTGGCGCCAATATCCATGGATGTCACACGTATCCATCAGCACTAAGGCACTGTCCAGCATATCCAACCCTCCTTCTTATTTCCTAATCATACCTCACTTCCCGCCCCATGTTATTTGTCGGTATTTCCTGTGTACAGTTACTGCGCCTTGACTGTGCCGTAGGATGGTTGCGTCTGCGTTATCAACAATAGCGGTAATGATGATTGGAGAGTGAGGCCAGCAGTGACTACATGTGGTGGTGGATAAGGGAAGGTGGTCTAAACTGCGGCTGTGGGGGCTGAAATTTAGCGTTATGGCTTTTTGCCAACATGCGAAGTGATCTCTTAAGTGGATGTTCAGCTGTCTAGCTTGTTTTCGCCTGTTTCGTTTTCCCAATTGCCAGCCCGTCGTCCTACTGGAATATATTGCTCTTCACCGAGAACCGGGATCGGGAACAGATTGACTTGAACACCGCCAGCCTGACTCTGGCATACAGGCTACTGAAGAGCTTTTTAATATATCTTACACACCTTACTCTAGCGGTCGACGATGAGACGCTCGTGGAACGCGAGGCTGGCAACGATAGTCGTTGCCAGTCAGCTTTTCATCCCAACGACTGTCGCACAAGGGATTGCTACTTCATTAGCCGCTGGTGGCTCATCGGTATTGCCTACCACTATAACTGCTGCGCCGTCAGGCTCAGCATCGACACCAAAGCCTTCATCTGAGCCAAAGGTCCACACAATTACAGCTGGCGCCGGAGGCTTCAAGTTCACACCACAAGAGATCAGTAACGTCTCTGTCGGCGACATCGTTACATGGGAGTTCTTTCCGCCTGACCATTCCGTCGCGAGAGCAGAGTTCGGAGCAGCATGTATGCCCTACGAGGATACTGGAAGGGACAAAGTAGGATTTTGGTCCGGGACACAGTGGGTGAATAACACAAATGAGGTTTGTTTCTCTTCAAATCACCCGGCGTACGCTAACTTTCACCTAGCTTACATATTTCAACGTGACCATCAATTCAACTGAGCCTATATTCTTCTACTGCGCGGCACCAAAATCTTGCACAGACCAGCATATGGTTGGTGTCATCAATCCCAACTCGACACAAACGCTCGCGTCGCAAGTACATGCCGCAGCACAAGCAGACTTTCAAATAGAACCTGGTCAACCAATACCTCCCGAAGCATCGTCAATTCTCTCCAATCCGTTAACGCCAACTAGTACTTCCGCACCTGATAATGGTAGCAGTGGAGGAGGTGGCCACGCACTATCTACAGGCGCCATTGTTGGTATAGCAGTCGGAGGTGCCGCCTTCCTGATTCTTTGCGCCGCGCTCTTCTTCTTCGTCGGCCGCTCCAAGACTCTCAAGGAAACGATCAGACGCCAAGATGCTACGAACAACCCCCATGACCCACATATGAGCCAGCAATACGGCTCAAACTACGGTGACGGTGGACTTGCATCACCTGGATTCCAGCAAGCGGGTTCTGGCTATGCTACGCCGCCGCCAGGACAATATGCTGATCATAGATTCGGCTCTCCGCCACCACCGCAGTATGGACAACATAGTGTGGGGGAGCAATATCCGAGCGGATGGACGAGCCCGGGACCGCACCATGGACATTTGAGCACAATGAGCAGTATGAGTGGAATGAGTCAACAACAGTAAGTATCACCAAGCGACCGCTACGATCATTCTGCATGGGGAGAAGTGATGAGTCTCTGTCAGGTGGAGACTTAAAAACAACGCTTACAATATCTATAGACTTGATCAAATAAAACACGCACAAATGAACACGCAGCCGGTAGTGGCAGAATTAAATAGTCCGCCGATGGGACAACAAGGTTTCTCGGCCGAACTAGAGGCACCCAATCGAGACAAAACGGGGAGGTGAATGGGTTGAGTGTGTTTTGTTTCAGTAAATGGTTTTCGGGAAGATGTGGGATACCTTTTCTGGAGTATTGGGAGGCGTTTCGGCTTACTTTCACTATACACCTTGATACGATGAAGGTCGCCATGTTTCTCTAGGCACCCTGCATACCATAGTAACACTACCGAATAATTTTATACCATACAATACTTGAGTACCCCCCAGGCTAGCCTATGTTGTAAAGTATAACACAGGATACGTAGTCTTGTGCACAGCAGGTGGCAGGTGCTACACTCTGAAGAGCTGACGCGTTGCACTGGAAGAGAACTCAGCGAGTTTGACCGATGAAATGCGTGGTAGTTCTGGTTTAGGGAAGAGATTTCGTGAGACAGTCGAGGCGGGGGACGACTTGGAGTATGATAGATGCTTGACTTGATCGCCGCTTCGGAGTCACCATGATGCACAGTAGCAGCTGATCGATCACAAATACGTTGAAAAACCGGTGATACTGCAACTATCCCGATGCAGTACACGATAGCACAGCGTGTTTGCTTGGTCCAGACGGCCGTATGTATACGCATCGGCCCTTCTTAGTCAAAGGTCACCGAGGGGACGGACCGGCATCTAGACGTCGTCGAGTGAGAGGGTGGTATTGACCAACGTGCTTCGGCTACGTGCGGCTAGCGGCAGTTCCACTATCAGGGTCTCTAGTGCTAGGGCTATCGCGGATTCGCGGACAGATAACAGAAGTGCCGCGGATTAGCTAATGAGGCTGAACGTCTATATGTCGTCACTGCTGACGGTGAAATCGTGCAGTGAAGGAGATATAGTCGCTAGGTAGACAGGATACTTGAGACACATCAAGGTCATGGTTTGGTGATATACAGGTTGAAAGACAGTGGTAGGGGACGAACAAGGTCCTGCAGGTGGCTTCATAATGGTTCGGTCAAGATGGACCGGTAGGCCAGTCGCAGTACAAGCACACAAAGCAAAATCTGTGTCAACGTTTGAGACTAGCGCGGGCGGAAGCTAAAGATTCAGGTTCGTCATTTTTCTGGAATCTGGAATGGCCGGCCAGGAGACATGCTCTCCATATTGATATGTTGGGCTTAGCCACGGTCTGATTAGTGGTGGGCTGGTCCGGCGTCGAATGACGGGCAGCATGTAGGCGCAGACATTGAGGGGATTGCGGTGAGAATTACTCATTCTCATGCAGAATTGGCAAAAAGCGGACAGAGGCACAGCCTAATATCTGGTCTATCGAGCCAGCGACTGATGCAAGGCTTGCAATGCAATGTCAGCCTACTGAAATCCCCGGACGTCACACGTGGTGTGCCGGGCGCTGATAGGTATCGTCTTTGGCCAGCCAAGCCCTCGCTCACAAGGAAGACCGGCATCGCAGCCCTCCACACTCGCCAGATGAAGCCTCTTCCGCGCCTGGCTTGGATGGTTCCCTCCTTCTCCACGCCGCTGCCAGAAATACCGTGAAAGTAGCCAGGCTTGACTATGATGCGCATTGCGGTTGCCCGATATTGTCAACTTCCTCCACCCTAGGCACCGCTACCGGCCCTCGACATGATCACATCCTCGCCCACGATATCGCAACCTCCCTCGCCGAGCACTACCTTTCACACGCCCAGCCATCGCCCATACCATGCCTCGAGACGCACGTCGACATCCTCGCCCCGCTTTGCCGTGACCACAGCAGCAGCACGACGATTTGACGCGCCGTCCAACTCTGCGCCGTCGCCTGTGCCCACGGTTGCGTCTTCGCCCCAGGGTCCGAAGAGGAGCTACGTCGACAGTGGCACCCAATTCGTGTCTTCGCCTCAGGGTCAGAAGAAAAGCTACGTCGACAGCGGCACCCAATACACCCCCGGCCTGTCCCCCACCAATCGACCCGTCAGCCACATCAACCTCACGACCAGCCACGGAGACGGTGACGGCAACGGCGACGGTGCCCAAACGAACGCCATCCCGGCTCCCTTGAGCGCTGCTGCCATTGCGTCTGAAGCGCGGGGGATTGCCTCCGCCGCGCCTGTCGTCACGGAGCCCCCAGAGCCTCAATTGCGGGTGACACCGCAGCCTGCTACGCCCGCGCAGAATGCACAATCCCAGAGTCGGCGCACGTCGCATGAGAGCACGCGCTCGGCGGTAGAATCGGCTGGAGTCACGAGAGAGGCAAGCACTGTCTTGCAGGTGCCTGCCTCGCCGGCGAAGAGAGCCCGGCCGGAAGAGCCGAGCGTCAAAGTTATGCCCCTCCAGTACGAGACGTGTGACGTTAAAGATCTCGGCATCCTCATATCTGATATGCTTATGGAGTTGGTACGGCTCAACGATGGGTATCCGCTGCGGGATGGAACACTCACTAGGTTCCATTCGAGGTGAGTGCAGCCCAAGAATGACTGAAAGAGCGCTTGCTGACCATGACGCCTTACAGAGCCCCACCAGGGATTTCTGTTCGCGACTACCTCTCTCGTCTCATAGTGCACGCTACACTGTCTCCACCAATTCTCCTCTCCATGGTCTTCTACGTCGACAAGCTGTGCGCCATGTACCCCGCTTTCACAATCAGCAGCCTCACCGTCCATCGCTTCCTGATAACGGCGGCTACGGTCGCGGCCAAAGGCTTGAGTGATAGTTTCTGGACCAATAGTCTGTATGCAAGAGTTGGAGGTGTCAGTGTCCGCGAGCTGGCGCTGTTGGAGCTTGAGTTCTTGAGGAGGTTGGAATGGCGGATAGTCCCCAAACCAGAAGTGCTTGTGGACTACTACAAAGGCTTGGTGGACCGCGGGCCAGGATACGTCATGGAGAAGGAGAAAGAGAAGGAGCAGGAAAGAGGCCCATCTGTCGACTCAGCCCAGGTCCTCTCGGCGACCGGAATCCACACAAATCAATCGGGCGTATAGATGGCAGGCGTACAGCGGCAGAGGGGTCATTGTTTCGCGTCTCATAACCGCTTTACGATGCCTATACAAATGCCACTAACAACTTGTTTTGTTGATACCACCATCACTGTGGATCGGGGACCGTATACTTGCAAGCCACGTTATATGTCTCCAATACGTAGCCACCCCGTGGTTGCGTCTGTATGGAAATCTGCAAAGAAGAACGACTGTTGTGCGGTGAGCTGGCCAACATGACTCGGCAAGCAAAGGATTTGACAGTGTCGGCCAACGGGGGCACTCAACGAGCTGCACAAGACAGGATTTTACACGATTGGGGGGGCTCGCGTCACCAAAGAGGGCAACGACAGGCATGCTTTGTATGCCAACACCACTGTTCGTCATTTCGGCGCTGCCAGCAGCCCCTGGCATCGTCCAGAGCGAGATTCGGCATTGACACGAAGATGCGGCAGGATGCTGCATCTGCAAGAGCGCGGGTCCCGCATGTACTGTACATGCGAGCAGAGTCGATGTCAGCGCGCAGGTGCATGCGCTGCAGGATGGAATTGAGTAGCAGTTCTATTGGTTAGATAGTAAGAATAGCGGAATAAAAGACGCCGTTAAACCGAAATGCTGCTGTCTTGTGTAGAGCACCTGGCGAGGGGATGGCACCTGAGTGATGAAGCCGCTAAGAGCATGCCGTGGGTAACGTGGACGAGTAAGAGTTGGCTTAGCAGGCATACCCTAGTCGATGCGTGCACTGCTTCCAGAATGAGGCTAACTACTCCACCTTCTATGGCCGTCTTTACGTGCTATCGAGCCATGTCCGCTGCGACGACGGAGGTATTCACTGAAGAAGTGAGGGCGTAGGGAGGGTCGTTGACGATATGCCATCCCTCTGTCAACGACATCGTTTGAGCGACCCTGACCCAGCATTTGGAAGTGACTTGAAACCATCTCTCCTCTGTTCCCCCACCCCCGCTACCTTCTCCGCGCGTCTTCCCTGACGAAACCGCACTTGAGAGGTCTTGTGCCTGCGCTTACCTCGACGCCTTCGCGATTGAGACGTGATATCCACTATAGCCCGCGGTAGACGCGTCTTGCTTCCGGACGGCAGCAGGGCAGTACTATGAGGGTAAGTTGGTAGTTGTCAGGAGAGCACACGAATTGCTTATCCGCCATGTGTCTCGCTTGTTACAGTTTCACTTGTCCGTCTCGTCAGGAACACTCGGCGCGTGCTCGCCTTGCTTGTCGACAACCTCGCGACATGCTCCTGGGCCACCTCACAATCAACCCGCCACTAACTTGCAGCAGAGATCAAGGTAACCTCACCAACAAAGAGTGCTATGCGTAAGAGATGAACTCGGAATTCGCCCGCTGGGATGTTGGCAAGCACCAATACGACAGACAATGGGACGCGCGACTGCCTGAAGCACATGCACCGCCCTGCGCACTCCCGTATGCCTTTCCCGAGCCCTTTCCCCAGCTCTCGAATGGCTTTCAGCAACTGCAACTGGGCAAGGCCCCGCGAACACGAACCACGCCTGTCGTCTCGCGCACACGCATCTCGAGACATGGCTCGCAGCCGAACCCTCCTCCCACACGACCCTCGTCTAGTGGGGGCGAAGGCAACATGATCCCATACCACAACCCTACGCATACACGTCGATCCGAGTCCTACTCACACCCCTCCCCCCTCGACGACTTCCGCAAATCAAGACGATGGCCACCGAAAGGCTACAGATCCGAGGACGCATTGCAGCCGGCAGAGGCAGAGGACCTGATATGTGCTGGAGCCTCGTCATTCAAGGGATACTCGGATGCGATAGCGAATGCGCCCGCTGGGTACAATCGCTTCTATGCCGTCATGGATGCCGAACATCAGAGTCGAACAGACCGCGCGCCATTCCAGCAACAGGCATATCGCGACATCTCGCTCAACATGACAGGCTCATCCGAAAGCCAGTTTCCATGGTTGGCTCATGAATACCCTTGCATGGCTTACGCATTCGGAAAGAGTGCTGGGACCACTACACTCAATTACTGGGTTGGCAAATCTGGCAGTAGCCATGCTCCAATGCAATATATTGGCGAGGAGAAGCCGCGCAAGATCAAGCTCCTACAGATATTGGACCGGTTACAGAAGCTAGAGAGTGGACTCAATGAAGATGTCAGTCTACAGCCATGTGCACGGTCTTTATGGTTCACATGTCCCTAACTTTTGCTCTGACAGGACCCCGAGGAGTTGTATCACTACTTGTACGGAACGCTCATTGAAGACCCCGAACGATATGACGAGGAACGCCGTCATATTGGGATTGAACAGCAGATTACAGATCTCATCACAGTACTAAGTGATCCGCAGTGGATAGACTTTTCGCTGCCCAAGAACCAAGTTGTCGCAAAGTTCTTTGACTCGGATGATCAGCGAAAGAAGCAAGACTTCTTCCACCAATTGCTGCTCTCTGTGGAACTATATCTCAGGATTCATTCCAAGAACCATACGGACAAGGCGAAACGTAAGCTGATAATGCATTTGCCTCCAAGGATCACTTGGGACCTAGCTGTTGCGCAGCGCTGGCTCGAAAATATGGAGATTACAAAGACACGGACCTCGTCCACTCAAAGCACCTTTAGTTTTGAATTGAAGAGCAAGAACAGGCAAATTGAAGCATTGAGGATATTCGCTGCGACGCTCAAGTGGCCTAACATGGACGAGATCGAGTACGTTCTAGAAGAATCAGACGATAAAGAGAAGGCGCTCGAGGACCGATCTGCGGACGCAATGTCCTGGTTTTCTGGTATCATCTTACCAGGCCGGACTCTCCCATGGCTCATTATGAACAGTCTGATCGACTGTGATCGGGATACTGGTGTTGCACTCAAGTATTTAACGCACATGCACCAAGCATCTGGATTTCAGTACCGAGCAAATACTTACTGGTCTTCGCAATGTATTGTTGGAAAAGTACTGGGAGCTGCACGTGGCGTGAAGCAGATCGCGGGATGGATAGGGCCTTGCATCTATACTCCGGACCTCAAGCGGACTGAGTCTGTAAAAGTCAGGCAACAAGAGTCCCCAGACCCTATCTTGGTAGAAAAAGATGTCGTCACTATGGACGTGCGTACCAATCCTCTAGGCCCGATAGAAGAGGACGCCGATTACCCTGTTGATGACTACGAAGTACCCATGCCGGATACCGAGGACGTCACAGATCTGATTCGGATGGAGAAACTTCGCTTCGTACCCGTCAAGAATCAATCAGAAGGCACTAGACATGCCACTGGCCCTCCAGTGGTCTTTGATGCGGCTATCTCATTTGCATGTGGCGGGGAGAGCTGGCCGATGAAGCTGCGATACGATGTCAACTTCATCAATGCTTTCCCGTGCCATCAAGGTCCCCATGGTACGTTTTTTACATGCAGTAATTGACTAAACAAGTTCTAATCTTTCTAGTGCTCTTCTATGACTACGCCTACAAAGCCATCAAGATTGATGATGGTCTCGTAGACATCAAGGACTGGGGTTACCAATCGGGCCGCACACCACGCCCAACTTCGTCCAAATCTTCGCCGGGCAAAAAAGCCTTAGCATTACGTGATGAGCTGCAAAAGCACACTGCTCACGAACAGGTCACGAATGTACTTGCCATCGAGGCCCTCGGTGTCAGCGATAACGAGGTCTTCGCGAGAGCTTGGTGCGCACATCATGGCCACAGCGCCATTGTAGCGAACATCAAGGAGACTTGCATGGCCTGTGCAATACGGGAAGCGTATGCGGCATGTGTCTCGGTTGTCATTCTTACTGAGGGGGGTATCGTAAAGGAAAACGATACTGAGGTTTACGGGTATAGATGAAGACTACACCAGGTTAAACTTGGCCCATGCACTGATCTCTTGGGCGGCATGCATTTGCATGGTATGCGTCTTTGCTCCGGCATTGTTCCGTTCCACGGACAGATGACTTTCCTTTGTTTTTTTTTGTTCCTGGACTGGCATAGGGATGAGGTTGGTGGGTTGGGAGACAGGCATAATTACGACTGTAACGGTACTTGGGTGATTGGGGAACTGGCTATGTAGTCATGTGTCACGAATATATGTCCTAGCATGTGTACAACATTTCATGATGTCTTCGAGATTCGCGATAACTAGATGTGTACACCTAACAATGATGTGAGGTGGCCCATGAAGTTCTACAAGTGGGAGTAGTAGATATTTATAGGCGTGTCTAGTGCTTACAGTGTTCTTTGTACACTAGTATGTCACCCGGGTGGTAGCCAGTGGTGATGGGCTCGTCACGTGGTGATAACGTTATCGCGGCTGCTCTGACGTTGCGCCGACAGGCGCGGCTATCTCCATGTCAAACTTCGCGACCATAGCCACGTACATGCTGCAAGACTATGCAACCAAGTCGGTATTACCTACAGACCCAACATCTCACCTGAGAGACACTTGAAGTTTGCCACCTGAATGCAGTGCAGGAAGTGACTGATACGCCATCGCGCCTTCCCCCCCGCAATTCCCGGCCTTGAAGCTGCTGTTACCTTCCATTGCGCCTACCGTCATTGACAAAGGCTTGTGCACCCAAAACTGAACCTCTTCGCCTGCACGACGACCATTAATCTGCGTCAGTCGGTTGTAGCACCGACCCATCACCAATCACCCGCTCGCTTTCCGTCTGCGCCATGGGCCGGTCAACGATCCCCCCGGCGCTCAATGAGCTCTCGAATCCCAGCACACCCGAAGCACAGGTTGCCGCGCTACAGAGCCTTAAGAACGAGATAGTCGGACATGAGCAGAGGAAGGAGCTGGCAGTGACACATGGTGTTGTGAAACCGCTCGCAGGATTGCTACGAGCGGAAGCGAGGAAAGGCGGCAAGAGAAGAAGGAACAATGCCACAAACGGACACGGCTCGAGTCTCTTCAGTGAGACTAGGAGGGGCATGGAGGAATGGACCACCGAGGACGAGCTGAGGTTCCAGGCCACACTCGTCGTTGGCAGTCTTGCGAATGGTGAGCGCGCAACGTCCAAGACTTCTGCGTGGAAACGTGTTAGCTAATGCATGAGACATATAGGCGGTCCGGCATTCGTTGCACCATTGCTGGCCGGCGACGTACTATCCCCATTACTAGAAGCGCTGCGACCGAGCGAAACGCCCTCGAAGCTCGTCACCACAGCCCTCAAGACGCTCAATCAGATTGTCGACGCCGCTGTCCAGGAGAAGCCTTGGCTCGACATGTCAGACTCCTCTTCAAGATCTTCCCTCGCCTTTGCTTTCAACGAGTCGATATACACCCGGTCGGTCATTGAGAGTCTTGCCGAAATACTAGCACAGCCGGCAGGGACGTCAAAGGCCAACCAGCAGATAGAATCAGCAGTACGTCTCATAATGAAGACTTGTCAAGAAGATAGTCATAAGAAGATGCTGGTGGACGCGGGCATACTGGATCTCTTGGCTGAAAAACTTGCTGCTGTCGCTGCAATGGACGATCGCATACCCATAACTGAGGCCAAGCAATCACATTACGAGCAGCTCCCTCGTACCTGCTTATCTGATATTATGGAAACCATATCAGCCATCATCAGGGACTCGCATTTCTACACGGCACGCTTCCTCTATTCACAACCAATACAGCAACTCTTCGGGTGGCCGAAAGAACGCGCAACAGCAAACTTTGACCAAAGCAGTGCGTCACAAACACCGTCATGGGAGAAGCTTATACCGCGAGTACAGACAATGGCCAGCAAATCAGATCCGTATATCAAACAATGGCCAGCTCTTGGTGCTTACCCTTCTGCAACAGGAGACAGCTACTCCCGGCTGGAGTCGCAGCAGCCCACTTCAAGTCGGAGCGTCATCACAGATGAATCTGAGTCTCCGCTATTCATATGGCTGATGTATGTAGCGCGTCGGGGCGAAGGTAGAGAGAGGTTGTCTGCCTGTTGGCTACTAGCGTTGCTGAAGAAATTCGGTGACCGATGGCCTCTCAACGACCCATCAAAGACAACACGAGAGCGGCACTTTTCGTATCTGATCATTCCGTTGGTCGAGAAGATGATTGAGGATTCAAGTCCAACGTCGGATCAGGTGAAGAAGGCTCATAACCTGAGCCCAGCGGCAAGGGAGGAACTGCGTTTCGTTTTAGAGCGCTCACCTGTGGTTCTTGCAGAGCTTGTTGCAGGCAATAAGTCGCTGCAGACAGCTGCAGTTCATGCTCGAACCCTACCCACGCTCATCCAAATCCTTAAGAAGTCGTTCGATATACCCACAACATCATCTAAACCTCTCTGGCAGCCGAAATCCGCATCTCACGAGGTAAAAGACTCCGCGATCGACCCTGCATCTTCGACCCTTGGGCGATCAGGACTTAACCCAGATCTATTACATGCATTCAGATACCGGGAGAGCGTTCTTCTCGCACTAGCGGCGATAGCCGGTGACCAAGATTCGTTGCGGAAGATGGTAATCGAGATGGGCGCGGCAACGCACATCATCGAAGCACTAGTTCCGTACAACGAAAACAGCGAGCAGGGTGCGTCTTCTTCAGCAAAGGATGGCAACCCCGACCCCGTACTCATTGCTGCCTGTAAAGTCACGCGGTCACTATCAAGATCAGTCAGTGTGCTCAGGACGAGCCTCATCGATCATGGCGTTGCACAGCCCATCTTTGAGCTTTTGACACATCCCAATGTCAAAGTACAGATTGCAGCTACTGAAGTCATCACTAACCTGGTCTTGGACGTGTCACCCATGCGAACGGTAAGTACAGCAATGACAGCCTAATCTTTCGCAAGCTAATATTGTCTAGGAGATTCTCGAGTCTGGAGTGCTGGGCACGTTGTGCGAGCAATGTCGATCGGCCAACTTTGACCTCCGATTTGGCAGTCTTTGGGCTTTGAAACATCTCTGCCTCGGGCTGCCTCATGCGATGAAAATTCAATGTTTGGACGAGCTCGGCGTGGGCTGGTTGGTACAAGTGCTAAATGGGGAGCCATCCAAACCAGCCATGGGCACACCCAACGCAGCTGGGGAGCAGGTTGATATTCTAAACGCAGTTGATGAGCCTCGTATGGATGTGGATGAAGAGGCCTCTTCTGAAGACGATGATGCAATGACTGAAAGCATACCATCCATGCGCCGGCACCCGCGTTCCGGTTCACGCTACACAAGTGCAACAAATATCCGCGATCGTTTGCAACAGATAAAGAATGATGAGCAGGATAATCGACTGAACGGAGAGCGCGACGATATTCGCATACAGGAACAAGCTCTAGATTTTATCCGGAACTTTGTCTCGGAAGATAAAGCTTCTGGCGAGATGATTGATCACCTCCTCAAGACTTTCGGACACAGCCGGTTCTTTGAACTTCTTGATGCTAAGATCCGACCGAAGAACTCTTCCATGTCATCACAATCACAAGCCAGTCCTGGCACACCCAGCTACTGGCTGAGCAACAGCCACCGCACAACTTTCACACAACCTTCGAATAACCTCGCGCAACCCAATTGGGCCGCCTACCCTTCCACTGAACTTATATTGGCAACTATCTACATCCTTGTGCACCTTGCCAACGGCCGCCCACAACATCGCTCGCTCCTAATCTCTCAAACTACACTGATGCAACATGTTCTCCCGCTTTTTTCACATCCACGCCGAGATGTCCGCGTAGCTTGTGCATGGATGCTACACAATCTTGTGTGGATAGAAGACCACACCGATGAAGCAGCAACAAGAGAACGTGCAATGAGCCTGAGACAACTCGGCTTCGAGGAAGGCGCAAAGCAACTAGGTCGCGATATGGACCTTGATGTCAAACAACGGGCCATTGTTAGTATCGAGCAATTCGACAAGTTGCTCAATGGCGGCCACGGTCGGAGTGGCTTCGCTAGTCCCGGTGGTTATGGTGGTGGTGATGGTGGTGGTGTTGGCGGGTTGGGAGGAATGAGCGGTAGACTGGGTGGAATGCCTGGATGGAGGAACGACTCTCGGGGCTGATGGAATTTGTACTGATGCATTTTCTGGCGCGTTAATGTTTGCATCAGCGTGGGTATTTGTAACGGTATACGGTCGAGCGATGGAAATTGCTAATATTCGGATTTGATCTGAATGAATGAGAGGGCGTGGCGGATACATCAATGAATCCTGCTTCTTCGTATGCGGTTGCTGTGTTGTCGCAGGCTGTTTACTGCGTCCTTAATGTCGTGGCAAGACTTGGGATCTTGTAGATAGATCGAAGATATGCATGGCGGCCGAGATTTTGATATAACCCACTGTATTAAAAGCATGTGGGAATGAATCGTATGTAGTTCTAGCGCCCAAAATCCTTGAGGAACAGTGTCATGAGATACACACCCTCTCTAGCAACATCTTACACTCACATAACATGGCCTCCCCGCGCTTAGAATTTTCGGGCTGCCGCATATATAAACTGTTCTTTTCTCTCTTCTCTCCTCTTCTCCTATACTCTACACTTCTTTCTGAAAAGCCTATAGTTTCTAAAACTTGGACAACATCGGAAATGTCTTTCTTTCCACTTCTTGAAAATAAAAAATGTTTGGATAGGAAGGAATGTTTGTTTTCATACTTTCTAAACAAAGCGTCGCAAAACGTATGTGGCTATTTGCGGTTCCTAAAAAAATGGAGTCGCTATACCTATGTATTCCTTTGTAGTTTCTAAAACTCAAACATAAGCACAGATGTGCTTCTTCCTATTTCTAAAAATCCGCAATGGTATCACAACATGTGTTCCTTCCCGTTTCTGAAAATCCGTCCTTATATATTTAAATGTGTTTCCTTCCTGTTTTTAAAAAATGTCACTTCAATCTCAAAATGTGTTTCTTTCCGACTTTAAATTGGTATATCCTAAAAAAGAATGGTTCTGCCTTTCTCCTCCTTTCTTGTTCCTTAAAATCCCTCGAAATTCCCTAGTTTACCGTTTGAAAAATCAAAAGTTGTGAGCCACAGATTTCATAACTGCGGCTTTCTGTGGTTTCCGAAAAAAGTGTTCTGTGGTTTCGAAACTGCTTGAAAATCAACTTAAGAAGAGACTATGGCTGTGGCTTTCTGTTTTTTTCTCTAAAAGAGCCATGTTGTACGGTATTAAAAGACGCATCCGATAGCGTTATGTGTAACTGCGGATTTCTGCGGATTTCTAGACACGTGGTTTATATAAGACCGAGGATAAAAATCGCGCACTGAATAGCTATATGAGTGTGGCTTTCACTGGTTTTCTAGAAATTCATCTATAATGGGATCTGAATTACTTGAAAAGACTAGTTAACACGAACTTACGGGTGCTGTTCCCTGGATTTTTCTAAACACCTGATTTCTATGAAACCGATAAATTCGCTTTCATCACGCTAATGGGTGTGATTCTCTCTGTGTTTCTAAAAAAATTCTTTTGTACGGTATTTGAAATACTTGAAAATTCAGAGAAGTTTAGATATGGGTGTGGCTTTTCGGGAATTCCCCCGCACCTGGTTCCATGATACTGTGGATAGAAAATCATCGATAGACTCGTCACATGCTGCGGTTCTCTCTGGTTTTCTGAAAAGAAAAAAGCCACATTCATTGATGTTCAAAATATTTCAAAATGTCAAAGCATATCGAGGTATGGGTGCTGCTTCCTGGAGGTTTCTATGTATTATTATTTTTTACGAAGGAGGCTAAAATCTACATAAAGCCTCTGTATGACTGACTGCGGCTTTGCTGGGGTTCCTGAAATCATTCGGTGATATTTGAAACAACGTGGTTGGCAAGCGAGTCGGTCAGACAAGCGAGTCGGTCACCCCACCAACTTTAATCACCTACTCTATCTCAACACATAATGCCTCCACGCCGCGCTCCTCTTGTGCCTTCAAATGAAGCAGATATTCAGCTTGCTCTCTTATCTATAGATTCTGCCCAAATTCAGAGTACGCGACGCGCTGCTACAGTCTTCGATATCCCAAAATCAACCCTAATTGACCGGCGCGCTGGAAAGCGCGCGCGACGCGATTGCCAGCCTAACTCAAGGAAGCTTACCCAGAGAGAAGAGGAGGTGATTGTTAGCTATATACTTCATCTAGATCAGCGCGGGTTTGCGCCTACCTACGCAGCTGCACGCGATATGGCTGATAAGCTGCTGGCTGCGCGCGGCGCTGGCCAGGTTGGGCAGAAGTGGCCAGCCAACTTTGTCAAGCGGACAGATAGTCTTCGGACGTGTTTCAACCGAGCGTACGATAGGCAGAGAGCTCTCTGTGAGAATCCAGCCCTTATTAGAAGCTGGTTTGAGCTTATAGAGAAGACAAAGGCTGAGCTTGGTATCTGCGATGAGGATATATACAACTTTGATGAAGCTGGCTTTATGATGGGCAAGATTACAACGCAGCTAGTTATAACAGGAGCAGAGAGGAGAGGCAGGCCGAAGACTCTTCAGCCAGGCAATCGCGAGTGGGTAACGCTGATCGCTGCTATCAGCGCTGCTGGCTGGTCAGTCCCACCGTTCCTCATCTTCGCTGGCCAGTACCACCTATTAGCCTGGTACGAGGAAGCTGAGATCCCACGCGACTGGGCAATCGCAGTCAGCGACAATGGCTGGACAAATAATGAGCTTGGAGTTGAGTGGCTAAAGCACTTCAACGCTCACACGCAGGCTCGTACTATAGGCGCGCGTCGCCTGCTTATTATTGATGGCCATAAGAGCCACCAATCTCTAGCGTTCTAGGAGCTCTGCAAGGAGAACAATATCTATACGCTCTGTATGCCTCCTCACTCATCTCACCTACTCCAGCCACTTGATGTTGGCTGCTTCTCGCCATTGAAGCGCGCGTACAGCCGTGAGGTGGAGAGCCTCATGCGCAACCACATCAACCACATCACCAAGCTAGAGTTTCTGCCAGCATTCAAGATAGCATTTGATCAAGCGTTCACGCCAGCCAACATCTGCTCAGCCTTCCGCGGCGCAGGCCTTGTTCCTCTACAACCAGAGGCTGTTCTATCAAAGCTAGATGTACAGCTGCGTACACCTACTCCTCCAGCAGCAGCTCTGCCAGAGGCTCCCTGGGTAGCTCAAACGCCGAGCAACGCGCGTGAGCTTGAAGCTCAGTCAAGCCTAATACGTGAGCGCGTGCGCCAGCACAAGAGCTCATCACCAGCATCAATTATTGAGGCAATTGACCAGCTGAAGAAGGGCGCTGAGGTGATAATGCTCTCTGCTGAGCTAATGCGCGATCGGATCTCCAGTCTTGAGAAGGCTAACAGCGCAGCCTCAGCGCGTAGGCGGCGCTCTAAAAGGCGTATACAGAAGCACGGAGTACTTATAAAAGGAACTGGAGAGGATATACTAGCTCAAAATGAGGCTGACCAGCAGATTGCTCATGAAGAGCGTCGAGGAGGAGCGCGATCAGGCCTCAGCCAGCGCGCTCAAAGGCGCTGCACTAGATGCAAAGAGACCGGGCACAACTCGCGCACATGCAACACTAATACTATTAATATAGAGTAGTCTACTATATCAATATCTAGCAATAATATTATCGTGTTGTTGAGATATATCGCTTTAAAGTTGCAAAAGTTGGTGGGGTGACCGACTCGCTTGTCTGACCGACTCGCTTGCCAACCACGTTACTTGAAATATGGAAAAGACTTTGGAATGAGGGTTGTTTCCTATAGTTTTCCAAGTCTCTGGTTCCGTTAAAAAACACTTGCTATCCAAGGGTGACTATGGCTCTTCCTAGTTTCCCGAAATCTTACATTCTGTGCTATTTGAGAAACTTGAAACGACAGTTGGACAGCTGCATGACGCGGCTTTTTGTGGTTTTTCCAACACCTATTTTCTATAAGACCGGGGATAAAATCTTGTACACATCAGAGCCATGGCTGCGGTTTCTGGTTTCCCAAACATTCCATCTTCTATACTACTGAAAATACTTAAAAAAGCTACAACCGACGTGTTTTATGACTGTGGTGCTCTGGTGGTGTGCGCCTACTAAAAAAATCACCGACGTGTACTATATGACTTTTCCCGCTTCTGCTCGGGGGAGTATAGAATATACATACGCGGTTCTGATGGCGTTGAGTCCTCTCTTCTGGACACATTGGAGCTCATCTAATCATCAAAATGTTTTGGAACGTTTTAAAAAGGTTATCTTCCTTGAGTATGTTGGAAGTACTGAGTCAGTGTGGTGTATATAAAGCTTCTTCTGCTATTCTTCCTCCCTTCCTTCTTTCCTCACACACACAAAGTTCTACTTTCTTACTTTCTCAAAAAGCTGCCGAAAAACTATGGATGTAGCTGCCTTCCTTAAAATTACTCATAGACATCCTGATGTTCCTGCCCTTTCCTAAAAGCTTATGGAAAAGATGCAGAAGTGTCTGCCTTTCTCGGAATTATCATCGACTTCCTGGATGTTCCTACCTTTCTCCAAAGTACCTTTCCAAGTCTATATATCCTAGTCTTCCTTAAACGCTTTGTGGAGATATTAATGTCCCTGTCTTCTTCTAAAAAACTATACGCAAAATCTCCTTAATACCCCTGACTTTCTCATAGTCTACCTATACCTTTACATGTCTCTATCTTTCGAAAAGCCCTCTACAACCCTCATCTCTCTCCCTCTCCCTCTCTCTCCTTCTTAAAATCCTGACATATCTGTCTATGTCTGCGTCCTCTCCCTCCCTCTAAAAAACGGCTTGCTCCTCCTTCATGTTCTGGGCCTTTCCCCCTCTCCCCTCTATATCTTCAAACTTCTAAAAATTCAACGTGCGTTCCCCGACTAAAAAACTATGGACGTTCTCTGAACATATAAAATTCTTAAAATCACTGCCGTTCCCTCTCTATCTCTATGGGTTCAAATGGCCCTTATTCTGCCGGATGAGACTTTGTGGGGGTAAAATAGTCACAAACAATGCTCATGTTGTGTGCAAAGCAGCAGAATTATTTGAAAAAAAAGGTTACCAGAAGCTATGATGGAGAGTGGTCGAGCCTGTACAAAACATACACGTGATGATTGAAACGAGGTCCTACCGGGGGTATATAAAGTCTGTCTGCTCTTTCTACTTTTCTTCTTTCTCTGTATATAAAAAGTGTGGTTTCTCTAAAATCTCGCTGAAAGTAGCGTGTCTGTGACCTACTCAAAAGAACGGCAGCCAAGTTCGATGTTTGCGGTGTGGAGTCCCTGCACATATTTTTTGAAAATCATTGCTGTGTCCACAGAGTGAGATGTGGAGCATACATACAATAAGTTTTGAGGAGTATACCAAAAGATAGGCCCATGCATCCATCAAAAACAGTTAGCATGATCACAGCACAGCAGCAGTAGATGGATGATTCAAGAACATTCAAACAAGCATCATAGTCTTCATTCGTATATACATAAATCCTAACCTATACCCACTCCTTTGGCTTCTTCAAGACTTCCAATAACCGCTCTTCTCTGCTGCCCTTTTCCGGTGCGTGCATGTATTGCCACCTCGCGGTAAGGGGCAAGCTCATCAAAATACTCTCCACACGAGCACCTGGCGTGTTCAAACCAAACGCCGTTCCGCGGTCGTGCACGAGATTGAATTCGACGTAGCGTCCTCGTCGGATCTGCTGCCACTGCTTCATCTCATCCGTGTATGGCATATCCTTGCGCCTGTTGATGATAGGTAGGTATGAAGGGAGGAAGGCGGATAGGCAGTCTTGTACGAAAGAGAAGAGCTGTTCCTGGTCCTTCTCCGTTTCGTCCAAGTCGTCGAAGAAGATGCCGCCTACACCTCGTGTCTCGCCTCGGTGCTTGTTGCTGAAATATTCGTCGCACCACTTCTTGAAGCGTGGGTAGTATGCCTTGTCATGCTTGTCGCAAGCCTGCTTTATGGCGCCGTGGAAGAGTATCGCATCCTCGTCGTAGAGGTAGGAGGGTGTGAGATCGCAACCGCCGCCAAACCACCACGCATTTGTGTTTCCAAACTCGTCGGCTGTCTCGAAGTAGCGATAGTTTAGATGTACAGTCGGGGCGTTGGGGTTGTGAGGGTGGAGGACCATGGACAGGCCTGCGGCGAAGAACTCGAGGGAATCGACGTCTAGGTCTAGGGCTTTGTGATTCACACGCATCTTTTGTATAGCAGCGCGAGGCAGGCGACCGTATACGACTGAGGTGTTGACGCCGGCCTTTTCGAATACCTTGCCATCCTGTAGAATACAAGTGATGCCGCCCCCACCCTGTGGCCGTTGCCATGTGTCGATCTTGAATTTTGTGCCGTCCACCTTTTCTAGCTCGGCCACAATCTCCTTTTGATTCTGCTTTATGAACTGTTCCATGCGTAGTCGCATTGGCGATTGCTCAGACACACCATTCTCCCGCTTGAGCAGCGCATCTTTCTCGGCGATTGAGGGTCCTTCGGTCTTGATAGAGTCATCCGTCCACTGTAGGAGAATTAGAGTAATCTCTTAGAGGCATCTGGATGCGCCTACCATGGAGTATATCAGGGCACCGATAAAAGGCAGAAACATCAGCCGTATCCGGTTCGGCCATTTGCTCGGCGGGGGATTGCGCCATTCCTCCAGAGGATCTGGCGTTTCCTGCTTCTTAGCTGTAGGCAATTCTAACCTGCGGCTTTGTGAAGAGTGTAATTGCCGGCTGCGGATGTGACTTGGGCGCAAGGTCCGTTGCGGCGCATAGCTGTGGGGAAGCTCGAGAGCTCTGGAGATGCGGGAAGTTGGGCGAAAAGGACGCATGATGGGCAATTGCTCGTCACAAGGGACGAGATGCTGTGAAATAAACAAGAAGAAAAGCGGTGGTGTCTATATAATAATTCGGCGAGAGGAGCTAGAAAGTCAGACGGAGTTTGTCGGCCATCACACCATCGTGGCCGCATCATGGGCGGAGCTCCTCGGGAGCTTTAGCGGGCCTCAGTGTACCTGCATATGCAAACACGGCAAGTTAGTTAACCCTTAGCAAAGCAGTACATGAACGCTTCAGGTCAGGTGAGTGTCACAAGCATCATCATCCTTTGTCGTGAGCATATGTCGACTTGGATGCGTCTTGCAGTGCACGTTGACGTTGATGATACGTGCTTGATGGATATGTTCTAATACAGCTCCAAATCCCATGGAACGTGGACCATGTAGAAGCTTCGTATTCGGCGGGAAGAAACGGCCACGTCGTCTTGCAGGCAAAGCACTGCTATATGCGTAACGGTGCGAAAGCAACATCGAACGCATTCCGTCGTAGGCGGCCGGCATATCACTGCGAACATGCATGCATGCATCCCGAGGCACGGAAGCCTGTGCTCAAGGCAAGGCGGACCACGATATGTTAGTAATGCGCATAGGCAGCGGCATCGCGTCCTGGATGAGTCAACAGACGTCGAGGTCATGGGAACGGCAGTCGTGACCCATGGACTTGCGCCAACAGAGGCGGTCAGCACAACCATACAAAGGCGTCACTTTGAGCCCTTCACACACAAAGAGGGCGGTGCTAGATGGAGCATGACGAAATGGCATTGACTGCTACAGTGTCTCAAGGGCCCAGTGCGCCTGCCTGGCGCGTGAACTGGTAGTCTGTTTGGGTGAATTGCGTGGGTGGGTGAAGCGTTGGTTCCAGTTATGTAAGGCAGTACCGGTAGTGATTCGCCCCGCTCTGTTGCCTTAAACTCACCGCCGTCACCTCAGCATCCTACAACAACCGCTCTCACCCACTTTCAACTACACCACACACGCGCTTTACACCACACTCATATAACAACAACACCCTTATCAGCCTGTACACTCACCGTCAAGATGCGTTCCAAGTTCAAGGACGAGCACCCATTCGAGAAGCGCAAGGCCGAGGCGGAGCGCATTCGCCAAAAGTACAACGACCGCATTCCTGTACGTTCGCCCCCCAGCTCCAAGAGCTCCGTGCACGGCATCTAACAGCGCGCAGGTTATTTGCGAGAAGGTCGAGAAGTCGGACATTGCGACCATCGACAAGAAGAAGTACCTGGTCCCAGCCGACCTCACCGTCGGCCAGTTTGTCTACGTGATCCGCAAACGGATCAAGCTGTCGCCTGAGAAGGCCATCTTCATCTTCGTCGACGAGGTGTTGCCACCCACTGCCGCTCTCATGAGCTCGATATATGAGGAGCACAAGGACGAGGATGGCTTCCTGTACATTACGTACGTTACTTCCCCATGGCACTCCAAGACAGCTGCTGACATGACTACAGGTACTCGGGCGAGAACACATTTGGCGAGGCGCTCTAAGCTGCTCGCTCCATCCCGCTTTCCCTTATCTATCGGTTATCAAGGCCGCGGCGAACTCACGGGCGTTATCGGATTACGGATCTCCTTATTCTTCATTGCAACACTATCTCGGGCTAGGGTGACGGATAGTATTCACACGGATGGGCTGGTACGAGGGTCAACTCCCTGCACTCATACAGACAAGCACTACGAGTCGGGGAGGATCAAGCACAAGACTTTAGGAAGGCAAGCGCGATGCGCACCTGTCTGCATAGCACAAACCGAGGACAACGCGCGTGATTGGTCAGATAGGCACTTTGCACATGCGATACCTGCAGTTTGATTATTCCATTTCAACCCGAATGCAATACATCTAATCTGAGAAGACGCTCATCACATGCTTGCGACTGTGACGTGCTCGCTGTACCTCGTGAAGCCCAACCTGTACCTGACGAGGCAGCGTGACTTGCGGCTCACATCGGCCTCTGAAACTCATGACATCACTAGCCGATCTCGCATCTCCGCCCGTATCCAGAGCGCACACGTGCGATGTATTCAGACTGACTTGAATCACGCCTCAGACAAGGCTAGAAGCATTCTAGACATCACACCAGCTTCCTGTCTTAAACGCGCCTGCCTACGCCGTCCCCACGGCGGCCGGGGACGCGGTGGGGAAGCTCCAGCCGGGTTAGCAAGCACAGGCCACCAAGCATGCAGGTGCAGTGGATCGTCAACGGACGCCATCGTGAATAAGTTTATCGAGACTGCAGTGGCGTATTCACAGAGCCTCAAATCAACCGGTACTGGCATCTAGCCTCTTGAACTTCTGCAAAGATCACGTCCAAGAAACGCGTCATTGCATCACCTCTCAGCGACGACAAACTCGCACCTTGAGACTTTGCAAGACCCAGCCGCACAACCACAGCCATGGTCGTTCAGTACATAATATCAAAGTAAGAATTGCCCAAATATAGTGCTTCATATCATCATCTGAATGTTAAGACTCGCAATAGACGCCTAGACCCCCTTTTCGCAATCTCCATCGGTCTCGCCGCAGCCCTCACACGGATAAACCGCGAGGAAAAAGAAAAAGGAAGGAGCACACAAGAAACTCTGCATTTAGTCAAGAGGAGGTGGAACCTAGCATGGCAGGGAAATGAAGAGCAGGGGAAAGGCGAAGGCAAGAATTTGTGAGAGTGTTGGGTGGGATATGAGAGACGAGGTGGATGGATGATTGAATGAATGATACCCTTGATATGAAAAGTACATTAACTATCCTACAAGAACTGGGGATATCGGGAAGTTATACAAAGACAGAATGTACAAGTGTCTACCTCCAAGGGCCTCCCATACTCTGTTGGTATCCTCCACTTGTCATCGGGTTTGGCACGTACTCCCGTCCTTGTCCTTGTCCCATACTCATGCTCTGGACTGGGGCAGGAGCATATTGGCCCTGCTGTGGCATCTGATCTGACACCATTGGCACCTGTCCCGTATATTGCGCGCCCTGCTGTGGTATCTGCTGCGGCATCGGAGGTGGCATCTGGTGTTGCATGTTCTGAGGAGGCATTTGGGGTGGCATGTTCTGCGGCATCGGAGGTGGCATCTGGTGTTGTATGTTCTGAGGAGGTCCTGGCAAAGACGGCGCAGATGCAGGCGCACCCATCGTCTGCTGCGTACCCATACCAAACCCATAAGTACGATTAGTTTCCGGCATCAGCGCAGGAGTCGTAGCAACCGTAGTCTTTGCATCCTCAGGAAGCTCCAAAGCACATCCCCATGTCCCTTCCTTGAGTTTCTGCTTCACAAACTTGACTTTCTTAGCCACATCGCTCGGCATCTTGCCCTCGCTGCCGTCGATAGCCCACTCGCACGCCTTGACCACTGCTTTCCACATGCTCTTTTCCGCATCTCCCAAAACCGGGTTGCCTTTTTCCTGACGCACACGCTCGAGGACTGCCATCATGAGACCCTGGACGCGATTGGTAACCTTCTCCAGATCCTGACCGTGCTTTGGAACCAAAATATGAAAAGTTGCCGGACACGATGGCCGAATCTGGGCTTTAGCAAAGCCAATGCTTACAGGAGCAGCCGTATACCACTCCTGTGCCCCCGCCGACGCTGGTCCAACAGCCAATCTGGCAAAAGCTGGGATACCCACCCTCGACGACAGAAGGGCAAATGGACTATCTGCCAATTGAACCGTATGATGAATCGCCTCGTCTTCGCCCGCCGCCCTACACCTGCCCTTTTCATAATTCGTCTTATCCACACACCTGCTCGCCCACTGCTTCGCAGTACCCGCATCAAGATGCTTCTTCACCATCTTGACTGCCTGCTCCCCGTACACGTTCTCACTCGCAGCCCTGAGCCTAAAAGCAAAGGTAACAAGCTCATCCTGCGCCTTATGCAGATGTGGTCGCAGCAGCTCCCTAGGCAGGAATGTATTGATGTAGTAAGCGAAGAAGAACATATAAGTACCCAGGTACTCAAGTGTAATTTCCTGCGACCCGGTGTCCAGGAAAACCACTGGAATACCCAGTTTCTTCGCATATTGCTCCAGGCGCTCGACATGCGGTAGCGTGTTCGCACGTCCAGGCACAGACGGCTTGATCGAAGCGGTAAGATCCAGTGCATCCGTTACTGTGATGGCCGATAGCGAGTTTCGTAATGAGGATGTTGTGTTGTTGATCCATTGGAGTAGGAACCATATCACTGGACCTTGGTGCCAGACAATCTTCGCCTTCTCTTTTCTCTCACCAAACTTGCCCATCTTCAAAACCCGCTCCACAGCTGTATTCACCCTCTTCACGCACCGCTCCATCGCTTCAGCTTGTCCCTCGCAAATACTACTATCCCATCCCCTCACCACAACCACTTTTCCATACACCGCCACTGTGCCTTCCAAATGCTTCTTCCCGGACACACACGTCAGATAGCCGACTAACTCGCAGATACGCTGGAAGTTGTGCACGCCGCCACCAATGCTTTTCTCGTCGGCGAGGATTATCATGCCGCCTGCGGTGTTGGCGTTGGCAGTGCCATCCTTTTGTGAACGCACGCCTAAGTCGCAGAGGCTGGCGATGGTGGAAGTTAACTGCAGGAGCGCATCGAGGTCAGAAGAAGACTCCCAGATGTGCAACGAGGTGGGGGCGTTTATGGCGGACAGGGTGGCCTGCGAGGTTGCTGTGAAGGCGGACTTGTATTTGGAGGGGATGGATTGGATAGATTTGTTTAGGGTGGTGAGGTCGGTGGACCAAGGGCCGGTAAAGGATGTCATTTTGTCGTGGTTGTCGTGGTCGTGCTTGTTCTTGGGGGAACGGTGGGTATGTGATCGTGATCGTGAGCGGTGGTGGTGACGGTGGCTGTGAAGATGAGGAGAGGTAGATGGGCTATCACGTGGTTGCATGGGACGCGAGTGGGTGCGCACTTGTTCTGGGGAGTGCCGGGACAGTATACGATTGAGGAAGTTCATTAAAGGAACATAGGTGGGTAACCAGTCTACTTATCCATGGACGGGGAAAAGGCGGCGGCGAGTGATGGTTTGCCCACTGTGAATAGAACAGGTGTAGTTGTCGCAGATGTGAAGTACCTGAAGTTGATATGACGGAGAGAGCGTTTGCAAGTTAAACACGTGAGTATGAGGTGGACACGTCGCGGAGAAAGCGGAACACACTGACGACAGATGTACGTGACGAAAATCAGACAGCGGTGTATGACATGGCTGGAGAAAAGAAGCATCGTATTTGGCAGGGTGTGAAGAGAAGAGTATGATATGAAATAAACCATGGCATGTAGCCATCAAACCACCGGATGGTGCCTACTATTTCCCAAATTCCAAAGCAGCGAATAACCCCAGTGTATACTGACCTCACAGCAACGCCAATCTAAACCCAATAGGACCCTAAAAATCCTACTTCCCCACGCCACCGCCATGCTCAAGGATAGTCTCTTTGTCAAGCTTCTCCACCTTCCTGCTTAGCAAGGCACGTAACTCGGGGCTTATGACCCTAGACTCGACATCTTCACCATCACCGGCTTGTTTGCCCTTGTCAGTACCCGAAGCAGTCGCTTGGTCATTCTGTTGAGGCGAGCCTGCTGTAGTGCTGGGGCCTGGCCCACCGACCACAGCAGCTGCCAGCTTCCGTTGTCTCGCCTGTGGCGCTGATGGAAAATTGCCTTTCTTGTCAATAGTTTCAACCGTTCGCTGGAACCTCTTGAAGAGAGACTCGGCGCGAACGAGTGTTGACTCTAGATCCATCGTTCCAGACAGTTCATTCACTGCATGATGTTAGCGTTTTCCCAAAACAAACAAGGCTGTCTTCAATAACTACAATACTCACCATATTTGAGCACCTCATCAAAATGCTTCAGATGTGCCATGATAATATCACGATGCTTCTCTAGAATGGCCAAGGCAATGAAGATGTGGAAGTTGCTACTTTGGTAGTCGGTCCAAAGTGCCTCCCACAGCCGCAGCACATCTGGCCATTCAAACTCGCGCTTGTACCAAACAAGCAACATGCGGAAGAAGAAGAAAAAGTTGGTCGACTCGGCTGACTGAAGATGGAGGTAGAGCTTGGGGTCCATGAGCTGTACGAGGTGGTCGAGTGTCATAAGCTGCTTGCGCATGCCAGACTGATCGCGTAGGAAGTTCCGCTCCTACACATGCGTTAGCCACAACTCTCTGTCTACATAGTGAATACATACCATGCGTTCCATGAAACCAACAAAGCCCCAAAAGGCAACCGCGTCGTCCTGCATGACTGCGTAGATGGGCGCAAGCAAATCGCTCATGCCCTGTACGTAGCCAAGGCCCTTGTTGTACTCATTGTACGTCAGTAGCATATCCTTCATCTGCTCCAAATGTACATTGGTACCGACATCCGCGAACGGGGAGTCGGGATCAGGGTGTGGAATATCCTCTCCAGCGAAGATTGGGATATTCCGATCTGTGCGATGTACATCTTTTTCTACACAGCGAACCCCATAGAATGGGACCAGTCAGTCATCTCCCCAAAAGGATTCAAACACGGGTACATACCTATCCTGTTCTTCTGCTCTCTCCACCACTCCTCTTGTTCCTCGTTCTGATGACCCTCAATCATCCTCTCCCACCATGCGCCCTTCAGTCGGATGTATTCGTCGCGGCGACTATTAATGTTTGCGCGTCGCTCTTCCTCTGAACTTTGCCAGTCGTAGACTCCTAGGAGAAATAGCCATGCCTCCTTTCGTACGCCATCATCGGGATCCAGACCACCGTGGAAGATACGGTCCTTGACTTCGTCTGGTGTCAACTGCAGCCGGCCCTTTGGATCGAAGAAGCCATTCCACTCTTCCAATGTGACCGGTTTCCGTCGGTCGGCCATGGTCATCTTGTCCATGTCCAGGATCTCAAAGTCGCCAACGTCGCTTTCTTCCATAGCCAGAACGTCTTTTGCCGTCCATATCCGTTGGTTGCGCTCTCGCTCGCTTTGCTCAGCAATGCCCATGGCCCATCTTGCCAGATAAATTCGCGCACTGTCAAACTCCTCTTGCAAGGTCTGAACTTCTGGATTCTGAATCAGGCGTCTAACTTGAGGCGGGATCTTGGGGTTTTCTACAACAGCCTGCGCAGTTCTCCGAGTGAAAGTAGTGACCTGGCTGAGCTTCTCGAGGAAGTTCCACCTCGCCTCCTTGAGTGCCTTTGTGACTGGGTCCATACCGCCATCCCTTTTGCCCGAGGAGGATCCCTCTGCATTGCCGTCGGTATTCTTCGTTGGTGTCATCGCCTTTCCGAACGACCGCTTGTCGTCTTCGGAGGGGTCAATTAGATATATGCTTGGATCGGCTCCAGATCGCTCCACTGTGACGTATCGCTTCAGCCATCTCAGCACCTCGTCGCCGCCCCAGAACATGCCGCCCCCGTCACCGAAGGGATCGAAGCTCTCCTTTGCTAGCTTCTTCCTCTGCATGATGGTAGATTGACATTCGCTGTCGTGGAAGAACAGGGCGGGAAAGCTGTCGCCAGATCTCGTGTTGATAACTACACTGCCAAACCACCAGCCAATACTTGGTGGTCGTATGAGGACAGAGTATACCTCACTGACGGGTAACGCGAACGCATACCCAGGGGTTCCGGCATGCGTAGACGGTGTAGGAGGTGGCGGTACGAGGTACGACTGTTTGGGTGGTGAGGACGAATCTGAAAGGTCAACTTTCACATAGGTATCGTATGCATCGCCGAGGTTTGACTCTGGTATCCATGCAAGGAGCAGCGACGACGCGTTGACGCTTCGTGCAGACGAGGATGAAGTAGGGCGCGCATCGTTCGTGGAGCGAGACGACTTTTGCTGGACGAGTGCTACGAAGCCTGGGATGTTGTCTTTGGAGGAGGGCGTAGGATGGACGTATACCTTCACATGTTAGACTGGGACCTGGAACTTGATGGCTATGCATACTTTGCTTTTAGTGTACAACAGCTTCACGCCCTTTCCGCTACTACTATGCCGGATGGTGTTGTACTCTCCCTCTTCATCGTCACTTAGGTCATAGAAGCTGGCCGTAGGAGAGGGTGGCGTCTGTGTTGGGGAAGCCATGCGGGGCTGGTGAGGCTGCAGCCAGGGGGGGACACAGAGTTGGAGATGATGATTTCAAAGTGGCTGCCTATGTCTTGGGAAAGATATATTCACGAATAGTGTAATCCCAAATCAAGAAAACGCGCGTACTGAGCGCGATGTGGTTGCAGGTGACGCTTGCGGGCTGTGACCAGAGCTCGCCGCATGACGGTGTGGCGGTGCGCGGGGGAACGCGTCGCCCCTCACCAAATCAAGTGGCGCGCCCAAGAGCTACAGACCCACGCTTCCTCTGAGCTCTGAGCTGACAATGAGGTGATAACCTGTGTACTGATGTATTGCTATTAAGGACCTGCCTATGCTGTAACCCACGCCATGCTGCCGAGTTGGTACAGACCTGTGCTATGCCCGCTTGCCGACCCTGTAAATGACCAAGACAACTCCAATGCGCCATGCTGAATCTATGAAACATGTCCTCAGCGCATGCGCGGCCCGCTAGGCAATCCCATGCGTCCACCTTGTGGTCCGCGTTGTGGTGGTGGTGCGTTACCGTATCCTCCTCCACTCTGTGGCGCATATGGGTCGTCGCCGCCACTCCATGGGGAGTTTGACGACATGCCGTATGAGGCCTGCTGTCGCCCGCCACCACCACTATCAGCGCTGCCATAGCTGTTGCTCCGTTCGTCGGGATAGGGTGCTCGACCACCCTGGGGGGCGGATTGTTCGTTGCCGCGCTGTGCTGGACTCTGTGATCTTCCCCATAATCTGGCTTTGAGCCTTTCCTGTGCTGAAGTGCCTGATCCTGTTCCGGCGCTCGGGGGTGGTGAAGCTTCTGCTGGCGGGCGCCCCCCCAAAGAGCTCTGGTAGCTTCCAGCTCGTTGACTCGGCAATGGTCTGCCTTGACTTTGAGGCTCTGGCGTCAGAGAGTTGCCCATGGGTCGGCCTTGCATGGGACGAGCTCCACGACCTCCTGTCGCTGGCCGGCGTAGTGATAGCGGTTCCTGTGCTTGTTGTTGCGGCGGATTATCCCAGAGATCGCTGAGTCCCCCTCCTCCGCGACCCATTTGCGATGCCTGTCCTTGTTGTCGGAGCGACGAAGAGGCGAACTGTGCGGGCGGCGCAGCCTGGGGAGCTTTTGGGTCGGGTGGAAGCCATTGAGGGAATGGCCTGCCTTTTTCTGTATAGTATGCACGGAGTACTCTTGAAAGATGAGAGTCGTCCTCTGTGTCGCCGTCTGCCTCGTCGGAGAGGATCTGTCGCCGAAGGTTGTTGTAACGCGAGGTTGTGTTTGTAAGGAGGTTGTTTAGATACGACGACATGATGCTGTATGGACGTGCTGAGCGACTGTCCCCGCTCGCTGCAAGCTTTGCGCGACTTTATACCCCCGTTTCGGTGTTGAGGATTAAGTGGTGGGGAGACGGGTAGACGGTCGGGTCGCTGTTTCCAATTTACTCGGCAACTGCGTCTCGGAAGCGAACACGCTCTGTCACAACGCGACACCGCCAGATGCGACTCGACACCGCACTTTAGCGCACGGCTCCTATGTCATTGACGTTTATCAGACCACTTCAATTGACTCTGAAGACCCCAACTCTATAACTATGGACACAGAAATATCACGCTGCCAGCTCTGCACATGCGCCCGATGCCTTGGGTCGCCTGACTGCCTTTATGCAAAGCAAGGAAATCGAGGATCTTCCTTAAATGTTGAAACAACTTGAGACGACATACCTATTTGGCAGACTACAGCCTACTTATACCAGCATGAAATCTTCCGAACAGCATGATACGCAGATGATACTATATTAGGCAGTGTCGATCACAGTACCGACA
This sequence comes from Pyrenophora tritici-repentis, assembly GCF_003171515.1. Lineage (NCBI taxonomy): Eukaryota > Fungi > Ascomycota > Dothideomycetes > Pleosporales > Pleosporaceae > Pyrenophora > Pyrenophora tritici-repentis. The sequence goes on from NC_089393.1 coordinate 2,204,410, forward strand.
TTGTGGTCCACCGGAAAGAGTAAGAGACGGGATTCGACGTATCGTACAACTCCACTCCGTCCGCTCGTACAGGCTTATCATGTGCAGTGTGCGGATTCGCTCCATGAACCTTTGACTTCTACTCAGCCATTCAGGTGTGTAGTCGGAAGCTATACAAGCTGATCGTGGAATAGTGCCAACAATTGGCGGCCTGTCGAAGGGCTGACCTGGGCAAGGGCGTATTGGCAGGTGTATATATATCAATGAGCACAAGTTCCTGCTTAAGTTCTATTCAACCAAAATCAGCATCATTATCCACCATGATGCGAGTAACAGACGCCGAAATCCTTACCGCCATCGCAAACATTGACGATGAAGCCTCTCAAATCGACACCATAATGTCGATGCGCCGCTGCTTCGGACCCAACAAGGACGATAAATTCTACCCTATAGTTCACGACTACCTCACCAACAACCTCGACGTCAACGAAACCACCCGTAAACTCCTCTCTCCCATCAACGCCGCCGTCCAAGCAAATGAAAAAGAGCCCAGCACCTACTCCCTCTGGTACCCCATCATCCACTCCGCCAAACGCCTTCCCTTCCGCGACATCACCGGCCTCCTCAAACTCGTCGCCCTCATGGACACCATCAAGTCTTCCCCTGCACCCCCAAATGCCCCAGAACAAGACAGAGACATGTACAGCGCACTGCTCCACTTCAGCATGTGCGCCCGTGAAACTCTAAATGACACCCCGGGTTACGGCTGCGGCTACCTCCCCCAAGAAGCCCACGCCTACGCTAACATGCTGTATTTCTACGCCCTACTAACCCGCGAAAACGTCTACACGTGCTGGATCTACTGTATCTGGACCATGCGGCCCGCGCTCGAAACATTATATGCAGACGACGATCCAGAAGACGTAAGTACACCAGCAACAGTGTTGGAAAAATACAACGCTTTTGTTCCGGCAGCTGCCATCTGGATCTTCGCCTTAGGCAAGCAGATTTACGAGAGAGAAGAGGATCTTACGCCCATGAATCCGAATCAGGGGAACTCGGGGGGTGGCGGGGCGTTGTGGGAGGGGAGGGCCGAGTTCAGTAAGGGGAGATGGGGGCTGTGGAAGAAGAGGTTTGGTGAGGTGGCGGGCATGGAGGGGGTGAGTGTGGAGTGTAGAGCTATTGCTAGGGAGGCGGAGGTGGCGATGGATGAGATTGAGAGGGCGTGATGGATTTGGGGTTGAGGGGTTAGGTGGATACGTGGTCGTGTGTTTGAGATGTAGTGGAGAGGAGGATGAGGATGTAGACGCCAGAGGCCATAATTCGCTCGTTGCTAAAGTCCTAATTGGAATTTGAAGTATCCAAATGAAAGCATTTCATGCCGCTTTTCCATGCAGTGAAATGTGCTACTCAGTGAGCGAAGCACCCATACCAGAGGCTTTGATGCAGCAAAAAAAATCCCAACTTTTCCCCATAACCTCGACTGAAAACACACCCACGCACCCAGGAACCTCCACCCCACATCAAACGTCCCTAGACCTAACCTCCCTCTCCCCAATAACCCTGAAAGCCCCATCCACCTCCCCCAATCCCGTATCCCTCACATCAAACGCCAACTTGTCCTCCCCAGCCTCAATCACCTCCATCTTTGGCTCTGTATCCTGGCATCGCTTATCATTCCCATCCTCATCACCATCCTCATCCTCGTCCTCCTGGTACGCCCACTCAGCACCCGCATCAAAGTTATAAAACTCCAGCAGCGGACCGTAAAGCAAGATACCAATACCGTCTTTAACATTTCCACCCCGGCACATGGCGTCGAGGAGAACGTCGCCGCGGTGTAAGGAGTTGGTGGAGGAATAGGTGGGCAGAGTATCCCATTCAGGTATCATGATTGCGGAGTAAGTGTACGGTGTCCACTCAAACCTAACCGTAGAACCAGACTCTGCTGTACCAAGGTTCGTGGCGGCCGTCTTGCGGCAAACGACAAAAGCGGCCATACGCTCATGGGGAAAGATATCGTAGTTGAGGTTTGAAAGCCATATAATATCACATAAAACCTTGTGAGCCTTTGCTTCGCGCTCTACTCTGCGTTCCGCTTGCAGCTCTGCTTGCGTGGGTGCACTCTTCTTTTTCTTCGGTTTCGACTTCGACTTCTTGGGAGCCTTGGGTTTGTACGGGGGGGCCTTGGTATAGATGTCTGAGTTGTCTGGGGCGGCGAGGATGAAGCTCATACCGTTGGCGGCGACCGGACCGAGTGAGGTGGGCGTGACGGTGTAGCCTTGTGAGGTAGGGTAGTAGTGGGTGAGGAGGGCGAATACGAGGGCCTTGGCGTATTGCATGCGTGTGAAAACTGATGTTGGCGACTGTGGGCGGTAGTTGTCGAGGTAGGTGTCGTACAGGGCTTGCAGATGAGGAATGTTGTTGATGTGGGTTTGGGTGTGATCGGGTATCTCAAAGTTGAGAAGAATCTTCCAGTACTCGTAGGATTTCAAAACCTCAAGATCGTCCTCTTCGCCCTCGGCGTCCGCGTCGGTCCCCAGTATGTTGTCGGTATCAACGACTGGTGCCTGGTAGTCATGCGCGTGATACATTGCTTCAGTATCGTCGTCTTCACCCTCAGCGTCCGCCTCTGTTCCAAATGCCTCGCTGTCATCAACGATTGGTGCCTGTTGAACATACTCGGGTTGAGGCGCGATGCTATCAGGTGTGACCATTCCCTCAAAGTTGTTGTAGTAGGAGTCAGGCGGCGGGGCATCGGGAATGGATACATCGCGACCTGTGGGTAGATGATGCTGCAACGCGGGATCGGCATACATATCGTTGGCAGTGGCTGAAGCATACATGAATCCGACATTGGGGTCTAGCCGAGGAACCTCATGACTTAAGCCGGGGCCAATGCTAGAGCCCATACTCTCGTGGTAGAAGTTCTGGTCCATGCTGAGAGCAAGTAGTTGACTGGATTGCTGGGGGTGGTTGAGAGTGTAATGGAGGCTGAGTGAGCGAGTTGATGTATTTAGGGCCGTTTGTACAGGTAAAGTTGGGTTCTCGACCCAGACACTTACCTCTCACTAGTAACGTGTATTTAGAGGTAATAGTCTCGGTAGCAAGCCCAGCAACACTGCACGTGACTTGCGTTGGACTGAGTCACGAGCGAGAATAGAAACACGCCCTCGGGGCACATGCCGAGCCTGGAGTATTTTTGATGTGGTCTTCTGTCATGAAGACTTATCAGAGTCAAATGTGCACGCCTCAGGCAAGACTGCACTCAGCTTCTGACGGTATACGAGAAGTTCTTCAATTTCTCAACTCTCTCATGTCGTTATATCATTCATCGGTTGGGTATCAGTTGTAGTGACTTCCAGGGAACCCTCCACCCCCTCCATTGCGCCTTCAGTAGCTCCATCCACGGCCTTCTTGGCCTGTCCTTTTGCCTTCTTCTTGAGTTTCTTCTCCCGATTTCGTCGCGTCCGCTTCTCGCGCTCAGCTTCAGCCTTTTCTTGTGCAAGCCTCGCCTGCTCAGTCTGCTTCTCCTTGGTGGCCTGCAGCTTTTGCCTAATGGCGATGCGTGCCTTTTTTCCCTTCCGTGTCCGCTTGCGCTCCTTCTCTTCGAGTGTGAGCAGCGTTGGGGGATGGCCGACCAATACCTCCTTCCTCATGCCTGCTGCTGATATTTTGCGCACCTTCCAGGGCAAGGCGCAACCCGGCCATGGCTGCTTTGACAGCTCCAGGACACTCCTTCCATCTATGGCTGCCGTTTGGAATGCGACTTCCTCTTCGCTTGTGGGCTCATCGGCAAAGTAATAACTCCGTGGCTTCTTCAGAAGAAATCCTGGCTCCCCGAGATCTGCGCCGGGAGAAGACAAGCGTATCTTGTGAGTCTGTGGAGGCGCATTGGATGGTGCCGCGAATAGTCGCAGCTCGATTTCCTCGTCGTCGTCGGGTGGCGTATCTTGGGCGACATCTTCAGTGGTCGTAAATGTGAAGTCGGTGTTTATCTGGGACCGCAACAGGTCTTGGAGGTCTGGGTCAGGCGACGACCGTGGTGACGATGTGGGCGAATGCAGCTCCTCGCGTCGCACCCTTTGTGATGTCAGCGGCAGATATGATTTACATTATTGCGTCTTATTACCGCTTCGCATCCGGCAACTCAAACATGGCGTCTTGCGCAGATGGAATATGATATTGGTGTCTTGAAGATTTGGTCGCTGCACATCGGCTAGACGGCGGGAGATCGGCCGTATTCAGCTCTTGTCGAAGCGCGTGACTAGCGGAATCGCGATCCCTCAGTCATGGTTCGATACCGGTAACCGCAACTTGTGCATGACCGGATTCTGATGCCATGAATTAAATGCTGAAACAAATTCGACTGGTGGCCGACCAGGATATGGGGCCCTCTAATACCCATACAGTTACTATGGTGCTCAAAAGGGACTCCCGCGGCAGCCACCACCACTTTTGGTCCTCGGACTGAGTTGAAGGAAGCTGTCGATGCCGTTTGTCGAATAAACCCCACCGCTGTGCTTCGCCCTGGCCCTGGCATAAACACGCCGCAGCGCGTGTGAGTGATATGTTGACGTACCCCGCAAGTAAACAATCACCATGGTCTATTTCCCAGAAGCCTCGCGGGAGCGGGATCTTCATCGGTTCGTTGATTGCGTCGCAAGTTTGCTCACAGTAGCTAAATAGTGCGTAAAGATACTACCGTCCATGGCTCGACGCCCAAAGCCTCGTGGATGCCGACGGCGGTGGCAAGCCATTGACCTACTCCGGATTCCAGCCCCAGGCTTCGCGCGACCGTTCCCTGACGGCTTTTGCCCAACTAGCCACACTGCGCCTAGACACGCGCCGGGCCATGGTCTCGCTCATCGACTCGAATCGACAGTACATTCTCGCCGAAGCAACGCGCACTCTCTCGCTGTTCAAGCCTGTCGCCGAAGAGCCTGAAGACGAAGTCTGGCTGGGCAATGCCATCTTGAACAAGACTGATGCAGTGTGCTACCACACCTTCACCTCGACGTATGCTGCAAAGGAGGAGAATGGCGACACGATCGAAGCCGAGGGCATGGTTATACCCGATTGTAGGCTGGATCCCCGCTTCGCTGACAAGGACTATGTCAAGTCCGAGCCTGGCGTGCGCTTCTATGCAGGCGTTCCCATTGTTACAAAGGCAGGTCATCGCATTGGCGTGTATGCCGTCTCCGACGAGAACCCTCGCGCTGGCATTAGTGCCAGCGAACTGCGCTTCATGCAGGATGTTGCGGCTGCCGTCATGGAGCATCTTGAACTGGCCAAAGATAGCATGGACCGGAACAAGGGTGAGCGCATGGTCCGGGGCTTGACACAGTTCATCGAGCGCTCCTCGGCCCAGGACATGCGTGATGATGGTAATCGGCCTACGACCATGGAGCGCCAGACCGAGAACTCGCGTCTGACGACACTAGATGAGGAAGAGGAAGGAGGCTCTGGTACATCGGCACATGTGACGGCCAGTAGGCAAGCTCAACGCAAGCGTGACACCGAATCAGATGCTGCGCGTATCTTCCACAGGGCTGCTCGTGTGATACGCCAGAGCACCGAGGCGGATGGTGTCGTGTTCTTTGATACGTCGACAGCTGGCATACGCACTCATCTCTACGACTACAATAGAAACGCGGGTAGTAGCGATGAGAGCGCCACCCACAACACTGACACTGGTGATTCGACCACGTCGCGGAGGCAGAAGAAGCAGAACTCCATCAATACTAGCGGTACAACAGATACGTCTGGGGTAGACAGCAAACCGTGTCCGGTGATTGGACTTTCTTTGCGAGAAGGAAACGCAGCTTTGGTGCACACTGACTTTAGCTTCAACGAGGCTGCTATGGAACGCTACATTCATAGGTATCCTTATGGCAAGTTTTTCAATTATGACGAGGATGGAAAGGGAGTCAATTCGTCTGATGAGAAATCGGAACGCTCCGAAACAGAACAATCGGATCGGACTGGCAATGGTACCGCCACTGGCAACAAGAAACCGCGCAAGAAGCGGGAAAGTTTTGTTCCCACAGAGTTTCTGAGGGTCTTGCCCAAAGTTAGAAGTCTGATATTCCTGCCTTTGTGGGACCCTGCCTCTGAGAAATGGATTGCAGGGGGCTTCATCTGGACCACCCAAGCCGGGAGGCTGATGAGCCCTGACAACGAACTGCCATATCTACAGGCGTTCGGAAATTCAGTGACCAGCGAGATTGCACGACTAAACGCACAAAAGGCCGACCGTGCCAAGACTACCTTTATTGCCTCAATCTCGCACGAGCTACGGTCGCCGCTCCACGGCATCCTCGGCTCTGTCGAGTTCCTGCGTGAGACTGTTGCATCGGCATACCAGGAGTCTCTTGTTTCTTCTATCGAGACATGTGGCAAGACTTTACTTGACACTATTGACCACGTGCTTGACTATGCAAAGATCAACAAACTGCAAAGAGGAAACACCGGCCATAAACATAGAACCACTGGACGCAACAAGAGACTCCCAGCTGATAACTCGATTCTTGGCGTTACTTCCGATGTCGATCTAGCCCAACTAGTCGAGGAGGTGTGCGATACTGTATGCGCTGGGCATACATTTAGGAAGACACATCACATCAAGGGATCTGCCATCTACGATCAGGCTGAAAGCACGACAAACTACAAGAAAGACGCTAGCGATGGCCAGGATGTGGAAGGAAGAGACACTCATGGTTCAGTCGCTGTGTCGCTCATTGTAGCCCCATATGTTAGCTGGATAGTTCGTTCGCAGCCCGGTGCTCTCCGACGGATCGTCATGAACTTACTAGGCAACGCCCTGAAGTATACGGATTCTGGTTATGTTGCCATCAAGATGGTGCAGAACAATACCACTGCCAACTTCATGAATCTGTCTATCAGCGTCGAAGATTCGGGTAGGGGAATGTCACCGGAGTACCAGCGAACCAAGCTCTTTTCCCCATTCAGTCAGGAGGACCCATTCAGCTCTGGTACTGGATTAGGGCTTTCGATCGTCAAACAAATCATCGAATCTCTCAAAGGCGAAATTGAGGTCAGGAGTACTCAGAATGTCGGCACTGTCATCACAATCAACATGCGCCTACCGGTTGGTCTGAAGGAAAACGCGCACCAAGACCATGCCCTTTTATGCGCACCCCAGGAGCTGAAGGGTACATCGGTCAACATTATTTGCGATATGACTGACACCCAAGGTGGTGAACGTGGAAAGAAGACCAAGGAATCCATGGAGAATGCCTGCAAGAACTTCGACATGAAGATTATCGAATCGAGGCACTCCGAGAAGCTCCCCGACAGAGAAGCCCCGCTTACCGAGGTTGACTTCCTTCTCACAGACTCTGCTTCCCTCTTCCAGCTCATAAATGGCGGGTCAAACGCTGGCCGAACTAATAGAAAGCCATTGGGTGTGGTATGCGTCTGTACAGACACATCTGAAAAGATAGCCGTAGAGACTCAACTTTCCAGACATGTCGATACATTGGGCTGGATAATTGAGGTACTTACGCAACCATGCGGCCCACGCAAACTGGCCCGGACACTCTTATCATGCCAAAAGCGCGCCGAGCAGCACGGTAGCGAACGTCCCATCAGCCGATCCATGAGTTCCTCAATAGTTCAACCGGACTTCCAACCCCTCTCTCCCTCCCGCAACATGGCCCATCGCAGCCTCAGCGACATGTACCCCCAGGAAGTCTCCAAACAATTCAACCCATCAGCCGGCTACCCCTCACCGCCCCTCCCCCAACAAATGCCTACAACCTCCACCCCGCAAGCCTCCAGCCACAGCGAAACAGGCGAATACTTCAACCCCCGCGTCCTACTCGTAGACGACAATGCCATCAACCTCAAGCTCCTCGTCGTCTTCGCCAAGCGCCAAAATCTGCGCTATGAAGAAGCTACCAACGGCCTAGAAGCGTTTAATACGTATAAGAATGAGGCGAATTCGTCGTCCCCGCCATCAAGACCCTTTGACTTTGTTCTCATGGATCTTAGCATGCCTGTCATGGATGGTCTGACTAGCACACGCAATATCCGCCAGTTCGAAAGCGCGAATGGGCTACCGAAGAGTCAGATTGTGGCGCTCACAGGCTTGGCTAGTGCACAGGATCAGAGTGATGCGCAGGAGGCGGGTGTGGATATGTATCTTGTTAAGCCGGTCAAGTTTGCGGATATCAAGAGGGTGTTTGGTGGGAAGTGAGATTTATCCTAAGTCTAGCGTGTCTGTTTGGGGTTTCTTCTTGGTGGTTCCACCTAGGTGTCATAAAATACTTAACAGTGTGGGCAAGCACCTAATAGGTGTGTCTGGCGACTACAGTGGCCCTTGTACACGAGTATGTTAAGTATTTCATGACACCCGGGTGGTTCGGGGGCATTTGTTTCTTCTTTGGATACTTCGGCATGATATACGACGGTATTATCATTAGCATTTTGAATGGCGTTTGTATTGGATGACATGTGTAGGCTATTGGTTTGGCATGGGATATATGTTGCCTGATGGAGAGGGATTTTGCGATATTATTTTTCCATATACATACATACACTTTCTACGCTCGACGCGATGACGGAGGGGGATTGTTTTACATTTAGGTTACCTATCGGCAAGCAAGATGAAGACGATAAGGCATGCTGATGAATGAACTTTTGTCTTGATTGAATAGTAGCATTCTACAGCCCCAAAAGAGCGACGAAGCGACCATTGCGCCACACCAGCACCTCTGCGCGAGCAGATAATAAAAGATAATAGTTGGATATCAACAGAGAAAAGACCCAACATGTACACACCCTGCGTGTCATGCCCGCCAAAAAAAGGAAAGTCGTAGAAAAGAATTCACAAGCTATACACCAACTCTACCCTCTACCAGTTCAACCTGTCGAAGATGTTGCTGTTCTTAATGTCCCTCTTCCTGCTACCGCCGGGTAGCGCAGAAGTACAGTCGATGAGACCATCGCTCTCTACACCCATCATACCCAGCTTAACCATTGCAGGCACGAAGGCTGCATCCCACGCGCCCTTGCTGACAGCAAAGGTAGTCCAGGAAATTGCGGTGGCCGGGTGGTTTGCAACGTTCCTGTCTGACGGGAGAGTGAACGGCGCACTACCGCGCCTGGTCTCGGAATAGAACCTATTGTCCCAAGTGCCAACGGTGGAGTCGAGCGAAGTACCGGGCTTGGAGGGGTTGCTGTGGCGTTGTTTGGCTGCGGTATGTGCGCCGACGAGGGCAGCGAGGTCGATGGGGCTGAAGCCTTTGGATGCTGAACAGTTGGGTTAGTACGATTATTTACATACTTGAAAAAGCAGGTATTTTTGCTTACCGAATGATCGGACCAAAGTGTCTCCTGGAACATTGGGGCCGGGTAGTACACCAAGAGCACCCGGTGTGCTGGAGTCTTGACGACCAACTTTAACGGGAACGGTAGGGCCACCAGGACATGTCTTGACAGCGTGTGCAGCAGCGAATTGGATGAGGTCTGCTACACCGACTCTGGTTTGTGTGGCCACATTGGCGAGGTTACTGCATAGACGCTCCATACCCCGGTTTTCGGTGTTCGAACACTCGTTTGCGAGGATGAGGGAACCGTCGCATGCGCCGTTGAAGCAATCATGGAAGGAGGCGCGGATAGCAGCACGAGCGGCGTCTGTGCATTGTCCGTCTCCGAGGAATTGTTCGGTGAGTGTCTTTGAGATTTGCGACCAGACTTCAGGGCATTGCGGCTCATCATCATCACCGCCACCGCCGGAGCCGCCTAGGATGCCTCCGACCATGTTGAAGATGTCATCGAGGAAACGCTTTCCCTTTGGTGCGCCGAGGTGGGCGACGTCCCAGATCTTTTGCTCTTCTCGGATTGTAGAGTTGCCGTAGGCTTCGACTGTGCTGGCAGCCGCAAAGCCGGCGATGAGGACATTGCGAATATACATTATGAACTTGAAGTGTACAAGATGACGATAAATATGTTGAATAAAAGTCTGTGAAGATGGAAGTAATAGTACAGAGAATATATGCTGAATAGCCAACGAGTGTGTCCTGTACCAACCTAGGGTGCTGCTACTAGAAGAGCGATGGTTACACGCCCTTATATGCTGTGGAGCAATCTTGCAGATGGAGGCAAGAATAGCAGCATACTTCCGGATAGCACGGTACGGGCGTGTGCAGCTCTTGACCCTGGTTACCAAGGGCAAGGTTCAGAAGGCTGCTAGAATAGCTGTGACAGGCCACTAGGGTGATGGTGAGGAAGACCCACTGTGCCTGGTTTGAGAAGTTGGGTATACGCCGTTGTACGGACAGTAGCATCGCTCGTGCTCATTACAGGATATGTGGTAGTGAACCGTGCCGAGCGTCTTCGATCATGCCTTGCCATGCACGGTAACATCTTCCATGAGACCAGCTCGCCAGGTTAGACTAATTGATTTTGATCTCACTCGCCATAACAGTATGGTCAGTTCTGTTGTCAATCTCACTTGCCGCAACCGTCGTATACTCGTAAGACACTAACATGAAATCAACACTAGCGGCACTGCGTTATCCTGGGAGCATTGCAGAGCAAGCCATCCGGAGATACTGTTCTGGTAACACATTAGCCACGGAAATTACCCATCTGGGTGATGATGCCCCTTTACCGAAAGTGAAATTCTAAAGAAAGGTGTGGGGTGTTGTTTTATTGTTTCAGAACGGCTCCAGGCTAGCGAGCTTAGGAGAGCATCATGTGCAAGAACCATTGATCGCCACGGCCCCGCGGTTTGAAACATGGGCGCCAGGCGTTTGAGGCGCAAGACAAGGCTTGAGCTTGTTTAGACGATAGCCGAAAATCTGTGTAGCTTAGATTAGGCGCATGTCAGCCACTTGAAGTTCAAGCCTGCCGTTAAAGTATGAATATATCGCGCAGACTCGCTTTACCTCTTGCACACAAGTTTGCGGCTGCGTACGGCAATCAATTCCTTCTTTAGAGATACTAACCGAGGTTCGTCCAAGGTCTTGACAACGTGGCGCGTACGATCAAAAGGCTCCGATATGAGGTGGTTCGAGTCATTCCAGGAGGTGTATCGCGTGCACCAGCTGCCAGCATAGGGATCTCGCATGCACAAATACGGATGCAGCATAACCTACCCATGAGCGATTGGCCAAAAGCTGTAAAGACAATGATTGACTGCAAGAACGACGATGTAGCAGCCGTGATAGCCTTACGCACATCATATTGGGGACCCGAACTTGATATCCACTATAAGGATGATCCCAGACGGCAAATCCTCTAGCGAAACCTTTCTCGCCCGCTTGCACCTTGGTAATTACTCACGACCCACCAGCATGGCCAACTCTGACTTGACCGCGATTCAAGCCATTCGCATGCGCTGAGAATGTTGAAAGACCTGGGGTCAGGGTCGCAGAGGGAAGTTAACGCTGTACTGCTGATTGACCGCGAGCATTTGTTTGCGCTACAGGGGACGATGACGATGACGACAACGATAACCATCACCGCCTGCGAACGAGACCACTGAAACAAGTCTTGGTATTCGGCGTATGCCATGCGAGGTGGCGCTGTCAGTCGTACACCACGCCAAAATGACTTACCTGCCCCCGAAAAGAACGCCACAAGACTCTGCGTGGCAGCACTTCTGCCCGCTGAGCATCGCACCTCCGATTTATAGCCCAGAGGATACCGCGACGCGTAGTCATAAATCATATGGGGGCTGAATAAATCGGTTGGACACCATTTTTCTGAGGCGCTGGGATTTGATCAGAAGATGAGAAAAATGAAAACAGCTGTCACGCATGGTGGCAGGCTTCGCACTATGAGAGGCGCGTTGATTAGCGTGATGATGATAGGACTGAGACCGTAGGCTGTGCAGTGCACTTTTGTGGACATTGATGAGCAGGTAAGGTTCAAGGCAGAAGCTCGAGATTGTGAAATCAAGTTGGATGAGGTATGGAGCCGGTTTCGCTGGCTCCTCCCCTGTTGAGCGACATCGCGTGACTTCGCTCAAACCTGAGTACATGGAGTGCATGACAACATGTCAAATCAACAAAAGAACAAGATAGATACAGAATATCTCCTAGCAAATTCGTGAGTACACTTCGAAAGATGATGACGCTTGAATGTAATTGCTTACTGTGTGGTACTGCATTAGTGCTGATTTTAGAGTTGCTGCGAGGTGCTGATGCAAATGGTGATTTAAAGGACAATTATATTCGGCCTGCACGTTGGTAAACAATGGAGTGCATTGCTTCGAAGCTATTGTAGTATTTTTCCTGTCGCCTGTTGACGCACCTTGCAAAGTTACGCCATTATCACTTTCCCCACTCTTTAGCAATCTGACAATTTCCAGCATACTCCGTACCAAGAGCAAATGCAGAATGGTGCTTTGTCGGGGAGATTACATGAACTTTGTAGCAGCATACCAAGCTGCAGCCGCTACTGCAATCACAGACGCACCCAGTGTAGCGAACCCACTACCTCGAAGAGGCACCGTCGCCCCTGAAGACAAAGCATTCCAATCAGCATACTTTGGAAACATGCACTTCAGAGTGAAGTCTGTCTGCGAACGCCTAGCGAGGCTGTCAGCTCTGTCTGTTCAGACCTAACAAGACGGTCAGAGAAACTTACGGATACATGGTCGAGTTGTAACCCTCCTCGTCCAGGTACCAGCTTCGACAACCAACGAAGACGGTCTTTTCCAGACCTTGCTTCACATCTTCGGTCCAGGCCGTCACAGCTTCTTTCTTGACCTCCACTTGATCGACTTGGCCGCGTATGATGGGTTTGATCATCTTCAGGATATATGACACGGTGTTTTCGGTCGTAAGGATAAGAGAGTGATGACCATTTGCGGTGTTGGGCCCGACGGCAATGAAGAAGTTTGGAAAACCATCAACTGCCATGCCCATGTAAGCAGCGGGGCCTCCACGCTGCTTCCACACATCCTGCAGAGCGACACCGTCTCGACCGTACACGGAAAGCGGATGCAGCCAACGAGTTGCCTCAAAACCATTTGCGAGGATGATTACGTCGGCATGGACGCGCTCTTCAGTTGACGCACCCTTCACATCCACTCCGTCAGGCACAACCTCTGGCCCCAAAACCAACTCGCTTCCGTCTACAGCTAGAATTCGGCGGTTTGTAAGCGCGTAGTTTGGCTTGTGCATGCTAGGTAGCCACTCGGTATCAAAAACACGTCTCTTACAGCCATACGGATAGTCAGGAGTCATGAGATTGTGGTACTTCTCAGGTACTATGCTTCGCATCATCTCCAGCTGCTGTTTCTCGATAGCAGCGCGCCATTTCTTGTGCTTCATCTGGAAAACTGTCGACCAAATGACTTCCACAAGGAGGTATATCAACACGCGGTTCACATATCCAAGAAACGGAAGCCATTTGTAGATCGTGGGAGCGTACTTTGCATAAGTCTCTTGCCCAAATGGCTCAGAAAGTCGAGGCATTACCCATGGTGCTGATCGCCCGATCTGTGTGAGAGATTTCACCTGGTAGGGCTCTTTGAGCAGCGAAGGCACTACCTGTGCGGCGCTGCAGCCAGTTCCAAGGACGATGATGTCCTTCCCATTTAGATTGATATCGTCACGCCAACGTGCAGAGTGGAACACTTCACCCTTGAAGGTATCCCGTCCGGGGATGGAAGTTGGCCAGGGGTTCGGCTCGACAAGAATTCCTACGCAGCTTACAACTGTTTTGGCGCGCACAACCTCCTCTTGTAGGTATACTGAGTCGTGGCCGGATGCAGCAGCTTTGTCTTCTCGGTCTCGGGTACTGAGATCACCAACTCCAGGAACCAGATGCTGGAGCGTGACTTCCCATTGCCCGTCGGACTCTATCCACCGTAATTCCTTTACATCAGTGTTCAATTGTATGTGCGGCGCCAACTGATATCTTGCGGTAATGTCATGCAGGTACTCGCGAAACTCTTCCCCAGTCGGGTACAGACGTTTGGATGTGTAGTTTGGTGCGAAGGAGAACGAGTACAACGAGGTCGGCCTTGACGACATTAACATCACTACACCTCGATCACTGTGATATCACTTACACGTCGCATTGCTGGAAAAATGTTAGTCTTGGAAATGATGATATGACTTCAGCAAAAAACTTACCACTCCGGGGTATCGATTTATCCACCAAGTCCCTACAATGATAGGTCAATACACGCAACGGCAGATACGCAATCACATAACTCACCACCAATGCCAGACTGACGATCAACAATCTTGAACTGATCAAACCCGAGCTTCTGCTTGAGTTGACAACCGGTCGCGATACCACTTGCACCCGCTCCAATGATCAGAACAGGATAGTAAGGCGTTTCGCCTTGTTTCTCATTGATAGCGTTCGCCATGATGAAAGACAAACTTGAATAGGTGAAGTAGGGTAGTAGGGTATCAGGTGTGAGCTTGATAGCGCTGAATCCGGCAAGAAAACAGAGGGCTAATGTAAGCCTCACGGCAACCTCGCATATCTCAGAAGCGGAGTATGTCGAAAGCGAAAATAGAGGACGGAGAGATGGGCGAAGAAGGCTGTGGCAGGGGAGCGCGTACGCCGCAGACTAGTCGGCTGCTCCTTCACGTTGATTGGTTAACCGAAAAGGCAGGGACTCTAACCCTGCGGCGTAGTACATGAGGTGGTACATATTGACCCCACCTGCAGCCGTTAATAGTCATAAGTCCGCGTGTCAAAGAACACTGGGGACAGCAAGTTGATCACCGTTCCCGTGTCACATGTAAAGGATGCAATGTGGGCTGCCGCGCTCCCGACACTGCGGTTCAGGCAACCACTTCTATATTGATTCAAGTGCTTACGCTTTACAAAGAGCACCATCGTCACTTAGCATCCAATCTTCAGCTCCGACGCACCACTGACACCAGAAAACCCCCTTGGGATCAATGCGCCTTTTGATCGCCAACAGCCTCGCGTAGTGCTCGCCCCAGAATGCCTTGCGAAAGTCAGCCTGGTGGATCCAAGCTTCGTTTGAATACGTCCCCATATTTGGGGCTTGCTCGCTGAGTGCTGTTGAAAGCATGTCAGCCTGCGTCATCGTATTGTCTCGTTTTGATGCATCCGCTCCCAGAGGATAGGGTATGCCACTCACTATGCCTTGTTAGCAAACTATTGATGGGAACATGAGAGATCAACTTACTCATCTCTACCACAGTACGTCTCCAAACAGGATTCAAGGCACTATCATCGCTTGACTTGTTCCGTACGCCCTCACCACTAACACATGTTCCCTGCAGCATTTGACTAGAGAACTTTCGCAATGTTTGTTCAACGCCGCTTTTTTTTGCAACCGCTTCCTCGTCCCAGAGTCTACTAACAGTAAGACGATTGTTCCCAACCTTATCAGCTACAAAGAATGACGACTGGAAGCCAAGGTAGTTGGGAACGTATTGCGTTGTTATCGACGTTGTCAGCTCCGGAGTGGTGTTTAATCGGCTCATAATTGGGTCCAAAGCTCCCTGTAGTTGCCCAAGAGGGCCATTCAAGAGATAGATCAAAAACGCAAAGTTCATCTGAGGCAAGCTGTCGTTGGGGGTACTGATAGGCATCAAGGAGAAGTATCCAGCAAGCCCTTTCGAGTATAGTGTAGGCATATCTGCGATGACTGAGGCTGCGGCAGCGTAAAAGGCATTGTTGCTGTTACTTGTCGCCTCAACAAGACTAGAGTTGAACTCAAACCTTGCCAATGCTATGGTCGGTACCGGGTACGCTCGTAGGGTTGCATTCACAAGGACCCCAAAGGTTGCCCCGCCTCCCTAAATTCTTATGTCAGACGTAACGAAGTAGCGGGGTTGTGCATATCTTACTCCTCTCACAGCCCAGAAAATATCGGAATTTCGGCAAGGACTGGCTGTTATGATGTCACCGGTTGGAGTTACCAAAGACAACTCCAGGATGTTGTCAACGGCCATGCCGTGAAGAGAGCCGAGAGGGCTGTGTCCTCCACCTGTTAGGAAGCCACCGAGACCAACGCTGGGATCGGCTGCCCCAACAATAGTCATGTTGTGATTAGCCGCCATCTGCTGTATTTCTCCGGTGACGTGGCCAGCTGCAGCCGTGATAGCTGTATACTGCGTCGAATCCGACGGGCATGCTGAAAACTTTTCATGGTATCGGAAGCCCTGCAAGTGACGAGTCCACAAGGACAGCACTGACGGTGCCGTCGATCTGGATCAATCAGTTTTCTATTCCGGGAAAGGCATATGGCAGGAACAACACACCTTCCTAGCAAATCATGAGCTCCCCCTTTGACCACAATCCTCACGCTATTGGAAGCCGCGAACTTCACAGTCTGAGCAACGTGCTGAGCTGTTGAGGCATTAACCACATACTTGGGGAAAGTACCCAGGCTGCATCGCCCTGACCCCTCACTGAGCAAAGGCGGCACGCAAGCATCATCTTGCCAATTTGGATAAGCGACGCTGACTGGATCTGCAGAATGAAAAGACGAAAGCTTCCATGATGATGTGGTATAGTCGCAGAGCGTATTACTGGATGAAGAATTGGATACCGAGGTATAGCATGCTTGCGCAGGCGGTAAGGGCTCGAGTAATGCACCCGACAGAGTGGTGTTGAATTTTTTCCAAACGGATGGGTCAGGCCAACCGGTGAGTCCTGCAATGCTCTTGCATCGCTTTCCGGTGTGGATAGAAAGAGCATCCAGGGAATGAGTGAGAGACAATAGTAGAATGAGAAGTGAGTGTCTCATCGTGAACCTGTTGGAGAACATTCATTGTGGCTTGTGCTCCATTCCAATGGTTTATCTACATACACTCTCATCTAGATCTTCATATCGCCAACTGCATGAACGCCTCATGGACGCCTAATGGTCGCCTCGAAAGTACTTCGCTGTAAAATCCGAAGGTTCTATTCTCGGACATTTTCTTAGCGATGTGATCAGTGCACATCTTAGTAGGTCCTTCGGGCTGAACGAGACCGCACACACAACACTCGCGGAATAAATATTCTAGTTGGCGGATACACAGCCCCCTGCCCAGCTGCTTAGGGTGTCTTGAGCTCATGGCGAACAACATTTTGTGCACTGAAAGAGCTTAGTTGTCCGGTGATAGACGTGCGGATATGTCTCTGAGCCCCAATTTCAGCCAGCAGAGGTAGGGGATACGCAAGGCTCATGCAGCTGTAACCACACTACCAGCCACCGATAAGCCCGCGGAGGTTAAGCGAGGCGTATTTCTGCAGCGGCAGGCTGCAGCGAGAATACCGGCTAATGTCGATGTGGGTCCAGGCAGAAATGGTCGGACATCGGACACGTTCTGTCTAAGCGCCATCACGATATCGTATATCGGGTATCCAGATCGCACAACACAATTTAATGCTACGTGGCACAGTCGCATGGCGTATTTGCTGCTGTGCGAGAGTATTCTTTCTTACCCGGCACTTTGATTGTTATGGCAATGGGTCAAGGCGCGTATTCTACTATCACAATGTAATTCAGTGGAGGCTGAAGGATCGTGAAATCTACCCCTACGAAAATCCAGCATCGTATTGGGCAACGCCTTCTGAAGCGACTACACCCGTATAAGCGAGGATGGCCAGTGGACAATGAAGATTCTGTTAGCTGGGGGATCTCTACCAATTACAATTCGCCGTCTATGAGAAGATACACTATGAAAATATCGTCGCTCTTTTCCTGATTTAGACATTCTGATACGAACGGATCTCCACGCGGCTATCAATGGAGATTGTGCCCATCTCATAGTTCTGGCGGTGCGTATCATCCAGCTTCGAAGGTCCCTCAATGGTCGTGAGCTGGGTTTCATCCTCACGCTCAAACATGTTGCGAGAATCCTTCGATGACTGAGTCCCGAAGGAAACCTGTGGCGACTTGCCTCGTATGGAACCTCGTACAGATCCACGGATGGTAGCATACCAATGTGTCATTTTGGAGAAAAAGCCAGTGTTTCTGGGAAAGAGAGGACGGTAGGTGGGCAAGTTTCCACAGATCATGGCTATTCCTAGCTCGATAGTAGACCACATGATTCCCTTGGTATAAGATGGAACTGGAACATGTTAGCATGTGAAGAGCGCATAAAAGAACGATAAGCTTACCAGCTTTGGGGTTGTCCGGATTATAAGAATAAACCATACGAAGAACGCTGGTGATGAGAACACTGAATTGAGTATTATTACGATGAGCCCAATGACGCATGGTCTTTTTAATTGACTTACAAGCCGCCCAGGAGAAAGATGCTCATGACCTGAATCTTTCTTGGCGTGGAAAGTTGCAAACGAGGTACTATAAACGCAGGCAGGGCGAGAATAGCCACGTCGATACATGCGTTGAGTAACTCGTAAAAGAATACGAACTGACCGAACTCAACGCAGTGCTTGTTTGCTTGGACAGTAGGCGAGAAGTCGTAGACAGCGCGAATAGGTGTGCATTGGAAAAGAATGACCCAAAAACCCGAGAACAGCCACAGTACACATATTGACATGAGCACATAAGTTGTGTTAACGAACCAGGGTATCGAGAAGATCGATTTGTAAAAGCAGAGGATGGAAATCTTGAGCGCCGTGATTGCGGGTGGCCACACGTGACTGGCTACCCAGAGAATCTATCATGCATTAGAAACATGAAGAAGTGTATGACACCCGAAGTAAGACCGTTTCAATGGCGTACCTTTGTCAGCTCCGACAACTTCGTGATATCTGAGAAGAGCTGTATCTCCAAAGTCCCGCTGATACCGATGACAGCTAGGAGTCATGCATGAGCCTCGATTCAAATGCTACAAGAAAGGCGAGAAAACTAACAGTAAATGACCAAGGCTGCCCAAGCGTAAGTCCATATCAAAGCCACAAGCATCCAGTAGTCATCAGCAGCGAAACCACGCTTTGTCTTGTACTTCGAGATGAAGCGTAACAGAACAGCTAGCGAGTCCAATACAATGAATAGAATGGCCGAGACCAAGTTCGCTGCACCATCGGGTGCCATGGAGACTGGCATCTTCAAAAAAAGAAATCCACGCCCTCGCGGGACAAAAACGATGACGTGAAATGCGCTGGATAGGGAGACGAGAGCAAAGGCTGAAGCGGACAGCTCGAGAAGAGCAAATGCATCCCCTCAATTGCTTGAAAGAGGCGAGGGCGTCGAAGTGGCCAGCCTTCTGGCCCCGCCACACCCTCGGATTGGCTTAATGTAACAGTGAGTAGCAGGGTATCACGGGTGGGCTGTGAGACGAGGTACGCATGACGGTCCTGCATCGATAGATGGCTGTAGATAGGCCAAGAGTATCAAGGGTAAGGCGTTTTGTGTGGTGGGACGGACCGCATAAGCGGAGGTCCGTAGCTGCCATGTTTAGCGCCATGTCAGCGTTGGACTGCTAGGCTGCCTAGAATGGCACAAAACTTCCCCACATGAAGAATTTGGGCACCAGATGATTGCAACACCTGGGCGGCCTTGTGTTCATCATGGTTTCGGGGACCGAGGAGCCCATCACAAGGGTCGGGTCCCACACCTCCAGTGGACGCCTTAGAGTCGATCTTTGCCGCTTCCGGCTAGAGCTAGGTAACGACCTTCCCGAGGCTACGCGCCCGCCTTATTAACCAGCAATTTTCCAAGCCCATGCCTTGTTTACGCCTATTTCGACCACAACGCCGTTATTGGGGCCGAGGTCTCAGCGCTGATGCATGTTATCTGTCGTCTGCAAGGCTGCAGCTCGGGATAATCCTGCATAGGGAACGGCACTTTGATACCCAATTCCAACACGACAGCTGTGCCGCAATACCACTGACTTGCATCACCGACCGATTCTGCCAATCACTTCAAGATCTCGACGGAGAAAACTCATCGGGCGTTTAAATATCCCAGTCCGGGGACTTGAAATGACCCCATAGTTCACAAGAAGATACATGTAAAACCTCATGGCTGAGCATACGCCCGAGAAGATCCCGGTTCACGGAAAACACCGTCTGTACCTACGTATCTTGTCACATATTACTCACCCAATGTCCTCATTTGTCTAGTGTTCAAGTTGGGACTGTTGCATCACAGTTAGGCTGTTTCCAACGTCACATGCAATGAGTTTCTATTCTCGATCGACTTGTCGCCGGGAAACGGAAATGGTCGCCACCTGCACAGCCTCTAGTTTCATCACGTACACGAAGCACTTGTGAACTCCTAGGCGCGTGTAGTATCTCTTTTAGCTGGGAACAACCCATAGTAATCTGGTACAATACTTTGATCACCTGTTTTTTGTAGTCTTTTTTCTGGTCCCTCTTTGCGTTACTCCAGTATTACACGCACTATCCAACAACTTGTTACTTTTCGACAACATGGCTCCATTGATACAGGATGGCATCGGTGCAACTGGAGTGACTTCAATGCAGAGTGCATACCACAACAGCCCGAGCCAGTTCCACATACACAGCGATGGCGAGATCCGAGAGAAGATCTCTGACCATCGTTCGGAAGCCACAGAGCACCCAGCCCATGGCACACTGGAAGACGCTATGGAGCCCATAGCCATAGTTGGTATGTCAGCAAAACTTCCGCAGAGTGCAACGTCTCCCGAAGCCTTCTGGAAGTTGCTGGAGGAGGGACGGTCTGCCATGACAGAAGTGCCATCAGATCGCTTCAACATTGATGCTTTCTACCACCCCAACGGAGACAGGCTCAATACTCTGAACGTCCGCGGTGGCCACTTTCTCCAAAGCGATCTCGCAGAATTCGATGCGCCTTTCTTCTCGATACCCAAGACGGAAGCCGAGTCGCTGGATCCACAGCAACGTGGTCTCCTGGAAAGCACATACCATGCTCTGGAAAACGCAGGTATCCCCCTAAAAGAAGCTGGGGGTAGTAAGACAGGAGTCTTTGTTGGATGTTTTGCGAAGGAGTACGACACGATATTCTCGCGCGATACAGATCTACAACCCAAATACCAAGCCTCTGGAACAGGCTCGGCTATGCTTGCAAATCGTCTAAGTTGGTTCTACGACCTGAGGGGCCCTAGTATCACTCTGGACACAGCCTGTTCCAGCAGCCTCAACGCACTTCACTTGGCGTGTCAGAGTATCCGCGCTAAAGAATCAACGATGGTAAGTCTATGAAGTTCTTTGCCCCTACGTTCTTTCTGGCGAATCCAAGCAAGTAGTGTTTCGAGGATACTGTACAGATTTATTGACAAGGTAGAATTCTGTGTCCCAGTCGTGTTTTTGCATAACGTGTTTTAGCCTCGGTGTCTCTATTTCGAGTAACAAGTACCACACACTAGAACTATGCTGACTCAACTAGGCCATAGTTGCTGGATGTAACGTTATACTGAACCCGGATACAATTATGATGTCACTATCTAATCTCCAATTCCTGTCTCCGGATAGTCTTTGCTACAGCTTTGATCACAGAGCCAACGGGTACTCCCGAGGCGAAGGCTTTGGGGTCATAGTGCTGAAGCCTCTCTCGCAAGCTTTGTCAAACAACGATACCATACGTGCAGTAATTCGAGCATCAAGTTCCAACCAGGATGGTCGCACCCCAGGAATCACACAGCCTAGTGGAGATGCACAGGCACTTCTTATCCAAGAAACATACGAAAAGGCAGGCTTGGATCTGGGGACTACCAGGTTCTTCGAGGCCCACGGTACTGGTACACAGATCGGTGACACGACAGAAGCTGCGGCCATACATTCAGTGTTTGGGAAGTACAGGAGTCCCGAAGAGCCGCTCATCGTCGGGGCAGTCAAGTCTAATATTGGTCATCTCGAGGGTGCGAGTGGACTTGCCAGTATCATCAAAACGGTACTGGCTTTAGAGAAGGGTGTGATTCCACCCAATACCAACTTTGAGAAGCCCAATCCTCGTATCCCAGTACATGAGTGGAACATCAAGGCGAGTCCTACAGGATCCGCTCCAAAGGCTATGACTAACAAGTGTGCAGTTTCCAACAGAAAATATTCCATGGCCCTCAAAGGGTCTTCGAAGGGCATCTGTCAACTCCTTTGGTTACGGTGGAGCTAATGCACATGTCATTTTAGACGATGCATATCACTATCTAAAAGTTCGTGGACTTCAAGGTCGCCATCGAACAGCAGTACCAAGAGATCCTAGGACACAAAGCGCTAGGTCCCTCATTCGGCACTGGTCGGCATATCCCCAACCCAAGCTACTTGTTTGGTCTGCTGCGGATGAGCAGGGGCCACAAAGATATGTGGAAGCTCTTAAGGCACATCTTTCCGAGACCAAAGGAGCGGATCATGCTTATATCGTTGACCTCGCGTATACACTGGCTTCGAAACGGAGTCGGTTACCATGGAAGAGCTTTTTGAGGTTAGATTCGACTACACTGTCCTCCACAGATCTATGGAGGCAGTGTTCGAAGCCAGTCCGCTCTTCCGGAAACGCTCCAGGCCTTGCATTTGTCTTCACTGGACAAGGCGCTACCTGGTACGGGATGGGCCGTGAGCTTCTAGCAGAACCTGTCTTCCAAGAGAGTTTGCAGCAATCCGATGCATACCTGCGCAAGCTTGGCTCCAAGTGGTCCTTGATCGGAGAGCTCCAGCAGGATGAAACCTGCTCCAGAGTGAAAGATGCAAGGTATTCACAACCACTCACTACGGCGATTCAGATCGCGCTTTTGAGACTGTTGGAGAGCTGGAATATACGACCACTTGCCGTAGTAGGTCACTCTTCTGGAGAAATAGCGGCAGCATATTGCATAGGCGCGATATCGCACAGACACGCGATTGCAGCAGCTTATTATCGTGGAACGCTCTCAGCCGAACTAGCCGCAGCATTGACTGACACGCCAGAGACTATGATGGCGGTTGCACTGTCACCAGAGGAAACTAGCAAGCACATACATATGACACAATCATACGGCTCTGTCTGCATCTCATGTGTAAACAGTCCGAAGAACGTCACAGTTTCGGGAAGTGTTTCAGCAATCGAAGCCATGCGATCTAACCTGGATACAGAGGGCGTCTTTGCCAGGCGTCTAGATATCAAAGTTGCATACCATTCGCCCACAATGCAGAGGTTAGCTTTAAGCTATCTGGAGCTTCTACAAAGTCTCGATACGCATGATCCAGAGACGCCTAAAGATACTGGTGTGATAATGTTTTCGTCTGTAACTGGTACACTCATCTCGCACAAAGACGTACGCCGTGCTGAGTATTGGGTCGAGAACATGGTCTCCAGGGTCGAATTCTCCAGTGCATTATCCGCCATGCACAAGTACGTCAGTGCCACCGATTGTATTGTAGAATTAGGACCGACTGGAGCGCTGAGACGGTCTGTGCTCGAAACTCTAGGTAAAGTGCTTTACGAATCCGCTTTGAAAGTCGACCGCCCCGCATACGAGACTATCCTGGGTCTTGTGGGTGACCTGTGGAGTCGGGGCGTGCCCGTCGACCTCATGGCAGTCAACGGCTTGACTGAGTCGAATGCTCAAATGCTGACTGATCTACCCTCTTATCCATTCAACCACTCTCACAGATACTGGTACGAGAGTAGAATCAGCAAGAATTTTAGGTTCCGCAAACATGCGAGCCATGAGCTCCTTGGCACCCAGGCGATGGACTGGAATCCGTTGGAAGCAAAATGGCGGCACATCATCGACGCCAAGGAAAATCCATGGATCAAAGACCACGGTTTCAACGGATCACAGATCTATCCCGCGGCTGGTATGGTCATCATGGCTATTGAGGCTGCTAGGCAAGTGACTAAGAGCGACGGGCGCACGATAACCGGCTTTCGTATAAAGAACGTCTCGTTCGTCAAAGCTCTGGTCCTATCGGATAAAGACGAGACTCTCGAGACACACTTCTATCTGCGCCCTCAGGAAGCCGCTCGAGATACTTTTGGTGAATGGTTCGATTTCCGCCTGTGTTCGCTCAGCAACGAAGAGGGCTGGGTTGAGAATTGCCGAGGCACGATCATCATCGAAACAGAAGAAGAGGTCGTAGAAGTCGATGAAGGCCTCGAGGCAGCCGAAATGCGTCACTCAATACTGCAAAGTCATGCGCGTACCTTGTCCAGCTGTAAATCAGGCGTCTCTTCGAAGCAGATGTATGAGAACCTGGCTACCTTTGGCTTTGAATTCGGGCCTACATTCCAAACTCTGAAGAATATAGGTTTCAGTGAGCAAGGTTACGCTTCTGCCTGTATCGACACGCGCGAGTGGCAAACCAAAGTGCCGTCTATCGCATCCAAGATCCAGAGCCATCTCATCCATCCCACAGCTTTGGACGCGGTTTTCCACCTCACAGTCACCGCTATTTCCAGAGGTGGGTGGAAACCCATACCGACCATGGTACCGACATATCTCCACGAGCTGTGGATTTCAAGTAAACTGCTGCATGATCCAGATGCGTCATCGCTCCAGATATGCTCCGAGTCGCTATCACGCGGTCTCAGAGATGCTGATTTCAACATGACCGCTGTTGATGATCGGAGTGGAGACCTTGTCATTACCGCTAGCCAGTACCGTGCCACAGCGATCAGCTCCGTCGATATGAATGCCCCAGGCGTGTCTTCTTGGCGGAGACTTTGCTTCAAGCCGGAATGGAAGATGGACATTGCGACCGCAGACAACGACGCAGTCTCGCGTTACTGCAACAGTGCAGCAGATTCTGTGGATGTGCACTCTCAAGCATCCGTTGACGATGCTGAGCTGGTATGCATCTACTTCATGCGTCAAACACTCGAAGCCGGGTGTACTCGCCACGTATCCCAGCCCCATTTGCAAAAGTACGTGGACTGGATCAGACATTACCCGCAGGAAGACTGCGCACAGGCTGTATCGAGCTCCGAGAAGATGCAACGGATGCTAAACGACCAGTCTTACGCCGATTCTGTGATATTGCAACTGGAAGCCAGCGGCCCGGAGGGTAAGGTCTACGTCACCATCGGCAAGATGCTTTCCGCCGTACTCCAGGATGAAGTTGATGTTCTTGAACTACTCTTTGGGGGCGGACTCTTGCAACAATTCTATAGTGGGAAAGCCTTTACAGCCAACTACGAGCGCATGCGGGCTTACGTTGACCTCATGGCTCATAAAAACCCCAACATGTCCGTTCTGGAGATAGGTGCGGGGACGGGTGGTGCAACTGCCGCTGTTTTACAAGCACTGGGACCATCGAACCCAAGCGATGAGAACAGTACTCCGCGATTCCAAGAGTATGCGTACACGGATATATCTGCTGGTTTCTTTGAGGAAGCAAAGATCCGCTTCAAGGACCATACAAGTCGTCTAGCCTTCAAGACTTTGGACATTGAAAAAGAGCCGCAAGCACAGGGTTTCGAGGAGGCAAAGTACGATCTGATCGTCGCATCATGTGTCTTGCATGCCACAGCCGATATCCAACAAACGTTACAACATACACAGTCTCTCCTGAAGCCCGGAGGAAAGCTCTTGCTCTTCGAACCCTGCCAGCTATCATGTGCGCGACTGTCCTTTGTGTTTGGTCTGCTGCCAGGCTGGTGGCTGTCAAAGGAGCAACATCGTCGCTGGGGTCCGCTACTGAGAGATGAACAGTGGGACGAATCTTTGCGCAGTTGTGGCTTCTCTGGTAATGATCTTTGCTTGCGCGATCAGGAGGGTCCGCAACACACATTCAGCGTGATGGTTTCCTCCAAGACGGTTCCTTCTGCAGTAAACGGCGCTTCAGCAAGGATAAGTATTATTGTCGTCGATACCCACTCACAGATGCAGATGATGGTAGCAGAAAGTCTCCAAGCCTCTGCTCACACAATGGCGGGCTTGGACTGCACAGTTATGTCACTGCAGGATATTGCCACTTCTAGCATGGAGAGCTACTTTTGTATATCACTTCTGGAGCTTGAAACGCCTTGTCTATGGCAGATAGGCAGTGAAGGATATGCCAGCCTCCAACATCTCGTCAAGAACTTTAGGTGCGTCCTGTGGGTAACCGGCGACCCCACTCAGGACCCCCGTATGGGAGTTGCGACAGGCTTCGCCAGGTCTATGTGTTCCGAAAATGATGCTCTCGATTTCATCTCACTCGCACTCCGAAATCTATCGAGAAAAGAAGATGTGGTCTCGACAATCTTGAAAGTAGTGCAATCATCCCTCAGATCACCAGATGGTCAATGTGAGCAGGAATACCAGGAAGATGATGGCTTGCTCCACATTAACCGAATCATTGAGTCCAACGATGTCAGCAATGTTGTACACAAGCAAGCTGTACCGCAGAAGGCCGAGCTACATCTTTTTGGAACTGATCGAACCCGGCCTCTCTCACTTAACACGGCATCGCCAGGATTGCTCTCCGCTCTGCAATTCGTCGATAGCCCCTTCAAATCAGAGCTAGAGGCCGATGAGATCGAAGTCGCTGTGAAAGCAGTGGGTATCAATTTCAAGGACGTGATGATTGCGCTAGGACAGATACCCGATGCCTCCCTAGGCCAAGAGTGCTCTGGGGTGGTAACCGCTGTTGGCGCTGCAGTACACGACAGCGAATTCCGTGTGGGAGATCGCGTCTGCTGCGTGACTCGAGGCGCGTTCAGAAATCTTGCCCGAGCACATCGATTTGCGATATCAAAAATACCCGACGAAATGTCTTTCGCCACCGCTGCTGCGATACCAGTGGCCTTCTGTACTGCATGGTATTCGCTCGTTCATCTAGGTCGTCTACAGGCAGGCGAAACTATCTTGATCCATGCGGCAGCAGGGGGAGTTGGCCAAGCTGCTATACAACTTGCAAAGGCGGCTTCTGCAGAGATATATGTCACTGTCAGCAGCAATGAGAAGAAGCGGCTGTTGATGGAACTATATGGCATCCCTGCCGACCATATCTTCTCCAGTCGCCACATCTCCTTCGCCCAAGGCTTGAAACGCATGACAAAAGGTCGCGGAGTGGACGTTGTCTTGAACTCACTTTCGGGAGAATTTCTCAAAGCCTCCGTCGATTGCGTGGCTCCTTTAGGTCGCTTTGTCGAAATCGGAAAGAAAGACATGTACTTTCGTTCACAGATGTCAATGTCGCCTTTCCTACAAGGCATATCTTTTTTGGCTGTCGATCTGGGGGTGATCGCTGACAGGGCGAAGCCCCTGATGAAGGAGTTACTAAATCGGGTCATGGGATATTTCACCAAGCAAAAGAATACGATGCAGCCCCCGCAACCCTTGACGGTCTTCTCCGGCTCCCAATTGGAAGAAGCATTTCGGACTCTGCAAAGTGGCCGCAACTCTGGAAAGGCAGTGATAGCGTTCAGTCCCGAGGACCTGGTTCCAATCGTGCCGACTTCGAGACCAGGGTGGTCATTCGCCTCAGATGCCACTTATGTTATTGCTGGTGGAAGCGGTGGGCTGGGCAGAAGCATGGCGCGATACATGGCCACGCATGGGGCAAAGCACATCCTGCTCTTGTCGCGATCCGGTTCAGATTCGCCGCAGGTCTCTGAACTTATTCGAGAGCTACAGCAAGACGGCGTTACAGTAGTTGCGCCATCATGCGACGTTAGCGATGCGCATGCCTTGGAAACCGTAATTCATGACTTGCACGACCAAATGCCGCCTATCCAAGGATGTATTCAAGGGTCTATGGTATTAAGGGTGAGTAGGCTGACTTTAGCTTTACCATGCATTTTGCTGACCTATCACGCAGGACGGACTTTTCGAGAACATGTCTCACGACAACTTCCTCGCCGCCTTACGACCGAAGATCCAGGGTACCTGGAATCTACACAACTCGCTCCCAAGCGGAATGGACTTTTTCGTTCTCCTTTCCTCGACCGGTGGTGTTTTCGGTAGCCGTGGTCAAAGCAACTACGCAGCTGGCAGCACCTATCAAGATGCGTTCGCAAAGTATCGCGTATCCCTCGGAGAGAAATGCATTTCGCTCGATCTTGGTCTGATGCTCGCCGTTGGATTCGCCGCCGAAAGGCAACACATCACCGATTCACTGCGGACCGTAGGGTACGAAGGCATCCACGAAATCGAATTTCACGCAATGTTGGATCACTTCTGCAATCCAGATCTTCCACTCCAAGACCCAACCAAGGCGCAAATCGTCACTGGCGTTGCGACGCCGGCGTCGCTAGCCGCCAAGGGGCTCGGTGAAATCTTCTGGATGTCCAAGCCCATCTTCCAAAGCCTCCGTCAAATGGACCGACAGTTCTCTGTATCGAGGACTGTCAGGGAAGAGGGTGCAAATTACCGAGCACAAATCGAACAAGCAATGTCTCAACAAGGCGCCGGACACATTATCGCGCTCGCACTCGTAAGAAAGCTATCCGCAGCTCTTAACATGCCCATCGCCGATATTGAAGTGGAGAAGCCGGTATACGCGTATGGTGTTGATTCCTTGGTCGCAGTGGAGATTCGCTATTGGTTTTTGAAAGAGTTCAAGGCCCAGATCGCTGTGTTTGAGATTATTCGGAGCGAAAGCATTGAGAAACTGTGTCTTCTCGTCGCTTCCAAGACACAGTATCAGCAAAGATGGAACTAGAAAGGGGGAGGCGATGATGGCATAATGATCAAGTGTCGAGGTGGTTGGCATGGACGACGCGTTGGGCTTAGAGGTGTTAAAGGCTAGGCGTCGTCGCGTACATGCCACGCCCTGACATCCCAGATACCATCTCCAGTAATTAGACGTCTCTTATTCAAGAACCACTACATGCTGAGAACTGGAGTGACTAGAGAAGTAATGTACACATGGGGAAGCGCATGTTTGATGGTGCAGATGCCTGTCGCGGTTCAGTTCCGAATTCCGCTTATATAATCTATGGGCCCTGGGCTAGCGCTTCCCCGCCGCTGTCCTTGCGGATCAGCTACACTTTTCTAGCTTTCCCATCAACCACATGTTCTGCTAGTTCTAAGGGCCCTTGATACACTATTCTATCTGTATGAAAATCTTACACATTCATTGCGCGAGATGACATTTGTCAGGACATACCAGAAGTATAGCCTGCGTCCGGTGAGCCTTTTCAGCGTGTATACTGCTGACACGCATCGATGAACTGCCTTCTTAGGACCGACGTGTTTGCGTTCCATGCAACCGTAGACATGAAGCCGTTCTGCCGCTGGTCATTGCACCAGCTGAGAATAGCCGCAGCGCCGAAATTCAACTCCATCTTACGCCCTACTTTCCCGATCGCCAGTTCATTACTGGTACCACGTACACAGCCTTTTCGAAAATTCTCGGAACGATTACCTCCTGTTGGTATCATCCCGCACACAGGCAACTGAAGTCGAGTATCACACCCTCGCATACAAGTGGCCAAATCGCACTGCACTCGATCAGATCTACCAATTGCCCTTATTTCATTACTGAAAAGGGGATAGTTGGTGTTTAATGAAGGCTACGGAACTCAGAGGTCAGATGTACCTGGCATAAGGAACTTGCATATCTCTAATACATGGCCGATTAGACATGTAAAATCGGACAAAGCCATCTGGACGAATCTTAGACGAGCCGGACAATCTATCGGACGTACGTACCGCCGTACTTTGTGTTGTTCTCAACCCGTTTCTCTACGAAGACATGGGTGATTTTACCCGTCACACTGATCAATTGTGGACGGGCCGAGCATGTCACTCAACGGGACAGCTTACATCAGCCATATCCGACACTCCCGCACGTGCAACTCCAGTTGCAACCTGCCTTCGGGAACGTGAACTGTGCTCAAGTCGAACCAGACAGGACGACCTGTATAGGGAAACAAGGATGTATAGCACGTCCTGGTAATTTGACGAACAGTTGATTGCCACGCTAAAGAGATTTGCATACTGCAGTCATCCTGAAGGTACATGAAAGCCTTCGGCGATTCTGTCTGACAATTCTGCACATCGCCCATTTAAGCCACATTGAGCTGGGGCTGTACGAATACGCGCTGACACAATATCATGATCGACAAACGAACCAGCTTCCATTCAATCATTCTCGTTACCTTTGTCCTTTTCCCCCATCGCGATCGAAGTTTGGGAGAAGTGTACTTTGGCTCTGCCTTCAATCTTCTTCATGAATTGAAATTACAAGCTGAAACAATGACCCAGTTGGAATGAGAACGAAGCCGAAAGGATGCAGAGATACCACACCCGTGGATACAGCAAAATGACGCCTTTCAAGAAATGACTGCATATTGAAGTTCAACTACTGTTGAATAGGAGATATTGATGTGACACAGTTATGTGTCTGTGTATCGAGGGAATTGCCGTCTGAGCCACAGAGGGCCGCTCTGGTTGTCCTGGCACCCCTTACAAACTTACAGTAAGGTTTACTCGGTCGCTGTTCCGGCGCAGCCGATTAGTTCCCGACAGGGCTTCATGCCCGTGCCGATGCTTATACGGTGGTACCATATTGCGCGTCATTTTCGCATAGCTTGGCTTCCCCGCACCTCCGGAGACACCTTCTTTATCTGCCACCGCCACGCGCCTACGATTGGTACCGGTCTGCGTTGAAGAATTGTGAGTGAGCAACTACCGGCCCGCTACGCTGGGCAAGCTTACATGTCATGCCCGATACGGACACCAATGCGGCGCAGCGATCTCGCGTAATACCAGGCTTGGCAATGACGATGATGCCTTGTTTCAGTATACTATACCACCATGCGGGACCTTAGAATTGCCATACAGTATTACTAAGCCTATTTCTCCTTTATGATGATGCCGACGCCCTCCGGGGTAATTGTCAGTTAGCTCAGGGACATGCTTGCGATGCCTTTCTGCTAACCTTCATCTGCTATACCTATGTCGTCACGCCTGTCTTAAGAAAACCCTCACCGGTACTTACACAACCTGTTTCTTAGAATTTAAGATGTCCATGTGGGGCCTTCCATGAGGGAACACGCCCCAATAATACTTGGCGCAGCCCTCCCGGGAAGGCCGGTAGCGCTCACAATGAGCCTTCCCTGAGCCGTCAGCACTGTATTTTACAACAAGAGTGTGCCTTGAGCCCATGGAGGCCCATGAGGCTTGAACACGGAGCCTTGGCTACTCATCAGGCGGCTTTGCTCTCGGTACCAGCATGGATACCGCATCATTTCGTACCGTGTCTGCTGTAGTCAGCGTCATTTGCCCTTGCTATCGCTCCAAGGCTCTATGTTCGCCCGATATAAAAGGCCATTACACTTCCCCTGTTGTTCCTGGACACTTGTAGTCCACAGGTGCAGCCTGATCCGAGTTCAATATGCGGTCCTTTACCAAACAGACGTCTACTTGCCTATTGCTTTCGCTTTCCTCGCTATTCTCATTGACAACAGCAACGCCCCAGGCTGAGTTCAATGAGGAGTATGACTTCGTCATCGCGGGTGGTACGTTGGTCTTTCTCGTCATCATCACACCCCAGTTCTCCAGCTTTACCAGTCTTGTTTCATGATTCAAGTCCATAAATTAACAATATACAGGAGGAACAGCTGGTTTGGTTCTAGCGAATCGCCTGACGGAGTCCGGCAAGTTCACAGTACTCGTACTGGAAGCTGGACCCAGTCCCGAGCAAGTCCTCGCATACGAATCACCAGGAGGCAACCAGTTTCTCAAGGGCAGCTTGATCGAATGGGGCTTCACTACCACTCCGCAAGAGCACTTGGGCAACCGTACTCTACAGTACCTTCGTGGACGTGGTCTCGGTGGCTCTAGCGCGATCAACGGTCTCTACTACGCCCGAGGTTCAGCCAGTGTATATGACAGCTGGGTCGAGGCTGGAAACAACGGATGGGGCTGGAACGATATTTACCATTACTTCAAGAAGAGCACCAAGATCAACCCGCCAGCCTTGTCACCAGAGCTCTCTCAATTTACGATGAAGTACAAGACGTATGAACCCACTGCCTACGGAGACGGGCCCCTGCAGCTCAACTTCCAAGGCTATGTTGCACCTTCTACTGAAGCGTTCGTCGTTGCATGCTCTGAAGCTGCGAATATTCCTATCGTTCAAGATTTGAACCTTGGAAATAGTGAAGGTGTCAAGCACGGCACCATCACGATGGACGATAAACTCAGGAGAAGCTCGAGCTACGACAGTTTCTACAAGCAAGCTGCTAACCGGACCAATCTCAAAGTCCTGCACGACGCACCTGTTTCTGGACTTATCATGGACACTACAGGTAGCAAGCCTCGTGCTATCGGCGTCAACTACATTGAACAGCGTACCGCCTTGGTCAACCGAGTCCGAGCTCGCAAGGAAGTCATTGTCAGCTTGGGTGCTTTCCAATCACCCCAGCTACTCATTACCTCCGGCATTGGCCCCAAAGCAGAGCTTGAGAAGCACGCCATCACACCCGTTGTCATCAACGAGAATGTTGGTCAGCACCTCAACGACCACTCCGTCTTCAGCATCATGGCCCGGGTCCAAGACGGCGCCTCAACCACCGACATGTCGCGCAACGCCAGTAGCCTACGCGCCGCCCAGAATCTCTTCTACACCAACCTAACAGGTCAGTACACCGCGCCCTCGGGTGTAACCAACGGCTTCCAAAAGTTCTCTGAGCAACAACTCCGCGACATGAACGCAACTGCCGTCATCGATGCCGGTCTCACCAACCAAACGCACGTCGAGTACCTATTCGAGAGTGTGTGGTACCCGTGGATCCCAACACCATTCTATGCGCCCCGGGGTAACGAATCCTACATGTCCCTCACTGCATCCAGCATGGTGCAGCTCTCGCGCGGTTCAATCACACTACGCTCAGGCTCAATGTCAGACTTGCCCCTCGTCAACAGCAACTACTACGCCGACCCCACCGACGCCGCGATCGCTATTGAGTCCTTCAAGTACCTCCGTGCCATGCTGCGCCACCCGGCCCTGTCGCAATTCACCATCGGCCCCAACTCCGGCGAAGTCAGCCCCGGCCCTGCCGTCGCGGACGATGACCACGAGGCTATCCTCAAGTACGTCAAGGCAAACACTATCCCTAACTGGCACGCTACTGGCACCGTTCGCATGTTGCCAGAGGACAAGGGTGGTGTGGTAGACGAGAGGTTGAGGGTCTATGGTGTTGATGGCTTGAGGGTTATTGACTGCAGTATCGTTCCTATTCTGCCTGATGCCAACATCTTGGCAAGTATCTACATGGTTGCTGAGAAGGGTGCGGATATGGTGAGAGAGGACAACGGAGATGAGAGGACCTATTAGAAGTTAGAAGTTTGATTTTTCTGCTGGATAAGCTTGGGATTGGAGGAACTTAACTGGTATTAAGCAAAGGAGGTTGTTGTTTAATGTGTAGTTGAATTCAATTCGATATTTACTTCTATCATAATGTTTGCCATCCCAGAAGGCATGCAGATCGATACTGATGAGTGAGTGTATAGCTGCAAAAATTGCGATTTTGCTTTCTTGGTTAGATCCTTGTCTACGATTCTGTTCTTTGCTCTTCGGTAGTTGTACGTGACAGGTTGGTTGCTCAAACGCCACTGCAGCTTGCTTGCACTTCACTTTACAATCATAACTCTCCAGCTTCAGACAACATTAAACGCAACGTTTCTATACTCCATCCATCATCGCCCCCACCACCCTCCTACCACCTATGATCACATCACCTCACACGTCCGCAACATCATAGCTAATCCGACTAACCCTCTTACTCCTCTTAACCCCCTTCACCACCACCCTAGCTAACTCCCCCAATCTCTCCACATGCGTCCCCCCACACGGATAGCTCCCCTTACCCCCCATCTCCACAACCCTAACACCCATCTCATCCCCTTTCAACTCGGCCCCATCGCCAACACCGTAGCACTCGCGCCTCGCCCTGTCTTCATCCCAGAAGAAGATGCTGACAGGGAGGTCCTGCGCGACCATTTCGTCGACGGTGGATTGGATGGTAGGTGCCAGGGTGGACGGGATGGAGCCTGTGAAAGTTACGTAGGCGGCATTGGGATAGTGGCTTGCTTTGCTGTCTGCGATTGTGTTGGGGAGGTCGCCGCGTTGGATTAGCGTATTTACGGCGAGGCCGATTACGTGGCCGGCTGTGTGGAGGCGGGAGTGCAGGGTGCGGAGGGGGATGTTGATGGCTTGGCGGAGGTGGGTTGGGGGTGTGAATGGTGAGGAGGAAGGGAAGAAGCCCATGTGGAGGATTGCGCCGGTGGGGAGAGAGCGGACTTGGCTGACGGTGAAGGTCGTTTCTTTTGCTTTGTCTCCGCTTTCTGGGGGTGTTGTAGCTGTGGTCATGGTTCCTGTGTCTGATGGTTGTCCGCCACCTTGGGCGTGGAAAATCGTTTCCGAGACGGTGAGTACATGCGGTTCCGGCGCGTTTTGTGCTTCTTGTCCTGCTTCTCCGTCTTTTCCTTGTGAAGCGGGCGACGCTGGTTTGAATAGCGCTCGGGTCTCTTCAGGGAGAGAGGATAGTGGCTGTACGGAGACTAAACTAGTCTTGTGTTCGTACAGTTGACCTTGAGTTTGGTAGAGCGGTATCGTCCTGTGGGCGAGGGGGTCGGCGGGTTCTGACATTGTTGCCGTTGGTGGTGGGGTGGCACAGCGAAGAACTTGGGTAGTGCGATATAAACAAGTGTTCTTCCTCGTACTGCTGATACCAAAAGACTTGTTGGCGAGTCGGACAGTGATACGTATAGCTATCGTGACGTTGTTGTGGAGCAATGGAGAAAGAGATGGTCGCAGATGCGATGGTTCAGAACAGCTACTTGTGCCGAAGAAAATACTGGACTTTGCCGCTTTGTACGTATGTCAAGAAGGAAACCCTTTTAAATAACAGCTATATTCAGCTTCCTTCCGAAGAACACAGCTTTCCTATATAGAGTCCAAATCATGTGGGGATAGCATTGATGAGGTAATCCTACACGCCCTTTAGAAGATCGCAAGTACATACGCTATACCGCTTTAGGAAGGTACATAACAAAATGTAAGGTCTTGACGTAGTTTTGCCGCTCGCTTAGCATTCCTTCCTTACACATTGCAGAAACCAAGCTTGGAGAAATTGTAAATGTAGGATTTGCTGTTCTACCTACGAAATCATCGGAACAGCGAGCTTTGCGTTAACTGCTGTGAAAGCTTTTATCCGACCTCTTCATCCTTCTTGGGCTTCGAACGATGATAATTAGTCACAGAATCATAGTAGAGGCGATGATCGAGAAAGGTCTTACTTGTAACAACTTCAATGTATTGAAAGCGGCAGTAGATAACCAAAAGCATGTTGCTGAGTGATTACAAAGATAAAAGCTATGATAAAAATGAAAACGCTTGCGATAGACTTTGCTTTTGTAGCTCAAACGCCAAACTAAACAAAAAGAAGATGCCCAACAACTAATGACCAACTGGCTGAGAAACCCATCTAGATCATCTATAGTGCTCAACGCTTTCCTTCCCGCGATGTAAACATGAAACAAAAAGAGAAATTGCCTGCCGAAGATGATGACTTTCTATCAAGGAAAAGCGCACAAGCCAACCCTGGGTATCTTTCTTTCCCTTTCCCTAATGATGCCTTTTTTCAACAACGACAAACTTAAGCGTACTTCTCAATCATAGCGAGAGCACCCTCACGCTCCAAGCCCTCCAAAGCGGTCTTCAGCTCTTGAACGAAGCGCTTGTCCTGGCGGAGGTCGTCACCAAAGAGGTTCTTGATCTGGAGCTGGGCAATGGGGCCCTCGGCGGCCTTGGCCTGGAGTTCCTCAACCATGGGGTCGTCGACCTTGAAGGCGTTGCCCGCATCGTCGATACCCTTGTTGTAGCGGAACCATGCAGCGGCGACGAGAGTCAGGCGGCGGAGAGGTCCACCAGCGATGATCTGCTCGGCAATGCTGGGCATGATGAACTGGGGGATCTTGCCGCTGCCGCCGAGGCAGATACGTGGGAGCTCATCCTTGAGGGTGGGGTTGGAGAAGCGACCGAGAAGGGTGTTGCAGTAGTCGTCGACGCTGACACCGGGGATCTGGGGGAGAAGGGGCTTGACCTCCTGCTGCATCATGTTGATGACGAACTGGCGGTAGACGGGGTGGCTGATGACCTCGTGGATGTAGGTGAAGCCAGCGAGCTGACCAGCGTAACCCATGGCAGAGTGGCTGCCGTTGAGGAGACGAAGCTTAATCATCTCGTACTCCTCGACCTGGTGGACGTCGGGAACGATCTGGACACCGGCCTTCTCGAAAGGAGGGCGGCCATCGACGAACTTGTCCTCGAGCACCCACTGGTGGAAGGGCTCGGTGACGACTGGCCATGCGTCCTCAACACCAAAGTTCTTGGCTAGGCTGACCTTGTCCTCGTCGTTGGTACGGGGAGTGATACGGTCGACCATGCTGTTGGGGAAAGCACCGTTGCTGGCGATCCAGTCGGCGACCTCGTTGTTTCCGGCGTGGCGGGCAAACGAAACAAGCATGTTGCGGCTGATGTCACCGTTCTTCTGCATGTTGTCGCAGGAGAGGACGGTGAAGGGGCGGAGACCAGCTGCGTGGCGCCTGGCCATGGCGGCATAGAGGTAACCGAAGACGGTGCGTGCGGGCTGCTCACCAGCAAGGTCGGCGGCAACGTCTGGGTGGTCGATCTGGAGCTCGTGGGTGTTTTCGTTCATGT
The DNA here is from genome assembly GCF_003171515.1 of Pyrenophora tritici-repentis. NCBI lineage: Eukaryota > Fungi > Ascomycota > Dothideomycetes > Pleosporales > Pleosporaceae > Pyrenophora > Pyrenophora tritici-repentis. The sequence goes on from NC_089393.1 coordinate 2,240,842, forward strand.
AGTAACCGCTCTCGGTGACAGTCATGGAAACGATGTGGGTGTCGGGGTGGGCCATCTTGGCGATAACAGCCTCGGCGCTGTCAGGAGCAAAGAGGTAGTCGGTGATACTGCCAATGACGCGGGCGCTGGTACCGTCTGCGGCACGCTCGATCATGGTGTAGAGGTTGTCTTGGGGCTTGAGAGCATCGCGCATAGGAGCGGCGAATGGCTGGAGGTCAACACCACAGATGGACCAGTCCTGGACGTTGAACTGTTCGAGGAGGGTGTCGACATAAGCTGCAAGATGGGCGCGGTGGAAACCACCAACACCAACGTGGACGATACCCTGCTTGACGCCGTGCCTCTTGTAGGTAGGGACAGAGACATTCTGGAGCGAGGACAGGTTCTTGCTGTTGAGCTTCAAAGTAGCGGCAGGTGCTGCCTTGCGTGACTGTGTAGGAACAAACTTCTCCTCCTTTCGGGGAACAAAGCCCCTGGGTGGTGCTTGGTAGACGTCTGAGGGTGTCTGGCGGACAGCCTCTGTGCTCTGGAACCTGCAGCTGATGGCAGCAGGGCGACGATGGGCTGGCCGTGTCGACTGGAAGACAGCTCGAGCGCGAGCGGCGCGGAGGAGGTTCCTGGCGACTTGAGGAGGCATTGTGTAAGTGTGAATGGATAAAGGTATGTTGGTATAGAGGGAAATGGGAGAATGAGCAGAGGACAAGACGGGATGTTCAAACATTTATAACCAGACTGCTCAGTCCTTTTTGTGGGCACAATGGTAGGGCCTTGAGCATGTTGCCCCAAAAAAAGACCATAGCGTTAGGGCCCCTTTTTTTTTCAGAGGGTCTAGACATGGTGGATTATGAGTCGCAGACGGAGGCTGATAGCCTGTGCTTTGGGAAACGTGGGTGGGCGAAAGGAGGCTGCGGCTTGCATTGTGTTGTGTATGTCGCGGGCTGGTGGTGCGTGCCGTTGGCCCAAACTCACAAACTGTGCAGGAACGATTCGGCGGCTTGGGACGACGCCAGAATCAAACTTTTGCTTTGACGCGTCGTGGAGAAGATGACCCGATTTTTAGACTGGATAAGGGTTTCAGACTTTGCACTCCCGCTTCCGCCGCTTGGATCTGGGAGCCACAATTACGCCGTAATGCAGCTGCTGGCCGGCGACTTTGTGCGGATTGCACAATTATGGCGTGCTGGCTCAGGTAGGTTCGCACGCCAGCGGCCAAAGACAGCTGCCCAGATGAAATCGCATCTGTGTGGCTTTCACCGTTCACCGCTGAGTCGCGTGGGGGTGGGGGTACCGCCAGGAACACCGACGGCTCGGCTGGGCCGCCGACAACGACGGTGACGGACTCCTCTGGACTCTTTTGCTGACCGGACCTAGTTGGCAAGTCTCACGGCGATTGACCGTATTTTCATCTCTCTTGGCTTAATGCATCCGCGAGCGCTGTGGCGACTGGGCGACCGGTGTGTTCCTCAGGATCGCTATCTATGCACCCGGGGTACCTAGGTACATCTTAGCCTGGGTCTGCATCTGTCCAACACGAATAGCATCGTGAAGCATCTCCAGGATGACAATCTGTTGAGGCAATGGGAATGCTGGCTGCATCTGCTGGCGTCTTCTCAACTTCGTCATACCTCTTCTGACTCGTTCACCGACTTGTGCCTACCAGCCAGTCCTGTACAAGATACAAGTCCCGACGATCTCAAACGGCCACCAAAAGGATCTGCGCTGTGCAGCTTGAGCCTCATGCGACCGCACCGGTACCGGCACATCATCCCCGCGAAAGGTAGCCTTGCAGTCCAGTCCGTCGTCCGCAATGCGCTGTCCACCGCTGCCGCTGTCCAACAGCTATCAGATCGACTGATGCTTCTGCAGTCGCGTCGAGCTTCCAAGCCCTATGCAGTATGCCGCATGGCACTCCAAAAAAGCCGAACAAGTCTCAAGATAGCTCCAGGTCAACAACGACCACCCATGTCACTTTGTTCTTTCCGCCGTCGCATCTCCACCAATGTCCGCCCCGACAGCAGCGGAAACACGAGCGGTTATACTCGTTTCGCACAACCCGAAGGAACAAGAGGCGCAATCTGTATCTCGCTAGTCCTAGTCCTGCCGTCCTCCTTCTCGAACCGCGCAAGTCTTGCAGTAGACGTTGCGAGGGTGTGGGTGGCGAAGAAACTTGAACGATAGATAAGCTTCCGAAACAGAAGCGAAGTATTCCCACGTCTGCGGTCGCGAGGGGGCCTGACCTTGTTCCACGCCGCCGCCGCCTTGCCCAGGCCCCTTCTGCCCTACCAATCCACCCTACCCTGCTGCCCTGCGACTCTTGGGCGTGGTCCACATGCCGCACGCAATCTATCGAACGCGCACGCCCTTAGAAGCTTCCGGATGCCTTTGTTAGCGCATTCCGCTGCACGTGTAGGCTCTCCTGCCGCAGAAAGGTCTCTGACCCTCTGGAGAAAAGGATACGTACCCTCACGATGCAGTGCATACCCGGGGTCGCAATCAAAATAGAGCCGCTGCCAGTCGTGCACGGAGCTGGAGAGATGGTGCACCTGACCTCTTGACATGTGCACCTCATCTCCTCCTTTTACCCCGGTGTCCACGCGTGCAGACAGAGAATGCTGTTACCCCGGCCTTCAGCAAGGTACTCCGTACTTCGTAGCTGTTGTTTCCCCGTAAGGGCCGCCCCTTCACTTTGTCTGCTTTGACACGACCCGAGAAAAGCTTGGAAGCTTTGTGCGTGTGTCAGCATCAGCATTACAACAGAGTCTGTGTACATGTTTTTTGAAACTGCAAAGCCAGAGCCAAGCCAAGACACCCAGCCTACGCACTCGCAACCGCTGAAGCTCTTTCTTTGCACAGCCAGGCCTTTCAATAAACACACTGCGCACATCCCTACTAGCTGCCGTTTGGGTACCTATCGAGAGAGAGAGAAAAGAAGCAATCCCTTGTTGTCACAAACATGACCAGCTCATCCCATCCCAACGTAACCAAACCCCACTTCACAAAAGTAAAGAAATTACATTCTCTTCAGACTGGATTTTCTCATGGTGTTTTCGCCTCCCATGACATCAATCCCCATCTGTCACACAGTGGCGGTGGGGTTGGCTTCAGGGACTTCAGGGCCGGAGTGGGACTGCTTGCTCCGCTCGATCCGTAAACGCACAGCAAGGTAAGCGAAGGGAAGCAAGCAGCACGCCACTGTGCATCTGCCCCGAGCTGCGAGCGAGCGAAAAAACTAGACGGCGGACGTGCTTGGCCCGTGCGCCTTCCCCCCTACCTGCTGCCAAAACCACGCCCATGCTCACGCCCATGTCCATGCGAAATTCTCCGCGGGGGCGACCAAGCCCGCACCGGCACCGCACCGTCAAACCCGCGCCATACATACACATAAACTTGACTACTGTACCTACTCGAGCCAAGCTACTCTTTCATTCCGCCAAGCAGGACATGTAACCAAGCCGACGCTGAGACACAACCGTTCGCCCAGCCCAACTTGATACACCACTTTCTCCCCCCCCACGGTACTTTAGCTTTTAAGGTTTAGGACTTGGCTTTGGTTTTAGCTGCTGCTGTTACAACGGACGTATCCATAGGTAGCGTGTGTTATCGAAACGTGGTGCTTGGCTGCCAGACAGGTAGGGCTATACAGTATCTCTGGTGCCATATCCAGTACACAGACGCTCGCGCACGCTTAGGGTCATCGTTCGATCTATGTAATCTGATGGTTAGATAGTCTATCTACTTACCTAGCCGGTCAAGTTCAACCCCCGTATCACAACCGCCCACGTAGACTCCCGCGGTCCCGCGGTTTCCTTTTCCCAATTACTGCTTCTGCTCGCTATCCTCCGTCTCCGTCTCCGTCTCCGGTTTCCGTTTTACAAGTTTCCGTCATACAGCGTTTCCGTCATGTAGCCGTCTCACATGTCACATGTACCTCGCCTCGCGTGCTCTCCCTCTTTCGGGAAGCGAGCATGACTAATAGGGGCGGGGGGAAACACGGGCAATTGTATAGCAATCTGGGATTAAAACGAGAAGCGAAAGCTTGCGAAATGAATGTGTGTTATTAAAAGCTCTGGAGTATGTGAATTTTTATTTTGCGTGTCCACCTGATGCGTGGTGCATGTCACATGTCCTGCGATCATAGGGGTGAGGGGGGAAAGGAGGCTTACTTATTTGCTCTCACGTGGACATTTTGGCCGAAGAGACAACATCGTTCGATAAGATAAGACAAGGTAATGCAAGGTATCGTGAAAAAAGGGGCTAAACACGTGTTGCTGCTGCTGCTGCTGCTGTTACATGTGTCGGAGAATAAGAGAAGATGACAGTATGAGTTGTGCGTGCAGGAGGTGTGGCCTAGTCAAGTTCACCCAATACCCGTACCTGCACACGCAACTCGCACCTTGACTTTCTTTTCTCACTACTCAACTTAGCTTCATCGAACTTGAAAATGGTAGTAGATTCCGCTTCTCGTTGTATCGGGTTTCCGTCATATTAAAACTCGCACCGCTTTTTTGTCCACCTGGTATCATATCTTCCAAAAACACCGTAAAGCCAGTGTTGTTTCCTTTCCTTCTTTCTGCTTCTTCCCCCACTAGCTGCTCCCACGCGCGACCACGTCAATTGCTCAACGAGGCTTGGGGATATCTACCCGCTTCTTAGCTTAGGTATCCCGCCAAAGCCTGCTTAGATGTGTCGTCAAGGCGCTCCTGCACAATCTTGACGATGCGACCACTGTGCCGCGTGTCTGCATCCTTCAGATATTGTCCAACCCACTGCTTCACATCTCCAATTTCTGGGAACGGATCGCGAGGCGCCTTCTTGCAAGTGTTGAGCTGTGTAAAGCCAACGCCAAAGCCAAGCTCATCCACATCCGCGTCGGGAATGATGTCATCTGCTGCAGTCGGCACCGGTGGGTTGACGAGTAGCTCAATCAACCGTTGCGTCGTGAGCGTCCAGCCCTTGGGGTATCGATCGACGAACGCTTGTGAATCGCCAAGTGTCTTAGTAAAGGACACTACCGCCGTCTTTCGGTCAACGGGGCGAGCAAGTTTCTGCGTGTCGGGTAGGATAACGGTCAAGTAGATTGGTTTGAAAATGCTAGTAGACGTTAGTGCTATGCTCTGTATTCAACAAATAGATAGTGACTTACTCGTGCTGGATTTGGTCCGTGACGCTAATGAAGAAGTCCGTACCCAGTCCCTTGTCCAGTCGTGCAGAGACAAAATGGTAGAAGGAAATGAACCGCTGCTGGAAATTCTCCGTCTTCATGTTGGACAGCCTCGTAAGCATCAACTGAAGAATTGTGACAAAGTACGGTTGTAGCGCATCAGCGGGAATGTTTGACACGACAGATTCGATGAGTTCGAACGAGTATGTTTCATGGGCCTTGCTAGTGACCAGCTTCTGGAAGATACCGAGAATGGGCTCCAGCTGCGTCTGTGCGACAATGTGCTGTGCGTCACGAGCGACCATTGCACTCAGCAGACGGGCCAATGCAGGTACGTTACCACGCTGCTCCCAGACCGCACCTTGAATGATGATGGTGAACAGACTCCTGTAGTACTCACTCAGCTCTCCGGAGGGGTTTGCTTCTAGCAGTGCTGAGAAGAGTTGGAATATGTATGGAGAGAACTCCTCAACCTGGGCTAGCAAGCATGCCGCAAATGGCTCATACAGCTTCTCCTCAAAGAACTGAGGGTGTTTGGGCGCACCGAATCGGACGAGAGCGCCAATGCCCTCGAACAAGTAGTACTGGAACCTGGGGTTGCTAGGGTTGTGTCTGATGACCTTGACGATGTTGATGAAGTTTTGCAGCACAGTCTCGCATATCGGTAGGATACCGTCGCGGACGAAGATCAGCACACGCATGACACACTTCATCAAGAACTCGTTCTCTTGGATCTTTTCTGGGGCGGAGTTCTTGGTGATGAGCTTGAACAGATGCGCCAGGAGGTCTTTGGATGAATTGACAACATCACCCCTGGGAATGATAGGTTGTCGGTTGCTGTCCGTCATAAATAGAGCACGCTCGACAGCGATGGCGGCGTAAGTGTGGATGACGTAGTTGTCGTCTCCGAGCTGGTTAACGAGCAGAGGGAACGCTGCCCGCCAAAGGTCTGGTGATAGTTGGCTGCGGAAGACGTAGAGAAACTTGATGGCATCGACCTTAAGGATTGGCGATGCGCCTTGAGCCTGCAGGTCAGCTGCAATGTGTTGCTGGAAGAAATCCAGGATGTTGACATTCTCGTTTACACTCATGACACCTTGACCAGCAGTGGCAGTTCCCTTTGCGGCGATGGCAGTGAAGAGGTAGACTGCAGTGTCTTTTGACTTCCAGTTGTTGGCTGCATCCTTGGCATAGTTCTCGAGGTAGGCGTCGATGTATCTCTTTGATGTGGCTGTGACGAGTGATTCGAAACGAGACATGAGTTGACGCAGGAAGTTTGTAGCCGCGCGTCGGCGGGTGTCATTGTCGGATCCCTCTAGATCTCGGCGGATAAACTCAATAGGCTCGTCCTCGAATAGCTCCACGTCAGATTCGCGCAATGTCAGGTTCGGCAGGATGACCTTTTCAATGACCTGTACCAATACGTCTTGGTTGTTGAAAGCTTCGGCATGCTGTGTGGAGGCGACAGCTGTGAGGAACTGTAGGGCCTTGCTGACTAGGATGTCGTACTTTGTCTCCAGTCCAACCGACATGAGGAAGCCCCATGTGGTTTCAATAAACTGACCAAGTTGTGAGCCAAAAACGTCCTCATACTTCTGTATGTACAGCATAAGCGCCTCGAAGATGCCAGCGCGCACATATTCTTGTGGGCCTGACTCGGTGTCGTCGTCGGTACGCAGTGCGGCGTTGTCGAATACGAGGTATTTGTGGAGGAGGCCTGAGATGACGCTAATGTGGTCTTCAAAGACGGGCGGTAGATCCTGGCAGGAAAGATCGTAGAATAGCTTGAGAAGCAAGTCTAGGGTGGTGAAGGCGCCCTTGAGTCTTTCGGGGTCGCCCTGCGAGTTTGTAATGAGGGTGTCGGTGTTTTCGAGCAATTGGAGGAAGGGAGTGCCGAACTTGGACAGGACGTGGTTGATCTCAGTGAAGAGGTCGTCGGACCGGAACAGTGGCCGCCACCGCTTGAAGATGGAATGTGCGACCTGCAGTACACCATTGTTTACTACTATGTTGTCTGGTGTGAGGCGCGAGATGAGGTCGTCGACCAAGGTATCCCATCGCTCCCAGAAGTCGCTGTCGGCAATGGCGCTAATGGCCTCGCCGAGTTGCGCCTGTAGGTTTGCAGGGACCGAGACCATGAGGCCTATCAGCTCTCTCTTGATTGCCACAACCTCATCCTGTGGTAGCTTGTAGTTGCCATCTTCGTCGACCCAATTCCGCTTTACAAAGTTCTTGAAGTACAGCGCGGCGGCCAGTCGTGTGTTGGGGGGATTGGCGTCCGAGGCTACAATCTGAAGGAGGGTGAGAGAGAAGCCTGGCTTGATCTGCTCCTGAGCAATGGCTGCCTCGGCTGCGAAAAGTTAGCATGGCGTGCTGCAGAAAGTGAGTGGCATGTTAGAGGGGCAAATATGCGACCATGGTGGTTCTCAACATGACGCGCACAACGGGGGCTACGTAGGACGAGCACCGTGTATACCCCCTCAAGACGCGAATACATGCGCCCTCTGCCGTAACGAGACTTGTCAGGTGCACTACAGGTAGCACTATGGGAAAGAAAGTTAAAGTTACTGACCCTGCTTGTTCTGGCGCGGGTCCAGACTAGCGTTGAGCAGGCCGGAGAGGGTAGCGATATCGGTGGCCATGATGAAAAGAGCGAAGCCAGGGCACGAGTTGATTGGGGGGAGGGGGAGAATAGGGGAGGGGAAAAGAGCAACAAATGTTTTGGCGGATGGTTGCTGTTTGTCTACGCTAGTGGGGCTCGGAGCTTGCAGCTGGCAGCTTTGTTTAGGTAGGCGTAGGCGTAGGCGTGTGGCAGGGGTCTTGTACCCCAGACGTTGATTTTCATGTACAGCCGATTCAAGATACGACGAGATGCTGGCCTACCTTCTTTCCGCCAGTACGCCACCACCCCGACTCTTCCCCCCCAGGCGCCCCCTCCCGCGACCGATTGCGACAGCAAATGGGCTCCTATAGCCCCGCTCCCAAGCCTATCCGTTCGCCCAGCCTCCATGGTAGACTCGATGCGCCTGCGCCACTTGTATAGCTTTCTCTCTCCCACCTGGCCGCTGTCTGCGGTACCACCACCACCACCACCACCACCACCACGGCCGTCTGCACTCGACGAACACGCTGACCTCCACCGCGACACCGAGACGCATGTCTCCGCCGTCTGACCATGTCCCCCACACGCCCGACCGCCGCTCCTCCACCCAGGCAATCTTCACAGCCTTTCGCTCCCTGACGGGCGGGCGTCTGAAGAGCCCCACGCCGCCGCCCTCTGTTTCCTCTGCCACGTCTACGCCTGCGCGCACCCCGTCGCTGAGTACGCTGCGTGCTGGCTCTACCCCGAGCCCGCACTCAGCCGACGCTACCCTCCAGCGCATCAGCCAGGTCACAGGCCAGCATCGCATGGCAAGGCCAGTGACGGGTGGCCCGCCAGAACTAGACGACCTCAGCGTCCAGCTTGAGCGCAGCCGGCCGTTTCCAGAGCGCGCGGCAGCCGTGGATAAGATATGTGTCATTCTCGACGAATATCCCGTGCAGAATGTGCTGGCGCTGTGGTCAGTAGCGAGCGACCTGCTCCTTCCCGAGCAGCCAGACGAGGTGGCCGAGGTGGGGTACAAGCTCCTCATAAGTTGTGCGTCACTGTCGAACCTGGCCAGCATCGAGCGCACCGTCTTCTTCGATGCTGCGTGTTTGCGCAAGAACGACCGCTTCTTCGACAAGAGACTGCAGGTCGTCACTACCCTCACCAACCATGGGCGGGACATTGAGTCGTGCGAGTCGGGCATGGTATCCTTTATACTGACCTCCTTGGACATGTGCTTCCCCGCGAGTCGAGATGCCTTGAACAAGGCCAAAGGAAACAGCAAGAGGAGCCTTTCCTCTCTTCCCCCTGAGGTCGCCAACATGTTTTTCGCCTTCCAATATACCATCGATATCTGCAAATTCAACGCAAAAGTCTTCACAAATGACGATTTGGACCTCTTGCTGAGGCGCACAGTTGCCATTTGCAAGGCGACAAGTTACAGGCCTGATTTGGAAAGTGGCATAAAGCTCTTCGACACCATCATCACCTATGTCCATGTGCCCACAAAGTCCCTTCGCCACTGCCTCGAAGTTTTGTGCGAGATCCACATGCGCATCGCTGAAGTTCGGAGCCAGGCGTGGAATACTCTGAGCAACCTTTTCAAGTCTCATGTTGGTCAGGCCGCCCTATCTGAACTGTTGCATATTCTCCTGGATCCCCCTAGCCGAGAGATTCGAGAGGACCCAAAGGCTGGGAAAAGGCTTGCCACCATGTACATAGGTACGACCATGGTGCTCCGCCTTCTCCTAATAGATGATGGCCGCAACGAGCTGCCCAAGGTCCCCATGTCCCTGCTCTTTCCCGCACTCAAGGCGTCCATCAGGGTGCCCAGTAGTGCACAAGAGAAGACAGTCATCGAGCTATTGGACACAATCTTGTCCCAAGAAAGTCTGAGGGACCTCCTTCTTGCTGAGAGTGACTTGGGAGACATGCTGGAAATCATCCGCCTTTGTGCTGAGCGTGATGACGACCGTGCCCGCCCCAAGAGGACCAAATCCACAGACAGTTCCAACACCGTGGAGAAGAATACTATTTCAAGGCAGTCGTCCCCTCATGAAGACAGCTCGACGAACAATCGTCGTGTTGAACAAGATGACATTGCGCCACACGCCGATTATCCCCTGTTGTACCAAGAGCCTCATCGACGTGATCCGACGAATGGCATATTCCGGATACTAGTCAAATTAGACCACCTAAGCGACGCTCTCGATTTCGTTCAACGAGAGGCTACCATGGAACTCTTCCTCCATCTCTCACATAGCGTGAGCGATGCAACCGCAGAAAGGGCCATAGATTACTTTGCAAAGGAACGCTATCTCAACCCGTCGAACAGCGATTGGCTGGACCTTTGCCGTCGTCTAGTTGCTGGTATATTCAACGACACTACAAGACCGCGCTCGCTCCGAATTCGGGTCGTCCAAGTATTGCGGGAAACGTACGTTGCCGTAGAGTTACTGTGCGCGAGCGAAGTCGTCTTGCAATGCGAAGAACTTCTTCTCACACCCATTGAGTCTGAAGACGATATTGAAGTCCTACAAGAGCTTTTAGACTTTGCAACGGATGTTGCTGATCAAGCAAAAGCCGCTAGGTTTTCAGATATCATTCTCGTCTTGAAACGCCGCCTAGACCGGCAGCAGTCTATAAACACATCTGCGTTACCTCCATGGCAATCTCCCTCATTACATACCAGGGATGATGGTCATTTTCCATGTAACGTAATCGCCATTGCTTTTGTGCGGTTATTCACTCGAAGCGTTACGCATTCGGCGCGGAAGACACGCATTCTGTACGAAGCGTTGCGCGACGTTGCTGGAAGTGACAAGTACCCACATGATGCGCGGCTGACTGCCCTCAAGCTATTGTTCCGTTTGCGCGCCGACGCTCGCCATGCCCTCATTGTCAGTTCCTCCTCGGAAGGTCAGAGGATTGCTGCAGAGCTTTGTCGCACAGTGGAGACAGCAGTTGCACCCGAGAGAAATGAGGAGAACGTAATGTTCGATCAGGTGAGGTTTGAAGATGCATCCTCGTGGCGCGATAATCGTAAAACCTCTGGTTCCAGCCCTCATTCTTCTCTTAACCGGCACACAGGTCGCTCCACTGCTTCATTGGGTCGCGTGTCAAAGCCAATACCTCCACTATGGATGTACCCTGGTCCCAAAGGCCTGCCAGAAGAGCCCTCATCAGAATCTAGTCGGGTGGTATTCTCACATATTGATGCAGCCAAGTACCCCCTTAGTGATGATGTTTTGGACATGGAAATCACACTTTGGCTCGAGTTGATCATCTCTTTGCTCCAGAGACCACCTGATTGGGAGATTTACAGTTACGTGCTTGTTCATCTTGGTCCTCAGCTATCGAACCAAGCATTGGTTCGCAGTTGTGTTGTTCAGCTCCGAATGCTGAGAAACGTTCTATGTGAACAAGTGCGGAATGCGAGCTTCCACGAACCTCCGCCGCACACGCTTCTGAAGAAGGCAGATGTTGCCGTCTGCCTATTCCATACCTTGACTGTCATCATCAGTTACCACGAGTATTTTGAGAAGAGCGAGGAAGACGACCTCGTCAAAGCATTCCTACAAGGTATTGTGCAATGGGATCGAACGTCAAAGTGGTGCATTCATGCGCTATCCGTTTGTTGTTTTGAAATCCCACTCTCGGTCAGCAAGTCGCTTGATACCATTGTCCAGAAGATGTCGCAGATCATCACGAAGCCAGCCACAGCGATACACATCTTGGAATTCCTGACCTCCATGGCACGCCTTCCAGAACTCTTCAAAAACTTCCGCGAAGATGAATTTAAGCTGGTATTTGGAGTGTGTTTCAGATATCTGCAACACATACGTGACCAGCAGGACCGATCCGCACACGGAAACATGCTACAGAACGGTCATCGAACCCTGCGACACAGTGGTCCATCTAGGGACTTTACAGCATCTTCAGACCCAAGAGCAGCAAAAATAGCAAGTGTCGAAGATGATCAGTCTGAGTATCTGAATTCTTTGGCCTACCACGTGATCACCTTCTGGTTTATGGCCCTGAAGATGGAAGACCGCCCAAAGCAGATACCATGGATCACTAGAAACCTGTATCATACCGACAGTTCTGGGAAACAAGTCATGGAAGAACAGGGACAGGTCATTCTGGACATTATGAACATGGTCGCGTATACAGATCGTGATGAGACAACACGCGACGAGGTCTTTGCTAAGCCCGGTGATGGCGAAGTTTGGAAAAAGACTTGGATCGTAGGCAACGCGCTCGTGACAATAGAGACGGCTGCAAGAACTGGCGCATCCCTTATAACCACTCGTCGACCAGTAAGTCCTGTATGATTGCGCATCATTTACGATTACTTACTCTTGACAGTGTGGCACCCGCTTTATTAAAGTACGACCCTTGCTTACGTCTCCACCGCGACACCAGATGCCCATCACCATTGGCCTCGCTTCGGAAGCGTTTTATTCCGATACATACGTTGGCATTCTACCAGACGACATCTTCCAGTCTTTCTATGCACCTCTTGGTCTGAGCAATCCACCTATACCCCTGCCTGAAGATGAGCCGACACGCCGTGCGATTGCTACATTCGACCGGATTGCAACAGTCGACAACTACAAAGTAGGCGTCATATACATTGGCGAAGGTCAGACCAATGAAAGGGAGATTTTCATGAATGATATGGGATCTCCAGCATATACTTCGTTTATCAGCGACCTTGGCACACTTTGCCGACTCAAGGGCGCCAAGTTCAACACTGGCGGCCTAGATACGCGCGAAGACATGGACGGCGAGTTCACATATTGTTGGCGCGATCGCTGCATGGAGCTCGTTTTCCACATTCCTACTATGATGCCAACGAACCGCGAAGACGACATGACGTATGCCAACAAAAAGCGCCATATCGGCAACGACTTTGTTAACATCATATTCAATGACTCTGGTCTACCTTACAATTTCGACACGTTTCCTTCACAATTCAACTATGTACATATTGTCATCACACCTGAGTCACGGGCCAGTTTTGTCGATCGTCGGCTAGACACAGATCCAACTGGTAGGAATCGCTACTACAAAGTCCAGGCCATCTCCAAGCCTGGATTTCCAGACATATCGCCAGCAGTCGAAACCAAGATCATCTGCGGAAAGTACCTTGCCGACTACTGCCGTCTTATCGCCATCAACGCAGTCGTCTTTTCCAGCGTATGGTTCATCCGCGCCGGAGGCGAATCCTCCTCCTCATGGCGCAACCGTCTCCGAGAGATCAAGCGTCTCCGAGAACGCTACGGCGCAAATGACGCTCAGCCAAGCCATCCACCCCCAGCATCACCAGCTGGGAGCCAAGGCCTGTCCAGTCCGCCCTCTCGGGAACAAAATCTCGTCTCGCCCTTCCAACGCATGAGTATTGCTACCCACATCACTGACGGCACGAGTCGGAGCTCCATTAGCAGCTCTTCACACGACGTATGAAATTATGTGGCCTTTAGACTCACCGCACATATTATGTGGCTTCCTGGTAAAATCGCAGTTAGGCCTCTTCCATGTGTATATAGATACCCCAAAGGTTTTCTTGTTTTCTTGGTTTTTGTTTGTTTGTTTGAGTAACGTGTTATATAAAAAAAGTTGACTGCTTTTTCTCTTCGTTCTTGTCCTGATTTCTCTCGACTCAATCGAACATGAATTGGTGGGGTATAGTGAGGTTCTAAAAGCATCTTCGGGCGTGGCGTCGTCGTCGTTGTCGTTAGTGTAGAAGTCTAGCCGTCCAGATAACAAAAGTTGTGTGCGTGTGTATGTATTTGCTGTTCTTCACATTTTTTCCGTGAGGCATTCGCTGGATGGATAAAGTTCTGTTAGATATCATCGTCTGGTATCGTCTGGGAGCCGTGGTTTTGGGCGGTCGTCCCGTTTCGGTTGACTGTACCATGATACCATTTTTTTTTCGCCCGCACACTGGAATCTGGAGCTTGTGAGTCCTGAGTACTTCATGATTAGGTATACACCTAAATGTTATAAAATACTGGCTAGTGGTGGGTAAGCACCTAATAGACGTGTCTAGCGACCATAGTGGCCTTGTTACACTGGTATGTCAAGTATTTTATGACAACTAGGTGGTACCTAATTACTATAGAAGGCTCAGACGGAAAGATATACAGCTTATTTTCAATTTGAAATCTCAATTATGGTTGTGTGGTGTCTCTTTACTGTGAAGGTTTGAAATGTAAAATTTATAGTTTAATGTTGTGTCACTGTTAGTTGTAAGTGGATGAGCTCTTATGTCTCTCTAATTTTCAAGTATGCATTTCAAGGCCACGATGATATGATGGTATTATCGAAAGTTAGGGGTTTACTAGAGTTTTCGATTTTTTCGTTATTTTCACCATGTCACCGCTACTGCAACAGCGCACATTTTTGTGATAACTACCCCACATATTATTTTTTAGGTAGTTCTGCATGTTACAATAGCAACAGTGAACACCAAAACTCCGTTGCAACAGTCTGTTTGGTTTCGCGCCAGCTGGTGATTGCGGTATAGATAAGATGGTTGACCCAGAGATTTTCGATGACATCGAATTGCTGTTGGCTTGTGTCTAATCGTACGGCTCAACTCCACATGAGTACCACGGTTGCTCGACAACTCTGTTGTAGCACGCATCGGCTCAGTATATAACAACCGCTGCCTGCCTTATTTTCTTCGACAACTTCTTCTCACATCACATCCATTACTTGCATCATGACTGCTGTCGCCAACAAAGCTCAGCCCTTCCGGTTCTTAGATCTTCCAGGGGAGCTGCGTAACAAAGTATACAAGTCGTTGTTATGCTCATACGAAGCCGCGCCAGATCGCACTGAAGATAATCATCCTATGTACTGGGATACTGTGCAGAATTACACCTATGCGTCCCATAGCAACGACACAGCCATCCTCCGAGTCAAAAGCCAAGTGCATCGCGAGGCTTATGATGTCATGGTGAAGACTAATCGGTTCGTCTCGGTTGTAATTGAAAGCCCCGCGCCAATAAACTCCATGCTTCGAGGTGCATGCATTCCGCTCGTCGCGAGAGGAGAAAGTGTGACTAGTTTCCCAGGGTATGTAAGAATCTTCATGACTGCCTTAGAAACCCTTCTAACAGTGTCAACTTAGCCGCGTTCTTCATGTCGCTATTCAGACAACAGTCATATTCACCTTTTTCGGACCTCCCGACCGTCCCGAATCCATCGCAGCAATAATACTCGCTCGCGATCTCCCACTGTTATGCCGTGGTATATCAAAGCTCCAGGACCAAATCTCACGAGAAGCATCAAAGTTCTGGGACCTGAAAGTTCTGGAGATGCAGTTCATCATGGCACCTGTCCTTCTTTCCCCGCGACCGCGGTACCGGGACGACCTAACTTCCTTCTTCTGTGAAGCTACGCAAAGAGCTATATTGGGCCCATTTATCCCCCTCTGGGGCGTTCATCACGTAGATGTTTGTGGACATGTCTTACCTGAGGTCGGAGCAAAACTCAAAAATCTCCTTGAAGCAGCTCGCTGGCAAGATCCAAAAATCATGGCAATGGATACAGTTCAGGCCCTGGTGTTGGGGGTGAGGCATGGCAAAAGGAATATCATGGTAGCTTTTACCATCTGGACTAAAGCTTACTCCGCAATCAGGCGTATGAGAGCGGGATCCTGGTGGACTAAGCTCTTAGATCTCGGCGGTAGGATTTTCATCAAAAAGGTCGCATGGTTGCAAATGTGGCTGTGTCTCAGCGTGGTAAAAGTGGGGAACGCTTTGTGGGGAGACACCTCCAGACACTATGACATACCGTGGCGTATTCAGCACGCTCGGGGTTCGGCGATCCGTATGGCATGGACCATGGCAGCTTCGTCCATCATTCCTGGGTACTGGAAAGAGGATTACACATACCCATTATCGGATACGTTCAATGTGCATATCCAGTATGAACTAGCAATGTGCATCAAGCTTTGGGGGAAACCAAAAAGAGCTATGGAAGCTGTCATGGCCATGAAAGATGCTTGGGATATGGATCCGGATGATCCAACTCTTCGAGAGGCGTATGAGGAAATGGTAGATTGGCAAAAATCTCTGCATAGGTAGTTTGCTGGAGGTGAGGATACTTACCACCAACAGCTTTCTTGGAAACTGAGCTGGATGGCAAATTGGAGGATACAGAGCGATATGTGGCAGAACGCTGGGGGCGGTAGAGCCGATTACGATTATTTTCAAGCTCCTACGATGAAGTTTTCCGTACTACAAAATATAGTCGACAAAAGATGGGCTTCCGCCAGCTCAAAGGGATCTACGATGGCGTGTCTAGCCGATTACATATAGTGACGGCTACAGGGATAGATATACTTGCAATAAATACCACTTCAGAATACTTCGTCAATCATCACGCTACCTCCATCACTGCCACATTGATAACCCAGAAGACAGTGTAGCACAACTGACAGTATGTTATGAATAGATACTTGAGGTTCAGAGGACTGCGCAGTCTGTACTGATCTATGTTTGCAGGAAGAAAGCGGTCGCTCGGGACTATGGTCTGCTTAGGTATGTTGGCTACCAATCCGCTGACTACTATTCGTAAACGCGGTATTGGAAGCCTCGATGAGATAGAATACGAGGGTTTATGTGGCGACGACGGAATTGAGACCAGGCAGGCGGAGAGGATTATCGCGTAAGGTTCGGGTTGAATAAGTGTTCGAGGTATATTTTCGATGGGAGCAAAAAGCTGAAGGCGCCTAGGACATACTATAGTGTTACAGTTGATTATGTGGTGACAAAGCTCTGCCTTGATGACGACTGGACCTTTTACGACTGTCACTTACTGCCTTGTGAAGCTATGCCAGTGCAGCATTGATGCCATTAATGTCCCTTGATTCACCTTACCCTCTTTAGTATCTCTGCGCTCTAGAGACGTCTGTTGTGGAAACATGAACGAGACGAGCGCGGTTGCTGCGATATGAACAAGAGAAACTGCACTCTGGGACAGTCTTGTGTGCAGACTCGGAATGGACGTCATCGCTGTGACCGTTTCGCAGCGTAGTTTAGGGGGCTCGGCTAGTCGAGAGATGGCAACGCTGCACCCATGAAAGATACTGTTTAGCTGGTCCTGAATTTCATTGAAAAATCTTGCGCAAACAAGATCTCGTTGTCGGATACAATGATGTTATCAGAGAGAACTGGGTCTCAACGTTCCTACCCGCAGCCTGTCGGAGGATAGCACCAAGCGCGACTTGGCTTTTTACCGAACCTTTACCGTTGCTTTTTGCATTACCGGTTGCTAAACCCACTCTAACACGGAAATTTAAGGCCCGTGTGACATGAACAGACACCAAGCGCGCGCAATGGCAATGCAAAAGGCTCCACACATTTTGTTGACAGCCGAACGACGACACGCATGTAAACAATTTCCCGTGCAGCATCGGTTCGGTGGGGGTTGGGCGGTCAGTGAAACTATCGGTTTGTTCTAAATGAAACAATTGCGCAGCTTGCCGCGGCGGTTGCACGGGATGGTCCTTGTAGAAAGATTCGACTAGATCCAATGAGCGAACCGATGGTGGCAATCCGTCGACTTGTCTAGATTGAGGCATACGCGGTTCGGGCTGGTTGAAGGATGATGAATGTCTCCGAAGTGGGTTTTTTCCATCCGCGCACAGGTTTTGTGCCTGGTACTTGGGTTAAGGTATTGCCAGGGCAGGTATAATAGGGAATTATCATGCCTACATGGGCAGTGCAACTCGGGATGTGGATCACGGACAAGGCAACCGCAGTCGACAGTGAAATGCCGCAAACCCCACGACAAACGTTTTCCCGTAGTTTCGTAAACCAAAACACCGTTCCCAGACGCTTACATCTGTCATGCTCGTGGTGGAACCGCGCGCTGCTGTCGACCCACTGTCAAGGAGAGGTATGAAACAATCAGAGTCGGAAGCAACTGGAGGAAAATTGTGGCGTGAACGTTGGATTTTCAGGTGCAGGATTCATGATGCAGAACGACAAGATGAGAACAGATGCAGTGGACCACCATGCCGAGTACCGAGCCCACCTTGATGCCGTCGATTGATGGAGAAATGGTGGCATGAGGGAGGATGTGCACTTCCAGCGGGTGCGTTCCTGAGTCTAAGCGAACTGGTACTAGCGTTTCTCGGCCCCTAGCCCCCGACAGGATGTGAGTTCTGTGCATCAGCCTTGCTCACCATAGTATGTAGTCTTACTATCAAAATACACAGATAGACCGTAAGTGTCAGCTCACCGTGTTGGAACAGAAGCATATTACCTAACGGTGCCTCCCATACTTGCGATCATGACGTCTTTTCGCTTTAACGATTCATCTCCTCTTCCCCTGGTGTTTCGACTTTTTGAACAATGCCTGCGTCGATCAGGAACTCCTACCGCGAACAGTATCGTTTACCGCCTGGACAAAACGCCCAACCGTGAAACGCATGACAAGCGATACCCGGTGAACAGCGAAGACCCCCGCTCCACCGACCTGAACCAGCCAACTGACGGCAGTCATTCCTTTTGCGTCAGGTCCACTCCTCTCATTTGACATGTGCTATTGGGGAGTGACATGGGAGTATCTGGGTATAAGTACGGCTTGCAACCCGCAAAGGTACAACTCCTCACCCACACAGTCATTCAGTCAATCGACACTCGCTCTCTTCACATTCGTTCTTCTTTCTACGCTTGAAGCGCCTCACATTCTTTATCCGTCTTCGTTGATTTCGAAGTACACAACCCCTTGAACACCACCCTTTTTATCAACCAAACTTTTCAACAACTTTACCAATCCAACAATGCCTTCCAAGATTCAAGCCGCTGCTCTCCTTGGCGCCCTCGCCGCTTCCGTCAACGCCCACGGTCGTCTTGCTGCCATCAAGGTTGCCGGTGAGGACTTCACCTCCTACGACCCTTCCTTCCAGTACCAGAAGCCTGCCCCGGAGGTCATTGAATGGTCCTGCCCCGAGTGCCTTGACAATGGTTTCGTGTCTCCTGACATGTACACCGACGCCAGCCAGATTGCCTGCCACAAGGACGCCACTGCCGGCGCAAAGGTAGCAAAGGTGGCTGCAGGAGGCAAGATCGACATTTCCTGGACCACCTGGCCCGAGTCCCACGTCGGACCCGTCATCGACTACATGGCCAAGGTGCCCGATGCGACTGCCGCAAAGGCCGGTGACCTCGAGTTCTTCAAGATCGCTGCTGCCGGTTTCGACGGCGGCAAGTGGGCTGCTACCAAGCTCATTGCCAACAACAACACCTGGTCCGTCACTGTCCCCGAGAGCATCGCTCCCGGCCAGTACGTCCTCCGCCACGAAATCATCGCCCTTCACTCTGCTGGCGATGTCAACGGCGCGCAAAATTACCCCAAGTGCATCAACCTTGAGGTCACTGGCTCCGGTACCGCCACCCCCAAGGGCACCCCAGCCAACAAGCTCTACACTCCCACCGACCCCGGCATCAAGGTCAGCGTCTACGGTGACAACTCAAAGTACCAGATGCCCGGTCCCGCCCTTTTCTCCGGTGCGGGTGGTGCCGGCTCTGGCGCTGGCTCTGAGACTCCTTCCGGCTCAAACTCGTCGGCTCCTGCTGCTACCACCAGCGCCGCTGCCGTCGCCGTTTCTTCCAGCGCCGCCGCTTCTCCCACTCCTGTCGCTGACTCTCCTTCCGGCGGCGACGCACCTGCTCAGACTGGTAGCCCCAGCAGCGGCGGTGCGCTTCCCAAGGAGTTCACCATTGACACCTTCATCTCTTGGCTCGAGGAGAAGGCTGGCGGCAAGAGCAGCCAGAAGGTTCGCCGTCACCCCCGCGCTTTCCGCAACTAGACGTCTAGCTGTTTAGTTGATGGAAAGATGAGACGCAGTAAAAGCGTCTGTATGCATGATTGTTGTAAAGTTTAGTGGTAGTGTGTTCTTCATTTCTTGTACCTATATTGCATCTGAGTTTCCTCTTATAGGCTCATTTGCTTTCTTTCGACTGAATGACATGTGTTGTACACATTACTTGTTATTTCCTGACATGCCTGTGAGTGTGATGTGAGCGATGTTGGTGTTTGACATGGTGGATACCCTTACAACTAGTTTTCGTAATCAGTCCCCACCAACCCTCGCTTGACTCACCAAGGCACATTCTTTTCTGCTCTTGCCTGTTGCCGGTCGCTCTGGCTCTTCGCATCCTAGAATATAATTTATCTAATTCCAGAATTTTTCATCGAATAACATCCTCCGAATTAGTCCATCGGCTAGGATATCTCGCTTTCATACTTGGATCCGAGAAGAGCCGGGTTCGATTCCCGGATTCGGAATTCTTCTTTTTGCCTTTTTCGCGACTAAAAATATGTAAATTCTCTTTTTTGCTGCCGTCTCGTGATGTGAGGCGAGAAGCTCGCCTTAGATTATTCCAAACCATACATCTGCACCCTAAACCAACAGACCTTACCTGTATAAACAAGCACTTAATCACATCATCGCCAGATACCACCCCATGCTCTGTTTGCTTCAGCATTATTCGCTCATCTCGTTCAAGTAGGCAGCACGCATGGTGAGTCCAGCAGGTAGTCAGTAGTATCCCACAGCAAGATTACTCAATCACAGAAAGTGAGAGCTTGGCGACTGCAATACCCTAACATTGCATTATGTGATTTATGCTACAGTTACTGTCAGCTGTAGCGATCAGAACGACGACGTGCGACAGCAAACTACAAACCCCCCATCTCAAGACGTAATTGCAAGGAAAAGGGCACCATAGGAAAACTATCATGAAAGAAATTACGTCTCCCTCAACGACGAAAAAAGACACATGATACCCAGATCCAAACACATTGCATTTGCATTTACCCGTTTGAACTGACTGACGATATAAAAGAAGAGGCTCCGACGCCATACAAAAAAGCCCATGGTCCCGATACCGTACATGAACTAATCCCCAGAGAAAAGGCAATAAAACTGCTTAGTCATACATCTTTCATCATCAGAAAATCCGAGTCTCATGATGAGTACCGCCATGTCTCCGCTCCGTGGACACCAGACGGTGCAGGCTGCAGCGGCGGTAGCACAGGATTTTTCTCTCCACCCTCCTTTCCGTCATCGCTAATCGGGCTGGGTGTAGGTCGCTGCGGCTCTTTGGGTGGGGGCCCAGGCGGTGTTTGCGACGGGGACGCTTGCATGCTTCGTGGCAAATCATACGACATGCTCGAGCGGGGGCCAGATAGCGGATAGCGAGGTTGAGGCGCATGTGGAGCCGCCGAAGTAGCCAGTTGCTTGAGCATTTGCTCCCACTTTGGCGCTTCTGGGGTTTGCGTCGTGCGAGCCATTTCGCGCTGAAAGGCATCCGGCGTTTGGAACTGCGCTGCTGGCCTTGGTGCAGGCGGCCCCGCTGGCCTTGGTCCATAGTATCCAGACGTAACCCCACTAGGCGCAATGGGCCGCGGCGCAATCGCAGTAGGTGTAGTACTAGCTCTCGGCACCGGCGGCTTGGGCATCCATTCAGGTGCGATTCCACCATCCAGTCTATAGGGTGATATGTAAGTTTGTGTCCTCCGTAGATAACAGTTTCTGAGGTAGGGGTAGTTCATAATGTAGGACAAGTATTCAGTGGGGGATTGGGCAGCGTAAATCAGATTAGCAGAGGGTGTTACGGCGTACATTGGAGGTTTGGGAGGCCCAGTAGGGTTGCTCGACATGCTTGAGATCGACGTGCGACCGTTTGGCGCCTGGTTCTGGCGACCTGGGGGCCCATAAGGCGAGGCCGCGCTTGATCCTGGGGTTGGTGAGTAGGGTGATGCTGGCACCTGGCGAGGGCTCTGACCATAGGGATATGGCGGTAGAGTGGCGTTCGACGGCTGCGCATACTTGTCGATTCCACTCAGCAAGGGCCCAGATGTTGCTGGCTGTGCCTTCCAGGATGCAGTGGAATAACTCTGCGGCGGTACATAGGGATGGCACTGAAATTGTTGCGGCTGAGGCTGCGGTGTCCGTTGAGAATGATAGCCATGATACTGTTGTCCATACGGTCCAGCTGGCATCCGATGGTCATAACTGACATTGGGTTGATGAGCTACAGGTGAATTGGGGTTCTTCCGGGTGTCAGGATTATACACAGGCGACCGAAATGACGTTATCACCGTATCCTTTGGCTTATAAGTGTACGGTCGGCCATCTGACAGTTGTATCGTGGTCCGCGAAGGCACCGCGATAGGCGCAGGTTTGATGGGGTATGTAGCCGGATACGAAGCACGGTGGAATGTCGGCACGGGAGGGGGTGGTGGCTTGACGGTATCTAAAAAGTTACTCTTGGGATTGTTCCTCTGCTTGGCGGGATCCTCAGTGTACTGTGGCCTGGCCTCGGTCGAAGGTTTCCCGAGATAGTACCACAGGCGATCTTCCTTTGCAAGGTCGACCTTGGCCATCTTTTGAACGACGTCAGGAGCAGTGTACCACTCAGCCCACTTCTGCACTGAGTTGGGATCATGGAAAGGATCACCCATTTCCGGTACGCCGTCTGTGCGATTGGTAATGTCAAGCGATGCATCCGTCTCCTTGAGGTGCTCTGGTAGTGGTTTAGCGTTGGCAGATGGCTTGGGTCGCTGTGATTCGTCGGGATGAAGCTTGAGAATGTACTTCCACTCTACCTCAACGCGGTCACCGTCAGGTAGAACGTCAACAAGGACAGCCTGTTCACCAGGTCTATTCTCGACGACCTGTGCACCATAAATTTGGTACATCTCACCACCCACATATTGGAATTGGATAACATCCTTCGGCTTCAGCGTTTTGCCGTAAGCCAAAACATACTTGTCCTTTTCCAGTGCTTCCACATCGACAGTCTTATTGTTTCTCTTCTTGGGTCGGTGGAAGCGGCATCGGAAGTCGTAGCCATCGTAAAAGTACTCTGTACCCTCCTCGTCGAATGTTGGCATGGGGCCGAGATCGACCTGTACACCAGCCGCAACAGCACACGTGGCGTGGAAAGCCCTTGTGCACTTCTTTTGTGAACACTGGAAAACAGCTCCGCGCTTTGACCGACAGTAGTTGCACTTGAGCTCCAGACGGTCTTTGCCAATGTTGGCCACGTTGCACACCGTTTCGACATCAGCCTTGCTGACGATATAAGTCTCTGGGGTGTAGTCGGCGCAGATCCTGTGAGCCTTCATGCCGTTATCGGTCGGCAGCAAATCGTCGTACTCCACATCGTTAGGGCAAAGAATGCACGGCATACCCCGACCCGGAATTCTGATGCGGATGCGAATGCGCTTGAGCTTCTTCGGCCGAGGAGTCTCTTTTGGATCTTCCTTGCCGCGCTTTCTCTTCGCAGCTGGTTTACGCGCCCTTGGTTTAGCCTTGCCAACAACACTGGCTGGCGGGCTGGGTAGACGGTCCGCACCATCATCTTCATCTTCCTCATCATCAGTCTCCTCGTAGTACTCTGGCGTGGGTTCGCCTCTCAATTTACGCTCAATCTCGTTGACATCAACCCATACACTGTCAGACTCGCAGAGACACTTCTTCGCAATCCTGCCGTAGCTCAACCACGATTCATTCGCAAAATTGACCGACTCTGCGCAGTTGTAGCCAATATTGTACCCCGAATGATAACCGTAAGGGTATGTGATGACGAATTCGCCCTCGTAGTGGACCAGCCGGTTGACCTTGATATTAAAGTCTCTCTCCAGTCGCTGGGGAGAAATCAGGTAGGTCTTATGACGGAGGAACTGGGAGCAGTGCTTGGCGTCATTCGGCCAAATGGTCTTCATCGCAGCTTCGAAGCGGCGAGCATCTTCCTGAGATATGCTGTACCACTGTTTGGGAGCACCAAAGTGGATATAGTTGATGCTGTAAAGATCCACATCTTCCAAGTGCCAAGCAAACGTAGCTTTCCACATACCCAGGTAGAGGTAAGCTGTGTTGACACCGGGGACTTTGGTGCCAAGAACGTCGAGAAGATTAGGTAGCTTGGCTACATTCCATGAAGTCGTCCGCTCGTCGAAAAGGGAGCCTGGCATGTCGGCACCATACATGGGCTGGCCATAGTTGATGGTCTTCCAGTAGTTGTCCTCTAGCTCTTTGCATCTCTCGACGGTATACTCCTCCAAGCCGGGTAGACGGTAGTCAAAATCCTCAAACGCAGCCTCATCAATGTGATCTGCCACTGCGCCCCTGTTGTTCAGTCGTCGTGACGATACAGACTTCTTCTCGTCAACAGTCTTAGGCTGACGACCGCGTGATCTGACAGGTGTCGCGTCTCGCGGTTCTTTCTTGGCTCTCCTGGTTGAAGTCTTCTTCTCTTCCTTGCCAGGCGATGTGGGTGTGGGAGGCACGTCGATGGAGCCATCCTCGTCGTCGTCCTCTTCAACCTCCTTCTTCACCTGTCGCCTCCGAGACTGGCGGCCAGATCGTCTAGAAGCAGGCGAAGCTTCGTCGTTTGCAGGGGCAGCTTGCGCGCGTGTAGAACGAGTGCGAGATGGTGCCTCTGCAGCAGCTTTCCGGCGCTCACCTCGCTTGGCTGGTGGCTGATGATGCGGCTCATCCGTCACTGCGCGCCACTCGGGTAGGTTGTATGATCGCAGCTTCTCGATGTTGGCTTGCGTGTATATGCCGTGCTGCCCGACAAACTCTTGTGTAATGGGATTCTTGACTTTGATGCTCTTGACGGCTTCGGTGAGGTCGGGGAGGGTTTCGCGCCTGTACTAGATAAGTCGCAGGTCGATAAGAATAAACAATCCACTTACCATTCTGGCGGCGGAATAACCTTGACGATACCAGACTTCATACCATACTTGTCAATCTTGTCGATGAAGCGCTTGAAGTTGTGAAATTGTTCCATAGTCTACAGAAGACAGTCAGTATTACTTTGACTCATCTCAGTCATAACAACAGGCTCGCGCAAGTTGGTCAAGTTGGCGAGTCTCTGGCGCAATTGGCGACGTACAGGCTTGAAGACGGGTATCTTTCCTCCTTCGAAGTAGTGATCGGGTTCAATGTCCTCGCCATCATCGCTGTCAATATCGGATAATTCGGACGACATTCTCTCAAATCGCTTATCGTTGTCTTCGCTCGTGGGCGGCGTCAGGGCCGCTTTCGTGGTGGAATCATCGTGTGTGGCGGCTGGAGCCTCGACGGAAGGAACGACATCGATAGGCGCCTCCATAGTGAAAGCGTTGTGTCGATCGGTTCGTGGTTGTCTCACTTGGCCGGCGGAGCGTGGTTGGCGACTGGCAGTTGCGGTTCGGGAGTCGATGGGGCAACCATACGTCGCTTTTCCGCCACAGTGGGCGCGCGCGGGTAGATTTGGCGCTGTAGCAAAACTATGTGTAGCGCACAAAGTTTTCCGAGCTTATGGTCTGGTCAAAAAACACCAGCGCAGGTTTGGGGGGTGGGTAGGTCGCTGGATGATGCGACTTGCGCGCAGGCGAGGGTGCAGTGAGGTTCGGTCTCATGGGCCTGTGCGCTCAGGCTAGTACTAGCGGATTCGTCCCTTCCAAGGTTGTCTGATACCAAATCGAACGATAATCGAACGAGCCCCTGCAAAGACTTGCCAAGTAGGTGAATGACTGCACTTGATGGATTGTTTGCGATGCAGTTGTCTTGAATCCGCTTATTGGGATAGTGAATTGTCCGTCAGCATCCGCCAGACACGCTGGATCTTGTGTACCCCTAACTAGCATGCACGTCATGCAAGGCCACATGTGATTGTCTGATCTTATCAGATCTATGAATTGACCACCACAGCGAATCCTAGTCGCATGCCTATTCAATTTCACTCTAGCATAGTATTTGTCATCTCGATAGCATCGTGTGGAAAACAAAACTGCGTTTTCCTATACTAACACGTTGGGCAAGACGTGGTCGTGAACATCCAATCCATCACCAAGTGAGATCAATAATGCGAAACACAAAATCCAGGTTCCTGAATCTGTGGGGTTAAGCTTTTCTGACTGGCGGCTGTCTAAACGGGCTGCCGTGACCCGCTAGTTCGTGCACCATCACGCCGCCATGTGGAGGGCATAAGCCTCACCACAACACCACGGCAGCACAGTCATGTGGAACGACCAGCACCATACCATAGCCTTGCAACTTCACATACGTCCTTTCCCAGCGTCGCGCACCCGTGCTGCATCTATAGCCCGTCACTGTTGTCCCGGTATGACTCGTCATCAGACAGAAGCTGTCACTTTCGATTTGAACAGTATACTGTCAGCAGGCTAGGCTGCCTTCTCTGACTTCTAAACTTCATGGATAGACTAGATGAACTGGGAGAGATGATGCATCAAAGATACCATCGACTCGGCATCGGGGATGACGACAACCAACTCACCCCCGTCACCACTCTAAACGAGCCGCGGACGTCACCAGCTTGTCGCTTGAGTCAGTCAACCAAGTAAGCTTTCATCGGCACGTTGAAATGCATCCAGCTCTTACACGCAGCAAATCACACGACATACAAGGCGTGTCAGTGACAACCTTTTATTGACAACCAAAGAGAATGACTGCACAGAAATGACAAGCAAACGGCCATCACACAAGAGCCAAGTGTCAAGGAAATAGACTGTTGTACAAGCCATGTTTTTAGTTCCAGATCATGCCCCCAGAATATAGTACAATGTCCCATACCCGAGAAAAGTAGATCCGATGCACCGATGCTATGCTACCAAACACATTAGGCTATATGTTAGGCCTGCCATCTCTTCATTATAATTCTGCTCAGATGCTACAAACAGAGTCTTCATGGTCACTCTTGCGACCACTTCTACTCAAATGTGCAAGTCGTTTTGCAGGAAAAGCCAGTCATTTACGATGACTCGCCGCGAGGGGGACCACGGTACCCACCACGTTGGCCTCGGAATTCACCGCGACCACGTCCACGACCGCCACGGTACTCACCCCGAGGACCACCTCGGCCCCTACCCCGGTATCCGCCACGATCACCACCTGAGTGACCTCGTCCTCGTCCGCCGCGGTTGTGGGTGACCTCTGAGAAGCCATCGTTGCCGGGTGCGGGTGCCGCAGGAGCTGCGCTTGGGTCGGGGGTGTCGTCAGCCCAGCTTTGAGTGCTAGTTACGGCGGCAGCTACGTGTGGTGTCTCGGTCTCGGCGGGGTCCCTTGGGATCATCTCAAAGGACTCAGTCAGTGGGTCGTCGCCTCCAGTAGCAGGCTTGTCCCACTGAGCCTCTGCAGCAGCATTTGCGCCTGCTCCGATGCTAGAAGCTGCTGGTGCGGCCGATGCGTCCTCTGTGGTCCCGTTGACAGGCTTTGCTCCAGCATCAATCTCAGTGAGTCCTGCGTTGGCAATGGTCAGGTCAGAAACAGCCTCGGTCTCGGGAGGAGCAGCTTGCGACTGAGCAACATCGTCTACCCAAGCTTCCTCAGCCGCGAAGGGAGCCTCGTCAAGGGCGGCCTGCTTGAGCTGAGAATAGCTAACACTGAGCACCACACCCTCGGTGGATGGTACGCCATCCTCGGCACCCTCGATCAGCTTTTCCGCTGCCATGACAGCGCCGGCGTCACCTCCATACACCTGAAGAAGAGCGCCTTCGAAAGCCTTGGTGAGATCCGAGTCGTCATCTCCTAGTTGGCGACGCGCAGCAGCCGCCCTCAAGAAGCGCGACAGTGTCAACAGCTTCTCCTTGACAATCTTCTGTTGCTCCAGCGCTGCCTCCGCCTTGAATGTCTGCCTTAGTGTCTCTAGCTCACCAGAGTGTGCCTTGGAAAGAACCTCCTTCTCTCGCGCAAACTTGGCCTCGAGCTCGTCGCCGTACTTCTTGTAGTTTGAATATTGCTCCTCGTACTGCGCGAGCTGAGCCTGGAGACCCGGTTTCCTCTCTGCTTGAGCTTTCTGGTCCGCGTTGATCTTGCGAGATGCGAGGAGATCGTCGAGAGAGACACCGGGGTTTGCTGCGATTATCGAATCAACCTTTTGTGTTGCGCTCTATAAAAGACATGTTAGCAAAGGTACAGAAGAATGAGTGAGGCTACTAGCTTACCAGCTTCTTGTTGATGTTGCGGATGTTCCTGCGCCAATGTCAGTCAATGAGTCCCCAACAACAAGGCTATGGGACTGCAATGTGGAGGTTGCGACTCACTTCTGGACGTCGCGAAGGTACGAGTTGTCGCTGTCGGTTCCATTGGCCTTGCTTCCTGCCTCAGAGCCGCCGGCGCCAGCATCGGAAGACGCCTGCTCGCGCGCAGCTGGTACTGCGGTAGCTCCTTCCTGTTTGCCCTTCTTCTTGCGGGCGCTCTTGGACTCCCCTGCCACCAATTGGTGCAGCTTGTTGACTACTTCCGTCATTGTTGTAATCAATGTTATATGTGATGAGAATTTGTGTGAGTTCGACACGTAAGTCGCGTGATTGATGGTCAGGTCAAAATTCGGATTCTGTCTTGTGCTTTCTCAAAGCTGATGGGGACATGGTCGCCTGCCCTCAACGTAGCTGCGAAATTAGCGTGGGCACTAGCGCCTCAAGGGCCATGACGCGCCCCTCCAGCTGCGGGCAGCAACCCAAACACGACACAAGTGTGAGAGAGTGCTATGGATCAGGCATTCATCACAACACCACCCCTTTACCTTTACTCGTCTACCCAATTCTTTTAGTTTCTATATGCAGATGCTTGGCGATGTTTGTTATAGCAAACCTTGAAGTCTTTATAATGTCAGCACTCGTACAAGCGGGGTAATGACTTCAGCATTGAGGCAACACGAGAATGTTTAGCGACACTTTCGGAGAGTACCGTCGGAGACTTAGACCTGATCCTACTGGTCGCCTTTGTCCAAATCCCACATCTCATCACTTCTCTCCCATGACATATGCCTTTCCAAAGCTCTCTTAGCCCTAACTTCAACAGCCTCTGTTACCATCTGCTCCCTTTCTTTTTCCGATGACGCCTTCTCCAGCTCTACCTCTAGCATTTCAAATCGTAAAGCAATAGACATATTTGCCTCAATAACCGACGAAGGGGCGCTGATTGTACCCTTTATTTCAAGCCAGCCATCTTCGCAGAGACTAGTATCTGTAAAGGACTGCGTCCGTGGGGATGGTGTGTGCGGAGTGGTATGTGGTGGTTTTATGTCGCGGGGTATTTTTTGCGTGGAGGATGATTGTCTATAGCTACCCTTGGGTCGTCGCGGTCTGCTATGCGATATAGGACTAATCGCAAAAGCAGAAGCACTGGCTTGTGTGATATCGTCGTCCATGTTAAAGTATCGGCTCCTGTTTTGCTCCTCTTGTTTCTTTGCTGTCACTGAAGGTCGCCATGAAAATAGAGTATCGCAGTCGCCTGTTGAGGAGCCAGACCTCCCATCTTTGCTATCTCCAGAGGCGGAGGCCGGTACCTGTTCGGAGAATCCAGACGACATGTGCTCGATATAGTCATCCAAATGGTGGTGTAATACAGGAACGAAGAGTAGGATGTAGTAAATTATCTATTTGTACTTTGAATGGTGACACGGAATCCCATGGTGGAATGATCTCGTATCCTATCGAAACAGCAAGTGCATTAGTGACGTGTCTCTATGTTGTGGCGGACAACGCATGCTTCAAATAAAGCGCGATCAAAACAAGAATCTTACCTGCTCCCAGTCGCGCTGCGTTGTACGCTTCGTTCGACGGTACAGGGAGGGGTATAACTCCCATACGGTCGCTCAAGATCATGTGAAATCGTACACCACTAATGCCTGGCTACCTTCGCTCTTCTGGCGAAGAACAATCACATTTTGCTCGTCAAACCCAACCCATCCATGGCTCACCGATTCGTCGTCGAATCCCTGCTCTAGCGCAAACCGTAGCCCGACCCGGCTTCCCGATTCGTCGTCTTGAGCATCCTCATCTCCAAACTTGGATGGTTGCACGCGAACACTTAGGTCTCCATTTCTTGATCGCTTACGGTTTGCTGATGAATTCATACCACCTTCCAAGTCCCAAACACGGAGCTCGTTTCCTAGTCTGCTCACTGACACCGCTTTACCACGCATACCGACATGAGCGCCAGATATTGAAGAGGTATGACCCCAGAGTCGATTACCAGAGCCTATCGAAAGTGCTGACGAAGTTGACCGGACCAAGTATAACGCGAGCGTGTTGTCTGGATGTGCGACTAATAAGTACGGATGTGAGTATGACATTGAAGTAGGCTTCGAATTGCTTGAAACGCTCGGTACTGAATGCTCCCTTGCACTTCCTGGTGAAGGTGATGCCGGACGAACGGACGACGATGCTAAGCGGCATGCAGATAAGGTGAATGAGTGTTCGTCTGCAGCTGTAGCCAGGCGTGATTCAAGGAGCTCCCCTTCGTGCGAAAGCCTCAGCTCTTGTACACCGACAGTCCATCCAGAAAGGTACGTCGGCAGTGAATACGCAATAGCGGCAGTCATACTTGCGGCGGTTGTCCGTAGAGACAAGGACACAGGTGGCCACGCAGTATGTGATCGTAGGGAGTATAGGAGTTTGGGGGCTTTCAAAATGCCCCGAGCATCCGGTCGGCCTTCGAAAGCATACAAGGATAATA
Organism: Pyrenophora tritici-repentis; assembly: GCF_003171515.1. Taxonomy (NCBI): domain Eukaryota; kingdom Fungi; phylum Ascomycota; class Dothideomycetes; order Pleosporales; family Pleosporaceae; genus Pyrenophora; species Pyrenophora tritici-repentis. The sequence goes on from NC_089393.1 coordinate 2,271,094, forward strand.
GGTGATCCTCAGTCATAGTAAGGAGGTAAGGAGATGAGTATGCAAGCGCTGATAGCATTCCATTCGTGGAAGGCGGGTGCGTGAATAGACTCTTAAACCTAGTGTGGTTGTTTGTTAGGGAGTATATCGAGAAAGACCCATCTTCAAATCCTATTACGACTCGTTCAGTGCTTTTTTCTCCCTCTGATGCATCTATAGCCATAGATATTGGTAGTCGAGGTGTTTCTGCTTCACCCCAAAGTCCTGTAGATGCCAATAGCTCACGGCCATTCTTTGAACTCCATGCTCGGAGGCCTGATATTGAGTCTGCAGCATACACTATGCGGTTCGACATTATCACCAGAAGTGGCGGATCTGGCGGCCGTTCAGCAACGACGATCTCGCTGACGGCGCATTGGCCTTGGGTCCAATTATGCCGTAGCCGATATTGTTGCTTCCAATTTGTTTGCGACCCATCCTTGACTAGATAACTGTCTTCCAGCCATTTCGATAGCCTCGACGAGTAGTGTAGCCGGTTAGGGTTGGTGAGGTCTCGAATGCCCGGTATACGAGAGGCTCTTGGGAGCACGAATGCGCGGTAGTAGGCAGCTTTCCAGAGTTCCGAGTCGACTGAGAGGCGGCTGAGCTTCTTTGATACCCTGCATGAGTCAGCGCATGTCGCAATAACTGAGTGAACATATGTACATACCTCTGACATCTTAGGAGCGAGGATACTGGAACGAAGGATAGAATGCGCACAAGCAGCTCCTCGCTCAATCTTGATATCCTGTCGGGTTTCGTAAGTCGCTGTGTCTTTGCTGGACGCTCGCCGCCATCGTCATCCTCGTGCGCCCGCTTCATGGCAGGAAAGCGCTATCGGCGGCGAAGTCGCACTTGCCTCGGAATGTTCGGTGTTGCCTGGCCTTATCGTTATCGCTAGACGTAATTATGTCCGTGCGTTGACGTCGACGCGTGACTGCGCGTTCAGCTTTCTTGGCGTGTTTCCTCGACGTTGCCGCCTAGCACTAGGCAACGACAGCCTTCAGACTTTTGTCTGATCAACTCTCACGACTACACGTCTGCATTTCATGTCACTCTCTCTATACATGAAATGGCGGATTTTACAGCCTGGGTAGAGCAGAACAAAGCGCTCTGGACGCGTGTATACAATGAGGTCATACATCCCGATCTTGAGAAAGAGTGGAAGAAGAGTATGTCTTCCGTGTCCGCAGCGCATAACATCGCTGATGACCAGCTAGGAGAAGAGAGACACAAGGAGGAGCTTAAGCAAAGTGCGTCATGTCAGACGCTTGGCGCGATTAATACTAATGATCTGCAGAGGAAGAGCAAACCCAGGTTCTATTCAATCATCTACAGGGCGAGCTGGTGAAATCGGCACGTCTTTCGACTGAAAACGAACGACTCAAGGAACAACTTGAGAGCCAAGTTCAGCCCACTGTTTCCGGGGTAGACCTGCGCCGCCTATTTGAAGAGAACGAACGGTTGAAGCAGCATCTTGCGACAAATCATGATGATCTTGCCGAGAAGATTAGTGGGCTGAGCAAGAAGTATCAGGATGCCTCTCAGAAAGTCAAGTATCTGGAGAGGAAGAATGCTGCAGTAATGCAAAAGAACAAAGATATGAAGGAAAGCGTACGTGCATGGCAAGAGTACGCAGACCGACAATCAGGAAGCCATAAATCCAAAAATGAGGCCAAAGCCGAAGACGCAATGCCACGAATCTCGGCCGGTCATCTGATGCCCGACGATCGACCCCATGTGCCCTCTAGTCCGGTTTCCGCGGCTACCGTGAGGACACCGCGCTCTCTTGCGGACGTAGAACGCTCTTCTCCTGCACCTATGGTGCCACTTCCAGGTCCATTAGGCGCTGTGGATCTGTTGATAGCTCCAAATGTAGTTGATAGTGGAGAACGTAGCACGAGCGCAGCTACCACTCCTAAGGCAGCGGCTCTATTACAGGGTAATGAGCCACAACAATATCGCCCTGAGCCTGCCACGGCTAATCCGAGTTCGAGTCAGACAACAGTGGATGAGCATGTTGAATTGACGAACAGATATGAACCAGTCGTGGATGCTGAAGAGGAAGATATCCCTGAATTCGTTTCCGAGCGGTCCTTAAAACGAAAGCGACGGCCGTCAAAGTCCAGATTTGAGATATACGCAGATCGCTCATCAGACGGTACTCCGATTAAACCTTATCGTGTCAAGGAAGAACCGTGCAGTAGTCCACCGACTTCTGCCTACAAGCTATCTCGGACTGAAACTATGGACTTGGATGACCCCGCGCCGAATGTACTCCAGACACCGCGACATCCTCGGAAGAGTCTTTCTAATCACGCAGACAGTCCCGGTACATCTCGTCGTCAGAGGCGTAGCAGTGCGCCTCTCACGCAGTCGGTCAGGGAAAAGAACGTGGGCAAGCTCAATCTAACGCGCACTGCTGCTCCCCAACCCATCGCCAGTATCGAAGCCCGGGCTATCAGCGAACCAGCCGAACTTACACAAGTGGAGGATACTGTTCTAAGGCCTCTTGACTCAAACATAGTAACCAGCGTTCCTGAAGAACCTCCAACCAAACGCTCACGACGAGCCCAAGCCCAAAATCGAGAGAAACATGATTTTCTGGCGGAGTCTGGTGAAGCACCACCAGCCGAGAATGGTGAGCGAGTCTCGCCACATGTGGCCCGACAGCAGATGAACAGCAGGTTGCGCGCTTTAAAGAAAATTCAGACGCCCACAAAGGCCTGGCCAAAAACTTCAAAACTAGGACCGCCGAAGATCAAGAAGGAGCAAGTCCCTACACCACCATCGAGTTCGTCGCGGGCTAGGGATACCCCTGTGAGGGCGGCTGCAAAGTCTCGTTCCAAGGCTCGTGATGACCCGACACCTGATCGGCCAGTATGGACGATGAAGCCGCCCGAAACACGGTCCAACGCTCGCAAAAATCGAGACGTTCCTGCCAAAGACCAAGGCCGTCTTCGAGATAAGGACGTTAGAGAACTTAGCGGGCATGACTTCAAACCAAATCCTGCCTATAACCAAGGGTATAGTTATGCATTCACGGAGACTGTCCGAAAACGTGGAGATCGTATGTGTCTGCCAGGCTGCACCAATGCGCAATGCTGTGGCTCCACATTTCGAGCGCTGGCAGAAGCTCAAGCACCTCTCAGTTCGTCCCAAGAGGAAGTTTTGCTCGAAAACTACCTCGGCGATGCATACAGCAGCATGCAACTCACTCAAATGTCATCAGAAGAGCGACAAGAGCTAGTTCTCCAAGCACGCACCATGAAGATGGCAAAAGAGTCTGGCAAACATCGTGAAGCTTATGAGCGGCGTAAAACACCGCCGGGCTTCTGGCGGGTCGACTTTCCGACGACCCAAGAACAACAGGAAGACAGAGAGCGGGCAAAAGAACAGGAAAAGGCTGTAGTACAAGAAAGATGGCTGGAGGCCCAAAGAAAGGGTGGAAGGTGGATATTCAGAGACGAATAAGCTGATTTAATGTACATCATGATTGGTAGGCCAAAGTGTTCACACCAGGCTGGTAGTTCTCGTCGATCGCAAATTTGCTGCGTCAATGTAATCATTTGAAGACTTTTGGATGCGGTAGTTTTGGGGGTGGTGCCTCGGGTCGACTGTACCACGGTACCAGTGTCACTACCATTATCCACACCACGATCCATGCTTCAGGCTGGATGTAGTGACGCTTAGTCCCAGGTACAGAAGGGTATTCTGTATATCGTAGTACATTATTAATCAGCACAATGTCCGTGGTTATTCAGAGCAAAGCCTATCACACACTTATCTTGTATTTTATGAAATGGTTTACTTTGCACAGGGTCTTCCCTCTCTCAGCACGTCTACAGCAGCACCAAACTACACAACCAAGCCAAGCCTTCCAACCCACTAAGCATAGCTTCTCAACCCATGTACACCCAAAGCGAGTTTCTCGCCACACAAGTCATTCCCGTCACGCCTCCAGCAGACAACACCAATTGCGTAATCTGCTATGAAGAATACAACACCACCTCGCATGAACCCGTCACCTACGCTGGCGAAGACAGCTGCGGGCACATCTTTTGCGTAAGCTGCCTCGGCACATGGTTTAGATGCCCAAATACAAACTCCTGCGCTCTATGCAGGAAACAGTTGTTTGTTATCCCAGAGGCACCCTATTCAGACAATTCTGATGAATACGGAGAGGAGGATGAGCCTTGGAATGAAGAGGCATATTTGACTGAAATTGAGGAGATGGTTACAATTCAGGAACGTATGAGGAGATATGAGGAGATTACAATTCTGGAAAATAGGATTGAAATTGAGGAGATGATGATAACACAGAGACATTTGAGAAGAATTGATGAGCAAGAGGAAGCAATAGCAGTCTTCTACCCCGAACGCGTCCAAAACATCCTCCGGAGTATCTTTTACAGTATATGGCATCTTCTTAGGGATTACAGGATGTTTCCTGTAGGTATAAGGGACCACTACATTCCCTCTATGACAGAGCTGGTGAGGGTATGCTTGGATATGGTGCGTGTGCAGCTGGGGAGGACACACACATTCGAGATGCCGATGACACTGGCGCGGTCATCTGCTCTGAAGGATCTGCTTCGTCAAATATTGGCTAGGGGGATAATGAATGCGGGGCAAGGAATTATGGTGTTTCCCGAGGAGATGATACGGGCGTGGGGGGGAAGGTTGAGGGTGGCTATGCCGTGGTTGTGGGAGTTGCCAGTTGGCACACATGAATTGAACAGAAGGGTTTCTTTGCCGTTATTGCGGAGTATGCGAATTGGCATATACGAGTCAAACTGGGGGCGTTCAGAGTAGGTGTTGCTGTCCCGATGCTGTTGAACGTACTATGGTACTATTTAATTGCGGGAGTAGAGAGGCAAGTTGCGACGTAACATAAGCCTCCCGTTTAGGTAAAGACTAGTTTGAGTCAATTCAGGTCATTGTGTTGTGCATTTGAATACGTTTGGGGGCAGGCAGGCCTTTGAGTGCAAGGATACATGTTATAGACTTCATTACTACGAGTACGTGAAGTGTGACTGGCTGTGTGTGGTATGAGAAGGATTCATTCGAAGAATTGCTAGTTTCTAACATAAAAAAACTACATAAGAGAAGAAAGATTCCAGGGGTATGAAGCCAGTGTGGGCGGGTATAATAAAAAAGAAAACATTTCCAAACACCCTGTAACACCGAACATGAAAAGACATGAAAGAAGTGAAAACAAGAACATAAAAGATTCATGAGAAGATTCTATCCTCGGATGCTGCCCTTGCGGTACTTGTCGTCTTTGAGCGGGACCGGTGGTCGCTCGTCTTCCTCGACGGGTACGAATGGCGTGTACGGCATAAACGAGTCCTTTCGTTCGTGCTTGGGGTCGTACTTTGCGCTCGATAGAACAGGCTCGGGAGCTGGAGTTGGAGCAGTCGGGGTATATGTGGCGTTAGAGAGGATGGGTGAATTGGAGTTGTATCTCGTTGCGGGTAGCGTGTTGTATGCAGTCGCAGGTAGAGTGTACATGAACTCATCAATAGCGTCATCAATATCGTCAAGCAGGTTCTGCTGCTCCGATTGAGAAGGCTGAGAGTTCGACTTGCGGTCAAAAGGCTGCTTCGGGTCGAATGGGAATGTAAAAGAAATGGGTCGCTCGCGGCCAGAGTAGGGCGTTCTGGGCGTGTTAAAGAACTGCTGGTTTTGTTGCGGGGCCTCCGTGTTGTGTGGGCTGAATGGTAGCAATGAGATCACGCGCTCCGAGTTCTTAGCCGATGGAGTAGCGGGCATCATGGAGATCGGTCGCTCGCGCAGTGGGGAGGTGGCGCCCCCGTCGTATGTTGTCGCTGGTAATAAGAACGATGATTGCTCTGGCGCAGAAGAAGCAAGAGGCTTCTCTTCGTGTACGTAGACAAAAGACATGTGGCGGTTTGACCGTTTCGTAGTTGGGCTGTTGCTTTGGCTGTTGTCGTTGAGTGTCGAAGATGATGAAAAGCCAGGGGAAAGGACAGGATCGCTCTGGCTCCGTGTGTGGGACATGGAGCGAGGGCTGGGAGCTGGGGCAGAAAGCTCAAGGTCTGGTGGCAGAGCGATCAAGATGTCTCCATGACCCATGCGCTCGCCCGGGTCGATACCGCGGAGTTGTTGTAGTCTCTCGTTTGCGAAGCTGGATTCCAGAATGTGCGCTCTCTCGACCAGTTTATCTACTAGCTGTCCGTGCGAGTCCTTGAAAGTCCTCTTGACGAAGCTCAGGAGTAGTGATGAGCAAGTCATCTTGACGTCTTCTCGGATATACAGTCCATGCCTGGGTGTCTCGAGGCCAGGTTCAACAGGGGGTTTTGGCTCGCCGGGTAACCGTCCTCCAACAGTCCACTTTCCTTGGATATCGAGACCGAGAGGTGCATACACATGTGTTGAGAGACCGTCGGCTGTATCTGTGAAGCAAGCATGGTAGGAGACTGATCCTGTTGCGAGGCCCCCTGGTAGATACGAGACTTTGTCTTGATGGTGTTAGTTCGTCATCCGCAGAGTATGAGAAGAGAGGAATTACCTTTGATGGTATACCACTTCGCCCAGTACTCGTCTGTAGGCGCATAGGCAGGGGGTTTGCACATGAATCGCTCCACGACCAATGGGTTTAGGTCGATCATGGCGAGATGGTCATGGTACATGTCGAGTACACTCTTCCTCGTGATGCCCGCCGGCAACGGAGTAATGGTGGTGAAGACAGCGGTCTTCGGCATCTTGTTCTATCTGGTAATGGTAGAGTCCTCCTGGTAAATATCTCAAGACGTCGCTTATGGATGCGATCAATGTTACGCACAGGGAGGTGAAGCTGGAAAGCTGGAGAAGTAAGAAAAAAAGAGGATGTTTGAACAGTAAATACCAGGAAGATTTACTTGTTTCGCAGGCGATGTGAGATCCGCTCATTTGACTGACACACATCCCCCACGTATCAGGCGAGCCCCCAAGCGCCTCCTGCGTCCAGATTCGCGGAAGGTTTGGGAACGACAGAACCCCGCCAAGCACGTCGCCAACAAGTCGAGAAAGGCATCAGTACCCGCGTCTAATCATGCCACTTGATGGATACTGTGTCCGGCCTACATGACATGCCTTCCGGGTAGCGTTTGGCCCCTTCGACCCTATGTGGGTCTTGCAGACGAGTACGCCGAGCTCATACTGGCTGCGTCGTGGAAGAACACAGCCGCAACCCAAGAAACACGAACAGAACACTGTCAGTCGAGATACGGAAATGCACGTTCTGTGACGGCATGTGGTGGCGCGGTGTAGCAGAGGGCAGCTTCCTGGCGCAGATCCGCCGCAGGTACGTTAGAAGCTAAGGTTTACGCTAGGACGAATGGAGCAGTTTAGATGAACTGCCGAGGGGTCATCCCGCCTCCCTAGCATTCTAACAGTACAATGTCGCTACACACCAAAGCTTCTTCGAGAATAACATTGTCAGACCAGCTTGATGCATTCTGTTAACGCGTTTTCCATGTGTATTGTTGATATGTTATTTAGCGCACCAAGAGAACTTCGCCACTTTGTTTCTTCAGCATTTTTGCCGGTACCTGCCGTACCAGGCACTTCCTGTCTCTTCTCAGTTTCAGCGATCCTTGGCCTAGCATACATGGCAGATTATAAGGCACGCAAACGCCCATCCCTCGGCAGAGATTCTGTGCCGTCCTGTCGCAAGTGTTTGAAACAGTCTTACTAGACGTATTTATAGGTATCGTGTCACGCAATAATTTGGAAATGTAGAGAAATCTGCTCATGCGTTCGCGAATCCTGTTGTCGTTCTATGGAAGCCCATAAAAATGTTTGACAGCGTAGTACCAGAAATAGTCCAAGGCCAAATGGAGACATCGGGGCGAATATTAACATTACATCCTGCTATTACCATATTTGAGATGTAGTCTTGGGGTACGGACAACTGCCGAATGTAGACATTGTCGCGAGTGTTGGTAAAGTAAGAAGGATGGCCTCATGAGACAAGTAGTGACTTGGCTCATGACATCTCACTTACAGAGCAAGAGAAGTCCAGGCAGCACTATGCGGCACGAGGCATCATTTCTCTGCTTTGCGCTTGAGGCATTGACGACATGTTCTCGCCAAAGTACATCTCACGTACACATGTAAGAAAGTCTAGGCATCACTATGCGACTAGAAGGCACGAAAATTTTCTGTCCAAGGCAGAAAGTCTTCATCTTGTTCAAATATAGCGCAATGGAGAGCTTAAAGGGATATTAGATATCTGTCAATCATTCAATGTGCCAACAATATGATCAAACCAACCAAATCTCATCGTCATATCATCGAATATGTTCGCCCTCACGGAAATCAAGCACCGGAATACAGGGGGTACTCGCCCATGTGTAAAGGGAAGGATAACCCAGCAACACAAGGGACAAACAGCGATCTGTCACTGATTACCACTATCGACCCTTTCACAAGCATGTCCATGCAACGGGTATGTATGACGAGCGATCTCGAAGCCGGAGTCGTCGCTATGATCTTCGGGGGTTTCCATGGTTTGAGCATATAACAAATCGTGCTTCTGTATTAGGAAGTCGACCGAGCCACCCAATACCACCACTCCCAGATGACAGGAAACGACAGTGGCGATGCTCCAACTCGGCGACGACATACCTTATCACTTCTTGTGTATTGACAAAGCCGTCTTACTGTTCTGTACGTATAGTCGCACAATTACACACATATCGACGGACTCTTTTTCTTAACAATTAACTTACACTTATGCAATAATTAAATTCCATATCTAGGAGACTATCCAGGTCCTGATTAAGAGAAGAAAATTTTATACCATTCATCCACAAAGAAAAAATAGTAACCACCCAAACCAGCGCCGCGAGCGCGTCATGCCTGATGACCCGCTCCAAACATCATATCATCGTTATACACGCAACATGCAAAACACACCCCGAGCAGCTTCTTCCAGCGCTCTAGACACCTTGATGCATGTCTACTTGCTTCAGCATCGGCGCATTCTTTGACTTGATCGCAGCTAGGACACCAAAGACAAATGTCACAGCCCACGCCAACCAATTCGCAGCGCTGATCACCGTGCTCGCGCGGGCAACATCGCAGACCTATTTTCTTGTCAGTATTGATTCTCCTGACCATCCTGCGATCAATCTCCCGCCTTTGAACTCAAAGCTCTGGATTCAAAATGCAAAGAGGCGGAAATGGGGGGTAATACGTACCATACCAAAGCAAATCCTCCCACTCAAAAACACACCCAGTGCCACGAATCCACTAAACCAAAACAACATGGTCAAGCCCTCCAGCCCCAGCACCGCCCACTTGACACTCGGCTGCTCAGCAAGGTGTTTGTATTTGTTCGTTGACGTTGCGATGATGGGGATAAGCGCTAGGATACTCCATGCGGGCGCAAAGATGAGGTAGTTGATCTCCATGGGTGAGGATTGGCGCCAGTGCGACGCCCACCATGATGATACTGTTCTTTTTGTCAGAAGTGGAAAAGGATAGGGGGATCAGGGGGAATCAAGGGGAATCAAGGGGAAGCATACCATAAGCCATCAATCCCAGCACCGCAACAGAAAGCACAGTCTGTACAGCGCGGACGCCGTGAATCCAGTTCATAGTCTTCATCTTTTAACCGGTCGTGATTCTCGTACGTTGTTGTCCGGTGGGTATACTCGGATTCGGGTTATTCTGTTAGTTCCTTTTTTTCGGTCTCCGGTGATCGACTTCAAACAGGTACGGTTGTATGTATATATACAAGTGTCGCGCGCGTGTTATGTATATATGAACAGACAATCTGCACACGAACGGATGGTAATATCTCGGCGTAAAAAATGGCGCGTGCGTGTATGGGCGTTGATGAGTATATGCGTTGTAGTCAATGTCATGGATAGATGAAGTTGGGTCGTTCCTGTCCGATGCTAATCCTGATCCAAGCCACACACACGACTCAATCAAATCAATGAATCAACCGTCGAGCGAGCGAGCGAAGGTAGGTTTCCAGTTCGAGATGCCCGTTTCAAACAGCCCGCCACAAAAGTAACAAAAGAGTGTCGAGAAAAAATAGTTAGTATGTACGAGAGGGAGGTAGGAGCCACAAACGCACTAGGCGCAATAAATATACGTAGTAAAACGAAAGGAACTGACAGCTAGAGAAGGAAAGGAGAAGACGAGAAGAGACTTCAAACAAAACCATAGAAGGCAGATACAAGCAGTTCATTCTAATTGCGTCTGCTCGCCCAGCACATCCACGTCCTGGTCCTGCGACTTCGCTTGCCTCACAAATCTTCACACACGCAAAGCAACAATGCTGCACCCACCCCCCGGGTGCGCAGACTGCCACTGTGCGCTCGTTATGCGACACCACAAGTGTTGCTTCTTACTGGCTGGCGCTGCCGAATGTACGTCGGAAGCTGTGTTTCAGATGCGGAGGGAGGATGCTGAACCTGCTACCTTTATGCGACAACCTTCGAATGTGACATGAACGCTAAGCCACTTCTAGGAAAACGCGCCTTGTCGCAGGAAGGAAAGGGAACGTGTGTTGCGCTTGGTATTTAATGGTGAATTGACGCAGAATTCCATATTTTTCATTTCCGCACGCGTGGAGTGGATGGTTCGCCGTGTCACATACTGGCAAGTCGGTTCGGTTGGCGCTTTAATGCCCCTTCCCTTCCTGTCAACTTGTCTTGTCATCAAACAACTGGAGTTCACGAAATGGAAATCACGAGCAGTTGGAGCCGTATCTGTTTTCACCGCCGTTATATTACGCCATAAGTGAACCGTCTCCATTATTATCGTACACATGCGCACTTTTTCCCCACATCCGCCCATTATGCATCGCCCAACTGGATTGTTTGAAGATATCATAGCAGCACGCACCATGTAATTCCAATGTCCAGCGTTCTCTTCGTAAGACGTCTTCTGACAGCCAAGTGAGCGTTCCAGCACCACAAAACTGCTGCCAAACGCCAATGAGTAGTCGCTGAACGTAAAGGGACTGGGTATCGGGAAGGTATCTATGTGTACATCGGAAAAGGAAATACCCAGCAATCATGAAAGAAGAAAGAAAAGTGAAATCAATGCCATAAAGGTGCCATGAGACGTACACTGTAACCAGCGTTGATAGTGAACTGTATCAAGGCATTTCAGCACAAGATAAGTCATTGTTGATGTAGTGACGTGATAGCCGCGGCCTTGAAGCCTCAGCGGCGAGGACTGAAAGGCACAGATGCACGGGTCATCTGATTGCACTTGCCCACTAGCTGAGAGATGACACGGAGGTATTGGCTACCAGGAGTCCTCTCGTTGAGCTCGATGTACGCAGCAGTCAAACGCTGGATGACAACATCCATAATCTTGGGAATTATGTCTCGGATCTCGGCGTCCTGTAATGGCATGTCAGCAATGTCTAGATGGACTGGTGTAGGCAAACTTACGTTGGGATTGACACTGTTGAGTACAGCATCGAGCCAAAGGAGGCGCTCTGGCAAGTTGCGCTCCAAAGACTCGGACACCACTGCACCAGTCGAGAGGGCGAGTAGCGGGCTCACTTGGCTGAGGTAACTAGGGTCACAACGGACAAAGACGGCATCGAAAAGCTCGGAGCTGCGGGACGATTGCAGCCACTGCATAGTACCTTGCTCGAAGTTGCCCCCTGTCATCAGGTTGGTAATGGCGTCACTCTCAAGCTCCTCTGGAGTCTTCTGCTTGGGAGGAGAATGCGAAGAGGCTGCAGGTGTCTCTGTTCCACGATCAGTACCCTGGGTTGGACGCTCCTCGATAGCCTGGTGTAGCTTTGCAATCTGAGACTGGAGCTCGGCTTGAGTCGCGACCATGGTCTGAATCGTCTGTAGACAAGTGTGTACAGTCTCAGTCAGCGACGAGATTTTGGCGGCGTCTTCACGGCGTTGAGCATGGGCCTGTCGAACTTCGGCTCCAATCTGACGCTCGATAAGGTTGGCTAGGTTTGAAACAGCAGGGTTGACGACTGTTGCAACCGAGGCGACCATCATAGGCTCGAAAGTGGCACTAATTTTCTTCGCAACCTGATCAGAGAGTGACTGGAACATCTGGGGATGTTTCAGAGCTCGAGAAACTGCGTCTGGAACCTCCTTAGACAGCTGGGTACCCAGTACAGACTTGAGGTTGCTGCTCAGGCCTTGTTCAATCGTAGCAGAGGTCTTTGCCAGTACTTCGGGAAGCAGGACGTTGCGGATGTTATCATCAACCATCTTCCTGATGACACCTTCGACATTCTCGTTGAGCGTGCTGGATACCATGCGCAGAATAGCCTCTTGCTTGGCCCCGTTCGCAGCGTTCAAAACACGCTTGTCTTCATCGAACCGCTTGTACATGACGTCCAACTCCCGAGAGAAGCCTTTGGTGATTTCAGTCTGTACTATGTTTTCAAGCTTCTTGGCATCGAACTCTGCAGCAGGAGCAGAGCCTGCAGTTGCTGCAGGTTGCTGCGCAAAGTGCTTTCTGAAGAACTGCTTGGCCCATTCCGGCGGTTCAGTAGTATCGGCAGTCTTGGACTTGGATGACTCTGACTCAATAGGAGCCTCAACTGGTGCTGGAGATTTTGACTGCGGGGCTGCCTGTGCAGCTTGCGCGTATGACGGAAGCAGAGATGGAGGCGGACGGCTAGACGTGGACGTGGAGGCCGTGACAGATGCTGGTACAGACACCTGGGACGCTGTTTCTGTGGCGGCGGCGGTCGCGCGCTTCTTCTTCTTCTTTTCGGACTTCTCGCCACCTCCATTGATGATAGCTGCGCGAGCGGCGTCCTGTTTGCTCTCAACCTTCGCAAGCGTAGATGCACGCATAGCTGCCTCAGGGTTCATGGACTGCCTTGAGACGTTACTGCTCTCCCTCTTCAGCGTATCGCGAGCTGATCGATCAGAGACCGATTTGGGCGCAGGCGTATCACCGGCGGTAGAAGACTCATCTGTGACAGGCTGGGGTGGCTTGAGCTGAGAGATGGTAATAACACCCTCCTCTTCCGCTTCTTTGGGGTGGATAGGCTCGCCCTCCTTCTTCCAACCGAGGTCGCTTCGTCGAATGCGCAAGATGCACACACCCTTGGAATGCATTACATACAATTCGAAGAGAGTTGCATTGTCGGGGTCGTCATCAGAAGGCCCAGCAGGCTCGTTGAGCATGTGTAGACTCCTAATTTGACCCTTTGATGCAAAAGAGTACTCTGTGATGCTCGTCATGATAGCCGTGGCGTTGACTGGAGGTAGAGCGCCATGAGACCTATCGTTCTTATTTGCCAGACGTGCGATGTAGGCAGCTTGACTCAAAACGGGAAGGTTGTACCTCGGGCAGGAGACATGAACGAAGAAGATCGAGTTCCTCGTAGGGTGGGCAACAGCCATGATACCAGTCCGAGGGTGGAATGACACACTGCAGATAGCGTCCGACTCGTTCTCATGCGGTAGATGGATCTCCTGTACGGCCTTGTTGAGGCCGAGATCCCACAGCTGGAAGGCATGATTCTGCTTCATACCGACCATGACATATCGCAGCGCAATACCCTTAGTGTATGGCTTGTCTTTGTCAAAGAAGAAGACTGAAGTGGGCCATGACTTTGCATTGGGCATGGTCGTGTGGAATTCGAGGAGTGTCTCAGAGACCTCAACCTGGCGGGGCGGGCTGCGAGGGTTGCCCAGGTCAGGGTCCGTCAGGGTGCGAATATCCCAGAAGCGCATGCGTCCGGCCTTGTCCAGTGACACAATGATGGTGTCATCCTCGCTAAAGGTGAAGTCCTTTCCAGCCTTGCCAGTGAGGATCTTGAGGGAACGTTCCTTGAGGTACTTCTCCGTGTGGCAGATGCGACTCTTAGAGCGCGCGTACTCGGCGGCAACCTTGGGGAAGACGATATGGATAGACTTGCCTCTGCCAACAGCGAAGAACTCAGGGTGGCGGGATGAGGGCTTAGCACGTGTCTTGAGCTGACCTCCAGATGTGTTATCATCTTGGGAGGGCGAGGGAGGGAGCATCAAGCCCTGAGAGTCGAGGTTCTCGCCAAACTGATCCTCACGAGCAGGATCGAGTGAAGTCCAGAAGACGGTACCGTTGACTCCGATACCAAGGATACTCTCGATTGGTTGCTGTGCATCCTCGGCCGATGTGCAGAGAGCGATGTTGAAGATACGCTCTTGGTGGTTTTCAAAGACTTGGCGGTACTGGCCATCGAGCTGACGGATGATGCGGAAGCCGCCCTTCTTGACAAGAGCATATACTATGAAGTTCTTGCTAGCCGAAACGAGCGACCTGTCAATCTGATCAAACTCCTTCTTGAGGCGAGCGATGTCCATGATCAGTTCATCGGCGAAGTACAGACGGCGAGGCGGCATTTGGTTGACCTGGATGGAAGCAAAGGCGCGCATGGGGAACCTGTAGACTATTACCGTCTGGTCCTCACCCTTTGCGAGGCTCTCCTCAGCTTCGGCGGTTTCCCAGTTCTCGGCGACGTTGTCTTTGGCGATCTCAGTGGCGACCTCCTTCAAGGCAGTTGCAAGAGGCTTGGGGAGAGTATCCTCAATCTCCTTGGCCGTGGCGGGATCGGCAAACTCCTCCTTGATCTCGGTGGCAATCTCGGCCACGGCTTCCTGGACCTCTTGGATATCTTCTGCGGGTAGGTTTTCAGGCTCATCAGCCGGCGGCGCCGTTGATTTGCTCTCAGCTTCAGCAAGCGCGTCTTCGATCTGTTGTCCAACCTGCTCGCCCAGGTCCGTCACAGCCTCAGCGACAGTTTCGTGAGCTTGGGCAGGCACATCCTCGTGGGGGACGGGAGAAGATGTCTCAAATGCGTTCTTCTTGAGAATCTCAACCTTCGGAGCGGGGGGCTTGGAGCCCTGCTGAATGGGAGTGCGGTTGCGGGGGCTGGCAGCCTCGAGCTGGTCGAAGGGGTTGACGTAGGTAAACTTGGGGGCGAGAGACGAAGTGTCCCTGCCGTCCGAGCCAAATACCCTCATGGGCGAGGAAGAGGCTCCTGGTGTGGTGGCAGCGGGGTCAGAAGGCACCTGCTCGGCTTCAGCGTCGGCGAGATCCTGCGCGAGGTCGTCCACAACCGTTTCAGGCTTGTGGGAGGCGACGGGCGGGGAAAATGCCGCAGAGGCACGAGAAGACGAACGGCCGCTGGACTGGGCGGGCTTGGGGTGGTTGAGCAGGCGCAGAAGCAGATCCTGGGGGTTCTGCTGCTGATGTGCAGGCGCGGGCACGGCCATGGGTAGAGCGTGGGCAGGAGCGCTCTGGGCAGGCGTTCCCCTACCCATGACGCTTGCCATCAGATCTTGGGTTGAGCCGTTGCGTCCAAGGGGCGGGGCAGCTTCGGAGACGTGTGACTGCTGTGATACGCGCCTAGACTGTGCAGCACCAGACTGCGAGTTGAAGCGCAACAAGTTGAGCAGGTTGGTCGACTGCTGTTGTGGCGTCTGCTGCGACACAGGGCCTTGTTCGGGCACGGGTGTGTTCGCCATGGACATGTTGGGTGACATGACAGCAGACTGGTGATGAGGACGCGGGCCGCTCGGTGAGGGCGAAAAGAGAGGAGAAGAGACAGAAGGCTGTTGATAGCCGTGCTGTTGTTGCTGGTGGTTGCCGCTGGATGCACCACCGTTGAGGCGGGCAAACAGCTCTTGCAGGTCCGCCATAGTGGAGATGACTAGGGCAGATCTGGGCGCTTGTTAGCAGACGTGGCTCCGGGCTTACGCGCAAACGCAAATCCAGCTATGCTGGATGGCAAGGTGACGACATGGGCTGCATACTTTACTCAGAACCCAAATTTGGCGTGTGTGGCCGAAGCCCAATCGCTGAAAATACGCAAATATGTACTGATGTAGCAGTATGAACTGGCGAAGAGAAATGCTGGCTAGCAGCAAGCAAATGGGGCGACAGGCTGCGATGGTGCGCAGTTGTCAATTGACGGTGCAAGAGAGAGAGAGAGTTGACAGCTTTGGATAAGGTGATGACCCGACTTGGCTGGCGCCGGGAACGGAGCTAGCCTAGCGCGATTGGACGTGGAGAGGCGGGCGGCTTTGGTTGGAACCTGCAGCACCATGAGCCGGCCCAGAAAACCAGCATCGCGGGTAGCCCATCAAGTGCCTTTAGCTTCATGTGACATGTACCTGGTCGCGAGCTATTAGAACCACTTGTACGTGCTAGGGACAGTGTACCAAAATGTTACTAGCTATTACATGCTTCATAGAGACAGCGAAGCCATCGAACCCGGCTCATGCTAGGGTCCATCTTCTACAATATATTTTGACCAAAAAACCAACACAGTATGTGCCAGCTCACATTCTTGTTGCAAGTGGATAATGCCCAGATGTCGTCACCAGCCAGTGTAGCCTAGCTAGCCAACCCACAAGTACCACGTCAGTGGCAGTGACTCCTACCATCGTGAGCACAAGCCTGAGGCGAAGATTGACACATCACTCGTACATGCTATACTAGCTATACCATACTTTCGGACCCCATAATTACAACGATAGCATCATCCAAGTCCTTCTCTCACTGAGTCCATGCGTCCGCAAGCCGCCAGTGCCGCCAGAGCGCGGACCAAGCAGCGAAGTGCCAATGTTCAGGAATCCCAAAGCAACATGAAACACATATATACAAACATCAATAGAAAAAGAAAAACATGTTGCTTCATCCTCTTTGCTGGTTTCAGTGTCCGTGACAGTAAGACCCGCACTTGACAGTCAACGCAAGTGTATTTCTCAGAGTCACCGCTTGACCCGCCAAGGGACGAATGATTCCGGGACCGGAGACGGCTGAGACGTAGACGTAGAAGCAGACCAGGGCAGGTAACTGTGGATCTTTCTCTAAGACAAAGATTCACCACACTTTCCGAATGCGCTTTGGCAAGCACCTCCGCAGTGGTCAGCCGTGTTACCACAGAAACCATACTGAGAGCAGCATTCGCCTTTGGGAAACCCTAAATTATCTCTATTAGCCTAGCTTCTCCCGGTGATGTCTGGTGAAGACCTCTTACCGAAACACCCAAGTCCATTGTCACGACCACAAGAGCCATCAATAGTCATACCAGTGGGCATAGCCATAGCCACGTTGGGCATAGAATTGCCATCACTAGGTGCTGTGGGAGTGGGGTCCGACCTCGGAGCGACAAATATAGACGAGGTAGCAACTCTCGGGGTAGCAGACCGGTACCAGTTTTCTTTCGGTTCGCCCAAGCACTCGCCCAAAGTGACCAACTTGTAGCCCTTCCTTGTCATCGTTTCGAGCATATAGCCAGTCAGGTTTTGCGCAGTTTGCTCGTGAATGTCGTGTGAGATGGTTTGGAAGCTGTCTTGCTCTGGATTGCTAGGGTCTATCGCTCCGCTGACACGGTCTTTGGCGTTTTGGATCTTATCCGGCGTTATGTTGTTGTAGTCTGTAAGATGTCAGCAAGTGTGAAGTTGGTATGGTATCAGATGTGATGCTAACCGTCAGTATCTAGGTCGAAGTAAGATACAACATATCCAAGGTCTGCCAGATCTTGTGGGCATCCTGATTCAGGCGTGCATGAGCTGTACGGCGGCCTCATGTAAGCGGGAAATTTTCCTAGAATGTTGCCAATCGCCATCTGTAGAGTAGAAATTTTAGTGCGTGTGATTTGATGTTAGTCCCGGCATTTCTTACCTCGTTCCTGATCATTTGGTCGTAACGCTGCTCCCGAGTAATGACGCTAAGGTCTTGATGGGACCATGTATGACTTGCGACCTGATGTCCTTCTGCATCCATACGCCTGATTATGGACGGCCATGCTTTGCTTTCGTCATCGATAGCACCCTTGTTGATGTTGATGCCGGTGACGAAGAACGTGGCTTTTGCGCCATATGCAGCGAATTGATCCAGCACGTCGTTTGTGTAGATGAATGGGCCGTCATCATAGGTTATAGCGATTTTTTTCGGGACAGTGCAAGCATAGATTCCCTCTCCACCGTACATTTGGTTGCCGAGCTGAGGTCGAGTGACTTCGGCAGTGCTACCCCCAGAAGGGATTTGATTGGCATCACATCCTGGGCCAAAGTTGAAGAGACAGTCAGGTGCCATGCAAAAGTCCGCTATAGGTAAAACCAAATTGTCAGTGGAGATTTCAGGGTAGTTATTTTAGGAATGCTTACGTCCTTTCCCACACCATCCATCAGGAGAGCAGCAGTAACCCCCATTACAGCTTACATTTCCATGGTCAGGTCCGCAACGACCTGCGGCACCGCCTTGACGTGCTTGCAACACATTCTTAGGCGGCACGACATGGGCAGCACGTGCGTCCATGACTAGTCTGTTCCTTAGTCCCATGATTCTCGGAGTATGATAGTTGCCATGTCCATGGGCAACAACAAGGGGTACTGCCAGGGCCGCAGCGTGTAACGCAGTGAAGCGCATTGTGTGGGATATAATCAACAAGGAATATATACAAAATCGAAGAAATATAGTATTGAGTAGTGTGAAAGTGTAGGAGGATGAGTATACACAAAATCAGGTACTGTGAAGTGAGTGATTGTTCAAACGAATGATAGGTTGCAAAGACGCGCAAAAGAGTACCAGGGGACAATGGGAACAGTACCTGATATTATATCTAACAGATGGTCCGGCATCACGCTTAGGTCGACTGGTGCTCCTGAGAATCAAAAGGAATGTCCTTGATGCTGAAAATGCACGTTACGTGCGTGCCCATCGAAGATCATCCGCGGCGTCAGTAGAGACATCCGGGGTCCAGCACGTACGAGAGCATGATACTGAAATTTCTTTTGTATGCTTCTTAATGTACATAATCGATCCTGATAGGATGTGATGCGATGTGCGACGTAGAAAGGCAGCACCATTGCATCTTCAAGTTTTCTGGAAAAAGGGGATATACTGAACGATACTCCACTTTGAAACCATATCATGATGATGGATATCGTGAAGTTTGTAAGCTACGGTTGCAAAGAAGCACTTTGTTGAGACGGTTGAAGTCCTGTAGCTGTTTCGAGCCAATAATGCGCCCCTGAATCGCTAGGTACCGGATAAAAGGGTAGATCAATTTAGTGCCCGTGGTTCGCATGGTAGATCCAATGTCTTCATCTGGAGTTGTCGGGTCAATAACATCCAACACCATGCTGTGATTGTAGGCCGACATCCGTATTGTATGCTCATTAATTGGTATGCAGAAGATAGTGGTTGGGCTCAAAAGTTCAAAACGACGCTCTTTTTGGTTCTGCTACCCTTCCATTGGAACCATTACCGTATTCAAGCCTATCGCAATATTGGTGATCAACAACGCTCATGAATCGTTTTATGGATCGAATTAGCGCATCGCAACAGTATGCTGCAGATATTAGACTCCTATGTGGCTGTCGCGATACGGGGATAGTCCCAAATTGACGAGAGATCTTGAGCATGTGAAAGGGCTTGCACCAAGAGCAGTGGCAATGGCACTTCGCTTTACTGATTGTTGCCCGTTACATGTGATGTCATCTCATGTCACGCGACAATGGGGAGTGGAATCGAGAAAAAGCAGAGGCATTGCAGCCTTATGGAAAAAGCGTTACCTTCTCATGCCCCGTGCGTTGTTTTGACGATCGTTCTCTATAAAGCTCAACGTTGAGGCTGTAGGAGCCGCATCCGTACATCAACGGGTCTGCTCTGCCGCCTGCATCGACAACCCACGAAGCCAAATCAGATATGCAAAAATATACAAACAAAAGGGTTTGTGTGGTTTTTCTAGTTCGAAATAGAACTCAATTAAGGCACTAGCCATGTCTTGATATTGGGGAAGCGGGTTGTGAGATCTACCTGCCACAGTCGGATGAACCCCGCTCCTGCTTATCACGCACAATACCACGATGATCCTTGCCTACAGGTTTAAAAAAAAGTGCCATCCCAACTACTATAAAAAACGAGACAAATCAAAGGGTAAGTAAGTCTCTATAAATGTTTAGGCTAGTTGCAAAGAAGTGATAGTAAGAGCAAAAAAGATGGACTCGCGGGGAATCGAACTAGTTGAATGTTAGTACGAATGAAACCTTGTAACAAGGTGCGATGTCAACTCACCCCCGGACCACTCCCATGCTAAGGGAGTATTATACCACTAAACCACGAGCCCGATGATTACTTGTTGCTACAAGCTGATTGATAGAGTAACGGACAAGTACGCACATTATATTGACAAAATTTGGATATCTTCGGCGGAAGTTGGGCACGCAGCGGGTCAGAGACACCGATGCATCTAGTGTAGACAACGGTACGCTTCCAGACCACGGAACCAGACTAATTTCACGTGGACTGCTACGAGGTAATGTGAGACACCGGCTGATCCACGATGGAGCCTATATGGTCTCTTTACCCATCCATTGTCAACTGCACATGCAATAGCAACCTTGCAGCGCTGCCTCTATACTTACTACTGCGTCTCGGGCAGCGCGACTAGCCACGGCATAGTAATCAACCAAATACTCAAGGATAGACGCTTTCCCGAGCCAAGCAACGCTGACAGCGAGCCAGTAGTTATCCCTGTTCTAGACCACAGCGTAACTTCACGCCAATGCAGTCAACGTGTCATCACAAACGACAGTTCCACGCTGCTTTGGGCCCCTTTCCTTATCCAAGCGGGGCGGCGTACGAATATTGTTCATAAACCGGACCGCGTAAGCACATGTGCGATCAAGGGTTCGGCTATACGATCTCATGTTTCCATGTCAGGTTAGCTGCATCTGAGATCTGCGTGTAGCCTGTCAACCGATGCTGCTCTCTCCAATGACGTAAAAGCCTGCGGCAAAGTACTCCTAATCACATTTGGGTCGAAAAAGCTTCATCATGCCATACTTGGGACCTAGGGGTAGCAATTCCCGTCCCCTGCATTGCGCAAACTACGAGTAAAGCTGGCTCTCATTCTAGCAAACATTTCGACCCACACTATTATGAGGAGCATGAAAGCAACGGCGAAGCTACCTAACCGTATTTCGCTTAGACTAGCGCAATCACAACCGCGGGTAGATATTTTCAGTCAACTGTGTGCCCCTCGCTCCTTCACACGTACAAAACCCCTCAGCTTCCCAAATAATTCATTGGTGGCAGTAAGGACCGAACGACTCTTTGGATCTCATTCTAGAAGCAATACCTTGTACCGTCACTCCCTTACTTCAAAAACGACACTTCAGTAAGCATTCCCCGCGTCTTGTGCCGTTCAACCAAATCCAGTTATCCAAGTCTAACAGACCACAGGTCTCTTCCCCAAATAACGAAAATGGATTACCAAGCACCTGCTGCTGGCGCCGGTGGCCGTGGCTGCTACAACTGTAAGTGAAAACTGTACCGATTTTGCACCGACACAGTCCCTGCAGAGACCCCGCTATGGAGAATCGGGCATACTCTGGAGTTTCTCCCTGCACCGTATTCGGAGACTTCTTTGGGCGCTTGGTGCGTCAGCGGCATGCTTGTGCTATCTGCTCCAGTTGCGAGGGAAAGGAGCAACTTTGGATATCCTAGACTGTCTTTGCGCCGGCTCTCACAACATATCACACTGGAGGCGCTTTTGCTGACAATGTATAGGCGGAGACTCTTCTCACCGCGCTGCCGAGTGCCCCACCAAGGGTACCCCAACTTGCTACAACTGCGGCGAGAAGGGCCACGTTAGCCGTGAATGCACTTCTCCCCAGGCAGAGAAGACCTGCTACCGCTGCGGTGGTACTGGCCACATCTCCCGCGAGTGCACCAAGGACGGCGGTGCCCCCATGGGCGGCCGTGGCGGTGGTAGCCAAGAGTGCTACAAGTGCGGCCAGGTCGGACACATTGCCCGCAACTGCTCGCAGGGCGGTGGATACAGCGCCGGCAGTCGTGGAGGATACGGTGGCGGTGCTGCCGGTGGCTACGGCGGTGCTCGCCAGACCACTTGCTACTCCTGCGGTGGTTTCGGTCACATGAGCCGTGACTGCACCCAGGGCCAAAAGTGCTACAACTGTAAGCGAAGGCAGACCAGGCTACATGAGTGATACTGACCATTCTTTAGGCGGTGAGGTCGGCCATTTGTCCCGTGACTGCCCCCAGGAGACTTCTTCGGAGCGCGTCTGCTACCGCTGCAAGCAGCCTGGCCACGTCCAGAGCGCCTGCACCAACTAGGGTGTTGCCGGATCCGTCGATGTTTTGATCTGGGACGAGTTTCGATGCACCGAATCGCCATCAAGCACCCATGATGGCGAGTCGACTTTCCGATGTTAGAGATTGCGCGCACGGTACGACGAATCATCGACATGATTATGATTTCTTTTCTTGTATATTTTCATTCTGCGGCTCGCCGCCGTCTTTCGACGCTTCACGAAAAGCATAAGTCGCCCGGGCATGATTGGACGGCCTTTTCCAGAGTTGGCTGTACTGTCAAGAGAGTTGGTTATCGGAAAAGTCTTAATCCAGGAAGAGCGTTTGGTGGGAGATACATTGTGGGTGGATAGGAGAGCGGATCCTTATGCGAGCAACGAATGAAGCAGTGCGTGGTCTGCACGTGGACTTTGACTGTAGGAGAGCGAGGTCTCTTTTGGCGGATGACTAGTCTTGTGGTTGCGAGTGCGCAGCCAAGGACCTTGACTGAGGTTGAATGAAGGAACCAGAAAAGTTTCCACCATCGGGTGGGCTCCTCAATTTATACTGTGCCATTTTCATGCACCGTGATGGACGTACGCTAACCAGATCCAACATGTGCGAGTGATTTTGGACATGCATGTGCTCAAGTGGGCGGCGTGGCGAGGGGTGACAGGTACACTTAGCGAGCAAAACATAGTAATTTTACAATGGGATGACATGTTGATAGTTTAGAGTATTATGCTCATGTTGCTTGATCTTGGCTCCAACATACGGTTGTGATGTGATTGCTTAAACCGGCGTGATGAGTGAATGGACGTGGACGGTGCCAAGCGAAGTTGTGCCCGCGTTTCGTTTACCAAACAACATCATAGCGGTGCCCGCGACAAGCACAGTGCACCATCATCGACGCGTCAATCACAGCAATACGCGCACCCGTCTTTTCTCAACCGAACCGTTCAACCATGGCGCCTCCCAAGAAACGCGAGAATCGCGAAAATAATTTCTATAATATTGGTGTTCAGGGAAGGTGCGCAATCCATAGGATTTTGTTTGTGTTTGCGCAAAGTTAACATTGCACAGGAAGACTGGCATCACACTTGCAGACAAAGGGGTATACGACGAACATGGCCTTGAACCAATATCGGGCATCTTCTCGTCGCCCGAAAGGTCGCCACCCAAGCGTGGGGGGAACGCGACAGGTTCAGAGTCGATGGAAATTCAAGAGAGTATGTTTTGATTGAAGCACTTGCGCAATTCCTACCGTCCAGCCGATTATGCGCTGACATGCGCGACAGGTTCTATCCCAGAACTCGCTACGTCCCACCAGATTTTGCGCAACAACCGTACACACCTCCCTCCGCCGCGGGCGCGATCGCCTATGAAGACTGCGCTTGGATCCTCGCCGCGACGACAATCATCCATGGCACCGAGGGGGAGCTCTGCTGCTCCCTCTAGTCCTGTGCGCGCTGCGTCGCATCCCATTGCCCGACGGCTTGACTTTGAACAGGATGAATCTAGTCTGCAAGAAACGCCGGCGCTAAGTGGATCAGGTGCGCGACGCGGAAAGCGTACAGACGTGTACGATATACCCGAAGATGAGGGCTCACCACTTCCAGAACAAAGCGCGGTGTTTGAGGAAAGCGTCGTCCAGGAGGAAATCACAGCAAACGAAGCGTCAGTAGCAGCCGTGAAAGAGAGCTTTGTCGCGCAGATCGGAGAAGACTCAATAAACGAAGCCGAGGAGGTCGAAGACTTGGTGGACCAAGAAGAGTCGGAGATTGTGCCAGAACCTGTAAAGGAGCCCGCTAAGAGGGGTAGGAAGCGCAAAAGCGATGCCGTGAATATCTCAGAGGAAGAGCAGGCAGTAGTAGAGCAGCCGCGGAAACGTGGTCGTCCCCCTGGAGCGAAAGCAACAGCATCAGCATCAGAGAAGACGGGCAAGAAGAGCGCACCTGCAGCTGCTCAGCGACGACGGTCACAGCGCGTATCCGACATTAGCGAACCTGACCCCAGTATTGTCGAAGCCCCCGTCGATGACTCCATAGACCAATCCGAGCAGATAGAAGAAGCACCCGTCGCACCAAAACGCCGAGGACGGCCGCCGCGAGTACAACCGGACGCCGAGGAGGAACATACTGCGACAGCAAAACCAGCAAAAAATGACTCTTCCAAGGGAAATGCAGAGGCGGCGGCTTTCAAGAAGCCCATAAAACCTGTGGGCAGGCCTAAAGCAAACGCAGAACCTAAGAGCAAACCCGCGAGTGCGGAGCCAAAGCCAAAGCCAGCTCCAAAACCAGCGCCAAAGCCGAAGGAGAAGTCAAAAGAGAAGACTCCACAAGCAGACGCTGATGATGTTGGCAAGCTTGTGGATGTATACGGCAATCCTCTTAGCAAAAAGGACCTCGATCAGATGTCTACTACTTCAGCTGGATCACGATTCGGACGCGGTCGACATTTGTCTGTTTTCCGCGAGATGGATCCAGATAATGTTGCTCGCGTGGGACGCACTGGCAGGCACCGCGTTGCGCCCATTGATTTCTGGAAGAATGACCATATTTCATACGACGTGGACGGTAGCATGACTTCCATCGTCAAGAGCCAGGAAGTAGAAGAAAGCCGGAAGCGTAGCAAAAAGTCTAGCTCAAAGGGTAAGAAGAAGGCACTCACTGTCGTTGAGGAAGAAGAGATTGAACTCGACCCCTGGGAGCAAGAAGAAGGTGCTCTTGTGGGCAACTATAGGGGCTTTGATGCTGCGACGGAGGTTCCATCGAATGAAATCATTGAAGATAGTAAGTTGCACTATAAATGTCACAAACTTGTCTTTGGCTAACTGGTTCACAGCGATTGCATGGGCCGAAAAGGGCATTCAACCCCGAGATGTTGGGGATGGCGGCTTCAAATTCGCAAAGATTGGTTCTAGTGGTTCCTTCTTCAACTGGGGACTGATTGAACTGGGCCCCGACCAGATGAAGCGTACCAAGAACTCACGATACATGCATATGGTCTTCAATGTACAATCAGGTACAGTAGAAGTCCGCATGCATGAAAATGAATTCACGGTTCACAAGCAGGGCGTCTGGCAAGTTCCTCGAGGTATGTCAAAGCATTCCCTTTTCTTCCCTTCAAAGTTTTCATATCCTGTTTCTTTCCATTCCGCACATACATCTTTCAGCCCTCATTTCCCACTCCCGCTTCCTGCGCCTCCATCGGCTGTGTACGACGATGACTACTCTCATCTTGGACGCACGTCGGGATAGTGCATGTGTTCACGACATGCGGCGTGGTACATCCAACAACCGTCGCACAGCCTCGGGGCCCGTGACAATAGCGAGACCAGGGCAAGCGAGCTTTGCGCCAAGCGAGCGAGGCCCCGATTCTCGTCACCTGGCATACTGAGTGGGCGGCTGCGTGCTGCTGCTGTGCTACAAATATCCGACGCTATTTTACCTGCAATTTTCAAATTAGCCGACGGAACACAAGACAGCCGTTTGGCGCGCTGTCTGGCCTCGGCGGCTACGGCGCAAACAACACCACCGCGTCTTTTCCTTTACCCCGGTTTTATTTTCTCCGTACCACCATCACGTTATGTCTATCATATTACACCAAGACAGCACGTGGGATGCGCCTGGCGCGCCTTGGGCTTTACCTTGGGCATCGTTTTCTTCCCCCTTGCCCTTTTTCTGCTAGTCGTGAACGTCACCAGGGACCACTTGGTCTACTGCAGTGTCATCTTTTCTTGATCATCACATGGGAAGAGAGGAGAACTAACGCGGTCCGTCTTATGCAGGGAACACGTATAGTATCAAGAATATCGGTAGCGGCACGGCTCGCATTTTCTTTGCTCAGGCTAGGGAACTGCATGTTCAGGAGGAAGATGAGGAGGAATAAGGTGGGGCGAATTGTATGGTGATGACGAGGGAGTGGGAAAGTGGGGGTTTTTTTTTAGTTTGGGGCAGGAGGGGTAAGAGCGGCTCTGTCTGAAATGACAAGTTTACTGCTGGCTGGCTGGCTTCCTTCTTTGACATGAATAGGAGAATGGCAGGGTGTGTGTGTGTGTTGTTTATTACAGCCGCGAAGCAATCGTTCACTACCTAACCGATTCAAAATCCACCAGTATCCAAACCAAACCCCTTCTTTCCCCTTTACCCAACTCGTCGGATTGATTCGAAACCCCCGTTGTCACCCACCCCCCTCTCACCTAAGCAATGGTTCGCGCAGAACAGTCCTCGTTCCTTGTTCCTTATCCACGCTTGTTTTCGCGCTCAGGTGGGGTACATATCATCAGGGAGTGGGGCACTATTGACAGGCTAGCTTGTGCTTAGCTGTCTCTTAGTCTCTGTTTTGTCTTGTAACCATACGTTCGCGTTGTTCGCTTTTTAAATTAAACCATCATTCCGCAATTTGTTTAGTCTGCAGGACTAGAGTGGAGAATGTTGGTACTGTACATACGTTATGGGGGTATAGGTGAGTGAGGTTATTAGTTTGGAGGTTGCCGCGGGTGCCACGGTAGCCGGAGAGGGCGGGGGATGCGGCTGTTGAGGTTGGAATGGAAGAGGTTGGGTAGTTAGCAGGCGCGGTATGCGAGGGATGCGCTGGGCCGTGGGTAGCCGTGTTGGTGGATATGTAGTGTCTGGTTTGATCTGGTCTGATTGGCTTGCAGTTGGCTGATATTTGGTTAGGATTGAGGAGGTTATGGATAACAGGTAGGACGATGGTATAGCAGATGGATATCGAAATACGACATGGATACTAAGAAATTTCTATGGCTTGATTTTGTTCTTTGCGCGTGATTGTTTCTCGCCATCTTACGTGTTTGCTATGGTAGTTAGATACCATACAAGGTACGATCAGACTTGTCAGGACATTGAAAGATTTTATCATCTTACTACAACACTCCCTGTGCGTTCGTAGGATATGTTGATTTATGTAGAGGTAGCATAGAAAAGAAGGATAGGATAAGAGGGAAGAGTAAAGGGGAAGATATGATGTAAGAAGACGATGAGTCAAGAGGTCAATATTCCTGCCGTATGTATAATGTGGGAGGTAATAGTATCAGACGGTCGATGTCGAATACACACAATGATGAGTATATATTGTATACTATCTTTTGTTTTCTAGGACGAACCACATGATAGCATAGCATCTCATAGCAGTAGGCCTACACATTCATCCCAAGCGGAGAGTGCATATCGTGAATTCAATGACAAATTTAGTCAGAGAGAGAAGACGTGTATACACATGTCTGCTACGACCCAGAAGATCTTCAAGATGTAAAAGCAAATATGTTCAAATTCTCACCTCACCGTCCCTCACTACATGATGTCTATGCGAGCGCGTCTAACTCGCTTACCTTTGTACAACATTCGCTTACAACATCAGTGTAACCTCACCACTCACCTCGCCTCGATTTGCATCTTGCGTCAACAAGACTTTGGTATCACAGCATCTCCCGTCTCCACAAGCGAGTGGCGGTATTTTGCTTTTGCGGACAGGAACCAGTAAAACATGCAGACGCAGAAAACGGTCAATTATATCGTGTACATACGCGCGAGAGGAAAGGGGAAAGATGGGGGGGGGGGGCGAGGCAGTGATCCCGTTCCTACTGCACTGCAGCAAGGAATCAAGGATCGGGGAAGCACAGCTCCAGTACGTACGTCACGCGTTGGAACAAATAAAGGGGGGTTGGGATTTGGTGTGGTACACAAACATGCCTCTCCCCTGTGTACCTTGTCAAGACGGTGTGGAAGTGGCGTTTTTGGTGGCGTGGTTTTGTTGTACGACTCAGACACATTTTAGCTACGCTTCCTTGACTCAACGACTAGATTAAAGCGAAAACATTCGGATTCGCATGTAGATCGATTTCCGCGTGAGGGCAGTGGGCAGAACGGGATCTGCGTGGTTCGGTTTGTGATGGATGGGGCGATGCGAGGTTGCAGGGAGCGGTGTGGATTGCTGTGTTGGATCGTAGATTTGTCTTGCATCCCTGGTCCTTGGGTCGAGGCTGAGGGTGATTATGGGATGGTATTGTGGGCTATACTTGATCCATGGAGTCATTACGAGATGGGTAGAGGGACATGCTAGAGCGGTGTGAAGCGGTGTAAGGACGTTGGTGTTGGTCGACGACATGCCGGCAGTCTGCGTCCTTCTCCACCCAACGGCGACGATCTAGATGGCGCGCGTGGATCATCCGGTACCGAGTTTCTACTAGAAGATGGTTCAAGAATATTGCATGTTAATCAAAGGCGTTCCTGGCGGTGTGAAGCGGTGTATACCCTGTATTGTTCCTGGAGTGTGTCGCATGTCGACGTCCGGTGAAGATGGATACCCACCACCGATCTCACAAGGCGCGGGTTTACGACTAGAGAGACTTTGCTAATAAAATAAACGAGTCGGCCGGTATCAATCAAAGTTTCTGGAAGGCGGGTTAGGTTGTGTAACAGGTTCGCGTGGCGTCTGTCTTCTTTGTGTCGCGCGATGGCGTCGGTGACACCGCTTCTCTGCAACACTGACATGAGAGAGGCTCTTGTTGAGGTCCCCATGGTACCCGCTGACGTCGAAACAATCTCTTTTCTGCTCCACTGCATCGCAAACGAAACATCCGACTCGACTTGCCGTCTATGTCAGACAGTGTCATGTTTAGTCTATCGTGGCTTTCATCTCATGGAGTCGCTCAAGGACTGCGTACGGGTCCGGCTTGGAGTTTGAGGCCTCCCGTCGTCAGGTCCACGCTGGGCCGTCTCAGCATCACGGGGGATAAACCTTATGCTCCTACCCGCTTTTTACTACAGTACAGACTCTAGCACATGGACTTGACGTCTACGGTGAGATGCGGCGATGCTTCGTGTTTGAGGCATTGATGATTCATGATTCGTAAGATTTGAGAATTGGGAAGGTTCGGCGCTTTAGCGGTAATTCCCTTTTGTTCCGATGAACTGGTATGAACTACTGGACCGGCACCAACCTTCTTGCGCTATTCCTAGTGCTGCAATCTTGACATCGAACACCCAATTCTGGGTTTCGGATGAAAAATTTCGGACCAAACTCACTGGAGGGCTATTATGCGGTCGTAATGCACTGCGCAATTCTTTTGTCAATGCAGGAGGAGGTGGTGGGGCTGAGAGGTCTGGCAGGCGGCCCCGCAAGCGTTGGCTGGCTGGTATGAGCTGATTTTGCTTGCTTTTGGTTTGTGAAAAAGCAGCACACTGCAGCGCATGGCTGATGCAAATAAGAGTTCCTGTCGTGTTCCACGGCTATTCGGTCTCGTCTCAACACCGCAAGGCCCGGATGCTGATGACTGCATGTGCGCTACGGAAAGTATGGGGTGATGGAGGTTCATTTCCATTTCTTCAAACCGGTCCATTGCAGATGATCAAACGGTGGCCGGCCAAATCTGCCCAGCACAAAGCCGAAATTGGTAGACTGCTTCAGGTGCCGGCCAGATGGAGTCGCAAACCTGTGGGCAGGAACGCATCATGATCCATGGTTCATGGCCGGCGTAGGTGGTTGGTCCACATGTCATAGAACGGTTTTGCCTTGCCCTTGTCGTGTTTCGGCCCAAGGCAGCGATCCCGGGCGATCAGAAGGGAAGGGAGTCCCAGGCTCGGATTAGATTGGGGGGAAGGGCAAGCGACGGCGATTAATTAAATGGAAAAAGGAGACGGCAGCCCGGGACCTTCTCAGGCTCGTACGAGGCGGAAGGGCTGAAAAGGTTTGCAGCAGGCATGGGACGGGCTTGTTGGGTGGAACAGGGAAGGGTGGACGGTGTGTCAAGTGAAAGGGTGTCGTCATGTACATGATTCGCGTTTGGCGAACAGGTGGGAAATTCGATGATGCCGGTTCGGGAAGGCTTCTCGAAGCAGGATCGTCGCAGCGAAAAGGACCAGACGGCACAAGAACTGTCTGGGTGTAGTCATGCACAAAACAGGCGCTTTCTTTTACGTCTGACAATGCGCGCCGTGCACACAGGGCGGCTCGGGTGTTTGGACATGTTTGCAGTTCGGATCATGCGAACACCATTGATGCAACCCAGGGAAAAACTAAGGCAAAGGCGGGCGAATGGCGCCGAGGCGACTGTCGTCGCATGTCCCATGGTCGCCGTCTTCCGCGACGGTTCTGGTCAGGTTTGCATGGCAAGTGTCTGCCTTATTCGCCAGGTTCTTGACTTTGTCCGGCCTGGGTTTGTCCATGCCGGCATGATGGGCAATCTACCTGAGTGCCGTGGCGTGTAGTTAATTGTCCGTCGCGAACGGCGGGTGTGTATGTACGGCGAGAGAGTTTGTCATTGGAACCTACCGAGTGGAGCCCTGCAGGCGACCTTCTAGAACGATGATGGAAGGCTGACAAAATCAATTTAGGGAGATTTGGGCGTGTAGGCTAGACTGTTTCAAACCCGTTCACGAGGGTGTGGGACGTGCATGTGCTGCATCTTCAGCCTTGTGCCGTCAGTGGTGCGGGAACGGAACGGAAGGTCAGGAAAAAAAATTAATGTCGGATTGACTTTTGTCGGCCAAACTATGACAAGTAACTAGAACTAGACGATGGGAGGGGGATAACAAGGACGAGGCGGCTGCATGGTAACAAAAAGGAAAAGCTGTCTCAGTATCGATAAGCCCTACCGTCCACGACTCACACAGGCTGACACTCTCAAACCATGCCGGTCCGTCATGCCAATCCTGCCGTCTGGCGGTGCTTTTGCGGGGCTGAACACCCTCATTCCTGCAAACCGATGACACGCACCGAGCCCAGCCCCAAAATAGTCTTTCTAGCCATGCAAGGACAGCGAACCGTTCCAGGCAGGTTCATGCAGCCCACGCTTTTGCTCGTCACATCCAATCGCAGCCAAGTGAGGCTACAAGGCTGTGCTAGTGGGGACCGTGAACAACGCACTCTACACCCTCTTGAACGAGCAGCTTGCCCCAAAATTCCCGACCTAATCCTTTCGCCACGAGCGGTGACAGCGCAGCGCTCCGGGCTCTGAGAGTCGGCCACGTAGACGTCGTTTGACCGACTTTGAGACGGCAACCGTGGGCTACGTCATCAGACGATGATCTGGGGTAGATGAGTCTTGTCTTGCTGGGGAGGCGGTGGGAATTTGCTGTTCACCGCCACGCCAACCTTGAAATTGGAGCAGGGAAGGCTTGCCTTGTGATGCTGGACGTGTTCACTGTTGAGAAATGCTTTTATTGTAGAGTTTGCGAGCAGCTGTCGGGTGATTAGAGAGTAAAAGTAGGCCTCGGCGTGAAAACTTGGTCGTATTCTATGCCATGGTTCAAGTCTGTGGCACTGCCATGCTGGCTTGCAGTTGCAGAGTGTGTGTAGCAGGGTGTAGGTGGCGCTGCTGCTCGGTGCGCGCTTGATGCAAAAATTCTTCTTCTATGGGTATGCTGGTGTGTTGGAGCATCTACTAGCTGGTTTGACCTAGGACATGAGGAAAAAGCAATGACTGATGTACTATGATAGGTATTCCCGCCCACGCTATGCTAATGTTGAGATGGTAAAGAGGTAATGAAACGCTACGGTAAATGCACAATCATGACCACATCAGAAAGCGTGTGACTTGAGAGTAACAGGAAAAGGACAAATGCAAGTCTAGAAAGAACAAAGACAGACGCTATGATGCTTTGCGATGCGACAAATGCCAAAGAGATGATATCAAAGCAAAATATACAACCAACCCACGCTAAATGCCACAATCATGACCGCGCAAAACGGAAACCTCCGTTGTATGCCATGCGTGCCTGAGCTGGTCCCCAATCTAAGCGTTGTGGTGTTGCCATACGCCTAACCACCTGTTGTGCGCCTAAGCCCCAGGGTATACCCACGCTCATTACGGTTCCTGCCCGAATGTATGCACCCAAAATCTACCCATCCAACCTCTACAAAAAAGGGAAATCGTTGCGTGATGATACCGTTTCGTTTGAAATGTCTCTATACGACCGTTGGTGCCGAGCGCTCGTATGGCGTGGCCTGTTGGGGCGGCGAAGGCACTGTTCGCTCGGCTTCGTCAGGCTCCCGTTTCATGCTCTTGATGCTTCCCGTCGCACTGCGTTGTGACATGCGGTCTGGGCTCCTCATGTCATGGCATCTAGAATCCGGTTCCGACCGGGGCGGGCCTGCAGCCTCTTCATCCCGCCGCCTTTGCTGGTACGCCTCCAAGTAGCTCGGACCCTCGTGCTCTCTCTTGACACCCTGCATGCCAGGTACAGGCGCTGTCCGAGCCCCGCTCACCAAGTCATCTTCCGACTGTGGGAGAATCTGAGGGAGCGGTTGGCCAAGCTGGGGAGGAACGCTTGCTCGTGATCGGGGGTCCGCGCGTCTACGACTGAATGAGCTGTTTCTCCTCCGTCCTGCACTGGAACCACTGTCTGTGCGGTGGTGGTAGCTATGCATCGGGCCCTGAGGCATCGGTGGAGGAACCTGATGGAGCTGCGGTGGCATCGGCGGCGGGTTTGGCATTATTTGAGCAGCATTTGCAGGTGTAAAGCCATGCGGAGCAGCAGCAGGAATTACAGGCACTTGCGACGGTGAGCTCATGCCTGTGCCCGTTGCAGATGGGTGAAGCTGAAACACCGGCGCATTGGCGCGTGCGCTCATCTCCTGCTCTCCCAGCTGCCAGTGCATCGACTCGGCCGATCTCCAGGGAATACCCATCTCAGTAGCAACCTTCTGCCACATTTGGTCCTTGAATCTATTGCGCATGTTAGCATTGCTTTAGGTAACCGGTGAGAGATGCGTCGCATGCGCGTGGGGTTGGAGGGGGAGGGGGGGCGGAAGTAGTTGACCACCAAAGAATGAGGCAGAGACGACGACCAAATTGAGTCGGGCTGGCTATCATCCAGTGTTGTCTGATTGTACATACCGAGCGTAGAGTCTTGCAAGCTTGTTCTTCTTCTCTTCGTCCCAAATGGCGCGCTTCTCGAGGTAATTTTGGTATCGCAGACGGCACGAGATGGAGCTCCTTCCAGGTAGGCGTTTCGCAATGTCGTCCCACTTCATTCCCTGACCCCGCAGTTCAATCGTCAGATTGTCCTCTTCTGGCGTCCATTTGGACTGTTTCTTGGCTGGAGATTCATCTGGGAGCGGTGTCTGGGAAGCTTGTCGTTTCAGTGTCGATGGGGGAGAGCCATTGGTTCCAGGTGGGGCGTGGTGGCTCGGTGCTGGTCCATGTGGGCCGGCGTAGAGGGCACGGAACTGTGGTAGAGTAGCTGGGTCAGGTCGTCGTTGGAGTTCAGAGATGGCGGGCAAGACAGGTCCTCCTAGCATTGATCCGGGTCCTTGGGGAGCTGATGTGGGCGCCTGGGCGTAGCCCGACATTTGTCCATAGGGTTGAGGTACCGCATACGGCGGCGAGCCAGCGTAGGCAGGCGATGCTCTTTGCGCTGGGGATTGCGTGTATGCCGAGGGCGCAGTCGTATATCCCCTGGTTGCACCTGTCGAGTGAGAGGCATTTGAGACGGAGCTCTTCTTGCTCGCTGGTGACTCTGAGCCCCGAGCGCGAGGCTCGAGGAGGAGATTGATATCCACGATAGGCGAGATGGACTAGCTTCAAGCCAGCCCATATGTTGAAATAAAAGGTTCTTGGACTCCTAACACCACCAAAGGCCAGAGATTCCGGGAGCCGTGTACGGGACCAGAAGTACCACTCGGAGCAGGAGGAAGTTGCAGCCCAGGGATGGAGTTGGGCAGAGGTAAGGCAGAGACGTCAGGTGTATGGGTCGACAGCAACTGGTGGTAAGCAGTGTGTAGTTGGTAAACAACAACAAGGAGGCGGAGCTCAGAGAGACTGTTTGTTATGGTGGAGTTTGAGGTGGAACAGGAGAGGAACAGTGGTAAGGTGATGAGGTTCGGATAGACTAAATGTGCCGATGAGGACCCAAGTAGCCAGTTGCAATGTTACTTGGATGATTCACACTCTAAGTGGTCGATCGACTCGAGCTATTTGGGCTATGGGCCGGGGCTCTCGGGGCAGGGGGTGAAACAGGCCAACCACTCGGTCTGGTCAAGGATGGACGTGCTGAGCCACTGAGTTTTGCAGGTCGAGAAGGTAGGAAAGCGACGGGATGAGGGATGGTGGATGCGGTCTGGTAGGAGCAAAGTAGGGTCTGAGGTACTTGTTGCATGGATGAGTGAGTAGAGAGGGTTAGCGTGCGACTGTAATACTAAGAACAGGCATCCCTTGAGGGCCCTGGCTGGCGCCGCCTCATCGTCCGCGGTAGAGATCCGGGGGCTTGGGATCAGGATGTACCCTTTGCGTTTCTGACTTGACACGGACTACTTTTACGCTTAACGCTTTCTCGACTCGTGCTGGCGGCGCCACATTAACGACCCACAGACCACGAAGTCACCACAGCTGATCCGATCTAAGGAAGCATGTCTGCCGGAGATTTTAGCGAGCAAGCAAAAGGAAAAGAGAAGCGCTTCTGCCCTCGGAGCCCAAATTACCAGCCTTAGCTTGACACAAAAAGCACGACACCCGTTCTCGCAGGCGCTGTCGGCGGTGGTGAAAAGCTGCTGCGATGACGTGTCGCGCTGGTACAGTATCTCTGTCTCTCTCCACTGCGTGGGAATGGCATTGGCATGGCCTCATTTGCGGCCGTCTGCTCCTATTTGCCGCCCTCTTGCGTCGTCGTTGTGGTCAGGCCGTTGGTGTCAGGCCTCAACAGGCTTCCTTTGCATGCGCCGCCCGAGACGGGGCTGCGGCGTTTGCACACGACGGGCATCCGGGCAGGGGGAGCAGCAGTCACGATGGGCATATTGCAGCGTCTGGAGCGTGTTTCTGTCCTGTCATGGGGAGGCAGCGAATCAAGCGCCAACATAAGCGGTGAACAGTCTCAGGGATTCGCTCATGGCTCGGGTTCGGAAGAGCGCAAGCGCGATGACCTGGAAGATCTGCAGCATCCTCGCCCTGCACCGGCTATCTGACGCCAGAAGCGTCGCTACCGAAGCCTTGCGAACGGCTGACTTCACTCTGGCGGTGCCGGCGGTGATGTGTTCACGCCAAAGGCTTGCCAACGTCGACAGGCCTCCGGTCAAGCCGTCAAGCCCCCCCACCGAGGCCGGCAATCGATGGCCTTGAGGCATGGAGCAGGAGCGACGACGCAGGCGCAGGCGCAGGCGACATGTCGGGGCAGAGGAGCGGTGAAGGGTGACGTCCTAGCCCGCCGCCTACCTGCTCGAGCCGGGCCAAACACGATGCTGGCCGCCGCTGGCACACGCAGGTGTTTATGCGTTTGATGGGGCTTGCTTGCTTGTCAAGTCTGCCAGTCTGGCCGTCGAGTGCAGTGCATGGCTGAAGCCAGACTGCCTGTCACGGGTGAGGCCGAAGCTACTAGATAGATATGTAAGAGGTATACGTAGCTACCTGTCCATGTCTACATGTACCAGGCTTGCCACCCACGTGAGACACGGCCACTGTCGCACTGCTGTCTTGTGTCGACGACGCACGTTGTCGCTGTCGTTCAAGTTGGAGCTGCTGTGTCATGTCATATGTCGTATTCATGTGCGACTAGCAGCGCGCGACGTGCCGAACAGGCCGCCATGGCCATGGACATTGCATCACCGTGTGCTGTGTGCTGCTGCAAGTCCAAGTCAAACTGCGCGAACCCCCCGAGAGCCGTGATGCGTTTGCAGCATGATGCGCATTAGGCGGTGAGGACGGGACCCAAGTCACTGAATCTGTCTGGTCGTCCGGAGGGGTGTGGTGGTCGTGGTTGATGGCAGCCCGTCGCCGGCTTGGGACCGACTTGGACAAGCTGCATTAGCCATGAACAGCATCCCCGTGCGTTCCTGTCCAAGCCAAGCCCTAAGCCGCTCTCTTTCTGGCTTTTCGTCGGCGCTGCCAGTGGTGTCGATGATTTCAGGACTCCCCACAGACTGCGTTGCAACCAGTGTATGGCATGCGAACCTGACTTCCCAAGCCCCGGTCGACGTTCCGATGCACCGTGCTTTGTGTTGCTGCTTTTACCACTGACTGCTGCTGGCTGCTGGCTGCTGCAGTCCTACCTGCGCAGCCACATGCCCGTCGATAGACACACTGTAGCGACAGGTGTACAAAGGCGCAGCATCCTCTGTACTGTATTTTTAGGCCTGCATTGCATCGTCACAGGCGGTGAAGCTGGCACAAACCAACCCAGGCCAAACCAAACCAAACCAAACCGACACGGCCCTGTCGATTCCGTCGCACCTCACATCACGGAGAGGCTGCCTGCAAGCGCTGCCCGCGCTGCCCGTTTGTGCACAGTAGATCGGACAACGGCGGCTCACTCGAGGCTTCCCCGCGAACAGTGCCGCGAGGGCAAACAGATGCCATTAGATGGGCAATAACCACAATCTCTTGGCTGACCAAGGCTCTGTTTCGAATCGTCTTTCCCCTGCAACCAGCTGGAGCCGGCTGCTGGCTCATCTCCAAATCAGCCCTCCGCAGAGGACGCAGAATGACGAGGGCGTTCCCAGGATTGCCAGCGCACGGCGTGGGGTTCGTTTCCCACGCAATTCCCTCCTGAGCGCTGAGCGCGTGGGAACGGCGTGGGTGCTAGAGTTCGTGTTGCCTTTTCTGAGACATTCACTGCGGTTGAAACGCCCAGCTTGGCACTCGCTCGCTAAAGATACCCAATGCGCTCCTACTACGCTAACCCTAAAACGCCTTGCTTTTCCTCGGCACTACCGTACACTATACGCCCAAACCGACCAAACCGGCCGCATAGAGAGCGGGTCACCTGTCAAACTCGGAAAAGTCACGTCTTCGCCGCTTACCTCACTGGCGTTGCAGGGCTGTACCCTATTGCAGAACCGCTCCCGGAGCCCCCACTATCATTGGCGCTCTCTCGACGACACCATCACCCAAGGCAATCAGGCAGTCAGGCACCTCATTTTAACTCTAATCTCGTCCTCGACAACGACTAGTCCACCTCCACCAGCATACCCCAGCAATCATGGCCCTTCAGAGTGCGGCAGATGTGCCGCTTCTCATCACGTCCCCGAACTCATCCTCGGAACGCCGTATTTCTCCGTCGTGGTCCATTGCCCAGCTAAAGGCACGACTCGAGCCCATTACCGGTGTCCCCGCAAGCTGCCAACAGCTATCATTACGCGTTGGATCCCAAGATGCCGTCGCCATCTCCGCTGTAGATGAAAAGCAGACGCGCCTTGCTGCGTTTCCGCTGCAGCCGTATGCGGAGATGACCGTAAGTGCTTCTTCTACTCTCTCATTGCATACTGTTGGCCGCCCTGTCCTTGACCGGTTTGATATCCTGTCCTCTCGCCAGCTGCCACATTTCTTATTCCCCGGCTCAGCCACCATCATGTCCCTGGCACCTACTCTGGCCTCCTGTTTAGCACCGTCATGCACTTTGCCACTTTCTTCTTTATTCGTCCGTTGCTTCCCCATTCGCTCATCTCTTCCCCATTCGCTCTTGCCCTTCCTTATTCGTCACATGCGTCCGACGCTGAGGCTGTCGGCTCAACCTCGCGTGACTTGGATGCCCCGCAATCCCCCCCTCGCTGCCCTCCACTGGTCATCTTTGTCAGCGTGACGGCCTTGGCGAAGCGCCGCACGCGTGGGACAACCATCCCTCGGGTCACTCGCCAACATCAGATCCTCCCGCCTGAGCACTGGGCCTTTCTGATACAGGCCATAAACCTCCATGGGCTCGAGCATCATGGTTCGGCCTCGCTACCACATTCCTCTGCTGCTGCTACTTTGTTTTGTTCGGCCATTCGGCCTTATTGAAACACATGATCCTGCTTCATGAATCGACCCCTGTATCCGCTATTCAGCTTGACATACATTGGGACAGGGCTCTGCCAACAAATGAATGCTCTCAAATAGTCTTTGGTGCTAACATGCTAGCTCTAGGTTGTTGACACGCGTCCCTCCGCTGCACGAACGGACTTTACTGATCTGTCATCCGTCACAAAGTATGAGATGCCCGCCGCCGAGTACGAGCATCGGTCCGATAGCGTTCTCGCTTGGAAGAAAGCACAGAAGCTTGGCCGGTTCGACCCAGATGCCCCTAGCATCGAGCAGCAGAAGATCCGCGCCTCTGAGCGTGAAGTAGAAGAACGAGGTAAGAGATGTTTGTTTCTGCCTGTTCCCGCGTGTCAAGTCGTATGTTTTGTGGCAGAGAGAGCAGCAAAAGCAATTCCAATTGTCGCAGAACATTCTCATGTCTGTGCCGCATTGCCCGTTGGCCGCTTTCGACATGCAACCCCGAGTTGCTTCAAACAAATCCCAAAATGGAAACCCGGATTGCCTCAAACTCCGAAAACCCGTAAGATATCTTGGCTGGCTATAGCTGGCTCATGATATTACATTTTGCACTCCCATACCAGCCAGCTAAAATATGCGCCATCACAAAAATCTCTCCATAATGAGCATCCGCCTACCACGCACATCATAGCGAATTGCCCCTTCCAGCATGCTGCAGCTGATCCTTGGCACCCGTGGATCCAGACCTCCATGGCCAGTACAATGGCGTCTGACGTTTCGTCTCAAATCGGTCTACCGTATTTAAAACAAATAGACAACTTCGTGTAAGATCCGGATATCGTTTACTGTTCCGTTGGCCTAAAGATCTCGCCTCGCTACCCGTCCCGTTGGGAACATGCACGGAGCAAAACTCCCCGAAACTCAAAAGCGATCATCTACTCGCCACCCACCTCATTATCCAGCTTCATTCGTCGACAGGTTTTGGAATACACTTCTTCTACGACATATAATGTTTCCTCTACACGGAATAGACTGATGGCAGCGGGTGGCGCGGCCCGCCTGACCAGTAGCTCGAGGCTTCTATGGTGCGAGCCATCCGCCTGTGCGTTTGTTGACGGCCAACGCCTCATCACATCACGATATTCGCGCGTCACGGCTTCGCTTGAACACCACATTGGACAGCTTATGCATTGTCGAGTCCTCGGTCGATGCCCCGCTTGAGCCCCAGACTCATCTTGATCTCATTCAACGGGCGCTTAGCACGTGTGATGAGGATGCAGGAATCACCTATCGTGTTTCGATTTGCGCGCAACAAGACACCAAATACCGGGATAGCGATTCTCCTACTTTGCGATGGCTTGATCCTCGCTATTTGCACCCAAGTCTGGAATCCTTCATTATATCGAATCGCTCGCCCAGTGCTCTTCGCTGACCGATTGATTTGCTGCGCTCATTTCTTGCCACTGAAACGCGAACCCGAGTACTCACTATAATGACTTGATGGATCTGTTGAACCCCACGAAGCAGATCATACTGACAGGGCAATATAGGTCTAGCGCTCCACGGGCGCGTCCGCCTGTTGCCCGAAACTGACGCACGTCGCGGCACGATATCCTACATCGGTCTCGTCCCAGAGATTCCCGGAATTGGTGTCTGGATCGGCGTCACCTTGGATGAACCGACAGGCAAGAATGACGGCTCAATCAAGGGTAAGCGATACTTTGAGTGTGGGAAGAACTGCGGTGCCTTTGTGCGACCTGAGCGATGCGAGGCTGGTGACTTCCCTCCCCTGGATATGGGCGATGAGGATCTGGAGGAACTGTAGAGCGGCCTGTGCGAAGGGGAGCGGTTCTCCCTCAAGCTGGTCAACCTAACGTGTATATCAAATAACCTCTGCGCCGAGTGTGTCATCCAAACTTTGCATATGACAACCACATTTCAGATCGTGATCTGATGTATAGCTCCGGACCAACTCTCGGTAATAACGACCAAGATGCTTTTTCTCATGTTTGTGCACCTCATAGCCTATCTTACAATGCATGTCTAGCCCGCGACATGTACAGATCCTTCAATGAGCACACCAACCAAGCCAGGCATCACAGCCCAGTACGACCCCATCAATCGATCAATCAAACAATCAGTAATGATATCAGACACTGCAGATCCAAACCCAAATCCAAAAACACAAATAACATGACCAAACCCATCATGCGGTCAAACCCGTCACAATAATCTACCTCTCCTCCCTTCCAAGTTCCAGAATATTCCCCCCACACACATGCATTCCAAATAAACTTTCCCTCCACGTCTAACCCACACACCATCACCACCAAGCCGGCGTGTGTGTGCAGATCAGTCCACGACCACGACATTGCCTCATGCCCCATGAGATGCAAGTACGAGTCATAACCAGCCGGGTCTCAGAACGCCACAAATCACTTTCCTTTGAAGCGATTAACATACGATCAACAACGTCTCTATTCTTCCCCTCGCAAGCCACCACCACAATCAGCTGTTTAGTCAAAACCTGATATGTAAAGCATGATGTTGACTCAGCTCAGCTCAACCCAGCTCAGCCTACCTTTGCTGAGAGTCGAGTCGGTGGGAACTTTGCGTCTAACCCAAACCGCCCACTTTCCTGCAAAGGAAATCCTGCCAAACCTTCTTCTCAAGCCCCCCCTCATCTACGTACCGGTGTTCAATCCATGTTGTCAATCCCATCCGGTCACCCAAGTATCCATGTAGGTATTCATCCGCTTGTTCTAAACCTCATGCCTCCATTCATCCGTGCGGGCGGGCGGCCCATTCATCCGCCACTCACCCCTATCTGCTTCAAATCAACATGAAATCAATCCTACTTAGCTTTCTAACCCGCTACTTGGCTTTCCACCTGCATCTGTACGTCTATGTACGCCTGTACCTACCCCATTCGTACATACATAACAGCCACAACAGATCAACACATACATATACACACACACATACACACACCGCC
This sequence comes from Pyrenophora tritici-repentis, assembly GCF_003171515.1. NCBI lineage: Eukaryota > Fungi > Ascomycota > Dothideomycetes > Pleosporales > Pleosporaceae > Pyrenophora > Pyrenophora tritici-repentis. The sequence goes on from NC_089393.1 coordinate 2,311,872, forward strand.
GCCGTTGCCCCCACCACGACTCCTCATCCTCTCATCCCCACTAACACCACAGCCATCTCCACCCCATCAAACCCCAGAAATCGCTTCATTCCAGCCAGACAGCATGACGACAAAAGTTTATATTTAGACTGGTCGGGATGTACCTAGGTACTTACACACCTCACAAACTAGGTGTCGTACATTGTGTGTAAAAGTGGGCAGCAAGTGGGCAGCAAGTGGGACAGTGGGTTTTCGGGTTTTTGAGCCTGGCCAATCATGTTATCGTGATCTATTTGTGAGAGGTATGGTAATTGCGAGGAAAGTGGGGAGATGGATATGGGTGGGGAAGGGGGTTGACGTAGGCCGGTATGTAGGTAGGTAATGCAATGTGTCTTTTTGGAAGAAAGTAGAAAGACGTAGAAATGGAAACGTGCAAGGAGAGAATGGGATGAAGATGGTTAGAATTGTAATACACGTGTTCACTATTACGTGGCTATATTGCCTCTCGGGTATGTTTATCCTGTCCACTATGCCTTGTTGCTGCTGGGGAAGAATACCGGAGATTGAGCAAAATGGCTAGAACAAAAACCTGATACAGCGTGTTGACTAAGCTCGATAAATCACGAGCAAAGAGTAACAACTTGCAAACAATATGCGTAAAGGTTGAAGGACACTGAGTTCATCAGTCATGTATCACAATCTGATATCATGCAACTTGTATTGCTACAGAGGTGAGAGGTGAATATGAAAATTTGCTAAGACGAATGAGTCAGAAAGATGACATTTCATCCTTCACAACTTGGGTTCCAGTCATGCCAGATATCCGTTTGCGCTCAACCACTCTCTTACAACCTTCTCGTCACGCGCCGCGTATGCCGCATAGCTGCGGATCGTATCGTCGACAACCTCAAGTCCCTTGTTGTAACCCCGGGTATCCTTGTCCTTGAAGAAATTTTGGATATCATCCGCAACAGCCGCATCGGTGAACTTGTTGAGACCGAAGCGCAGGAAGCGCTCTAGCACAACTGGATTCCCACGGAGTGCAGGGTGGACCTTGGAGTCCCAGTTGTCGCGGATGTAGTACCAGACTTCTGGGCGCACCTTGGAGTTGTTGGCCAGGGCAATGGTGGAAGAGTGCTTGTCTTGCATGGCGACGGCATCGGAGAAGACAAAGTCCATGACTTGTTTGGCGAGCTCAGGAGTCTGTACGCGGCCGAGAGAGCCGAGGCAAATCTCCTTGCCGTCGATGGATGTGGTGTTGAGGTACTCGTTCTGGACAGCCTTGAGTGCTGATTCACCGCGGTTCTTAATGGCAGTCGCAAAGACGGCTCGGCGAAGAGACGGGTGAATAGCCTTATTGTCGCCGTTCGAAATGTAGGCGTCGAATCGCTTCAGAGCCTCGTCGACAGTAGCCTGGTGACCGACGATACCAGCAGACAGGATGAGACTAGCACGAAGCTGACCGACAAGGTAGCTCTCGCCATCCTTGAACTCCCAGCCAACCTTTTCAACAGCTGGTGTGATGAGCTTGAGATGGTATTTCCTCAGGCCCTCGCTGATGTCTTGGCTACCAGAGAAAACGCTACGTACGTTGCCAATGTTGGTGAGAATTTGGGACCAAACCAGGTAGTCAGACTCATCCTGGAAGCGCTCAGCCAGAGCGAGGAGGCCAGGGGTTGAACCATATCCAGCGACAGCATTTGCGTAGGCATCACCAACAAGACCAATCTTGTCCTCGACTGTGAGCTGGTCACGAGACTCACCGAGCTTCTTCAGGCGGTCCGGAGGGTAGTTGGTCCTGTAGAAGCCAGTGAGGTTCTTGTTGAGCTGGTAAAAGCCTTCGCTGACGTCTCGGACAGTGTCTTCCTTTTGTGTCAAAGCGGTAGTCTTGTGAAGAGATGCAGCAGAAGCCGAGTCGCCGGTGTGGAGACCTAATGGAATCCACCAGGTAGTTTCGTCCTCTTCAGGCTTCACGTTACCCGCAAGCAGGAAACGTTGCTGGCGAAGTCCAATTTGGCCAGGCTCCTCTGCCACTGTGACAACCGGGAAACCAATCTTACGAACCCAGAGATCCATGAAGCTATTGACATCCTGGCCAGAGGCTTTGCTCAAGGCGGACCACAAATCGTTGGTTGTGGCGTTGGAGTACTGGTTAGCCTTGAGGTAGTCGGCAACACCTTGTAGGAAGACTTTCTCGCCCAAGTGGGCGCTCAGCATGCGGATGACGGAAGATCCCTTTAGGTAGGAAATGTGATCGAAGATCTGGTCAACTTCGAGACCATCGTATACAGGTACTTCGATGGGATGAGAAGTCCGGAGGGCGTCGAGAGCGAAGGCTTGTTGCACGGAATCAGTCTAAGACAAGTTAGCGGGCTATTAGAATAGATACCTCGCGACTTGTGACGTACGACAAACTGTCCCCATACGTTCCATTCTACACTCCAGTTAGCAGTAGCTTTTTTAGGGTCTGAGTGTGTACATACCAGGATACAGATGGTCAATAGCAAGCCATCCCACCCATGTGGCGAAACCCTCGTTAAGCCAAAGCTCATTCCACCAGTCCATGGTGACAAGGTTGCCGAACCACTGATGAGCGAGCTCGTGAGCTACAACGTATGCGACCCTGTTTCGGTAGCTGTCTGCGGATGTCGCGGGGTCGAAAAGCAAGGCAGTAGTACTAGATCAGTCAGTAGCAATTCCAGTAATTACTTTACAATACTCTTACCGGTAGGTAATGAGACCCCAGTTCTCCATGGCACCGTGTGACTAGAAGCAACGGTCAGCGTGTTACACTGAGAAAGGGGAGATTATACGTATAATTGGCTAAGAGATTAGTCCAAAGATACGTACAACTGTCAGCGCTACTTACGAATTCATGGACGGCCAACAAATCAACCTTGGGGAGGGGGTAGTCAATCTGGAAGACCTCGGAGAAATAATCGACAATCTTGTGGCAGTTGTCCAGCGCAAAGCGACCTTGCTCCTTCAGACCGCGAGTGGTGTAGACTCTGACTGGGATGTTCTTGCCGTTGTACTTGCGCTCTGTGAAAGCCTCGACGTATTCAAAGTCGCCGATAGCCCATGCCAAAAGGTAAGTCGACATGATGGGTGATCGCTCGAATACGACAGTGTGGAAGCCGTCTCGCTTGCTAGGCTTGATCTCCTTTTCGGGCATGTTGCTGAGCGCAACTTGGTCCTTTGGCACCTCAAGCTCGACATCGAAAGTGGCCTTTAGGTTTGGCTCGTCGAAGCAGGGGAAAGCGCGGCGGGCATCACAGGCTTCGAATTGGGTGCTGAACATGTAGTGGAACTCGTCGTCTTTGGCCACGGATGCGGGAACGTCGGCCTTGGGCTTGTACTTTGAGCGATAGAAACCGGCCATGATGTTGTTGACTGAGCCGTCGAATTTGATCTCCAGCTGTGCATCGCCAGTGTACTTGATTGTTTCGCCAAAGTCCAGTGTGACCTGCTGCCTCTTCTCATCGTATGTAATGTTCTTTGCAGATTGTGTCTTGTCGCCAGTCCTGAGCTCAGCGCTCTGGAGCTTGAGCTGATGCGCGTTCAGGACCAGGCTGCTGAAGCCATCGTCCTTTGTGATCTTGGTGGTGATGTTTACGGTACCCTTGTAGCCAAAGCTACCACCGAATTCGATGTCGTGGAGAGAGAGGACATAGTGGGAAGGCTTCGCCCTGCAAGACGGCAGTCAGTTTACACTCCTTTAAGACTTGCTATGTTATACTGATCAGGGATCACTAACCATGCAGGGAGGACGTCACGATCGGAAGCCATGTTTACGAAGCTACTAGTAACCTCGCTTTGACAGAACCTCTTCTGAAGTCGGAATGAGTTTGTTTGAGCTGCCGAGAACCTCGGGCGGGGTCGCAATTGCGTACGCGGGGTATGACGGAGCTCTCGAGCTGTCGAAGAAAAGCTTCTAGAGCTCTCAGCAGCTGAGAGGGGAAAAGTCGAACTGGAGGGGGAGCTACAAAGCAGAGTTGTAAACAGTAGGCGCGATGCAGGCTTCGAAGTTGCCTGTGTACGAGTCAAGTGTCGAGAGCAGAGTCTCGCAGAAGCAGATAGCGCAGCCAGATTGACGGACGAATAGACGAGAAAGGCCAGATACCAACAGTAAAATCTCAATCGCTATGAGGCGATGCTTGAAAGCTGAGAGGGGAAGGTGGGCGTGCCGCACGCCAACTGCCCCACCTATGTAGCATCCCTGCCCCTTCCCTTTAGCGCGGGGTCTTTCAGATGCACCTAGTATACATGCAGAAAGACAATCGACGGATGCTGGGTCTGAGGTTATGGATGTACCCATGTTTCGAGCATGTGAGGTTGTGGACTACTGTACTTGTACGAGTGTCCTGTTCGTCACAAAACACATGACTAGCGCCTCGTCTCGAGTATAGCAAGAGTCGATAAAACAGCTGAGAAGGAGCCTATATTGTGGTAATCCGATTGGCGCCGTATAAATGCTCAGTTCACGCCCAATTATGCAGTGATCTCATATCCTTCCAATTCGTCTTGTATTAAACGCCATGCAGCCCTCGGTATTGCCAAAGATAACCCTCCCTCTCTTATCATGGCCATGGCCGCCTCAAATCCGAATGAGTACATCCAAACACTGTATGCGCCATTCCTTTTTCCCTAGCAGGCCCTTGACCAGTTCATAACTCTGCCCCTCGCTCGCCTGTCCCATGCCCATCTTGTCCCTTACACCCTCGAATGCATTCTTCACTACTGCCTGTGCCGTATGGTTTGCAGCCTGTACCAAGACACTGGCTGTCTCGGTGACGGTGCCATTGAGCGCCAGCTCTGCACTGTCCGAAAGCGGCGCGTCGAACCATGGTGTGTGAAAATCGAAGAGCGCAACGACGAGAATGAAGAGAAGGAGCGAACAATAAACGCATGGCCGGTTTAGGAAGTATGTGGCTGAGATGAAGAGCACGAGGTAGACGGGGGAGGCCTGCGTCCGTAATCTGTCGTCTTGATTAGTATGCGCCTGCTTGTACGACGATGCGAAAGGCGGGACTTACAAGAAGAAAAGCACGGGTATCCAGCTTCGTAGACAAAACATGATTATGTTGATACGACGTGTGTATCTACGTTGCCCTGCGTGCGCACGCTGCTGTTGTGGGTCTCTTGACGCAGCCCAGATTTCAAACGTCGTGTGAGAACGAGACCAGGGCGATTCGCGGCGATAAGGCGGCGTGACGAATAAAAGGCTTTTTGTGTACTGTGGTCTTGGTCGATGGGGTAACAGCAACGGGGTAGGCTGGGAAGTGAAAGCAGCGAGCGAATGGTATTAATAAACAGTATAGGGTGAAAGGTTGAGGGTCCTGTCACGGCGGCATAGTGCGGAGGTGCTGGCGGCGCACTAGGGTCCATCTCGCGGCAAGTGGCGTATGCATGTGTACAGACAGGCCATAATTCACGTGCTTTAATCTCATCACCAATTCATCTCCGCCATCAATTGCACAACCTCCACTGACTTTTCCCTAGTGCTAACTTTGATATAATCCAACCAGGAATCATTTGCGGCCTCTGCAATGGTCGAAACCTTACACGCTCCCCACATGCTGGTTCAGAAGCGCGACATAGACATTAGTTCAACACACGCACTTGCTGGAGTTTGAGCCATTGGTTCAGAACTATCATCCTACATATCCGTTTTCTCGCCATTTTGCGCCCACTGGTGGTATCATGTCCACATGTGTCCTAGACCGCCGAAGCCGTGCGCCCACCCATAATAATAGCCCTACAATACGCCTTCCTAAGCAGATATCCTACTATATCCCGTCCAAATCAGGCCAAAACCGGCCACCAGCGACAGAAAGAGAGCAAGTTACACGCGCGACACCTAGACGGGCAGGTTGAACTTCTTGCCTTGGACAACCCTGGAGCATTTCGGTTAGCTTCAAGTCCCTCGACAAGCAGGACTTTGCGCGACTTACTTGGTGTAGTAAATGTAGAAGAAATCAGAGTATAGAATGGTTTGGATGATGCCAGCAATCACCGCAATAGGGTCGTAGAACTTGGGCACCTCGAAGAAGTAGCGGTAGATCCAGTTGGGGATATATAGCGCCCTGTATGCGCCCAGCGCAAAGAGATAATGCGTCGTGATTGTCTCGGCCTCGCCTGTTCTTTGCAACATGAATAGCTGAGGCAAGATAGCCACAGATTCTAGCCAAATAGAGAAAGCCCAGAGAATCTATATACTTGATTAGCTGCATTCCCTCAGATATCATGTCACTACCCACCTCGGAAAACGTGTATTTGTATGGAAACAATATGGCTAGCACCGCGCTTGCTCCCAGCAGATATTGCACCTTGAACGTGTCCAGGTTCGGGTCGTGGGTTGGCTTATAGTCGTTGAGCATGAGGTAGACAGTGTACGCTGACGTGCTGATGAAGATGATCTTGAAACAAGTATTGTAGAGCGACTTGGGTTCGTAGAAGGTCCATAGCAAATCGACGTAGCGTGTAAGGTAGACGACAAGATAGAGGAATTGCGATTTGAACGAGATACCAGACGCGCTCTGAAATGTGTTAGTCATTATTCACGTGCCAAAGCGACTGCTGGGTCCACATACACTTGACACCTTCATCTTGTGCAATAGGATCAAGATGGATAACAGGTGGGATAAATCCCCTGCTCTCAATTAGCATTCCGATCACGCTCCGAGAGTACACTTGGAGTCGCAACAAAATGTGCGCCCCGGTTTTGCGTACCTAACAGTCGAAAGAGATTCATCTTTGCGGAGATTAGGTCGCTGCGAGCTGCGGTCTGGACGGCAGATGTTTGGCGACGGTGGATGGTTGAGTTTCGTTGTTCGCGGCTTCGCGGGTTCCTGACATAAAAAGACACGTTCCGGTAGCTCCAATGTCTACGTACCTGGAGCTAATCCTTGCATGCCAAGCGCCAAGATCAACCCCAGCCAACTAACGTCATGTCCGATCGCCGTTGCCGCTCCCGCATTTGCCATATACTACTGCTGCCGTTCCTGTTCGCAGCTGTCTGGATGCATAGTGGTCGATTACACTTCGTTAGATGTACTCGTACCCTATGCATATAGCAAACGGTCAATATCGCTGCATGACGCGTCATGACCGCGTTTGAAACTCAGCTTCCGAAACATTCAAGAACTTTTGAGAGATTGGCCGCGTCATTTCCATCTTAAACAAGCGTCTATGAAAAGCGACTTGTGCAGATAATCCATAGTCGACCATGGCCTACCTATTGGGCTGGAAAGATATCTTGAGACCAATCCGTGACGGATACCGCCATCTGTTCCCCACACCCGATACAGGACCAACGCCGGAAGAGAGACGCAAGCAGCGGGAACTGGACCGACTGAAGGGCTTCGCTTATTTTGACACTTTTGATCAAGTAGAAAATTGGACAGAAGCCGATTGCGACCCTCTCCAAAGAGCGAACACGCCTCTGTTACAGCGAAAAGACCGTGATCCCAATTACTATGTCGGCACCGCTAGAACTCTGTTGATTCATGATTACTCTGGCAACTATCACGACTATGAAAGCGTACACGCAGTCGGTGTAGAGAAAGAGTTTTACTCCTGTGAATATCTTCAGTTTGTCGATACATTCATCTATTTCTCGCACAAGCTAGCATGCGTTCCACCGCCAACATGGACGAATACACTCCACCGTAATGGCGTCGAAGCGCTAGGAACAATGTTGATCGAACCACAAACTGAAGGTTCTGAACGCTTGTTGGAGCACACGGTTGATGAGGGAACATTGAGTTTCCCTGTGGCGAACAAGCTAGCATATATGGCCACCCACTTCGGCTTCGACGGCTGGTTGATAAACATCGAAAAGCCATTTTCGAGTGGCACTTGGAAGGCCGAGATACTTGAAGCATTCCTACAGCAATTAAAGGCAGAACTGGGAGAATCAAAGAAGTTGATATGGTACGTTTTCTCTATATTCGGACCTAACGACTCGTAACACTACATTTAGGTACGACGCTCTTACTACTTCGAACAAAATAGCTTATCAGAACACACTAAACTCGTCCAACTTTCAGTTTGCCGCAGCTTGTGGAAATATACTCACAAACTACTGCTGGAAAGAAGCCGATGCGGAGAAGTCGCTACAGCTTGCCCTGGGCAAGGAGCTCCTGTCCCAGAGCATCTTCTTCGGTATCGATGTATGGGCACAGAACAAATCTAGCTTTACCCATCCACGTGTTACCTACCCCGAATACGGTGGCGGTGGCACCAACACCGGAGTCGCCGTAGATGAGCTTTCCAGGTTAGGACTCTCGGCAGGTATATTTGCGCCCGCATGGTCATATGAGCACTTCCCAGACAACGAACGCGCTGTTGAACGTGCAGTGTGGGAGGGCACTCCAATCACGAAAGATGTGGAATGCACTTGCGGGGATTGTGAATTGCGGCATCGACCGAATAAAGATTTTGCCATCATCAGAACCGCAACGGAGTGGCCTGCTGGTTCGGAATACTTTTTCTATACCGACTTCAATCGAGCTTTTGGGATACATGGAGATGAAGAAAAGGATATATTTGATGCCCACAGTAGACATGCGCAGTTGGGCAGTCAGTCCATTCTCCCCCGCCCTATCACACGGCATTTTGATAATGAAGCTATTGGGCTTTCTTATCGTCTCTCATCAAATGCAATCACTGCATGCCTAGCGATCGAGGCTACTCAGAAGCACCTTGCCGATGACGGAAATGGAGAGCTCTCGCTTCCTCTCTATACTCTTGATATGCCAACAGACGCGTTCCTCCAAGTCGAGACATATACCCGAAGCCTCTTGCCGGAGATGAGCAGTGTCCATGTCAGTCTATACCTAAAGACTTCCAAAACTGTCTGCCTCCTGCCAGTCGCCAAGGCGGCGTCTCTCCAATGGATGACCAACAGTCTGAATTACCAGGATCCCGAAGAGCGCATCGAAGAGCTTGGGGTTTGCGTAAGAGGGTTACCAGTTGCCGAGGTAGGGTATATAACGCAATTGTTGGAGATTGCAGAGCTTCGCATCTCACCCACGAGTCCAGAGCAACCACTGCAGTCCTACAGTATTGTCCAAGTAAAAGTTGAGTGTCGCGGCGAAGGGGAGACCAGACACACCAGGCTATGCTGGAACTATGAAACTGTTGAGAAGGCCGAAGGGAGAGCAACTGGAGGCATCCCTCGTAGCGAGATCACAGGCCCATTTTCGTATTATTCGGTTCGTGTAGATGGGATCGAGTTGGGCAAAGTATATGGGATGGAGTGTATCTTGAGCAAGCGCCTCGTTACTCGTCTCACCGGACGAGAAGTACAGGTAGATATCCGAGGTATTTCTTTCGAAGGCCGTGTTCTCGCAGAGCAAAGTACCAAACTTTGTCTATAACTCATTCTGGGATCTTTCCTTCAATCACCCCTAGTACAAATCGAGGTAATCGACATCACCAAGATCCTCCACAAAATGATATCATCGTCCTCCCTTCCAAAGCAACCATTCGTGCATCCAAAGAGCACAGAAAAGAATCAAAATGAGAAGGTACTGTGTCTCAGTCGAATAGCGTCGTAGCCAGCGGCGCGCCCTTCGTTTATATTGTTTCACACAGAAGCATAGAAAACGTATTATAGCAAGTTCGATGCTACCTCTGATTACAATGTATTGAATCATTAGTACTGTGCTGTCCTGACTGCAGAGGAAGCTATAGAACCCGTTTACGATGCTGAGGAAAAAGACAATGGCGATCATGCCGAAGATGTAGAAGAGGACGAATTGGATGGGCTTGGGGATAAGGGTGCGTGGTCGCAGTGTAGTGGGAACACTGGAGCGGCTGCTTGAGAAGGTGCATATGTGTGGAAACATCATGTTGAGGTGCCGGGGCGCGTTGTTGTTGTTGTTGTGGAGGTTGGTCAGATAGACGGAGTGTTTTGTGGCGAGTTTGTGTAGACGACAAGATTCTCGACGTATGAAAACTTAGAAATTAGAGTTTCATGTCTTGAAATATACTTGGAAGCAAATCTGCAAAGATGGTTCACTTGTATCATTTTTTGGCTTTCTTCCATCGTACCATGGATTCGCGTATATGTACCAACTCAGCAAGACTCGGAGGGTACGGAAGAGGCAGAGTTGCCAACAAGCAAGTCAAGTTGCTCGTCAAACCTGGACGCTAACCGCTAGGAGTAGGAGTTATACCTAACAAAGTAACTACTAGGCTACAATAGGTAATCAAGCAAGTCAAGTTGGACCTTCTGAGCCCCACTTACTTGCTTGTTGGCAACTCTGGGAAGAGGGCCGGTATGACAGCGAACCATGGTACGCATGCTTACGTTGAAGATACTAACCAGCTACCCTTACAGTGACCACTGTATCTTTGCATACCAGCGAGTCTCGCATCGTATGCATACTCAGATTATTGTCAGTTCTATGGTTGGTCCGTATTCGGACTAGTGTGTCAAAGACGTCATCGATTTTCGGTACCTTTCACCCTTGCATCTGCTCACGTCTCAACCCCAACCCAGTACATACCATGAGTATTTTCGCTTATCGATTGGGAAGGGCTTCTTACATGCTGACACGCCAGTACCAAACACGATCATTGCCAGTGTTCTCTACCTTTACGCAAGCTCGTCAACTACATGCATCAATGACCATGATGAATCCATTGAAGCGCAAGGCCGAAAAAGACTCATCACCGTCGAAACCAAAGAAGCCAAAGACTGAGCTTCCAGCATATCATCTCACGCCATCCCGGCAGGACGACTCTGGTGAAGCTGTTTGGCCGGCTCGGAAAGAGCAGATTGATCGAGCGCGGCAAATTATCGGAGAATGGTATGGTGATCTCTTTATCAACACTATATGTAGGGAATGCTTGGTGCTTTACTTATACTGAACAGCGCCGAAGCCCAAAAGCCGACTGTAATACTACCAGACAAAGATGCAGACGGTCTCTCATCTGGTGCCATACTTCAGCATACTCTCATCTCGCTAGGTCTATCGCCTGATTTGATCTCTGTCTACTTCCCACCCAAGGGTTTCAATGTCCACGATAAAAGCACAAAGGAAGCCTTGACTGCCAGAGCACCATCCTACATATTTGTGTTAGACCAAGGAAGCAGGAGAAGCCCTCCTCTCATAGACTCAGCACACACCTGCCTTGTCATAGATCACCACTTTGCAGAAGAGGGTGGTTTCCCAGAGGGTAGCGCCTACGTTACAGCTCATGACTGCCCACCTGTTGCAACAAGTGCACTTTTGACATACAACATCTGTCTTCCACTGCATCCAGATCTCAGCGACAAGATTTCTTGGCTTGCTGCACTGGGTACACATGGTGATTTGGGAACGACTATCAAATGGGAACCGCCATTCCCAGACATGGCCGCAATGTTCAAGCACCATACCAAAAAAGCCATCAACGATGCTGTAACGCTTGTGAACGCGCCGCGAAGATCAGCAGCTTATAACGTCGAGGATGCATGGGCTGCTGTGATGTCCGCAGATGGCCCTAAAGCAATACCCGAGAACAAAAAGCTTCACGAGGCTTCTTCCGAGATCCGGCGCGAGACAGAGCGCTGGACGCATACAGCGCCCAAGTTCTCCGCTGACGCCACTATCGCGGTCTTGATTATATCTTCAGCTGCTCAAATTCATCCCCTTATCGCAACGCGTTGGTCGGGTACACTAAAATCCAACAAACTCGAGATAGTAATGTGCGCAAACGAAGGCTATTTCCCCGACAAAGTCAATTTCTCATGCCGCGTCGCCAAATGCGCGCGGGCGATAGAAAGGGGGGACAAGGTCGATATTATCAAGAAGCTTGAGGGTATCGTCGCAGGAGATACTGAATTGAGGACAAGATTAGGCGAGAATTTCGCAAGAGGTCACAAAGAGGCTAGTGGTGGCATTGTAGGAAAACAAGAATGGGAAGAACTGAAGAAGTTGATGGGTGTCGGAGAGGCGACTAAGAAGAAAGCAGAAACCACTGCAAAGAAAGAGAAGTCAACACAGAAGAATACACTGAACAACTACTTCGGAAAGAGTGAGAAAGCGCAAGCAGCATAGATCGAGATTACACAAAACTCAGCCCCATTACCACGTTGGCAGAGCCACACAGCATACCGACATAATGTCGCTTTGCGGAAGAGGCGCGACGGATACCCGGTCAATGCAAAACGGACGGATGTGGTGGGTTGTGAATAAACAACTTCCAATATACTCCGACGAAAAGGGAAATGAACATCTGAGTCAATGACGCTCCGTCGCATCTCCACCTTCCTCACTGTTAGCCGGCCAAGCGTTCAGCCTCCTTCAAGAGAATTATGTGTGGGCCTTGGTAGCGCAGAAGAAAACGACGGCGTTCTAGCGACTTCGCCAATGTTTCGAATATCGATGGTCTAGGCTAAACGGGCGGTTAGCCGGTTACATCGTCATCGTGACACTGCAAATCGACCCTACGACATTTGAAGTTACATGCAACCTTTCAGCGGGCATGGAAGGTGCAAGAATTTCACGCGAGATGGCCAAGCGTCTGCGATTAGTTTGAAGCGCATCGTCCGTGATGCCCTCGCTACCACAGCCGGCAGTCGTAGTAACTCCGCAATATATTTGCCTCCATATAGCAGGCCATGGCTGCACGCGAAACGAAACCTATGCATGTGACGCCTGAACAATTCAGTGCCGTGCCCAATCAGGTAGATTCTGGGGATACAGCAATCCCTCCGCGAATAACAGGGATGGCTTCAAATTGAGTGCTTATGGACACGCGCTACTAGACAGCCGCCAAGAAAGCTTAAATACCACGACGCAATATATCAGAGTGGGAATCGATGACTGACATGCCAAGTCACACACAAGTGGTGTTTGGAGATGCCGATCGAGGATGGAGCAGCTGGGACTGCGGCCCGGAGCAGCACTACCGCTGTTAGATTGCTGGACGCCAGCAAGATGATGGGGAATAAATACCGCGTCTCTCGTCGTGGAATATTGAGATACAACACTGGCAGTCACTTCAATCCTTCACTTCACTTCTCCATACTCTTGATAACCATTTTTCACCGTCAACATGAAGTACGCTACCATCTTTCTTGCCGCCGCGGCTACCGTTTCCGCCCACTCCACATGGCAGCAACTCTGGGTTGGCAGTGAAGACAAGGCTGGAACTTGCGTGCGAACCGTCAAGGACAACAGCCCCATCACCAGCATAACCTCGTCCGACATGTTCTGTGGTCGTGGACCCGCTTCCACATCCGGCGTCTGTGAAGTTGCTGGTACGTACACCCCAACAAGTCACCCTTCCATATCACTGAATTTCTCACTAACACCCCTCTTCAGCCGGCAGCTCCCTCACCGTCGAAATGCACGCCCAGCCCAACGCACGCTCGTGCTCGCAACCCGCCATCGGCGGCAACCACTACGGCCCCGTCATGGTCTACATGGCCAAGGTCGCAGACGCCAAAACCGCAACCTCAGGCTCCTTCTTCAAGGTTGCTGAGGACGGCTACAAGGGCACGACCGCCACCTGGGGTACCGAGATCCTCAACGCAAACTGCGGCAAGCGCGCCTTCACTGTCCCCAAGAACATTGCTTCGGGTGACTACCTTGTCCGCGCCGAGGTTATTGCTCTGCACGCGGGAGCTGGCCAGTCACAACCGTACGTTAGCTGCTTCCAGGTCAAGGTTACTGGTGGTGGTAGTGCGACGCCTGCTGGAGTTAGCTTCCCGGGTGGTTACAAGACTAGTGATTCGCTTTTCACTCAGTCGATTTACAACTCCGACTTCAAGTACGTCAGCCCTGGACCGGCTGTGTACAGTGGTTAGAGGGATGAAGATTTGGTAGAGGGATAGGAGTGAGGAGGTGGAGGTGGGGATGATGGCGCGAAACTTCTTTGTATATATCTTTGCCTCGTTTGGCATCACGCTAGAATAACAACACCAACACATACACCAACACCACACAATCCCACTAACCTTCCCAACTGACCATCAGTTTTATTCAAACTCACCACTAGCAACCTTGCTATCGTACCACAACACTGCATCCAACAAGACCTGCGCCCCCAACGCACAATGCTCGGGACTCGTATACTCCTCTGGATTATGACTAACACCCCCCTTACTCTGCACAAAAATCATACTCGTCGGGCAAACCCGACTCGTCCACGCACTGTCATGTCCCGCCCTACTCTTCATCTCCAACACGCCTTCCTCACCCACATTGCGCACCGCCGCCGTCCTCACCGCCTCAATACAATTCTCATGGAACTTGGATTCTGGGAGTCCCCACGTACGCTGGACATGGTAGCTCGTCGCATTCGCCTCCTGTGCAACGACTTTGTCGAAAGCCGAGAAAATTGCAGTTGATAGATCATCAACGAGGGCGTCGGTGTCACAGCGGATATCGATAGTGAAAGTGACGCCTGCGGGTATAGTAGCTTGGGATGAAGTATCACTATTTATCACGCCGACGGTGGCTACACCCAAGGCTGTGGAGATCGCAGTGTCGCGTACGGCGACGATGAGTCGCGAGGCTGTTACTAAAGCATCTGCGCGGTTGGCCATGGGCGTGGTACCTGAATGACCCTCTGTGCCTTGAACACGGATGGCGTACCATTTCATCGCCTGAACGCTGGTTACGATACCGATTTGTTTCCGTGTTTGCTCTAGGATCGGGCCTTGCTCTATGTGCAGTTCGAAGTGGGCGGCGAGGGGGTTGGCGTGGTGAGAAGCGGGCGTACTGCCTAGGTAGGATGTGCTTTCCAAAGCGGCTTCCAGAGAGATGCCCGAGGTATCGAGGAGGGAATGACAGATTTCGAGAGATGTACTGGAGTGGGTGCTCCAAACGCCCGAGGCCATCATTGCACCGGGAAAACGGGCGCCTTCTTCGTTGGTCCAGTTTATCAGGGCGAGGGGGGAGTGGGTGCGTGTTTGAGTGGCGTGGAGGGTGCGGAGGACTTCTAAGGCGGCTTGGACACCGAGGATGCCGTCGTAGCTTTATGTATTTAGTCAAACGTGTATACTTGGATGTTTATGTGTATGTACCGTCCGCCAGCTGGCTGGGTGTCCATATGACTGCCCATCGCGATTGGTTTCTTGTCTTTTGCTGTGCCCGGCCGTATGGCGAATATGTTTCCTATTTGGTCGATTTTGATCTCACAGCCTAGGCTTTTGCATTCTGAGACCAGCCAGTCTCGAACGTCTTTGTCTTCTTGTGTTAGGGTGAGGCGGCACATGCCTGTTGA
Source organism: Pyrenophora tritici-repentis (assembly GCF_003171515.1). Lineage (NCBI taxonomy): Eukaryota > Fungi > Ascomycota > Dothideomycetes > Pleosporales > Pleosporaceae > Pyrenophora > Pyrenophora tritici-repentis. The sequence goes on from NC_089393.1 coordinate 2,327,079, forward strand.
TGGGGCGGCGAGAGCGCCATATTGCGTGCAGGTATCTTGTAAGGTATTATTCAACCTCTCCCCATTGATTTTGAGCAATTCAGAAGCCATTGTGATTGTTTTATCAAATTTTGGATGTTAAACTTGGGGATGAGAGTAGGTCACAGGCATATGGAGCTAAAGTTGTTCCTGCGTCTAACGCGTGGCCGTCGGGAAACGCGTCTTCATTGAATATGACAGCAGCTTATGACTGTACAGGACAGTTTGATCTGTCACAGATGCAGGTCTTTTGCGGCTAGGCTTTGTTGCGATAAGATGGCGAGGACGAAGAGAGTATGAAGCGTGGGGCAAGACGCGAAAGAGGGGTCAAGATACGCACCTCACAATTAGGGTCTAGCTTCCTTCTTCTACCACGATAACCGCCAACATGCATCGTAGAGTCATTGCAAAAGACGCGAGGTTTCTTCAGTCCACATTTACGGTGCTGGGAAAAGGCTAAGGTGCAATGGCAATGGAGTATGACCTGATCATCATCAATGGCGTTGTCGTGTCCGAGACCGAGGTTCAAGAGTGGGATATCGCAGTCAAAGATGAGAAGATTGCAAAGGTCGTTCCAAGAGGAGATTTGAAGGATGCAAAGGCAGCGAAGACGATAGATGCTGAAGGTGGCTATGTGATGCCAGGTGGAGTGGATGCCCATGTCCATCTCCAAGAACCTCCGTTGTTCGGTAAAGGCTCAACAGCAGACAACTACGAAACTGGCAGTCGGTCAGCAGTATGTGGAGGTACTACCACAATGGTAACGTTTGCGCCTCAGAAAAAGACCGAAGACACGCTACTTGATACGCTGGCCGCAACACACGAACGAGCAAAGGGAAACTGCTACATCGACTACTCTTTTCACATCATAGTCGGTAATCCTTCCGAGAAAGCCCTGTCAGAGTTCAAGACTCTCCGTGAAGAAGGTATATCTTCATTGAAGATTTACATGACCTATGAGGCCCTCCAACTGCACGATGGGCAGATCCTGGACATACTCCTCGAAGCGCGGAAACAAGGCATAACCACCATGATCCACGCCGAGAATGGCCAAGTAATCGACTGGATGACTGCGCAACTCGAGAAGAAGAAACTGTTCGCACCAAAATACCACGGCTCATCTCATCCACCCATGGCAGAGACAGAAGCTACATATCGCGCCATCAGCCTATCCGAATTCATGGACACACCAATCCTTATTGTCCATGTCTCCACACCAGCCGCAGCCGCCCATATTAAAGCAGCTCAAGACCGCGGTTTACCCATTTACGCAGAGACATGCCCGCAATACCTCTTCCTCACAAAGCAAGACCTCGACCAACCCGGTTTCGAAGGCGCAAAATGCGTCTGCTCGCCTCCACCCCGCGAAAGTGAAGCCGACTGTGACATCATCTGGGAAGGACTGGAAAACGGGACTTTTACAATCCTCTCCTCAGACCACTGTCCTTTCCGCTACGACGACCCAGAGCTAGGAAAGAAGAGCAGTATCTCTGCTGAATACCCACTTGGTCACTTCAAATATATTCCCAACGGCTGTCCTGGGATTGAAACGCGTCTTTCCCTCACACTCAGCGCAAACCGCTTGAAGCTTACAAAGTTTGTTGAGGTCACATCTGCTAACCCGGCGAAACTTTACGGTCTCCACCCCACAAAGGGTGCGTTGGTGGAGGGCGAGTCTGATGCTGATATCAATATTTGGTATCCCGAAGGCAAGATGGAGGAGTTTGATCTAACGAATGATATGTTGCATCATGATGTTGACTATACGCCTTTTGAGGGCAGGAGGATGAAGCAGTGGCCGAGGTATACGGTGTTGAGGGGAAAGGTGGTTTGGGATAGGGAGAATGGGGGTTTGTTGGGTGAGAAGGGGTATGGAAGGTTTACGAAGAGGGATACTAGTAGTCTTGCGAAACCAATGAAGGAGGGGGAGTGGGTGTTGCCGCTATAAAGACCAGGTAGACTTACATAACCTTGGAAGGCTTCAACCATATCGTTTCGAAACTCTATTAATCTCGCATGAATCTGTAACGGAAGAGTCTTTTTGAGTTTGAATACACAGGTATATTGATCGACGACTACACTTGGAGCTTTGTGGAGTACTCTGTAGGATCAGGCGTGCCTCGGCCCACTCCTTATCGTTATCGCCACCCCAAACATACTTCCCCATTCTTGCGTCCTTCCCTTCATAGCATCTGCTATGCGGCCATTTCCACCATACTATTGCAATTTATGCCATGACTAAGACGATGCAAAAATATCGATGTAGTCTTATCACTGGCTTGATAGGTCCTTGCCGTCTTGCATGTCGCGTGGCGGCACGGAAGCAGACCGATGCCCGTTGAGATGGGAACACTTGCGTCTTGAACAACTCTTAGTACTCCAAAGCCCAAATTTGGTTGATTAAAAATAAAATGACAACCACGGAGTTACCCATAGAACAGGTTGATGTTCTAGTAGTAGGTGGAGGGCCGGTTGGTACGATACCCTCATAGATGCATCTTCCACAACACTACGTCTAACATGTCTTCCCAGGTCTCATAACCGCCTACCAGCTCGCACGCAACCTCCCCCGCCCAACATACAGAATCAAAATAATCGAAAAATACGCAAAATCTTCTCAAGACCAATATGGCCGCGCCATCACCCTCTTTCCCCGTAGCTCCGAGATGCTCGACCAGCTTGGACTGGCAGACGCGCTTGCACAACAATGTTTCGCATGCCGAGACACTGTAAACTACGACAGACATGGCAATGAAGTTCCGGGCAGGGGTTGGGTGTTCATGGAGAATATGAAAGACACAAAATGGGACTTTGCGCTTGTGTTGAGGCAGAAATACCAAGAAGAGATATTCAGAAGAGCTATGGCGAAAGAAGGGGTCAAGCTTGATGCGCCATATACTTTGGTTGAAATCGAGGTACTTGAAGGAGTTCAGCCGGGTGGCTACAGGGTATTGGCAACTATTGAACACAGCGACACCAAAGTCAAGAGCATAGTCAAGTGCCGATATCTTGTCGGCGCCGACGGAGGAAAGTCGTTTATTCGACGTGCAATGAATGTACCCTTCGACGGCTCCTCGAGCGAAGATAAATGGGTGCGTATCGACGGCGTCATCGAGACTGACTTGCCTAAACCACGTACCTACTGCGCCATCGAGTCGCCAACCCACGGAAACGTCTTATGGGCAGCTCTCGACCACGGCGCCACGCGAATTGGCTTCGCCTTCACAGCCGAACGGCAAAAGGCCTACAAAGACTTCAATGAAGAAGCTGCTGTAAATGAAGCCATCGCCTCCGTCAAACCTTTTAGTCTAAAATTTACACAAGTAGACTGGTGGACCATCTACGTCGTCGGCCAACGTATCGCCCGCTCCTTCTTCGTAAACGACTGCATCTTCCTCGCCGGCGATGCCTGCCACACGCACAGCAGCGGCGCCGCCCAAGGCATGAATACCGGCATGCACGATGCCGTGAACCTAGGCTGGAAACTCTCACTCGTCCTCCAGGGCCTCGCTAACCCAGATCTCCTCCACTCATACCAAGCCGAACGCCTCCCCAACGTCCAACGACTCATCAATTACGACAAAGATATCTCGCGGCTCATGACTATGCAGTTACCCGAGGGGTGGACCGGAGACACAAACGCGGATCCAAACGAGGTCTTGGGCGCTGTCATGGCCGAAGCAGCGACGTTTAGTAGTGGTCTTGGTATCTACTATGAGCCAGACGCCTACCTCAACTTTGTCCAAAGTGCAAACGCGACGATGGTACAGCCGGGCCAACGCGCCCCTGATGTTACACTGCAGAAACCAGCGACGTTTGAATCAACGCGTTTACAAACCGAGACTCCGAATACCGCCACCTTCTACATCTTCATCTTCGCTGGAGAAGTCAAACGCACAAAATTGGCGTTGTCATCTTTCACAGACGCCGTGGCGTTGCTGCCTTGGCTTCATGACGAGAATGTCCCGATTTCATGGCTTTCCATCTTTGCGGGTCCGGGCGGTTCTTCGGCGTATGAGACGTTGGGTGGAATGCCGTTTGGTCGTGTCTTCTATGATGAAGATCTTGGTGCGCATACACGGTACGGTGTTGATATTGAGAAGGGTGCTGTGGCTGTTTTAAGGCCGGATGGTTGGGTGGGTACGGTTGTTGCGTTGGATGGGGGTGCAGGGGATAAGCTAGAACAGTATTTTGGAAGGTTTTTGCTTGCTGCTGCGGTAGACGGTGGCATGGCCGGGGGTGGGGCGAAGTTGTAGTCTGTAGGTCGTTGTGGTTGTCGTCATTGGCAGGAGTGGACGGTTGTTCTTTCTATACGCGGATGACTCGGGTCGGGTATGAACTTACCGTTATACGACTACCCCGCATTATTTTGCTGTATACTTCTTAGTATGTCCGGATGTCTCGGAATGTTAACAACTAGAAAGACGGGTGTGTTCGCCAGCACTTGGCTGCTGGTAAGCTTCATTCTTAGCATCCTTAGCACACTTCGCGCCAAAGTTTGATATCTTGGCAAGAGCTTGGTAGAAACACGCAGAACGACAACACGAACAAGAGTTGGAGAGGACAAGAGTTTCATTCATGTCACGAAAAGATTTATGAAGTGTGGATTTAGTCAACCGACTACATCTCCAATCCTTGTACGACGTCCGGCGCTCAATGATAATGTGCCCCTGTGTACGTCCAACCCCATGTTCTGACTGCAAGTATCCGCCTACTCGTCGTCTTGAATATCGATGACAGTCTTTGTCCATTGGCGAGCCGGGACCTTGCGGTTGAACAAGATGTCGATTTCGCGGTAAGATCGGTTCTTCATCTCAGGCAGGAAGAAGTAAGCCATGACGAAGCAGAAGAAACCAGTTCCACCCCAGACATAACCGCACTTGCCACCGAGGTTGGCCTCCTGTTATATTCGTTAGTAAAACTGGTCGGTTTGAAGGTGTGGACAGGGAAAAAAGGCTTACCTTGGGGTTGAGCATGTAACTGGCAAGGAAAATACAGGGAATATTGACAACGTAGTATGAGGCACGTCCAATACCAGTGGTGAGAGGACGCAGACGGATCGACGAAGTCTCTCCGATGATGACCCACGAAGCGGGAGCAGGACCAAGAGTGAACAGAACAGAGACGATGAGACCGAGAGAGGCTTGCGCCAACGAGGCTTGGGTCGATTTGCCAACGGATCCAGCAATACCGAGAGCGATGAGGAAACCGACGTTGATGAGCGAACCCCAGACGTAAATGGTACGGCGACCAAGGTACGAGGTCAGAATCCAGGAAAGCATAACAAAGAGCCACTGGAGTCCGGAAGTGATCAGACCAAGAGCAAAGGCCGTGTTTGTTGATACACCGGCCTGTTCGAAGAAGTAAACGGCCTGGTTAGCGATGAGGTTACCAGTCAAGTTCTGTGCAGCGTAAACACCGCAGACGATAAGAGTACGGTAAAGGTCGGTACCGCGGAACAGCTCGAAGTAGCTGGGGTCCTCGATGGACTTCTCAAGATCGATGGTACGGCGCATCATGGCTACGGCCTCAGTGACGTTCAAGCGGGCGCGGCGTCCAAGACGTCCAACGGCGTGTTCGGCCTCTTGGAGACGGCCCTTGCGGACGAGCCACCAGGGAGACTCTGGCGCCATGTAGATGAGGATAGCAAGAGGGGTGGGGAACATCCACTGGAGCGCAATTGGGATCCTGCACGTTTGATCAGCAAAATAAACATTTTTGGGTGGTCTCGAATACGTACCTGTATGCGCTCGAGGTGGAGTAGGTGTTGTAGTGGAAAGCTACACCGTTGACGATGATGGCACCAATAGCCCAGAACATTTGCAACATCTGAGTGGCGGGAGCTCGCAGCTGGATAGGCGTAATCTCACTGCAGTACGCGGGCGCGTTGGCAATGAAGATACCCCATGGGATACCCTCAAGAAGTTGCGACACGAACATGACGGGTAGCGAAGGAGCGAAGTAGAAAACCAGGATGAAGACGTTCAAGAGCATGAGGCCGAAGATGGTGGCCCATCGGTATCCAATTCGGCTGGTGAGGGGACCAGCGAGACAGACACCCATGATAGCACCAAGAGGACCGCCCATCTGGAGTGCAGACTGCCAGCTGGCGACAATGACATATTTGCCATTGTCGGCTTGGACACCAAACTCCCTTGCGAAGGCAGGCAGGGCGATGAAGTTACCCATGAGGAACACACAGTATGACTCCATGATCTTGAGATAAGATTAGCGGCGATTCCTCATTAGGGAAAGTTAGGCGGGAAACAGAAGAGTTGCGACTTACAATTGTGCAGGACATGATGAAAGCCCACGTCGCAGCCATGGGGTAGGCCTTGACAGCGTCCAGGACGCCCATGTCGTGTTCGGCATTCTCAGCCTCTACAGCGGCAGCCTTGTTGTGTGCTTTGAGGGCCTTCTCGTCCATGATGGCGTCCTCGACCTGGGTTGAGACACCCTTCTCGGTAATTGTCGAGTCGCCATAGGCGTCGTTGTTGACATGATCAGCCATACTGACAGCTGTAGGTCTTTGAGCACACCAAAACGTATCGGTATAGGAAGAGGAAGGTTGACAACGAAAGAGAAGCAACGATAAATGTCGACCGGCCAAGGCCAGGGTCTTATAAAGGGCCCAGCGGCAACGGGCCTGACCACTCGCTCTCTCACCTTCACTCGTGGAAGAGGCGCATGTGCAGTGACGAGAATTCCATCAATCAGCGCCCCGCGCTGTCACGATGGCCTTGGTGCGGGTCCAAGCCGTGTAAATGGAGACGGACACGATCGTCTTTTCGTGTACGCCTGCTGGACGAGACTCTCGCTAGCAGCGGCCATCCCACCAGAAAGGTTGGTGGCGTCTTGTAGATGGCTGTCCCGTGCTAGCTTCAGGCTCTATATCGCGGCACAGCAGCCAACCAGGGCCGCCGACACAAAGCTTGGTCCGACACCAAGCATCCCCGCACGCCATCTGCTCAATTTACCCGGCCCGCCGAGGCTGGAGCCCCAGGTGTCCCCGGAGACCTCTCCACCGCTCTCCACGTTACCGGTTGGTGATAAGCCCCCGGTTGAATAATGCACCGAAACATGGTGGAATAGCGGGGATACCTTCTTCCTCGATTGCGCATCGCTGCCAGGCGCCGGCGGGCGGATTGCGTAGAAGAGTTTAGTGCTTCCCCAGACGGGCTAGCGCTGGCTGCAAACTCAGCAAAACCTGGAGACGAACATTGGGGGATGGGCACACCACGACACGCCTGAAAGCTTGACAAGACACGGGAGCAAGCTATTGGGACATGAGAAGCCAAGAACACGCAAATCAAGGGCCCAGGAGATATAATGCTTAATATTCAACATGTCGGATCCTTGCTGCTTCTCGGCCATAAACGGTCGTTCTCACCCGTTCCCACACCGGCGCCTTTTCTTCCAGGCACGTGAGAAAAACGTCGCAAGGCCGAGATGACACATGACAGATGGCAGTTGAACCGTACTTTTTTCCCAGCGGTGCAACCAAGACAAAAATAAAGGAGACGCTACTGATGCGAAGCTTTTCACCAACTGCACGCCTGAGCTGATTAGCCTCGCTGGCGTCAGCGCACAGAGAAGCACTTGTTCCAACATTTCAGGCTACTTACAAATCTTCCGTGGGAGCAATATCGCACTTTCTCAGCCCTCCCGAAATAATATTATTCGTCTGCCAAGCCGACCCACACCTCCCCGTATATCATTCGAGAACGTGACTTGAGAAGAGGTACAGCCGGTTTAAGCGAACAACGGCAGTGTGCCAATTGATTAGGTTGCATGATGCACAGACTGTAACACGATAGGCGCTCGTGTTCTGCGTCTGCCCTTCTCCGGAGAAAGCCTCATCACATTCTGGTGTTTATTAATTCCTGGGAGATGGGATTTGATTGGTGACCGGGGAAGTTGGCATGTAGGATGAGTAGCCGGCGGCTGTCTCGATGAAGCGCGGTTATGTGATCCGAAAAACTGGTACACTTTTTAGAACTACTGTCTGCTAACCCCGGATTTACAGCTCCGTCATGTTCGCGTGGACAGAGACTAGTAGTGCTAGGGCGTCAATGAAGGAGAACATGACGTTATGCGCACTTCAATCCAATAACTAGATGTGCACTTGGAAGACTATATTTAGGATTGGTGCTATGGCTTCGAGTCAAGTCTATGAAAGCGTGAGGGGACATGGGAGGTCGAAGAGGAATTACACGAATAGCGTCAAGGTCGTGTTGTAGGCGGGCGGGATAGAGGAAGCGCCGCGAGGGAACCCCAGTATCAAGATCAGCAGGTGGATGGAGCCAGGATGCATCTCCATCCAGACGTTGCGCATATGTCGGTACCCGCTTGCCATGTCACCGGGTCATACTTGATCGATTGAGCAGACTATCAATCCGAATCCTTGCCTCAGCCTTAATCACTGTTATCAGACACCGTGGCCACCTTGTACTAGAATCTCTTTCCAAAGTTGACTACACTCTAGCTCCCACCGCCGGATACAAGCGCCTCAAACGGACGCCAACACCGGCATCTGTATTCCACGTATAGTTAGCTCAATCGGCCCTAAGGAGCTGGATAGTTTATAACATCCCCCCTCTACTCTTGTGCTGTTCGCCGAAATCTGCATCAAGCTTTCAACTTGCTAGCGCTGACCTAAGCTGTTGGTTCAATTTCCTTTGATGCTCTCAGCAACCGGAGGCAAATTCCTAGAGTATTCTTGTGGAGATCTTTCCAGTTCCTTTCGAATTTGCTTTCGTATCTCTGATGTCTCGTCTTTGTGTCTCATAATTCGAAGACCTTCTGCTTCGTGCTATTTGAGCTCCAGGTGGTTATTGGGAAGCGGAATTTGTTGGGCAGCTAGTCCTAATATTGCGCTGTTGTGATCGTCTCTAGAAGCAGCGAGAAGTTCAAGGAACTTGATGTATAGCTAGTCAAGCTCCGAATAATCGGGCATCCCTGGTGTGTAATGCTCTTCTACATCCCTCTACAGACACTTCGCTATATTCTGCCACGCAAATGCTCGGCCGTGGCTGAGTGAGCAGATCCAGAGCCTGAAATAAGTCACAGTATCATGTGAGCGACACATGTAAGCCCAGTTCAGTCATTGACTGGTATCAGAGAACTTCTAGACGAGCCCATAGTAGTTTCGTATCGGTAAGAGCGAGTGGTTCATATAGCCTGTCAGATTTGACCACATCATTGAACTAAAACAGTACATCGGTACGTACAAAGACTAAAGACCATAGACATTCTTGGACTCGAATGCTTTATCTAGCTCTATGCTTATGTTTGACCTGAGAAGAGTGCTAGTGTTCCGATAAACTGTTTGTCTAATTTTTTAGCCGCTTATAGCCCTTGATCACTCAATCGAAACTTTGACATGTCCGTCGAATATCCTACCACTGAACTTGTCGACCGATAGTGTTTTGTGTGGTTTGAAATGGTGGTGGCTGTTGGCTTGCTAGGAAGACATCTTATCTGTGGTAATGCACGACTTGACATGTGATACATATGACTGTGCTCTACATATAATTATCTAGATAAGATGTCATCAGTACACCAAATAACGATGTCAAAATTCCACCTGGATATCTGTCACTGATAAATACCTGCCCAGCCGTCATACATTTCTACCATCAATGCTTGCTATCATGTGAACTGCTCCCGATACATCACAGACATCTCACTACAATGTGTACCTAATTAAACAAGCAATAGGACAACTGAATCCTGATTGTTAAAATGATTCAACCCGAACAAATCCAACTACTAAACCACAAGCCCATCGCTATGCAACACCATCTACCTAAATCGACAACACCCTCATATATCAAAGCCTACAACTCATCCTCGTCCTCCTCCCTAGCCAACGCCTTACGCTCCGCCAACTCGCGAATCTTCTCTCCCAACACCTCACGACCATACCGCGACGCCACCTTGCCAGCCAGATCGAGCATCTTGCCATTCGCATCGCGCATTAGACTGACAATTTCCAGGGCCTTCATCCCGTGGTCCTCACCAGCCAGACATTCCAATCCGAGTAGCTGCAGCAAAGCACGATCAATCGCCACCTCCAACGTAGTGAGAGCCTGTTTCTGAGACGCCGTGGGTCGGGTGTGCAATAGCGTTGAGGAGAGCTGCGAGTGCAGAGTGGAAGAGAGAATGAATGCTTGTTCGTGTTCCTGCTGCTTGTCCTCGTTGGTCTGAGGGGTAGGGCCGTCGTCTTCGTCTTCCATGTCACTCAGATCACCACCTCGCTTCTTCGCTTTCTTGGACTTGTCGATTGCGCTGCTGAGCGGGATCTCGAAGCCGAACTCTGAGAGGTGGGGGACAGGAGCACTGGGGTATTGCTCGCGGCCCTTGATGATCATGCAGTGGAACTTTGCGCCAATTCCGCCATCTTGAGATGGGGATGATGCTACGCCGACGGGCCAGTAGCTTTCTTCTTTTCCACCGCCGGTGAGACGGGAAAGGAGTTTGGTGTCTAACATGGGCACCCAACGCGCTTGGCCAGTATTTCTCCAGCCAAGTAAGGTTAATAGCACACCTTCCGAGTCGTAGATGTATGGATCACCTTCTGCTGAGAAGAAGACGCTGGTCAATGTCGTACCTGGTGGCAGTGCGAGGATATCAGAATCCTGGTAGACGATGTCGTGCTTGATGTTCTCAATGGTGTAGAGAAGCTGTGTGCTGAGGTCATTTTGTATAGGCCCGTTGCCTATTGTGAGGATGTAATCGCGCCAGGCTGCACACGTAACTGCCGGCGAGCTCTTCTGCCTGTAGACGCGTATGGGTAGTCCGAACAATGAGTATATGCGTACGTAGTTGGTTGATGTTGTGACACAGACATAGGAGTCGGACAGCGCAATTGCAGTGACAGACTCTCCCGTTGGTAGATTAGTCCGCCACTCGGTTCGTGTCGTCCACGTTTCGTGTGGCCGATAGTATATCATTGCTGTGTTTCCTTCTCCAGTACTGTCTGGTTGGCAGGCGAACAAGGTTCCATTCTCGTTGAGGCATGCCTTGTCGTATAGGAAAATGTCGGTAAAGTGGAAATTGCGGAAGGTATGCTCGTCATAAAACTTGACGGACACGGTGTGATGTTTACCCTCCTGGCTCACGGTCTCGACGTACCCCGTTAATGAACAACACAGTAATCGTCGTTCTCCACGCCAGGGCGTACTTCCAGGCTGGAAAGGCTCGTGAACTTGAGGACGAAAAAGGGCGGAGCTGTATGCACGACGTTTAGATGCTGGTTGTATCCCATCTGCGAGATGGCCGTTGGTTCGTTTCTTTGCGGCAGTGATGGCTGGTGCATAGCCGGCGCCATCATCGTCGATTACGAAATCGTTCATTTCCTCGTCACCGTCTTCTTGTGCTTCATCGTCCTGGAATTCTGGGCCTAGAATATCCTCCAATGAGTCGGCTGTTCCGCTTCTTTGCCGTGGCCGCCCTGGAAGAGTTTGTACATTGCCGCTTGTGAGCTGCGCTGGTGCCGGGACACCGGCTCGACCCTCTGACGGATCATGAAAGAAGGGTGCGGAGACGGTGGCTTTTTGAAGAAGGGAGATGTGTTCTTCGGGTACAATGTCGGTGTGAATGAACAGTTCGCCCTCGTTGTTGGTGTAGGAAAGTATATTCTCAGTGGGATGCCATGCCATGGCAAGTATGGTCGCCTTGACATTCTCATACTTCTTTAGAATTTTCTGTGTCTTAGTATCCCACAGGTTGAGACTCAGATCGCTCGATGTAGTCACCAGCAAAGCACCGTTAGGCGACCAGGCAGCGGCTGTAATATCGGCAGTATGTCCAGTTTTGAAGACTCGTTGGCGTTCCCAATCGCTCGTTGACATGACCTGTATTTGTCGCATCGCAGTCGGTGTAGCAAATGCTCGTCCATCAGGATGCCACAGCACCTTTGAGCTCGACTCTGAATCTGCCTCCATGCTCTTAATCATGCCTTCCACCCTCTTGTCCATCTCGGGCTGATCTCCATCCAGAGTATACATGTAGACATGGCCATCGGTACAGGATACGGCGAGGCGGTTGTCAGTCTTGTCGAAGGATACGTGTTTCACTGCTCGGGGCTGGTCGCGCAGCGTCCGCATGCTTTTATCTTTGGTATTCACGAGATTTACAGAGAGTTCACTGTGCTTGTTAGTAATCGGGACGACATACTAGAATCATAGACGTACTCGCTTCCAACAGCAACCCACTTCCCATCTGAACTGAGGGCCACATCTCGCACTGGAAGCGTAGTCCGGACTAGTATTTCTTCGAATTTAGCACTTTCAAGCGAAAACCGGCTCACTGTGCCATCCTCTGAGCCCGTAATGAAGAAATCATTCTACGCTGATGGTCAGCGTTGCGCCATAGACTCGTTGTGAGTAATGTACATACACCAGCGACAACCGCCGTGTTATTCTCTTGGCAATCATCTATGGTGACTGGCTCATCATCAGAGCCAGTGGTGAACACACGGCAGTAGTCATCGACTCCGGCTGTTACGAGTTTCTTTCCGTCCGGTGTGTATGCGAGATAAGTTGGGCCAGGGGCATCTGAGGAGTCCAATTAGCCTTTGCAAATCCACAGCAGTATCACAAAATACATACGAGCCTGGCGAGCGCGCATTCGTTGATTTGCGGCCATTGTTATAGAGTGTGGCGGTTGTTTGCGATTCGGAAGTGCACCGCGTTCAGGACCGAACGCGACCGCGTAAAGTGGCTCGGGTTACGTTTAGCGCGCTTTGCAGACATCCCCGCCGGACTCCACTCCAAACTTCTTACAATCCCAACATCGAATCTCACTCGACATGCGCATTCTCGACTTAACTGGGTTCTCAGTTTGCTCAAAGCGCTTAGAAGTGTTGAACTTGCCTTGGTCGGAGTATGGGTTTAAAGCTTTGAGATGAACAGGTGAAGACGACTATGGAACGACATGGTTAACACCAAGCCTCACCAGATCCTGTCCCTCCGAGTACTACCATTTCAAGTTGAGAAAACCCAATGAAGCTCCTTCCATATGGTTAATCTGATACTTCCGGCGCATAATCAGTGACTGCCCTCTCTGGTCTTTCCCAACCCTGTTCCCGGCACTTTCAATACCATGGAAGATCTGCCGTCCACACAGATATTTTTGTCTAGATCATCTCTTCCTGTGGCTCTCATAATGCGTCTTCTACTTGGCTACCTTTTCACCCAGATCATCTCTAGACCAGCCGGTAGCAATATCCTGGCGATAGTAGGCCCGATCAAGTTCAACATGTACGCTAATAGACCCCGTTTGGTTACGAACAGGTCTAGATCCTTTAATGACGTTGTTCACTTCTAATGTGCATGTTCCATCAATGGAAGGTAGAATATTTAGGTACATGTGCCTACCTACCCAAGTAGGAACGGACATCTGCATGCAGCATAGCGGCATTCTCCCCACGCTAACCACCTAGGCAAGAAAAAAACTCTCCACCCATACCAAAAAGATACTTGCGGGGCGGTGGCTTAGTCAACTAGCCGCCGTCTCCACACCAACTGTTGAGCCGCGCTGGAGAAAAAAAGTTACCTCGTGCATTGCCGTTAGACATTCAACCCCACACGTCCTTGTGTGTGTGTGTTTCTCCCGTTCCTCGGAGCGGCATCAGCATACTTAGGTAGAAAGACAGGGAGTAAGAGAAAGAGATCGTCACAATGGTTTTTACAGACGAAGAACAACCTCTGCTCCGGATCATATCCCATGATCTCGATACCAGCAGCAACCAGGAGCAGCCCAACGGCGACCCCGCGGATCCAAATGACTTGCTCGATTTCGAACCTTTGGACCCTGAGGATCCTAAGAATTGGAGCTGGGGATTTAAATGGGGTATTGTTTTGTTACTTGCGCTGATGGCATTTACAGTGTAAGTGCAGTCTCATATAGAATACCTTCGAACCTGCAAATATGAACCACCACGAGAATGAAAGTTAACATTGGCTCCCTTACTAACGCACACATCAGAACATTCACATGCATAGGCGTCGTCCCTGTCGCCAGCACAATTGTCCGCGACCTCGACAACGGACATTCCATGTCCTCAACCAACAGCGCCCTGCTCGTCACAATCTGGGAACTAGGCGAAGCAGCGGGTCCCCTCCTCATAGCACCATTATCAGAAATCTTCGGCCGCCGCCCCGTCATGCATTTTTGTAACTTTGGTTTCATCGCCGCCACCATCCTCGCAGCAGCCAGTCAATCTAGCACCGTTTTCATTGCCGCGCGCATGCTAACGGGGCTGTGCGTTGCATCCAACGTGCTCAATCCCGCTATTATCGGGGATATCTTTTCCAGCGAGCAGAGGGGTTCAGCCATGAGTCTTATCATGCTGGCGCCGCTAATTGGAGGCGCGATTGGCCCGGCGATTTCAGGGGCGATTGCGCAGACGATGGGGTGGAGGCAGATTTTAGTTATTGCCGCTGGACTGGCGGTGTTTTGCGAGGTCTTGTTCCTGCTCTTCTTCCGTGAGACGTACAAGATGGCGATTTTGAGGAGGAGAGAGGATGAGAGGGTCGACAGTACGCATGAACCTAAGAGCGCTCATGCTGGTGCGAAGAGGCTTTGGCATTCCATCACGAGGCCATTTGCAGTGCTTTTTGGATCAAATGTTCTCATGCTACTTTCGCTCTTTGCGTCGGTGGCGTTTAGCTACTTTTACGTCATCAGTGTGTCGTTACCTGGGATACTAGTTGAGAACTACGGGTTTGAACTTGCGTTAACGGGGTCATCGTTTGTTTCTTTTAGTAAGTTTTCTTTCCTTCCCCTCCCTACCACTATCAAACTAACAACACTTTACTAGGCATCGGCTCCTTCCTCAGTGTCCTCGTCTGCAATTTCACCCTCGACCGCATCTACATCCACCTCCGCAACCGCAACCCTTCCGGAACAGGAAAACCAGAATACCGTCTCCCCCTCTCCATCATCGGCGGCATCTTACTCCCCTTTTCCGTCACAGCCTACGGCTGGATTGCAGAGTACCGTCTCCCCGTCCTCTTGCTGCTGGCGTCAGTGGCGCTCATGGGGTTTACCCTGTTGTTGACCGTGGTCCCGTTGAGCGCGTATGTGGTCGATGCTTGTGGCATGTACTCTGCGTCGGCTATGACGGGCGTTATTGTGACGAGGTGTCTTGTGGGCACTTTTTTGCCGCTGACGACGGCGCCGTTGGCGGAGAGGTTGGGTTACGGGTGGGGGTTTAGCTGTTTGGGGGCGTTGAGTTTGGGGCTGGCGGTTATTCCGGTCATGATACTTAAGTTCGGGGAGAAGTGGAGGCAGAGGTCGGAGTTTACTATGGATTCTTAGAGTTGATGTTTATCAGGTGAATTGTAGGGTTGATGATTTTCATGATACTGTTATAGCGGTTACCAATTTAACATGTAGTCATGCAGTTTTCAATGTTTATTCCATTGAACAAAATCTAACATATCTTACAAGCTTTAGAGCGAAATAGACTAGGTTCGCGACGCATACACTGACTAGTCCAGATGCTAGTAACTAACCCAGTGCCTATTGACAACACCAGAACCTATCAACAACCACTTCATCAAGATGAAACTATAATTAAAACTATCCAACCCTCAACGATAAAAGATCCCAAGGTCGTCCAACCCACATCACGATCTGCAGTGTATATTTCTATTTTGAGCATATTACCTACACGAGAAGGATTCAGGTTGCATTCCCGCTTGATCAGCCCAACAGCCTCGAGCCGCCCGGGAAAACTCTTGTGTCAAGTAAGGGTTCCGACTAATAACACAAGCAATCGGCCGCATCTGGGCAGCCTTAAAGGAATGTCTTCTAGAAGATGGTAGAATTCACTCTTTTTCGTGTACATGCATACGTCTTTTATAGGCACTCAGACGCTTCATCTATGGCTGTCAGCGTATGGAGTGCAGCTTGCCAGCGCATAGCAAATAATGAGCCTATGAGAAGAGGAATATGTCGCTATGGACAAAAAGGTATGTGGCTACTTTGTCGCGGGTCACAGAGAAATAGTGACGGGCATGCGCAGACGTTGGGTCAGCGTGCGCTCTACACCACGTGCATTTGTGGCTTGCGCGGGTGCACAGACATTGGAGGATACAGTTCGGAGACAAGGCTACGCCGTGTGGTGGATGATTCAGGTTGACCCCAGGGTCGCGTTGTGGCTTTTACCAGTGTGACGGTTGTGCTCAAGAGGCGTCAAGGCCGCTGAGCTGGCGACGCTCAATCTGGCGGTTCACAGTTTTTCGGGCCAGAAGACGCCAGTCGAGTGTCATGTGGAAACGTGGCTCTGTGGTGCTTTTTGGGGCGCTCGTGGTCTGATGTTGAAACGGTACACTCGCGATTAGGGCGGTTTATGTCGAAGCGATATCAGGTCGGAAGTATGCAGCCTCAGCTGGGGAAAGGGCTTATGCAAGGAAATTCGTCCGGTTCGCGACCACTGACGTAGGTTGGGCCAATGTGGCTGGAAGAAGGCCCGCGATGGCCGCGGAAGAGCTATTCTACTTTGGCGGTTAACGAGGGCGAGGTGAGGGAGGGTGTGGTGTTGGTGTTGGGCGTTGCGATGTTTGATGTTCTGGGATGGTGCGGGATTGTGAGAATAGCATAGGTGTGGGTCAGTCGGCATAGTTGCAATCGAGGCTGGGCAAGAGTTAGGTGGCTTCTAATATGCCACGGGTGTGGTTATGACGCGTATACTTGTGTACCTAGCTTCGGCGGATGACTGCAGGGTGGTGAGGCTCGAAGATGCCGTGGTGATGCCGGTCGGCCAGACTGGCGGCGAGCAAAAAGCAGGTAAGTTCCGGAGGATTTGTCAAGGGTGCACACCCCCCTCCCACACAGCTCCAGCAGAGCGTTTGACATGTGCGTGTGGTGGGTTCGCGACATTCCCAATCAATTCAGGATGAAACCTCCGCTGGGTGTAAACTCCAAGTTGCTTTTTGACGAGTCAGGCTGGGACAAGCGACTTGCCCGGCTAATTGGGATGGGCTGATGGCTGATACATGACCATGATAATCGTTGACTGGATATGACGCAGTGATATAGGACAAAGCAGCGCATGTCGTGAGCATGCGCTGTGTGGTCGAACCCCGCGGCATAGGGTAGCGGTAGCGGTAGCAGCTTGAGCGGATCTGATCGCCCTGGCCCCATCCGCTATCCACGGTCCCTGTCGGTCGCGGCGCATCCTAACCGTTGAGGCATCCACGCAACATTGGCGGAAGTATACTTCCGGGCCGTCACACAGCGAATCAAGGGGTCTGGAGCGACGGGTAGCAAGACGACTTGGCGCATCCAGCAAAGGGTCGGGTAGGGGTGCAGGAGCCACGATGATCCTTTGGGAAGTGGACCGTTTCCCGCCGCTGCTCGGTGCTGGGTTTTCCGCAGAGCTGGCCATTGGATTCCAGTGCGGCAGTAGGTCGCAAAAAAAGCACAGTGGCGATGGGGTGCAGGCCAACGGTTGGCGGTAGGTGGTTGGCAGTAGGCTGCACAAAGACCGACACACACACACACACATGCACACACACAAACGGCACAGATTACTATAGTAATCGCGGAGACATGGCAGCGAGAGGGTATGAGGTGAGGTTGCCATGGGACGGCGATGAAAGAGCATCAGGCCATTCTGCTGCTGTGTGCGCCGCCACTAATCAGCCAGGTTGCACGGCAGGGAGCTTGGCACGGCGGCATTCCCCGGCCTGCTGGCGCTGCAACTGCATGGACCCATGTCCCCAATGAATTGCAGGCCGGCCTCGACGCGGGCGGCCGACGGCAAGCCCAGCTGAGGGCGCCATGAGACGACGTCGTATGAGAGAGTCATTCTTGCTGTTCTTCTCGCGACCCGGCCACAATCGGGTCTATCTACTTGGTAACTACTGTAGGCTAGTAGTGCACGCCGTCTCTGCTGCTGAATTGATCAAGGGTACGCCAGCGCCTTGCCAGTGTGATGGAGCGACGCCATCGCCGCCCGCAAGGCCGGGGTCTTGCTGGAACCGTGTGACCGGATAGGTTTGCAGAGACCCGTGGTGCGTGCTGCGTGCTGCGTGCAATATGTTTTCCATACCCGCTCGAGGCGTACGAGTCAGTCCAGCTGGCCCTGCTTTCACACTCACATGTCCCATGTTCCTGGCACTGGCTATATGGCTGCGGACAAGACGTCTGTCTACAGAAGGTGTCATATGGCAATGGCATACCGTGCAGTTGCAGCCGTAAGCCGTCGTTCTCGTGTGGAGGCGCTCGCTGCGCCATGCGCTCCAGTTGCTGCTAGGGGCGCGCGATGCAGGCTCGCAATCAGGTCTCGGGTCCGCGGAGCATCCATCGGTTGCACACGACCCATGTGCGGGAGAGGCTTCAAACCAATCGCCGTACCAAACTATCCTCTCTTTGTTCGCTCCAGTTCGGCTAAAACTGTCAGTGCAAATGAGCCTGTCCCAGCGGGCCACCCAGCCGTCCCCTCTCATACCCGCCTGCCCTCAGCTCCAGCTTTCTTCGACCACCCATCGTTGACCTCGACTTCACCAAGCCGAAGAGGGAGCCACTGCAAATCGCAGCTCTCGACCACAAAGGCCCCTGCATCATCTTGTCGACGACGACGTTGCCATCAGACAACCACTTCTGATCTCTCTCTCTCTCTCTCTCTCTCTCTGTCAGCCTCGCAGTCGCGTCGCTTTGGCCCCCATCCACACGTCGCCCTCACCATCCCCAGCCCGCTTTCGACCGCAGCACCGGTACAGGCACTCCGTCTCCCCTCGGCCAAACCATCATCTCCCCCAAACCCCTCCGCCGACTACACCTTTTTATTTGCGCATGCATTCTGTTGTTCAATCCTCACTATCGCGAGGTAAGTTGACCTCTTGACGTCGTTTTCGGACCCGCGTTATTCGGGTGCCGAAAACCTGGCCCCGGGTCAGCTGTAAATGCGGACACAGCCCTGCGGTACACACGGGGCTCCACGTCAACAAGCGTTAACAAACGTCAAGTGCATGTACTGACGTGAACAGGCCGCTTCCAATCCGTGGTTAAGTAGATTGTAGTTTGTTCTGTTAGTCACCCAAGGGCCAAATCCAGTGGTCCCCAACGTAAGTGCACCTTGCTGGCGGGTGCTGTCAGTCCCTGAGACCGATTCGTGTCTACTCCACGACCGCGCCGTATGCTGACTCGCTCTAGGCTCACCACACATCATGTCCAACATCGTCGTCAGCAACGAGACGAAGAGCCAGTCCGTCCGCACTACCAAGGATGGCAGGCAGATTCGGTACAACCTCCAGGTCATCCAGCAACCAGAGCGCGCCCGTGCCTGTGGTAGCGGCGCCAAGTCAAGTGCCGACCGGCGCCCAGTAGACCCTCCCCCAATTGTTGAACTCCGCGTCTTCGAGAATGACCAGGAAATCACTTTCGCATACAATGCAAACTTCTTCCTGCATGCCAGCTTGGAGAATGCTCGTGCCATCGCTCCGGGCCGCGCCCCGTCTTCGGCGGGACCCAGCTTTCCCGTCCTCACGGGTACTCCAGTTGCGGGCATGGCCTACCTCGACCGCCCAACACCGGCAGGCTACTTTATCTTTCCAGATTTATCAGTCCGCCACGAGGGCAAGTACCGCCTAAGCTTTGCACTTTTTGAGAATTTGGCAGAGGTCAAGGACCTGGATCCCGAGGACCCCGATGTCATCTATGATGGCAACCACTTTGTCACCCACCGCGCCGAGGTCAAGTCGGCACCGTTCACTGTCTTCTCCGCCAAGAAGTTCCCAGGACTGTCCGAGAGCACTGCTTTGAGCCGCATGGTCGCCGAACAGGGATGCCGTGTCCGTATCCGTCGTGATGTGAGGATGAGACGCCGTGAGAACAAGTCGTCCAAGGAATGGGATGAGTACGGCGACGACGAGGGTGGTTACGATCGCGCGCGGGGCACAGCGACGCCCGATAATTATGGTCCTCCACCTAATGCACCTCTTGATGACCGTCCTCGCTCGGTATCAAACGCTAGCAACCCTTCGCTAGCCCCGCCTCGCCGTCCAAGCATGGAAGAGATGGCACATAGCTACCCAGCAAGCACTGGCTACCAACAACAGATGCCCCCACCCCAGAACCCTGCATACTCTCAGATGCCGTCTTATGGATCCAACCACCAGTATCCGCAGCAATACCCTACTCCCCAACCGACTCCAACAATGATGCAACCCCCCCATCCCCCACAGCACTCCGCCCCATACTCGCAGCAGCACCCTCAACATCAAAGCTACGCGAGCCAACATCAAAGCCAACACCAGAGCCAGCCTACAATGCCCATGAACCAGCAATACGGATACTCCAACTACCAGCAGCAACAGCCACAGCAGCATTATGAGCAGGTCACCCCCACGCGCCAGGAACAAATAGCTCCCGACTACAGTCACCCTGCAGAATACCGTCGACCATCCCTCACGCAACCTCCACCTCAGCAGTATCCCGCTCCCAGTCACCCTATGCAGTCCTACAATTCCATGGATCAATACAGTCGACCACAGCCAATGAGCCAACCTTTGCAACCTCTCCAGCCTTTGCACACCTCGCCGCAATCGTATGCATCCTCTGCTCCTAGCGGTATGCATACGCCCAGTCATCAAGCACTGCCGTCTTTGAGACCTATTGTTGCAGAGAAACTCGAGCCTGTCTCCCCGTCGTACCAATCTCCACCTGGCAGCATGTCCGCTACAATGTCGGTCAACTCGGATGGTTCTAACCAGAACTACGCATTGCCCAAGTTCAACCCCCAAGCGCAAGGCTTACCGCCCATGTCTGCTGGTAGCAACAAGCGTTCCTTTTCCAGCACATTCGACTCTCGTCATCTGAACGATCGCATGGTGGGAGGAAGTAGACCTCAACCCAGCGGGGCTGGCTACAACTACGATCCCGAATCCCCCGACATGGAAGAGCCAATGGATCGGGCTGCCATGAGCTATAGGCGCGCAGATGGAACGCAACGTCAACGTCATGTACCCGAAGTCGGCGTTTGAAAACGTTCCTTGCTGACGGCCGTGCAGCTATCATAAAAAGAGGCCCCAGCATGACAGTTGCGTAGGGATATACTGTTGGAGTACGGTGTTTGGTGTGTTGTCACGGATCTAATGTGCTCTGATCATCTATACCCCCGAGTACGACGAACGTGCGAACTCCGCGATGGCGAAATTTCTTTCCATTTTCCCACATTTCTAGTTGTCAGTTTTTTCATGCAGCTAACATGCCCCACTTTCAAAGTCGGTGAGCATTGAACAAACTTCTGTTTCCTTTTCCTTGCCAGTTTCTATTTCAACCGAACACGCCACGTTTATACACACATATATATACATTGAGGTACCGTGGCCTCTGAGCTGTCCTTCTTTCTCTTTTGCTTCTGTTTGTTCGTACTGGTGTACGCTTGCTTGAGATTATCGGAACGGTAAACATGAACGCCCAGTGCACATGAGTCGCACACACACACACAAGTCATCCTATCTCCTCTTTCCAACATTGGTGGTACCTTCCGATTTAAGTTTAAACGGCCGCTATCATCCACTCGATGGCTGCTCACCCTGGCCTTAAATCTGGTTGGGTGAGATGTATGAGGAAACACAAAAAATTTATGCATGGTCCCAGGTTCAAAAACATAAGGGAGGCTGCACGTGCTTGCATTGTGCGTGTATGCACGGAATTCCCCATAGGCTAGAAGGCATTTTAACTGCACATTTGGCACTAATGGGATAGCTACGTTTGTTTGAATAAAAAAGTTCAAAATCTTCACTCTTTCTGGCCTGCTGTGCTTGTGACCTTTATTCATCCAATCACTTTCTTCTCTGCTGTGCTGTGATAGCCCTGCTCATTCAATGGTTCACTGCATATTGAATTTGCTATGCCACATACCATGTGCTATGGTGATCTGCTGCTGTGTGGGGTATTAATACGTGTTGGATATAGTCTCGCTTCGTTACCGCAATCTTCCTTTTTGGGGGTGTGGAGCGCAGTTGGCGCCCGGGTAAAGGTAGTAGTGTTGACATGGGTGGTATACCGGTATTTGTTGGGTAGCGAAGAGGGGCTAGGTTAGAGGATGGAGGTTTCTGGTAGTGGGATAGTTTGCATATGGTAGAAAGGAAATAATGTGGGTTTGGAAGTATGCGTCAAC
This sequence comes from Pyrenophora tritici-repentis, assembly GCF_003171515.1. Classification (NCBI taxonomy): domain Eukaryota; kingdom Fungi; phylum Ascomycota; class Dothideomycetes; order Pleosporales; family Pleosporaceae; genus Pyrenophora; species Pyrenophora tritici-repentis. Next base: position 2,349,238 of record NC_089393.1, read on the forward strand.
TGGGCTGTAAGGGATGGTCACGTGGTCACTGGAGGATACCGCAGAATGCTGTAAGCTTGGGAAACGCGAATTCTACGAGAAAAGAACTGTTATCAAGTCTAGCAGTATACAAGATTATAATCAGACATGATCAAACATAGAGAAAGCTTGCTTCATCTCATCTAGGTGCTCGTAAATGATGGTGCTGAGTCGGAGCATCATTCACCTCTCCAACAAGCGAACACACATGTACTCAAAAAAGCAACATGTATTAATCCTGCCCATATAAGAAACCCGAAGGAACAAGTTCCCTAGGCTTCGCACATGCCGACATCTCCTCGCTATGTTCGCGTATCCCACGCGTCATCTCCAACTCAAACTTACCCCTCCATACCCCGCGCGCCAACCACCGCCCACGGGATTGCGTGATCGCAACGCGACCCGCTCATGACAGTATGCTCTTACACCAAAGCGACCGAGAACGACATAGATGCACATTGTTCTTACTCAAACGGACGTCTGGTTGTCAGCAGCTAGAGATAGCGGGGTGGGTGACTGTCGTATTCGGGAAGGCAGGAGCAAGCTGAGAGGATGCGGACACGGCAGGAGCAAAGGAAACGGCCACGTGAGCGTGGGTTGGTTAGATGACGTGACGGACGCGACTTGTGGTGCAATTGGGGTTGGGGTTTGTTTTTTCCACCCTTTTTCTTCTTTCTTTATCACAACGTTGTTTGATACCAGCTGCGAGTTTACCCAGTTTTGATACTTACCTACCAATCAAGAAGATAGTTGAAGTTACCTGGAGGTTCAAACATGGCAGAGGAGTTGTCTAAGAACTTTGAGACGCTGCAATTGCATGCTGGTAGGTTTCTTTCTATAGTAGTAAAGAATTTGGTGGTTAATGTGGATTGTTATAGGACATACGCCTGATAAGGAGACGAATTCGAGAGCTGTTCCCATCTATGCGACTACCGTATGTTTGCTATTGAACACCTCCACGATTACAATTTTGGACTAACAGAAATAGTCCTTTGTCTTCAACGACAGCGACCATGGCGCAAGACTATTCGGACTCAAAGAGTTCGGAAACATCTACAGTCGCATCATGAACCCAACTGTCGATGTCTTCGAGAAGCGGATAGCCGCGCTTGAGGGAGGTGTTGCTGCACTGGCAACATCATCTGGCCAGGCCGCCCAATTCATCACTATAGCTGCTCTAGCGCATGCCGGTGACAACATCATCGCTACTTCAAATCTCTACGGAGGCACATACAACCAGCTCAAGGTCTTCTTCCCGCGCCTTGGGATCCAGACGAAGTTTATCAATGGAGATAAGCCCGAGGACTTCAAGGCTGCTATTGACGACAAGACGAAAGCTATCTATGTAAATATTGCGTGAAACGACAAGTCGGAAATAATTGCTGACGTATATATAGATTGAGAGTATTGGAAATCCAAAGTATAACATTCCGGATTTCGAGAAGATTGTGGCCATTGCACACGAGGCTGGTGTCCCAGTCGTTGTAGACAACACATTCGGCGCTGGAGGATACTTTATCAGACCCATTGACCATGGTGCGGATATCGTTGTACACTCTGCGACCAAATGGATTGGAGGCCACGGAACCACCATCGGCGGCGTCATCGTCGACAGCGGAAAGTTCGACTGGGGCAAACACGGCAAACGCTTCCCTCAAATGGTTGAGCCATCAGATGGTTACCATGGCTTGAAGTTTTGGGATACCTTCGGGGCCATAACCTTCATCATCCGAGCAAGAGTTGAGATACTACGTGACCTAGGTGCAGCACTGAACCCCTTCGCCGCACAGCAACTACTTCTCGGTGTCGAAACACTGTCGTTACGAGCCGAGAGACACGCTTCCAACGCTCTGACACTGGCCAAGTGGCTTGAGACCAACGAGAATGTGAGCTGGGTCTCATACCCAGGTCTAGAGAGCCACCCGTCACACGCGCTCGCGAAGAAGTACCTACCGCGTGGTTTCGGTGGCGTACTATCTTTCGGTGTCACAGGAGGTGGTAAAGCAGGAAGCCAGGTGGTCGATAACTTCAAGCTGATTTCGAACCTGGCAAACGTCGGTGATGCGAAGACATTGGCGATCCACCCTTGGACTACCACACATGAGCAGTTGAGTGATGAGGAGAAGATCAACTCTGGTGTTACAGAGGTGAGCATACATGGTATTTACAGTAGGCATTTGCTAACAAGACGTAGGATCTTATTCGAATTTCTGTTGGAATCGAACACATCGACGATATTATTTCAGACTTTGAGCAGTCGTTCAAGAAGTCTGCAACGAAACCGGGCGAGAAGGGCAAGCCGCAGAACGCGGGCAACAAGGGCGACAATGGTGCTTCAGCGTCGCTGTCTGGCTCCACTTAGGGATCAGGTCAATGAGCGACAGCGAGTATAGTTTCCAATTAGGTATCTTGAGTAAATTTCCGATGCTCCTTCTTAACACCAAGAGCGTGTTGTTTCCCATCCATGTTGCTCACAAATACACCAGCTTGAGCCTCGGTACTTTCCCCATCGGTCAAAGACTTCGGCCCAGGTGTGATCTGCACTGGAGCCAATGGCAGCCAGGCCGCGGCCGTTGCACCCACGCAGGGATGGAGCCGTCCGCGTGGTTTCAGTGTTCCCCAGACTTTGTTTTCGCGGGCGGACATGTGAAAAAGAGGCGCGGATTGGCACATGCTTTCCTCGTCATGTGCACATGTGTAAGCTCTTAGCACTCGATCATATTGCGCAGCAACCACGCATCTTCCCCGTAACAAGGCGCAAAATGACACGGACGCGTCGGCGCATCCCCGCAAAATATGAAGGGAAAAGGAATACACAACCTCACCGGGGCTGCGTCTGTATCTAGATAGGCACATTACAAGTCGGTGGCATGCCCGAAAGCAGCATACCGGAGCGCGTTCTCTAGTGCAGCGAAAGCCCAGCATCTACCTTGGCCCAGTTTTCATCCTAGTGATTGGTGTCCTTAGCATTTGCCTCGGCATGTTAAGGAAATGTGGGTTTTGTCCGAATGATCAACCCTTGCCTTAGGGTCCGTTTGAGGGCGCGCTCTGTCTCGCTTTGTCCATCAATTCGAACTGCTTCACTATCCTCACTCTTTGAGAATATCTCGCCAACCGGGTTGTATAGAAGGTTGCTTTTGTCCCCCCGCGCACAGGAAATAGTGGCGCGCTAAATCTTGGTACGTATGTCAGCTGCAGAAGCGGCGAAGCTGGACTTGGAGCTGTCCTCCGGAGACGCCGACGGTTCCAATCACGCTTCTATCATGGCTATGATTTATGCTGACTTTCGCTATGGAGCAGAAGGAGTACTCTCAGCCGTCTCTTGGTCGTTTTTCTCGCGCTACACAGACGTGTGCCTTTGACTGCATACCCGTCGACGTTGGAATCCCCACAAGGCGAAGCTCGGCACACGTACAAGGTTGCAATCATGTTTGGTGTATCGGATGCCCAGATTGACATCGCAAATGAGCTTCATGCGCCGCCACCGAGGGGACAGCCGTACAGTGTACCGCTGCCTGGCTCGGAAGGTGTAGGCAGGAGTGCCATTTACAGGCATTGGAGGTTCACGGACAAGCCGCTATTGAGCAGCCTAGTCCCAGAGGTATGTGGCACAAGAGCGTACTCGAGCATGTTGGGTGCTTGTTTTGGAGGCGCAGGACTGACGCGTCATGGCAGATTACCACACCACACGAAGCCTTCGAGAACGCGGTTACGAAATGGGGCAAGTCCAAGTGTCTCGGACACCGGCCCTACGACGCTGCCACCAAGACGTTCGGCCAGTTCGTTTGGGAAGACTACGAGACAGTCGCGAATCGGAGAAAGAACTTTGGCGCTGGTTTGGTACATTTGCACAAGCAAGCTGGTGTTACTGCGCCAAAGTACGGTATTGGGCTGTGGTGTCAGAATAGGCCGGAATGGCAGATTACGGATCTGGCGGCCATGTCCCAAGGTCTATTTACCGTGTCCATCTACGATACACTTGGCCCGGACACAACTGAGTACATCATCAACCACTCTGAGTTGGCATGCGTTGTGACTGGCATGAACCACGTTACTGCGCTGCTCAAGTTGAAGCCCAGAATCCCAACGTTGAAGATCATCGTGGTACTTGACCCATTGTCAGCTGGCGAGCTACCTGGAGAGTCAAAGGGCGACCTTTTGAACTCATTAGCTAGCGAACAGGGCGTGACTATCCACTACATCCGAGATGTTGAGGCTTTGGGCGAGAAGCAGCCAATTCCCATGAACCCACCCACCCCTGACGATATCGTTACCATCAACTACACTTCTGGCACAACTGGGAACCCCAAGGGTGTCGTTCTGACCCACCGGAATGCACATGCCGGAGCCTGCACGAGTATGGTTCTTACTGGTACCGGACCTGAAGAAGTCATCTGCTCTTTTCTGCCACTTGCACATATCTACCAGAGACTGGGAGAACATGCGGGACTCGCATCGGGCTCGGCTATCGGATACTTCCATGGAAACATTGCGGAGCTGGTTGAGGATCTGCAGATGCTGCGACCGACTGTCTTTTCTGGTGTCCCCAGGCTCTACAACCGGTTTGGGGCCAAGATCAAGGAAGCGACAGTCCAGACTACTGGTGTCAAGGGTGCGCTCTCTCGACACGTGGTATCGACCAAGCTAGCGGCCATGGAAGACAAGCATAACCCGACCAACAAGCACATGCTTTACGACCGCATCTGGGCTAAGAAGGTCGCGGCAGGCGTTGGACTAGATCGTTGCAAGGTCATGGTCAGCGGCTCCGCGCCCATCGATCCTAGCTTACACAAGTTCTTGCGTACCGTGTTTGCGAACAACTTCACCCAAGGATACGGTCTTACCGAGACGTATGCTGTAGCCCTGGTCCAGCACGAGGGCGACTTCTCGGCTGGTAACTGTGGCGGTGTAACACCCAACGGTGAATGTGCTCTGGTTGATGTACCTGACATGGAGTACTTCTCCACCGACAAGCCATTTCCTCGCGGTGAATTGGTGATTCGCTCAACTACACAGTTCAGGGAGTACTTCCGTAACGAAGAGGAGACAGCTAAAGCTGTCGATGCGGAAGGCTGGTTCCACACTGGCGATATCTGCACTGTTGACGAACTTGGCCGCTTCAAGATCATCGACCGCAGGAAGAACGTGCTCAAGCTTGCACAGGGTGAATACATCTCGCCCGAGCGCATCGAGAACGTCTACCTGGCAAACTGCAGCTATCTGGCATCTGGCTACGTACATGGCGACTCACACCAGTCGTTCCTCGTGGGCATCTTCGGCGTTGCTCCGGATCTGTTCCCACAGTATGCGTCCAAGGTGCTTGGTGAGAAGATTGAGCCAGGCGACATTGCCAAGCTGAAGTCTGTTTTGAGCAACAAGAAGATTGAAGCAGCAGTGCTAAAGGATCTGGACAAGGCGGGACGAAAGAACAAGTTCAACAGCTATGAGCGTGTACGGGCCGTCAGGCTGTTCTTGGACCCTTTCACCATTGACAACCAACTCTTAACCCCAACGTAAGTGACTTTCCTAATATGAAATGAAGCATAGGCTAACAATGTGCAGATTGAAATTGAAGCGTCCGCAGACAGCCAAGGCGTTTAGGCAGCATATCGATGACTGTTACGAGGAGGCGCTGGTTCAGGAGTCACAGGCAAAGGCCAAGTTGTAGATGGCGCATTCGCATGTTCGGCGTCTGGCTATACTAAGATAGCCTGTGTATTTGCTTTCCTGGGGCACGGATATTCTAGGTTCTTGTGCGACCACTGCCATGTGCATATCGATCCGCCAATTGACTGTACAATGCCATGTTCTGCAAGCTGATAGGGAACGTTTGAGATGACGAGCATGATGCTACAATAGTTTGTTTTACTATACTAGGCATACACAACATTGAAACTTAATCGAGTATGCGCATGTGGCATCTTGCATATGGTCTTGCATGGCTGGGGAGAGTCCCAAGATTCGTGGTTGGTAGCATGTTCCTCGACATGGAAAACCGTGCTCGTGGAGACGAGTTTCAGACGTTGGAAATAGCGAGCGGTGAAATACGTGGCACAGAGCATTGTGGAGTGTAGCGTAGGCGCACGAGCAATCAGTGAGCGCCAGGTATGTATGACGCAGGGGCCACTCCTAGCCCATGATGGCTTTTGGGTAATCTCCGTACGGCAACTTTACGCCGGGCGACAGCAAACAACAAATAACACTCACCAGGCTCCCCGCATTCCAGCGCAGAACTCGACCTTCTCCCTTGCTTGCTCTTCACCGCTTCTACGCGGCCACCCTCTCTTGTTCCCGGGTTCCTGCATGAGCTAGTGCTAATGCCCATTACGCGCGCAACCACGTTGGCCATGACTGTGGACGCAGACGACACGGCGGTCCCGCGCATTTCGCGCTTCAGGGAGCACACAAACACCAGCAGCAGCATTCGGGCACCACCGGAGGAGCTGTGGAAGGATGTGGGCATTGAGGACCTGATTGACCAGTTCAACGAGGAGAATGCAAAGCCGGCACCATTGAGGAAGACGTCGGCGCAACAAGCTGCTCGGTATTCCAGGTCTCAAACTGGTTCCAGGTCGCCTTCTGGTACCTCGACCCCAAAGCGCTTTGGCACCCACCTCATCACTGGCACTGGCACTAGCACACCGACAATGGCGAACATACCTACGGAAGGAACATATGCGCGCCTGCGTAGCGCCTTCGCGACCATGTTTGGGGGTGTTTTGGGTAAGCGCAAGGCCGGACAAGCTGATGCGGAGCGGGAAAAGGACCTACACCAGCAGCTGCTAGACGAACGCAAGACGGCGGCGGAAATAGCTTACCATGAGGCTAAGAGCCTTGGTCTATTGCCCACGCCGAAGGTTTACGTGAGGCCTGCAATGGCCGCAAGGCAACAACAACAACAGAAACTTGGTACGCCGGCTCATCCTCTGCCCGCCGAGAAGATGCAGCGTTTTCTGACTGCAGCAGTGGCCGAGGCAGCGACACCAAACCGCACACCACGAACGCCGGGCCTCTACCGCACGCCCAGCAAGAAGGATCTCCAGAAGCAAAAAAAGCTGTCAAAGCGCGTGTCGGACCTCGAATTCAAGCTCGCCTCTGCGCGGAAAGAGCTGCAGACGGTCCTCTACAAGGACATGTCTCCTCCCCCCAACCAACCTAACCTTGCTCCCATCCCACCCCCGACCCCCGACTTCTCTCAAAGCGAACCTGAAGCCGCATCGCCCACCACGAACGACGACACCCGCATGTCCGAGCCCCCATCCAGCATCGGCAAGATTGTCAAGAAGCGCAAAGCAGCCATGCACGAATCCGACTCTGAATACAAGCCCGTACCCACGGATTCAGAAGCAGACTTTGACCTCCTCTCTGGCCCTTCTGCCTCTGAGCACGAGCGCGAGCGTGAGCGCAATGTCGTTCCCGTCCGCTCTATCAAGCGCCTCAAGAACTCTGCGAGCCGCAAGAGCCTCAAGCGCCAGTCGTCGAGGCTGCATAGGAAGTTTTCGCGCGGCAGCATGAAGAGCGAGGAGCCGATTAGAGTTGTACCTGACGGCGTTAGCGTGCCTGAGGTTCCTAGTATACCCGTTGAGATGGAGGCCAAGGGCGAGAGGGTTAAAGTCGGGGATGATGGGTATGGCGGGTTCGCTGATGAGATTTTTTAGTTGTGCAAGAAAGAGATGATGAGATGGGAAAATGATAGGGGATGAGAGCTGGAGTGTGTTTCTCTCGTCATGAAAAAGATTGGAAGGTGCCTTGGAAGACGAGAGTAATCTCTGTCTTTGGGCGGAGAAAAAAACTTCCCTTTAGTCTTTGAGTTCTGGCAGAACGACGCCTTTTGCATAGGCGTTGTTTGGGTATTTCTTCTTTTTCTTTTTTTATTTCCTTTCCCGTCTATTTCCTTTACACTTACCCTTCTCACTTACGTTTTGTTTTCATCATCATCATCAGCCGCCTCTCTCTCTCTCACTCTCCCAATCAGAGAGAAAGAGATGAGGGCTTGGGTCTGCGTGGATTAATTTCCTAATCTTCTCCTTCTCTCGCTTGTCCGTCAGAAGTCATCATCATCACTGCTTTGTTGCTTTATCTGGATATTTTGTTTGGTTTTTACCATATGAAGAGACGAACAACGACATAACTATTTTACGATACAGGATACGCGGACTGGACTTGGCATATTTGTATATACGCTAGTCGGTTTCTGTAAATGGATTTCCCCGTCGCTCTTTCTCTTTTGAAGGGAGGGAGGGGGAATGGCATTAATTTCTATTTTACTTTTTGATCGAGTTTCTGTGGGTGGTTATGGTGAATGTGATGGTTCTTGATACTTCTCCTTCTGGCACAGTACAGAAGATGGTAGATGGATGAGCAAACGTATAGGTATAACAGCCCCAGATCATATAACAGGCAGGTTGTCATTTTTCCCATACAACACACAGTCCCTCACTACAACTCACTAAACAACCTTTTTTCGCAACCAAAAACCAACATGGAAAACACGCCTCCCCCTCCTGTCTTAACCGTTAAAATCCTCATCCTCAGCTTCCTTATAGCCATCACACTCACTCTCGCACTAGCAGCCTGGCTACTATATCCATACCGCTTCCCACGAGCATTTCCTAGATTGCCTTTGGAGGACGATGTTTGGGATAGGGCGATTATGCGTGTGATTGGTGTGTATGATTTTGAGGGACGGGAGATAGAGATGGGTAATAGTGGGAAAGAGGGGGATGGGTATGAGGATGAGGGAGTGGTAGAGGAGAAGAGGGAGGTTGATAGAGATGAGGATGAAGGTGTGGTAGAGGAGGAAGATAGTGAGGATGAGAGGGAGGTGAAAAGGAAGAGGTACAGGTACAGGAATTTGAATAGGAAGAAGATGGAGAAGCGGAAGGAGAGGAAGAAGGCGAGTGGGGAAGGCGTGTGAGGAGAGCGGGAAAGTATGGATAGCATGGCTGTATGTGGCTGTGTGTGGTTGTATGGTTTGAGGCTGATGGAGATGGGTGGGTTGGATGAGCTAGAGTTGTTGGGTTGAATGATGGGTTGTAGTCTGCTTTGAGTGGAGGACCTGCGGTTTCAGAGCTGGGTCGGTCGTGGGCTGTAGTCGTTTGTACTACTATTACCACTGCCTCCATGTTGACCAGTGTTGATTTTAAACTGAGCATACAGGCTTTCCTACTCCCACTAGAAGAACTCTGGTATTAGGAGTAGTTATAGATTGTGTGTTGCTGTTACTACTGTTGGGTCTATTCCGGCCAAATTGATCTCAAAATAAGCATGCAGGCTATCCTTTTCCCCTAAGGGCACTGTGTTGAAGAGAGTGTGTTGCTGTTATACTATACCATAGAGATCCGGCTGGAAAAGTACTGCGGAGAATTCTTTAAGGAGAACATCTTGTGCAAGCTTTAGCGGGACAGCAATTCGCGGGAGATTTATACTGCGCCTGATATTGCCATGGCGGAAGTACTTCGGCGCGTCACCATGTCGGCGTGGGCCGGTGATGTGGATTCCGGAAGCGGACGCTATCAAGGCCGTACGTTAGCGATCCCAACCCAACCCGGGTGTATTGATTTGTTTATTCTTACCTCTATGTACCGGGTAATGCAACTGGTTGTACGCCTCGGCAAGGTACATTATAAAGCACCTGTTCTGGTTCAATTGAGCCCGACAAGCAAACCTGTTCATCTTTATTGCTCGCCCTCTTGTCGGGTGGGTATCTATCGCGCCTTCACGTTGCAATCTCCCGTACGGTGGTATTACGTGAGAATAAATAGGCCGGTGAACGTTCGAGTTGCAAAGTCGAATGATTGGTATCAAGTTACCATGCCGGGAGATTCCTATTCGTCCAAGATGTACCCCTTGGTCCCAACACTCACCACCAGCAATAAGCAATTCTCTCGTTCCGGGCTTCAAACACGAGATTTCTACGTGGAGCGAACATTCTATATGCTCTAGGCCGAGCCAGGCAGGCGCGAAATGAACTTCTGCACGCACGAACTCAATCTGGGAACTTTCCATAGATAACCCCGCAGTGTTGGCGAGATGATGACCGCGCTGAGCTCACTAGGTGCACAGGTAAGTTAGTTAGTAAACCTACCAAGACTGCTCAAGCCTTCCAAGACGATCCCAAGACTCCTTAAATACGCCGCGGTACCGTCTGGTGCCCACACTTTGGCTTGCATTGTTTCCCAGGCACTTTTCGTTTGCATCACGGCCATCATCATGCTCACGAAATCGGTAGCCACGCCTTTGTTGGCGCTTTCTTCGCTCGTGTCGCAGGTCTCTGCGGTCTCAAAGAGGCACTGGACTAAGCGGAGCGATGCCATGTATCTGCCAAAAGACACTACAGACTTCAAGACTGCTACCGCCCCTAATAATGTTAAGATTCGGTACAAGAACCCTGGAATATGCGAGACTACGCCTGGTGTTAATAGCTATTCTGGCTATGTGGACCTCACACCCAACGTACGTTTACCCAGCATTCTGTCTTGCATATATGATGCTCATCTAACCTATTTCAAGATCCACGTTTTCTTTTGGTTCTTCGAATCGCGTAGCAACCCAGCTTCAGACCCCTTCACCTTGTGGTTGAATGGAGGACCTGGAGCTGACTCGCTCATTGGACTCTTTGAGGAAAACGGGCCGTGCTCCGTCGATAAGAACCTTACGGTTACATCGAACCCTAACAGCTGGAATAACGTTTCAAACATGTTGTACATCTCTCAGCCTGTTGGTGTTGGTTTCAGTTACCAGAAGGAAGGTGTTGGTAGCCTCAACGAGTACACCGGCGACTTCCTTTATAACTCCACCCGTAACCCTGCTGATGGCCGATACCCAATCTTGGATCCATTGAACGAGGGCACTATTGATACTACCGATCTCGCCGCTGCTGCCACATGGGTAAGTCTGAAGCAAGTACGATGAAGTGCGCATAGGCTGATTGTATTGGATGTAGAACGTCTTCCAGGCTCTTCTAGCCACCATTCCCAAGTTCGATGCTAAGATTGGAGCTCTCAACCATTCCAGGGAATTCAACCTCTTCACCGAGTCGTATGGAGGTCACTATGGCCCTACCTTCTACAGCTATTTCGAGAAGCAGAACGCCAAAATTCAGAACGGAAGCATCCCTGGTTTCCCCATGAACTTCAACTCGCTTGGTATAATCAACGGCATAATCGACGAGGCCGTCCAGGCTGAATCGTACCCTGAATTTGCAATGAACAATACCTACGGAATCAAGGCTTATAACGACACCGTCTACAGCTTCGCCAAATTTGCAAACAACATGTACAACGGCTGTGTCGCACAAATCGCTAATTGCCGCGCTGCTGCCGAAGGCAATGCGAGCCACTACCACACTGACGCGCGCATTACCCCAGAACAACTGACTACTGGTGTCAAGGCGATCTGCAGCGAAGCTCAAAGCATGTGCCGTGACAATGTCGAAGCGCCTTACTACTATTACAGTGGTCGTGGCACCTACGACATCCGCTTTCAGTACGACAGCGCGCAGCCCATTTCTGGCAGAATAGACTACCTCAATTTGCCATATGTCCAGGAGGCGCTCGGTGTGACGGTGAACTATACAGAGTTGAATGGCGCAATCTATTACGCTTTCCAAGGCACTGGTGATTGGATATTCCCCAACTTCAGGCTCGATCTTGAGTACCTGCTCAACAAGGGTGTACGCGTTAGCCTGGCATATGGCGACGCTGACTACATCTGTAAGTTTTTCTACGCTGATAGCTTTAGTTTTGACTCTAACACACCCATACAGGTAACTGGTTCGGTGGCGAAGCCATCAGTCTAGCACTCGAGTACAAACACAGCGCCGAGTTCCGCGCCGCCGGCTACCAAGCCATGATGGTCGATGGCACAGAATACGGCGAGGTACGCCAGTACGGCAACTTCAGCTTTGCGCGCATTTACGAGGCTGGTCATGAGATTCCTTACTACCAGCCTCTCGCTGCTCTGGCCTACTTCAACCGTACCCTCAACCACTACGACATCGCCACTGGTGAAATTACTGTCACTGCAAACCTTACCTCTAGTGGGCCCTCAAAAGCTCAGCATACGGAATCTTACAGGCCGATGCTTAGTTCGATCCCTCCGAACGTCGCGACGCCGATTTACCCAACGCCTACTCCGGCTTAGTAGGTTGTAGGCCTTGTTTGCACGGAATGATGCTATAAACATGATCAATTACACAAGCTTAATGACTATTAATAATACTCTTGTGCTATGCGCACGTAGCTATGCGTTTTGGGAGACATGTACGGAGTGATGATGATTGAACCGAACGATGACCATGTCTAGAGCAAAAGAAAAACAGCTATGCCAACAAGATTCTTACCAAGAATATCTCATTACCCAGACGTTTCGATCACACACTCCCAAAATCTACTCATTCCTAGCATCTTATCATATTTCAACAGTGTTCTGCCACATACTCACCCACACCCACAAACAATCCCTCTTCTTCCAGTCTTTATCCCCTAAGCAAACCAGCTATACTATAAATGTTCCATCCCTCCGACTGTCAGACCCTTGAGGCTAATCCCAGCATCACAATCAACTCACTACAAACCTCAACCCAACTAAACCATGTCTAAAAACTACACCATAGCGGAATCTTTCTACGCAGCCCTCGACCACATGTCCTCAGAACTCCACACCACGTTCCAACAAGCTATTGCCCGCCTACCCCCTGAAATACGAACAAATTTCTTGCTGCAGCTAGTTTACATACTAGGTGTTCCCCTTGTTACAACAGGCGTGGTATGGTATTTGATAAGGGTGTGCGCGCAGGAAATGAGGAGGGTGGATATTAGGCGCTATGCTTGGGATGCCCGTTATAACAATGGTCGTTATCGTGGTGGTCACAACAACTACCGCCGCAATTTGATTATGGATGGGCGTGGTAGGATTCACCGAGCGTTGCCTCAGCTGCCGCTACAAAGGGTAGTTGCAGACAAATACGAAGATGAAGACCAAGTTAGGGATGAAGTGGAAGAAGATTTCAAAGATGACATGGGCATCGATATAGGCGCGGATTCAGACGCTGATGTAGATTTCCCCCAGAGTGAGGATTCTGGTAGCGAGCAGGAGAATGGCAACGCTGCTCAGCACGACAACGACAGTGACGACCAAGGTCCTTGCAGTGATGATGAAGGTCTTCATGACAATGACGACAACGACGATCGCTGTTGCGCGGGTTCTCGTCCTCGTAGGCCCAAGCCGTGGGATAAGGCGGATAGAGACGCAATAAGGGCGGCTGAGGAGAGAACCTTGCTCCATATTAGAGCGCTCGTTGCAGCAAGAGACGCAGTAGGAGAAGTAGCGGAGAGGGGAAAGGAGAGGGAGAGTCACAGACGGGCTGCTGAGGACGGTAGATAGGTTGTAAGGGAGGTGCTGATCAGGACTTGTGGTGAAGGGGTTTTTGTTTCAAAGGAGGTGGGACTTGACGATCAATGTACCGTAGAGAGAGAATTCACAGAAAAGGAACTAGTCTTGCAAGGTAACACGGGTTGGAAAATCTTCTGGTGGATGTTTATTGCTACGATACACCGAGACATTGCTCACTGTAGTTCTTTGAAATCAACGCCAAACGCCATGCTAAACGATGCAACATTTTGCACAAGACTTTTTGATATATTTATTTCATTTCGTTGGGAGGACAAAGAGCTGGGGTTGCATGTTTATCTTGCATAGGCGAGCTATGCAGCCAGAGAGTTGGAGAAGGGTTTGTACGCCCTCCAAGATACGCATGTGTGTGAAACCGATTTCCTGTTTTATTGTTAGTTTCATGTATCTGCTTGCTGTCTGATATTTGCTTACCTTGATGAACTCCAACTTGGCATGCTCGCTCAGCGTGTCAATCGTCTTTGTGACTTTGAACATGGTGCTGATGATGTCGTGACATGAATAGCCTAGATCCCAGAGTTCCTTAAGCGATGCCAAGGCGTCATCTATACGCTGTTCGTGACACGCCTTGATCATGGCTTGTACTTTGATGGGATGTGGGCTGTCCACCACCTTGAACACGTTGTCCCCGTTGACAAAGCCGAAACCTGCAAATGTAGATTGTAGGTTGTTGATGGCTTGTCGCATATCACCCTCTGCAGAGAAAACCAGGGCTGCAATTCCGTCGTCGGAGTATTTTACGTCTTCGGCTTCGACAATTTGCATAATGCGGCGCACGACTTGGGCATCGGTGAGGCGGGCGTATCTGAGGATGGCGCATCTCGACTGTAGCGGTTCGATGATCTTGTTGGACTGATTGCACGCAAAGGCAAATCGTGTTGTCGCACTGTAAATCTCCATGGTCCTTCTCAGCGCCTGTTGTGCACCACTCGTCATGCTGTCTGCTTCGTCCAGAATGACCAGCTTTTGCCTCCCCGGGGCGAGCGTAACCTTCTTCTGCGCAAATCCCTTTATCCGATTGCGAACGACGTCAATACCACGTTCATCGGAAGCGTTGAGCTCGAGAACAGCTTCTTTGTAGGCGTCACCGAGAAGTTGGCGGGCGAGGCAGAGAATGGACGTAGTTTTGCCGATACCTGGCATACCCGAGATGATCATGTGTGGCATGTTGCCGTCTTTGGCAATGATCTTGAGGCGCTCAATCGTTTCCGTGTTGCCGACGACATCGTCAAGGTAGACAGGACGGTACTTTTCAACCCTGTAATCGTGTGAGTCGAGGTGAAATTGAACAGTGCGGGACGGTCAATTACCAGGGCAGCTCATAGTTTGCGCCCCCGGCAGCATTGGGATTGGGCTTGGCACCATTGCCAGCGGCAGCTTTTGAAGATTCGGCTTTGGACATGGTGGGCTGTGGTTGTTGATGACGCGAAACGCGACAGATTGACAACGCGCTTTCACGGGTCGTCCATTTGCGGCCTAGTACTCACGTGCCGTCACAAGTCATCTCATCTCGGACTAGTGCTCACGTGCAAGGATTGCCGGTGCGACCCGCAGCCAAGACAAGATGACGGGCATGAACTCTCATACTAAACATAGAGATAGGCTGCACCCGCTGACAGTCTGACACAGACGTCGTTTATGCATCGATATGAGAACACTGGCTGCCGCCGCACGTGGAGCGCACTTGTGTCGAGAATTAATGGCGAGAGCGCATTCTCAGGGTCTTTGTGGGCGATGGGAACAACAAAGCGGCTACAGCAGAAGATGGGTGTTCCTGCATCGGTAGTAAGTACATGGTAGGATTAGGTTTCAGCCTCAAACGCAGTTTTAGGGGCGGGCACTGCCACGGAACATGGCTGGGCCGGAAACACCACAGTCCGTGATCAGGTGAAGCGTCATGAGCCAGTCGTCTGCAGCAGCAGTCCTAATCCGGCCCAGGAAAGGCAAACGGCGCCAGGCATGTGACGGGCTGGAAGCTGACGACGTAGCGGGTGCAAGTGGAGTGCGAGGCGTACGGATCGGACAGGGACGGACTGCTGTAGCCGTCTTCTAGTCGTAGCCGGCCGTCGTAGTGAGGTAGTGAACAAGACGCCACACGCCTTCTCTGGCCTCGCACGGCGCTAGAAAAAGTGGTGATTTTTTTCATTTTCATCTTCCGTCCCCAGGGCGGCAAGGCTTCGACCCATGACCCTAAGCGCTTGGCTTAGCGATACAAGGCGACCAGGGCAAATGGTTTCGCACTGGCACTGGAGCACTGGAGCACTGCAGACATCTGCACGGCCACGCCATGCAAAGTCATTCATTCCTTCACTCGCGAGTCGCGCCTCTCCTGTTGGCCGCAGCGCTCTAGCCCCGGAAATATAGGCGGTTGCCCCAGTTTGTTACGTGGGCAGCTGCACTACGGCGCAAGATCCGGAATACATCCAGACCTGATCTCATAGTAAACGCGTCGTCATCATCTCCCGGGTCTAAGCCTCTAACGCCTCCTTCATCGACAAAAGGCCTTGCCCTCTGCCTTGTATTATTTACATCTTCTACCATTGTTGCGTTCCCTTGTTTCCCGCCGCCCAGTACTTGTCGGTGATTGCACCTCGGCGCTTTAAGACAGGCCAGCCTCAAACACTTTCTATAGCCGTTATAGCCGTCTCCGACCACTCGCGCCTCAGCTTGGACAGGCCTTGCCGGGGCCCCATATCGTGGTATACATCCATCGCTTCTCCCTAGCATTGCAAACCTCAAGAAAAGCACATCATGAAGTATACGACCATCCTAGTCCTAGTGGCGCAACTCGCGGCGTCAGCAGCGGCTCTAAAGCTCGTTCCCCGAGAAGTAAGTTCATGTCTTGGCTCAGCACTGCGCTGCGGTCCGCAACAAATCCGCGATCCTCTGGAATGCACCACTAACCCTTCACCAGAACCCCGCAGTAGTTCGACTCGACACCCAGCGCCGAAATGTCATTAACCCAATCGCCCACGACCAGTTACGGAGACGGCAAAGTGTTGTCCAACAAACACTCGACAACCTGGAGACGCTCTACTTTGCCAATGCAAGCATGGGCACGCCGCCGCAGAACTTCCGGTTACACATCGACACGGGGAGTAGCGATCTCTGGGTCAATTCGGCCAATTCAAATCTGTGCGCCCAGGGCGGGAACCAGTGCGGCCAATCGGGCATTTACAACGCGAATGACTCTTCGACATACAAATACGTCAACAGCGTTTTCAACATCTCCTACGTAGACGGCTCAGGCGCATCCGGCGACTATGCCACAGATACCTTCCGCATTGGCGGAACAACAGTTCGCAACCTGCAATTCGGTATCGGATACGTATCGAGCTCACCAGAAGGAATTCTCGGCATCGGATACACCATCAACGAAGTCGCTGTAGGCCGGGCAGGACTACAACCCTACCCTAACCTACCTCAAAAATTGGTCGACGACAAGACCATCAAGACAAACGCATACTCACTCTGGTTGAACGATTTGGACGCATCGACTGGAAGCATTTTGTTTGGTGGTGTCGATACCGACAAGTTCTCCGGCGAACTCCAGACCCTACCAATCATCCCCGACCGAGGAGAATTTGCCGAGTTCATCATCGCCTTGACCGGCATGGGCATGAACGGCAAGAACGGCTCCCTCTTCGAAAACGACAATGTACCCGTCTTGCTCGATTCTGGCTCCTCGTTGATGTACCTTCCCGATGCTGTTGTTAGATCTCTATACTCGACTTTCAACGCCCGCTACGACTCTTCGCAAGGCGCTGCTTTTGTGGACTGTAAATTAGCGGACCAGCAAGGTTCGGTCGATTTCAACTTCTCCGGTGTCATGATATCCGTCCCAATCAACGAACTCGTCATTGTAGCTGCCGTTAGTCGAGGACAGCCTGTCTGTATTTTGGGCATCGCACCAGCTGGAAACTCTGTATCCGTCCTCGGCGACACCTTCCTTCGATCCGCCTACGTCGTCTACGATCTCGCCAATAACGAAATTTCCCTAGCTCAGACAAACTTCAACGCCACCACAGAAAACGTCCAGGAAATTCAATCTGGAACTGGTGGTGTACCCAACGCGAAAGCTGTTGCTGGAGCCATCTCCACGGCTGCTGTCGGTACCGGCGGACCCAGGGTCAATGGCCCTAGCGTCACCGGTGGTGCAGGTGGCAGCATTAGCTCGTCCACGGGCGCAGCCGTGCCCTACGCAACTATGAACCCATGGGTCAGCGGTGCTGCTGCGCTAGCAGGCGCAGGTATCATGGTGGGTTTTAACGGGTTTTGATGCGCCTAGCCATCTCCATGTTTGGGTTTCCTTTTCATTTCTCGGGGTTTCCTTGCGGGCAAGTCTGTTATGCGTGTATCGTCTTGTAACGAGTAACACTACATACGGCATCGGATCAAAGGGTTAGTGTAGCATCAACACTTTTTGTGTTTTCTTTTCTTTTCTGTAGAATTACAATGACATGACGTGGGAAGGATTGTAAAACATTGCGGCATACTGGGTATAGCTGGGAAACTTGAGGTTTTCCTCTTTTCGGATTACTGTTTTTTCATTGCTGTTCTTATTCCCCACCACTCTATCCAGATGGTTGCGAGCGAAAAGACAGGGACAGGGGGCCTTTAGAGGTACATAGCATCAATAGCTTACAAGAACATTATTATCCTAATAACTTTGTTTCGCTCAATTGTTTGCTCTGGTTGTATAAACTTTGTGCCATGGAGTGCTGATCTTACTTTAGCACTTGGTACAGTAGTTAGTGCAACACGTACACAACAGGGAGAAGTATTGGTACGATACACGCGGCATAGGTGGGTATACACGTCATTGTGACGGAGGGAGATGTGCACCGAGGACCGTTCCGAGCGTGAGATAAAGGTCCGAGAGGGGGGGTGAGACTTATTGTTAGATTTTAGGTATGTGTGTAAGACTATAGTTTCCGAAATAGGAAAGTGGGCTCTTCAGATTAGTAGGTGGTGCAGGAGGGTACAGAGACGCGTAAGAGGGGGGGAGACTGAGAGTTAGGAGGGTTGGGTGTGATGTTGTTCGTTGTATGGGTTGGCCGGGGTGGGTGTACTGTTTATGTGCGCTTTTTTTTGGTGTCTATCCACGTGTACTTGGGTGAAGAGGAGGACAGGGGCGTATGGAGTAGCTATGTGCACTCTCTTACTTCTTGGTTAGCTTACTTCATTTGCAGCTAAGTGATATGTTGGTGTGTACGAGGGAAGTTTTATATAGCTCTTTCTGTCAATCCGAGAGATTTATCGAAGCTAGGTTGCTGCAAGATGGATCAGCTCAGCGTTCTTTGGAGTAAACCTTGGCTTGCTCTTTGTTTCTATTGTATCTCGTACTCTGACATTTATCCAACGACTGATTTCCAAGGTCTCGAATGTTAGGCGGTAGAACCACTTGTCGCACAGTCTAGAACCGTGTGAGCCAGTGTGCTGGTTCAGGTTCCGTGGCAGAGAAGGCAGTGGTTCTTATATGCAGCGAAGGAATCTGGGAGTACCAGAGGAAAGAGATAGGGATGAGTTTCAGAGTATGGTTTGGTGTGCCCAAGATAATATGCGCCTTTAGCGTTCATGCAGTTGGTACCTTGGAAGCTGTTCGACATACCTAGGTATGCACTGCACAAGCTTCGATCTACTTACGTACATGTAGAACCCATCCTTGTGCATATATCCCACATAACGCCTACCAAGATGGTCAGTAGAATGAAGCTAACCCATTCCCAACCCAAGGAGTCGGTCTTCTCCCCCATTTGATCCCCAACCGCCACCACCACACCACCCAAGCCAAGTACCAAGACCACATCCAACAATCTCTTCCACGCTACTTCGCCGTAAGAACCGGTAGAAGCACCTCTTTTGTACCTTTTCCCACCAATGACTAACTTCTAGTATGCTGCTTTTCGATTCTTTTATGGAACTAGAGTACCGTAATGGCCTTTGCCAAGGGTATCCGCCGCCTTGGCTCTGCGCCGAGCCGTGTATCTGTGGATATGTTTACATTCTAGGAAACGACCTCGGGAGGCCATTGGGAAGTTTTTAAGAGTATAGATGCCGGTTAATTCATTTTCTTTGCGACTTCTCACATCGAAATCCAAACCAACACAGACGAAACACACCCTTATTCCCTAATCAACTCAAACAACATCATGAAACTCTCCATAACCCTCATCCTCGCTGCTGCAGCGACAGCAATCGCACAAGATACCGTCTCCGCGCCTGCAGCAGGCGCTGGTTGCACACCTCACGGCGACCACTGGTACGTCCTCTTTCCCCATTACACATGCATATCCCCTACCAAACCCAACAAACTAACCTAACCCACAAAAAAGGCACTGCGCAAACGGCGTCCCAGAGCCCACAACACCCCCCTCACCTCAACAACTCGCCAGCTACTCGGCCGCGCAAGCAGCTACAAAGACGTCTGTCGCAGCTGCAACGACCACGTCTGCACCTCACAGCGATGAAGATGACCATGACCACGAACACAGTGTAAACGCTACCGCTACAACGTGTGAACCCCACGACGACCATTGGCACTGTCCGGCTGGTGTGGCGGAACCTACTACGCCTCCTGCTCCTTCTGGTACCCAGGCTTCTGGCTCTGGTGCCAGTGCTGCTGCAAGTGCTACGCCGAGTGGTACTACAGGAGGGTCTGGAGCGACGGCAGCTTCTAGTGCTGGTGTTGCGGAGCAGACTGGTGATTCGGGGGCTGCGGCCATGGGAGCGAATGTCGGCAAGGTTGTTTTGGTCATGGCTGCTGGATTGTTGGTTTTGTAAGGAAAATGCTGAAAGGGGAGAAATGTGTATATATGGATGGTAGGGTAAGGAGGAAACTGTGTACGGAATTTATTACTTGGATTATGAAGATGTGTAAGAATAGGTATTAGGACTCTTCTTCTACTTCTTCTTTTTTGCGCTAAAATGTCTTCTTCTCATCTTCTTCCATCCATCCCCTATAGTCGAACCCATCCTCCAGCCTTCCTATGTCCTCTCCCTCCACAAACTCACCCCTCCATTCATCAAACACCACCCCCTCACACCTAAACTCCCCCCTCCCTTTCCTCTTAACAAACATGCCCGTCTCCGCCTCCCACTCAACATTCCACCCATCCACCCCTTCAACACTGACATCCCAGCTTATTCCATCTACCCCCCTGTCTTCCTCCCCCTTCCCACCATCAACACGTTCCTGCTCCCGCTGCCGCTGCCGCTGCCTCTGCCTCTGTGCAAGACGTCCAACGCACTGGCGCCAAGCATCTTCTCGTCGCTGCATGATGCGTTGTCTATGCGCAGGCCCCGAGACGCGTGCGTGGGCAAAGGCTGTAGTAGTGAGGTAAGGAGCAGGCGGGAAGGTAGATGGAGAGTTTTGGGGGAGAGGGGCGCGATAGATGAGGCCTGTGTGAAGTGGTCGTGGTGACGATGGTGGTTTACTGGGGCGGAGTTTGAGGAGCTGGAGGAGGGTGGATAGTGGCATTGTTGGTTGTTGCTGTTGTAGTTGCTGGGTAGTGTGGATGGCTCGGTGTGATGTGGTTGTGATGAGGTACCTGTACATGAGTCGCGAGAAGGCTACTTATTTAGGGCTGATACGTTTCTATGTGCTTTGTTGTAAAGGACTAGCGAGGCTGTGCTTTGAACCTGTCTCATGTCTTGAAATGGCTTCGTTATGTGTTTGTAAAACAAAAGTCGTAATACGAGGTCAATGAGTCTCACTTGTCTCATGCGAGCTGCAGCATGTGTAAACAGTTTTAACAACACCTGACAAATGTCAGACGTATTGATTCGTGGCATGGTCTATAACCCTTTTGCCCCCTTTCATGCTATTAGAAAGAGATATGGTCTAAGAAAGTAACAATCATCATGAACTAGAACGCTCCAACAAAACATGCACTTTTCGCGCCCGCGCGTACTTCTAGTGAAGACCACTCTCGCCAGTCTCGGCCATGTGGTTCTGGCACTCGACCATGATCTTGACCATTTGCGAAATCTGCTCCAGGCGGCTGATGACAACCTTGTTGCCCTCAACGAAGCCGTAGCAGTGGTACTTGACACCGGTCTTGGCGGAGAACTCGCGGACCAGTTCTTGACCTCGGCGGAGGTTGTGGCGCGGCAGACGGGGAAACAGGTGGTGAACAGCCTGGAACTGCAGACCACCGTGGAACCAATCCAACCAGGGCGGGCAATCGACGTCCATGGTGGTGCGCATCTGGCGTTGGGGAAACGACTCTGTGGGCCCGAGGTCGGCTGTGGGCATGCCCCAGTGAGAAAGAGTAATCTGCACATGGAGAACCATGGTGACCATATGCGAGAGGATAACGTATGCGACCCTGATTTGCCATGTGGGCAGATAAGTCCATACCAGAAGGTAGCCGAAGAGGTACCAGTAGCAGCACATGAAGAGAATTTCCACAGGTCGTGTCCAGGATGCCGCGCCTAGTTGGGCCGCGCGCGGTGAGACCAGATGCAGCCATCCCAGGAAGTACAAGTTGAAGCGGGCGAATGCCATAATCGGGTAGTACAGGTACTTTTGGTAAGGGACCATGACATCGCATGCGGCGTCCCATACAAAGCGAAAGTTGTAAAAGGACGAAAGAACGGATTTGATGTAAGTGGGAGTTGTGGAGAACAAGGGAATGTTCTGGATATCCGGGTCGTGCTCCGGCATGTTGGTGACAAGGTGGTGAACGTTGTGGCTGGATTTCCACCAACCGATGCTGAGGCCACAGCAGAAGTCTGCGATGAAGGCGCCGATTAGTGTGTCTGCAACAAAGTTTCCTGTGATGCCGCGGTGACCAGCGTCGTGTGCTGTGAACATGATTTGTTGCTGTGATGGGGTTAGTTTTGGCAGAATGAAGTAGTAGCGTGAGACATACCCAGAACAGGCCAAGGAAGATGGCTGAGGTCATGTACCACTTCATGTAGAGAAAGATAGCGAAGCCGGCGAAGAGAAGGCCGTATCGAATTGACTCTTTGGCGTATTCAGAGTAGCGGCACTGGTAGAGACCTTCGTCCTTGATCTGTTGGTGCAAGGCGCGGTAGTTCATGATGATGGCGTTTTGCGTCTCGACATCGAGCGATGGGTTGTCGCGAACACCCTCTTCTATCTCGCGCTCTTCTTGCTCAATGCCAAATTGCTCCCTGTGTCTCTTCTTCTCCTCGGCAGCGCTGATGGCGGGCGTTTCGACTTCATCCTCGATCAAGGGCTGCTTCTCGGGGTCGCTCCGGCGTCTGCTACTGGATCTGTACACACACGTCTCTGGCTTCCCAATCAACTTCTTGCTGATGATGGCGGCGGCCTGGGGTTATGTCAGCAATAGCCAGGATAAGTCTCTGCAAATAGAGGACTATGGTGCAGAGTGTTGGGGGGGGGGTAGACGCACGGATCCTAGATCGACGCTCCTTCCGCGACGTGACTTGTCGGTGGCAGGCGCCGCACCCAATCGCTCCAATCGCTTTCTCTCGTCGAGGTTCTTGTAGTAGTCTGGGTGCCGGATTGGCGGCTCCAGGTTAGCCCAGGGCAGCTGAACGCGGCCGATGCGATGCTTTGTCATCATGAGCAGGGCCTTATTGGAGTGGTAGCTGTAGTGAGGTCAGCCTGAGGTCAAACTTGAGTGCTGACTCAACCACGCGTCCGCAGCCATCCGACGATGTGGTGTGGCCAGGCCGGTCCATAAAAGGGCAAGGCCGCAGCCTGTTCGAGACAACATGCGCTTTTACCTACATATTGATTTCGTCCGTCGCATCGCGGCCAACCATGTGCAGGATGGCGAGACGACCACCCGGGTGCCGGTTGATCCATTCGCCGAGATGCAGGGCATGCCCCTCGTAAATCACGATCGGTTCGCCTTGGTCGATCTTGCGTTCGATCTCGACCGGTGCGATTATCCTGTGTCGCGACATGATGTGGGAGTTTGTGGGTGAGGGTGAGGGTGAGTGGGAGCGGGAGGGCGTGGGAGTGTGTTAATCAGCGGGACAGCAGCATATATACGGGAACGGCAGATGACTGCCCCTCTGGCGACCAAGGCGAAGGTGAAGAGCTTTGGGGGGACCCTTCCGGCCTACGGCCGTGTGCACGGTCACCACGGTCACGGCGCTGGCAGAACATCTGGAGCGTTTGGGGGCAAAGGGGGCTGAGTCTTGGTACGTCACAGGTGGCACACAGGCGCACGCGAGAATTGGACGTGCAAACTACTGGGAAGAAGCGACTCAGCAAGCACAAACGTGCCGCTCATTGAAAGGATTGGGGCCCAAGCCTGCACCAGTAGGTTCAACGCAAGTGGGCTACGAGGACAAGGCCGCCACTACGCTCACGCCGAGGCTCGACGGCTCAGCCTATCTCTAGCATCTGGTACTGCTGGTACCGGTACTCTAGGCGTGCATGTGCGATAGATGGAAGATCAATCTCGCAGCACACGCGGTAATCCAACGCCCCTGGCCATTACGCGAAATAGGGGATCTCGGACAACAAGTGCATATCCGTCCCTCAGGCTGCCCACGGGCCTGCGATAGGCAGGTGCAACGCACAACAAAAGCTCAAAATGCACGCCAAGTGCTTGGGGGGGGTATCGAAAACCGGCCCAGATGGAGTGTATGGAAGGCTACGCAAGCTACGCAAGCTACGCAAGCCACGGTGAAACTAGATGCTCTCCAACAGCCCGGAGACGTGTGGACCCTTTGGACCCTGACGCGGGACAGGAATGTCGCCCCGCCAGAAGAAACGGCGCAGGCGCTTCCTGCTCGTCCATGGGTCCGAGCACCCCGTGCCCCAACCATTCAAGCGCAACCACTTTTTCCTCGCACTCGTCTTCTTCGTCTTCGCCCCTGCTCCCTGCACGGCACCGTTTCTTGGGCCATGGTTGAAGTGAGACAACCAGGCACTACTCGGACGCTACCGTTGGTGACAGCCCCGACTTCCGACTCCGGTGCCGGTGCCGGAACATTACTGCATGTCGACTGCACGACGGCTTGTCACGTCTCCACGGTACATAGCGACACACCGTTTCAGTAGCCAACCTAGTCGTATTGCCTATCCATCACCCTTGCGCTATATCAAGTCGCTCCACTTACCTGTGCCGCGCGTACTCGGAAGAATCGCCACTTCGCAACAATCTCCCCGGCCATTTGTACCAGATGCAGATCTAACGTGCTTTTCAGAGCATGAGAGCACGCCCTGGTTTCATCTGCTTTTCCTCCAGTCCACTCGGCCCCTCTTTGCCATTGCAGATCAGATTCGTCTTTATCCACTCACTGCACACCGTAAGCACACGCCGTCAGCTCACCCACGTCCGCCGCGCCGTGTACCAACACGACTGCCGCAACTTTGTTTGCCAAATTGCGATGTTGCGTAAGCACCTTCGTATCCACCCTTGAGGGACCCTGATCCACAGAGCACAGATACCCCGATCGTGACATTTCTGAAATGCAGGGCGCATCGGACGCCCGAGAAAGCCTCCGTCGCGACCGAACCAACATTAATGTACTGCAATATCACTTGCAATGTCGACTCCAATTCAAAAAATATCCTCTGCTATTCTTCGTGGTCGGTGTTCTGGGCAATCGGACATCTAGGCAAATCCGGAAAGTTGCTCATCTCCCCCGTTCCTGCTACTGCAGTTATCCAGGAGACACAATCTCAACCCCTCACATCTCCTCAGCAGGGGTGCTATGCTGTATGTAAGCGGGTCCTGAAATAACTTCGACAAATAACATCCACATTCGGTAATCTCAGGTACAATTCTATCAACAGATTAAAATCTGACACCAGCACACACCACACCGGATCAACACCGTCTATGACGACGGCACCTACACTGTAACGTACCCGCTCACTCCCGGCGCGTAACCACTATGACGCAGCCGTTAATTGATTCACAAATTCAAATAGCGATAAGCATCTTTTCCATAGTAAGCTTGCGACCACTCTTCGGAAGGACGTCGGACGACCATGGGATGAACCTGACCTCACCATGGCTACCAAGTTCATGCTCGTCTGACATAGACTACACTGCATTGGGAGGCGACTAACCGCTTTGGGTAATGCATCTGTACTGGGGTCACCCCTCGGTAGACTTGAACGATGCAGACCTGACCATGCGTGTAGCTCATCCGACCATGGCCACGAGGTAGCCTAACCATGAACCGATGATGACTAAGACCTCATCCTGCCATGCTAAACGCTCATCTGACATGGACTATACCGTATATGGACAGTGTTAGGCTGTTTGGGGCTTAGCGGCACTCGTGGGAGAAGGTCGGCTCACCATGAGATTTTGCCAGGCTGACCATGACATGGAGTGGAGGTCAACCGACCATGGACCAAAATCTTATCTGACCATGGCTGCGGGGTAAAGTGACTATTGATCTCCAAGAAACATAGTCGGTTGTTGCTGTCTGCCCGGGCAAAGTTCGCACGTCAACATGTTTCGTCATATTGTCAGCAACCATGGCCGTACCAAGCCGGACGCATGCTAGTAAATGTATCGAGTTAGATGAGTCGTTGCTAGCATTGATAACAGACGTTCGTTTATTCATTCCTTCCCGTCAATCTTCAACCTCCAATCCTCTACGATTCCTTACAACTCCGCCTTGTCATCTTCCTCACCAACCTCCGTATCCTTGATCGGATCGCGCTCCGCATCCCTAATGGCCCTCTCAAACTCCTCTGCCTCCTTCGGACTACTCGCGAACAAGTGTTCCTTGACCAGCCTCTGCGGCGTCTCGCCAAGCCACTGGAATAAGCTAAAGTCCTGATACTTGTCCGTGCGGAAGATTTCCAAGACCTCGACATCTTCGTCATCAGATAGGTTCTCGATGAAGTGGCCCATGTTGCGGGGTATGACACCCACGTCGCCGGCTTGGAAGTCAAAGGTACGCGCTGTGCCCTTGGCCGCGAAGATTGTAACGCGAGCTCGACCTGCGATGAAGAAGGACCATTCGTCTGCGTTGGCTATATGACGTGTTAGTATCAAGTTGCCTCCAGGTTTATGACCGACTTACGGTGCCAATGCATCTCGCGAATTGCGCCAGGTTGGATGCGCAAGTGCGCTGCAGCGACCGTCTTTGAGATGGGAAAGTTTGTGGAATCAGTAATGCGAACCTGGCCACCGGTCGTGTTTACCGGCTCCTGAGCAAGCATCTTGTGTGTAAACTGCAACTTTGACTTCTTGTAGCCCTTGCCACCGCTAGGAACCTCGCTGTCGATGGAGCCAGGCTCCGAGCCTTTGAAGATGTACTTTTCCTTGTCCGGGATGGCCTTGAAAACCTCGGGAGCAACACGGAAGTTCTCACCCAGGACGGACTTGGGCGTCAGTCTCATCCAGTCGGTCAGCAAAAAGGTAGAGTCTTCAGAGAAGTTGCCGTCATCGAAGATGAGCAGAAATTCTGTGCCGTTGGGACTGAGACCTTGTAGGGAGTGAGGATGTCCAGAGGGGAAGTACCACAAATCACCCTTTTCCAAGTCGTCGACGAAGCTGCCACCCTCCGTATCTAGAGCGGTGATGCGGACCTTGCCCTCAAGAACGTAGGCCCACTCAGCCTCCTTATGCCAATGGAGCTCACGAATGACACCCTCATCGAGACGCATATTGACACCGGCTAGTTCCTTGCTGGCGCCTAGCTCACGGATGGTAGTCTCACGGGTCCAGCCTCCCTCTTCAATACGAATATGGGAGTCGGCAAACGACCAGCGCATGTTTGGAATGGCACCATGGTCGGTGCTAGGCGGACGGATGAGATCGGGGTTCTGTCGTTCACGAGCTCTGTTACGAGGACCTAGTACGCTTGCACCGTCGCCGTTTCGCTATAAAGTTGTTAGTATTCATTGTTGTTGCTTCATGCTCATTCCAAGAACACAGCATTGACAAATGAAACAAATACTTACGTATGGTAATGGCTGCAGTTTATCCCCCTGAGGATCAACCTTCCGGTCATAGGGGTCCTTGACACCAGGTTTATATGGGTTGACGACTTTATGTGGTCCGGCATGGTGTTGAACATTCCCGGCCAGCGGCTGTTGTTGTTCCAAGGGCGCAGCGATGGCACTACAGACGCCAAGCACAACAAGCAGTGAAGGAAGATGCATGATTGCTTCAATTGACCCCAATTGACAGAGGAGATGAATCGCAAAGTCGAAAGCCTCGTTTAGGACCGGAAATCAACATCCTTTTGACGTGTCCGCCTGCATTGCGCGTTTGTCCAGTGCCGTTTTACCGATGACGACAATTTTAGCCATTATGACCTGAGGCCTTGCCGATTGTACCAAGTACACTCATTACATCAGCATCACTCCGCGGCTTCTCCGCACGCCAATGCACGGTTTTCCTACGCATCAGCCACACGGAATCGTTCCCCTGCACACTCAGCGTGTGTTTGTACGCGCCTAGAGCTTCTGTCAGCACATTTGGCATGGGTCGCCAAAGCGCCACTCCTTGGCTATCCTGCAATTGCCGTCAGCAGCCCCAAAAGCTTGACTGAAGCTTGAAGCTAGGTACCTGACGATCTGCATGTTCGCGTGCGCCGTACCGGTCTACACTAAACCCTCAAACATTTGCGTACGCAGTGCGGTATCTTGCAATGACACCCAAGGTCGTAAAAGAAACCACAGCAATCACTGCAGTCGAGCCTTACTTCGTGCTTACAGCCGAAAAAACGTATATGAACATGCCTCCCACCGTGGAGTCCCCTGAATCCATTCACTCTCCTCAAACATATCTATTTCTGCTAGCAATACTCGCACAAACTACTCTTCCAAAGCCCCGAAACTCACCCCACGAAGAACATGCGAGCCACTCTACTGTACACGCTCCTCGCATTGTCCGCGACAGCGTTTGCCCGAGATATAAACATTCGATACCATTGTGTTATAAAACATGTTCTGACACGTAAAGCGATGCACCTCTACTGAACCCGGAAGGATTAACGGGATGTGTTTTGGTAATAATGGTCAATCCCAACCTTGCCATCCATCGGTGAGCAACATCATACTTTACGACTTGAAATGACACTTATTGAATGAACTTAGGCACCTTGCCTTGGCACCGTGTTAAAGCCCAGGGATTGCCGACTGAATGCATTTCAGTCGATGTTTGGGCGTAGCAAAATTTCGTCCGCATTCTGTACATGAAGCGATCAAGATCGACCTATCAACGGCAGTGTGGGAAGTCGTGCAGCTATACTCCCATCATCGATATTTAATACATCCTTGTTGTAACAATTGGAAGCTCTTTATTCTCCATAAGAAATATTTGCTTGCTACTTGCCTGACTACCCATTCCGATATTCTTCTCTCGTAAAAAACACGCCATGTATTGCATACAAGGTTTCCAGTATTTATCTAGTCGTAGCCCATGCGGGATTAAGTTTTTTACCCACCGGAGGTGGCGGGAAGCCCTTGCTCCCCCACGCCCCCATCAACATAACTACCCTGCCCTCGCTCTCTCCTAAGAAGACTCAGCTGACGCCTTTTCCCACACCAAAACCCAATAAATCAAAATGAGCAACATACCGCGTAGAGACGCCACACAAAGCATTGACGAGGAAACCCCGCTTCTCGGCCGAAACGGGGGTGCAACCGGCGGAAAACCGGACAAATGGAGCGCCAAACATCTAAGTAACTACATGGGTAGCAATGTGGACAGGGACCGGGCCGACGTCGTCTTGATACTTTGCTATGTCATTACCGGTTTACTGGATAGCTCTGCTGTTTTCATCTGGGGCTCCTTTGTGAGCATGCAGACGGGTGAGTAACGATTCAACAAGCATGCCGTCGCTGAAAATCTTCCGGGTTGCTTACTCAAGATTAGGAAATACGGTGTATCTTGGCCTGGGAATCGTGGCGCCTTACGAGGGCATCCGCTGGATCAAAGCAGCCGTTTCAATTGTGGCGTTTTGCATTGGGTCCTTCTGCTTTGCGCGCTTTCACCGCTACTTTTCTCCTGCTAAGAGATGGGTGCTTATTGCATCGTATTCGTTTCAGGCGCTGCTTGTTGCTGTCGCGGCGACGATTGCGACGTTTGGGAAAGATACCAAGGAGGGCTTGCATTGGCAAATGCTTGTTCCTCTCGCTTCGCTGTCTTTTCAGTCGAGCGGGCAGGCGGTTACGTCGCGTGCGCTAAAGCATCACGGTTTTACTAGCATTGTGCTTACGAGCAATTACTGCGATTTGTTCTCCGATCCGGCTTTGTTCAAGATGTCCAACTTCGAGCGCAATAGGAGGATTGGTGCGCCATTGGCGTTATTGACAGGAGCTTGTATCGGAGGGTTGTATGCGCATAGCAGTGTTGGCCTTGCGGGTGCGTTGTGGACTGCCGTAGTACTCAAGGTGATAGCCGTCTTTGCTTGGTTGTTCTGGCAATCTGAAGCTCTGGAGTCTCTCGAAGAGTAGAGGTGTGTTTGATTGGACTCTGGTATACCCTATTAGATCTTTCGGCTCTTTCACACTAAGCGCATATAGAACGCATACGACAAGAAGTATAGATATCACCTGTAAGACTATAGCCTTTTTAGCGTTCAACAATACACATTAATATCCCATGGCAGCATCTAGCACGTGCTTGGGTCCTTTACTATTGCGCATTTTCCACCTAGCACGAAAGTACAAGCACAATCAGGTAATTGGTGCATCTTAATGATAGCTGCTTTGATATCTTCGAGCATTCAATTAGGAATAGACCTGCAAAACGGAATATTCGAAAACTTTTCGTACCACTTTCAGTCGCGGTCTGATCCTCGAAGCCAACAGAGTGAGTGCGAACGGTTCGTCAACAGAGCTTCGAATAGCATCAATTGGATACCAAGGTTCTCTGGCGGTCGAAGGACAGCACTGGCTGCGGGGATAGCAGCAAAAAGTCCGTACAACGGAACTTTGTCATTGTTTGTAAATGAGTTGCATTTCTCCATGTTGACGCAGACAGTCAAGTCACCAAGCGTGGATTTCATAGTACTAATTGTCCACTCACCAACACTATAGCCAAAAACCCTGGACAGCTTGACAGTCTATTAACGCACCGACAACCCGTAACTAGCAACAAGAACCGAAAATTGACGTATCACTGTACCAGTCGCCTCTGCACTGCTACACTGCATCCTTGACCTTTCACGTCATCGCCCCAGACACACCATATACGCTCGGCTCACCTAACATCCTGGCGCAGAGCAAACGCTCCCTCAGCTACCCACATAAGCCGCTGCCTGACCACACCACTCACACGACTCTGACACGAAACTACGGCCCTCAACCCGCGAAGAGACAAGGAAAGCATGGCGCGCAAACGTTCGTACAACACCATGAGGGCGCTGGAGCAGCCATCTGAGCTCGAGCAAGCGTTTTCCCAAGAGGTTGAGACAAACGAGACAGCACTACCAGCCCCGAGCTTCAGCTTCACTAGCAATTTCGACTCTAGTCTTGATAATTCGGATAACTCTTCTGAATCCTCATCTGAATCAGAGGATGATGGCAGTGGCACGTCAAGTAACGGTTCCATAACCCTGAATCAAGGAAATGGACAGCAAACGGCAACACCTCCTACAACCATCCCAGCCCCACCCGCAACACTCTCCCGTCTTCCACTCCACATCCAAACCCAAATCTGGACGCTCGCCCTCCCCAAACCACGCACCCGCATCCTCGAACTCCACACCTACAACACAATCGACCACTTACCTAGACTCATATACCACCCACCCCTACCGTCCCTCTTCTCCGTCTGCCGCGCCTCACGCTCCCTCAGTATCACCCATGACGGCGGAGAAATCGTAACCTTCACCACCCCATCATCCACGCTACTATTCCATTCTTACGGTGAGACAACGGACACCACGACGACCACCGACTCGACAGACCCTAACACATCACCATCCCCATCCTTCTACCTCAAACCCACCCTCACTATCCTCTTCCTCCCCGCCCGCTTCACAGCTAGCTGCCGAACCCCCGAAACAGCCCGCCTCCGCACCCTAACCACGCTCTTCCATCCAAACCTACTATCACGCCTCTCCCGCCTCCTCATCTCCTTCAGCGGCACCGACAACTTCAGCGCCATCGGCCCCGTGCTGCGGCCGTACGCGCGACTCGAGACGCTGTATCTGTGTATGAATGACTTGCGGGTTGATATGAGGGTGAGGAGGTTGGTGAGGCAGGGGTTTTGGGGCAGAGACCTGTTTGCGGCGAGGATTGCGAGGGTGCTGAGGGAGACGGAGGACGAGGAGACGGATGATGAGAGTGAGGGAGTGGAGGTGGCGAGGGTGAGGGAGGAGGTTAGAGAGAGGAGGAGGGTGGTGGAGGTGGATTTGTTGTTGGGGTTTTAGATGATGGACAGGAGGCAAGGAGGAGGGTAGGAGGATGCTAGTTTTCTGGATTTGTGTAGGGTTTTGTTGATTTTGTTGGTCTACGAGGATTTCTTTGTTGAGGTATGGGTTGCCTAGGGTGGTTTCCAAGGGTTGAGTGATTGTTACTTTTGAGATTGTTCATGGCATGGTGTTGGCTGACACGATGGAATCAAAAATGGATTGGATGGAAATGATAAGTGCAATTAAATCGATCCATGACGTCTATAATGAACTTCCCATTTCCATGCACCAAAATCTCCTGTTCAGCACACACATCTATGAGTTCCTAGACGATAATCTCATCTAGACTAGGCGCCTCACTCGTTTTCCGTTTCGACAGCTCAAAGCTCAATACCATAGAGTCCGTGTAGTGCAGCAAAACACGCCATCTTCTCGGTTGTAGCACTTGTTCCTCTCGATCTTCTGGATCTGGATCACTTGTTTGATCAAACATGCCTATTCTCAATATCAGCACAAGAGAGCTCACCAAAGATACAGTGGTAAAACATTCAAATCCAACTTACCTTGTACAGGTGCAACAGCCACACCAGCCAACCGTGACTCTAGGTACATACCCACTACCATATTCTCGTTCTTCTCTCTGAACGGCAACAAATACTCGAGTTTGAACCCATATCTTGGTTGGGGATTACCCTCATCCTTGGTCCAGTACAAGGTAAACACTCCAACGCGACCGATTGGAGAACCGACAAGAAACACGCCCAACTCTGGTATTTGTGCAAAGTAACAATGGCGATCTTCAGGCACGAGATCGAGTGACCATTCGCCCGGATGTAGTGGCCGACGCATTGTAACGACGCATTCTGGGCGGCTCTGTCCTTGCTTCACCTGAGGGCTTTGGAAGAGGAAAATCTCCTCTTTTGTGATGATGAGGAAGGGGTTGGAAGGCTGTTTGGTCTCTTGGTGTTAGCTTCAGAATATTACGCAGGATGACTTGTAAAACGCAGGGCTTGGCCAATTCCATCAAAAAACAGGGAAAATGTAGCATACCATTTGGATCTCTTTCGCGGTTTCTGCAGATTCCGAATTGGGTTTGATCGAGCAGTACGGTTCACTAAGAGGTTGCCGAACTCTACGTGGAGCAGCATCCGACGACAGAGCTTCCTGGACCGCTGCCAATTGGATGTCCATGTCACTTTCTTCAGTTTCGCTTTCGCTTTCGCTCTCATCGCTGAAATAACAACTGAGTCCACTCAAGTGTTCGCAACTTTCATGAATAGTAAACTGGGTTTTGTGAGCAGTAACATCGAGGAAAACCGACTCCAACGACTTTGGTTCCAACGCCGTCTCTTCTTCCAACGTCAATTCGTAAGCGCATCGTGTGTCTAGCGCGATAGCGCCCCAGTTTCCATGAATGTAGACTTGGGCATCAGGGCAACCGCACGAATTACCGCGGCCAAACACCCACTCCTTGGGTGGCTCTAGTTTGTTTGCCCATAGACAAAAGCCTACTTTGATAAGCGATACCCAGGTGCGATCGCGCAAATTCCACAAGATGGTTTCCCCGTCGATGCTGCAGCTCAGAAGGAAGTTTCCTGATTCGTCGTTGAAAGTTATGGAGGGGATGTTGCCCCTAGCTTGGAGAGTAAAGACATTCTCGGTTTCTCTCGTTGGGTCAGCATCTCGTAGTGCAAGCGCGTATGCAATAACGGTAATGCAGTGTGTGTTGGCGCTGATAGCAATGATACGAGCCTCTCGATGTACTGCTAATCCCCAAGCGCTTGCTCCAACATTACGAAGAAGAAAGCAATGGATATCGTCCTCACTAGCAGGCTCGTCTTTGGTGGTCCGCCGTTCTAAAGCTCGATGGATCTCTTCTGTTCGATAACCAACCACATCGCCGTCGTCGCGGGCTAGTAGAAGGATTTCCTCATTACCAAGGTAGTCCACAAGGATTCGATTGATTGACCGGTGGTTGTCTGCAAATATACCTGGTCCGGTCTGGCCAGTTGATGGGGGGTGGATGACAAGCTCAGGCTCAGATAGACTCTGGTCGGGGAAGCTTGGCTGGTAGACATGTATGACGTCGTTGGACGCGACAAGATAGATATTGTACCGTTGTGAGAGCGCTGTCAAGTCGCAACGCCATTCCCGGATTTGTGGGGCTAAAGCATGGTTGGGAAACTGTCTACAATCAGCAATTTCTTCTGTCGATAGTACTGAACGTATTGAACCATGAAGTATACGAATACAGCAAACATTCAAGAATGAAGGGCCATATTCGAAGGCGACATAACCAAATAATCAGCCAAAAGGGCCCCTCTACACCATTATGAGGTGAAGTAATGTATTCAAAGGGCTGGTCCAATCTGTGAATGGTATGTACGTGTAAGAAACGAATAAGCTTACCCGCTCTTTTCCGCCGTGTACGCCTGTCGGGATACAAACAACATGTTTTTCCATGCTGTAAAATGCATTCTCACTGTTGAAAAATAGGTTGACAAAAGTGAGTGCCGTGATCTACGGAGGTTGACGACTGCTTGTGTGACGTGAGCTAGCGCCAAGTGCCGCTCCTTGGACAGAGCACCACGTGATTGTACTATCACAACAACCAGAGCTGTAATACAGACAAGAGCGACCGCACAATATTTGAACAAATGCGACAGCGGAAAAAGACAGAAATCGAAAGCAGCCTCCGAGATTCCAGCCTTTTCAGGCGGGAAAACCTCGCGACGCCAATTATTTCAAGGCTCTATCTAATCCTAATAATGTCTCCCCGATGGTTATGCATCATATAAACCTCATGAAACCTCTAATAACCGTCGCGTAGATCATTGACTGTACATGACGCCCGCTAGACCAAGTACGCGAATGTCATCTAATGCTTTGCGGTAACCTTGTCGCCAGTGAGCTTCTCGACAGCTTCCTTTGCACTGCATTTCTGTTAGTAACTGTTTTGCAATGAATAATGAGGATGAAAACTTACACATCACCGAGGGCTACCATGCAAACTGTCTGCCAAACACCAAGCCCGATTCTGGGGGCGACACCTCGGTAGAGGCCCTTGACACCGTTGTTGGAGTAGATGTACTTAAAGGCCGAGGCAACATTCAAGTTCTTGGGGCGGTTGGGATCAACCGTTTTGGACTGGAGCTCAACACGGATGACCTCAATGGGCTGGTTCCATGCGCTCAATCCACCACCCAAGGCTGAAGCGGTGATCTTCTCAACCACGGTGAGCTTCTCGCCGTTCTCCTTTTTCATGACCTTCCGGATACCAGTCTCGGCAACACGCGATAGACCGAAACGAGATCCCCAGTTGGTGACCTGGCGCACCGCGACGGCGTTGACACCACGGTTGATACCGCGGAGACCTTCCGTGCGCCAAATCTGCATGAACGTCTCGAGCGTGCCTGGGGGCTTTGCGCCAGTGGCAGCGACCTTGTGTTTTGTAATTTCGACCGTCTTCATGCAGGTGCAGAAACCCATGGTGGCATAGGCTTGAGCAAGACCACCAGTCATGCCACCAGAGATACCGGCAACAAAGTCAGGAGCGCCAAACGACTTGGCGTAGTATTCGGCTTCCGAGGCGACGAAGAGGAGGACGGCTCCCTTGGTGGAGGCTTCGATCCAGGCCCAGGGGATGAGGCCTTGATAGACTGTTCACCACCTTGTCAGCAATTGACTCCCACAACTGGCCATAGCAGTACTGACAGCCAAGAACACCTCCTCGCGACCAGATGCGGCCGATAGCACCTCCGAAGCCTTCAGACCTGTTGGCAGCCATGGTGGTCTTTACGACTTCCAATGGCTATCGTCGGCTGTTAGTTTTGGCTTCCAATGACACTGCAATTGAGTCGCATACCTGTCCCAGAGTTGTCACTCTGTAACACTCTGTTAGCGACCATTCATCCTTCTTGCTTGATAACGTAGCATCTACTTACTCAAACATGTTGAGACCAGCACCAACTGAAGGCTACAGTCAGCGCACATTCACACAACCCCGCGGTCGACGGCAACTTACGCAACAAGTTGCTAAACTTGACTGGCTTCTTCTCGAGCACTGGCGGCCCACTGGGCAAGCCCGTCACAGATGTGGAACTCATTCTCTGGGATTGTCTTGTCGAAGATACGGGGCCTGACCAAGGCAAAAGGGTGCTTCGTCGCAAATGTAAGTAGGATCGAGTGTGTAGAAAAAAAGAGGAAAGGGATGCATGAAAAGACGGTATGGGATTGCGAGGTGGTCTGTGTTGCTCTGGTACACGGGGCAGGGTGGGTTGACCGGCGCGGCGCTATAGTCGGGGTCCCAACATCGTTCCTGAGGCTATCGGCTATGGGCTACTGCTACGGCGACCCTTGGCGGTCCTTCCCATAAGTGCGGGTATCGGGCATGCCAGGCCACCAGCATTTAATTTGTGATGATCGGCTTCGCGACGATCTTTACCATATATCGCGAAATGCTTTGTATTTTTCTTTTCCTTGCCCTGAACAACATGCCTACAGATGCTTTCCGAACTGCGAGTTGATGTCTCGGAATGGGAACCGGGCCAAATGCTCAGCTCAAGGGATCCGTATCGGTTCCCCAATGACCCATGACCCATGAATCATCGAAACTCCGACCGTCCCGATTACTTTTCTTGCCTTTATTACTTTTTTACGCCGCTGCGATTGGGCCGATACTACATGCCTTCAATTACTCCGACGAGCCTTCGCTCACCGTCATTCCCCCGAAAGCTGAGGTTACAGAGGCAAATGGGTCGAGTGTAGATTTTTAGTTCATCAAGATAGAATTACAGCAAGTCGTTCACTAGATGCTAGTGCTATACCGCCGCAACGCATCCATTCCTATCGTTACATTTCAAGTTTTACACAGGACAAGGTATCTTTGAATTCAAGTAAATTCCTCCACATTCTCATCCCCGCGTAACACGCCTCGGTGACATGTTTACAACTTAGCGCCGACCAGCTTGGCGTAAGCCTCGGTGCTGAAAGACTTGGGCCTCTCAATTGGGGCACCGACGGCACGGTCAATGATGAGCTGAGGAAGGACACCGAGCGCACGGGATACACCGAAGAGGACGGTGTAGTAGTTCTGCTCCGTGAGTCCGTAGTACTGGAGGAGGACACCGGAGTGGGCGTCAACGTTGGGGTATGGGTTCTTGGTCTTTCCGTGCTCGGTGAGGACACCGGGGGCAATCTTGTAGACCTGGCTGACGAGCTTGAACATGGGGTCATCGGGCAGGTGCTTCTGGGCAAACTCGCGCTGGGAGACGTAGCGGGGGTCGGTCTTGCGGAGAACAGCGTGGCCGTATCCGGGAACAACCTGGCCATTCTTGAGCGTGGACCAGAGGTAGTCCTTGATGGCCTGGTCGCTGAGGTCGTTGCCAATGGCCTTCTTCATCTTCTGGAGCCAGACGAGCACCTCCTGGTTGGCCAGTCCGTGGAGAGGACCAGCAAGACCGTTGAGACCAGCAGCCAGGGAGAGGTAAGGCGAGCTGAGTGCGGAACCAACCAAGTGGGTGGTGTGGGCGCTGACGTTACCACCCTCGTGGTCGGTGTGGATGGTCAAGTACAGGCGCATCAGCTCAACAAAGTCCTTGTTCTCGGAGAAACCGAGCTGGTTGGCCAAGTTGAATGAGTAGTCCTTGTCCTTCTGAATGGGCGCGACCTTGCCGTCCTTATAGATGTTGCGGTAGATCTTTGCGGCGAGGGTGGGGAGCTTGGCAATGAGGTCCATGGCGTCCTCAAAGGTGTGCTCCCAGTACTGAGACTTGGGCATGCCCTTGGCGTAGGCCTTTGCGAAGTTGGACTCGTGCTCGAGAGCAGTGACGGCGAGAGAGAACTGGGCCATTGGGTGGAGGTCGCTGGGGCAGCGGTCGATGAGCTCCTCGACGAACTTGGGCACATCGGAGCGGGCGGCCCACTCAGCGGAGAGGTCGCGGACTTGCTGCTCGGAGGGAACCTCGCCGGTCAGGAGGAGCCAGAAGAGACCTTCTGGAAGGGGCTCTTGACCA
Organism: Pyrenophora tritici-repentis; assembly: GCF_003171515.1. NCBI lineage: Eukaryota > Fungi > Ascomycota > Dothideomycetes > Pleosporales > Pleosporaceae > Pyrenophora > Pyrenophora tritici-repentis. The sequence goes on from NC_089393.1 coordinate 2,386,971, forward strand.
CCGGGAGCCTTGGGGAGGAGCTCCTGGCATTCAGGGATCTATCTAGTGTAAGCAGTGCGTCTGATGAGATGATAAAAATGCCACATACAGTCTTGCCACGGAAACGGATACCCTCCTCCGAATCGAGGACGGATCCTTCCCAGACGAGCGACTTGATACCACGGGCACCGCCGTAGACCTGGTCGAGGGTAACCTCGCCGATAACCTTGCTACCGTGCTCCCTAGGGTATGATGTCAGTTCTGCGTTGAGATAGCTGCGGGGGTCATAAGCCGTACTTGCGGAGCTTCTTGATCTTCTCGATCTCGCCGGGAAGCTTGTTAGCAAAAGTCTCCTTCAGCGACTGCAATTGAGGCGGTTAGCAGTTTCCTTGGTCTCAATGGGCCGAGTGCGCATACGGTGGTCTTGCTGGAGTAGCAGCGGAGGCCATTGAAGGCTGTAGTCCGCAGGGGAGCAGCGGCGCGGAGAGCGCCCGACAATCGTAGAGCAGAGGCCATTTTGATGTGGTGTGAGAGAAGAAGTGATCGAACGGGTGGGAGGGATTAAAAGGCTGCGATCGGGGGAGAAAATATCGGTGGAGCCCCCAGCACGGTCGTCATGCCGCAGCCAAACCAAGGAATCCATGGATCCAACCGTAGTACCCGCGCGGGTATGTTCGGAGGTCCCTCATTGCCGATGTTCCTTGCGAGCTGAGTTACAATGATTAGCAAACCATTGCGAGCAGCGAGAATGTAGTCGATTCTTGGTCTGTCGTTCGGAACCGTTCAAGCACTTTGACCTGCATCGGAACCAAAAAGCCCGCTTGCGTTCCGCGTGCAAAATGTCTCTCCCGCTACAGCCGCAACTTGTTGTATACAAACATGCTATCATGGCCATTGAGCAATTGCCTCGGCCTTGCCCTGGGGCCGATGCACGCCTCGTAATTCACGTGGCCAGCGCAGAAAAAATTACTCTGCAAGGCACATCATGGCGCGCATGGACCCCTTGTAGAAGCATAAGCCCTAGCGCTTCCGCCTTAGTATTTAAAGTAGAAGGTAGTTGCGATGGCATGTATGATTCCAGTAGCAGTCATCGTTTGAATACATGTACATGTATGCAGGGTCGAGTGTCTGGCCGTGGCACCTGGGTATCATAAGATACATGTACTGGACAGTGTGGGTAAGTACCCAATAGACGTGTTCGGCGACTACAGTGGCTTTTTTACACTGGCATGTCCAATATCTTATGACACCCGGGTGCTAGCTAGGTAGGAGGTGAATGCTGCACAGAATCAATTGGGTATGCTGTCACGTGACCCACTAGCGCTGTCTGTCCAAACTCGGCAGCGACCAAGCACCCAGCCATCTCTCCGTCACAGGTCTCTCAGGTCTCTCAGGTCTTACTCACCTGCAACCGCGCTCTTGACGTAGATCACACCGCTTTCGCGCAACCCATCTCTATTGCATCTTTGACTCTCTGGCGCGTCGCGACCCTTGCGCTCGTGTGAAACGGTTGCGCATTCCAATCTCACCGCGCGGTCGCAGACTAAATCGCACAAGCTCGCTCCTCAGCTTCAAAACACGTCAGCGCAGCCGCCACTCTGGAGTGTTGCAAGACGCTCAACGCGCTCGACTCCCTCTTTCATCTACACTAGTCGTACTACCTAGATCTGCCCGCTTCGGCTATCGTCTTGCGGGTTCGAGTAAAGTCTGCGTGTTTGCCATCTCGGTTCTCTCACCACACGCTCCACTCTAGTAGCATACTCAACCAGACACTTGTTTCTGTGCGCTTTGAACCTAATCATGGCAGCTATGGATGAGCTAGGCACTCAACTACAGTCGCTACAGGCTCTCAAGCCCCCAGGTGTTACACCGACCAAGATCAAGGCCATCACGCAACTATGCGTCGACAACATTCAGGTATGCCAGCCGCCAGGACCTACACATTATCTGTGCATATGGGACGTAATACTAAGGATATGAACTCACTTGTAGTCCCACTCGATTATCGTTCAGAAGATCGCAAATCAGCTCCAAAACAGCGTCGCCACACATAAGCTAGGAGTATTATACGTTGTAGATGCAGTCGCTCGCCAATGGGTCGAAAAAGCCAAGCAGGCCGGCCAAACCGTGTCCAAAAATGCTGCACAAGGAACATATGCCTCAGGCGTGCAGATGATGAGAGATGTACTACCAGCTATGATGGATAACCTTATCAACGCGGCACCAGACACCCAGAAGGAGAAGATTTCGAAACTTTTAGACATCTGGGAACGTGGCCAAACGTTTTCCCTCGATATGCTCGCTCGCTTCAAGCAGCAGCTAAATGGCGGTCAGCATAGTAGGTCCAGACGCACTAGTTGGCTTTCCTCTAGCTGACGTGTAATGATTTTAGGCGTACAAGCACCTTCAGAGCCACCAAAGAGCAACGGCGCAGTATCGACTTTCAATGGACACACTAACCAACAGCTACCACCTCAAGCACAATCGTCACAAGATCAAGCTGCCCTCTATGCTGCACTTGCTGCTGCTGGTCAGCAAACTGCGCACACTAACGTTTCTCACACAGCACCTTCTGCATTTCCTTTCCAACAGAGCATGGTGCCGCCCCCACCCCCTGGTTTCGTGCCTCCCCCGCCAACTGGAGCGATGCCCCTTGGAGCAATCGGGCAACCCGGGCTACCTGTCCCACCTGCTGGCATGAATGAACTCGCAGGTCAAATTTTGCAAGCCATGAGCTCTGGGTCTATTCAGCCCGACCAGGCTATACAGGTACTCAATGCATTGGCCACAGCTTCGAATGGAGGAATGACTATCCCCCTTCCACAACCGTCAGTTGTTACGCAAACCCCGTTGCAGACTCAGTCCGCCGCCCAAAATGGTGGCCAAGCAGAGCGATATGATCAGAACGACAGTAGAATGCGAGACCGTAGCCGTTCACCTGACTATCAACGTCGACGTTCGCCTGCGCATAGATCTCCTCCAGTTGCAAATCGTCGCGAGAGTCCTACATATGGTGTCTACGACCCTAATGCAGGCCCTGAGGGCAATGCACAACGCTTTGAGCGAGGTGAGCGCGGCCGTGGTCGTGGTAAACAGAGGGGAGGAGGCCGTAATGATCGTAATGAGTATCGACAGCGCACTCCACCTCGACGACAGCCAAGTCCGCCTAGAGCTGCTTATGGACAGTCAAAGTATATTGAGTGGGATGACACTCTACCGCGCGATCACATCCGGGTACTAAGTCGTACATTATTCGTAGGCGGTGCTGGCGGAACAGAAGGTGAGATAAGGAGCATCTTTGCTCGTTTCGGTAGAGTGCAAACGTGCATTGTCAACCAGGATAAGCGCCATGCTTTTGTCAAGATGTTGACCCGACCGGATGCCGTTGCTGCCAAGCAGGGTATGGATTCACTTCAAGATCCCGCTGCGCAGTCCAAAGCGCGTCAGGTAAGAAAGAGGGTGATCTACAAGGCGCAGGACTTGACTAATTATCGTAGACTCGATGGGGTGTCGGCTTTGGTCCTCGTGACTGTAGTGATTATACAACAGGCATCAGTGTGGTTCCTATTTCCCGACTTACAGATGCTGACCGCAAGTGGGCTTTAACTGCTGAACATGGTGGCACTGGCGGTCGAGCACTTGAAGGAGGCATGGTAATCGAAGAGCCGGACATTGAGATTGGCGCTGGTGTCTCCTCCAAAGGTATTTCCGGTTTCATCCTGGTCGTTACAATACTAACATTGCATAGCAATTAGCCGTCGTGTACCCACTGACGCTCCACGCGGTGGGCGTGGAGGCTTTGGTGGACGTGGAGACTTCAGTGCCCGTGGAGATCATGGCGGGCGTGGTAACTTCAACGGACGTGACAACTTCAGCGAGCGTGTAGACCTTGGGCGCAACGACTTCGGCGGCGGACGTGGCGGCGGCGGTGGCTTCGACAACAGCGGCCCAGCCAAGTTCCGCAAACAAGACCATCGTCCCGCCAACGATCCTCGCCACATATCTCCTAGGCCTGAGCAAGGTGTTGCCGTTCCGCCTGCAGTTCCTGGCTTCGGTTTCCAGCTTCCAGGGTTCTCATGACTCGTTCCACAACCAGGGGCCACCTGGATGTCACAAAATACTTGACGTACCAGTGTACGGATGCCACTGTAGTCGCCAGGCACGCCTATTAGGTGCTCACTCTACACTGTTAAGTATTTTATGATACCCAGGTTGGGTCTCGAACACAGTAATTATATCAAACCCAGTAGTGCGAGAGTCTTCATGGACGAATTCACCCGCAAATCAATCGACCCCAGGATGGTAAGCTTTTCGTGCGGGTCTTTTCTACTGGCTTTTAGCATGATTATGGCGGTCAATTTCTCTTCATATTTTCAAAAGCATTGCAAGGCGTTGTGGCGAGCGACTGCGACTTTGCCAATATGATATTCGTTGGCGGCCTACATGGGCACGACTTCTGAGCTCTTGTGTATAAATACTTAGAGGTCGCCAGCTATTAGCATGACCGGAGAGCGGTCACAAAATGAATTGAAGTTCTACTATTTGATCATATTATATCCGTACGGTACTATTCAGTGCCCTCGCGACCATGGTCGCCCCCAATGGGCGTCGCAGCCTATTAGTGTTTCGTTGTGTGCTCGTTCGGTACCAGAATCTTCATCGTGGACGGAGCCCGGGCTCTAAAAAACTCGTATTCGATAAATCGATAGCAATATAGAGGAGTCGTCTACATTCGTTATATTACTCTAGATACCTGTCATTTATGCTCGCAGAACACACATACACATCAAATCCATATCCATTCAGTTCTCTTCCCATGTCAAGTTGAAGCGCCCAGGTGCACTCTCGTACTCATTCAGACAAGTCACCACTTCTTCGGCGCTCAGAGCCTCAGACAGGATCCCGGCATTAGTAGGCGCAATGAAGCCGCTAGTTACAGCGTTCTTGACCCATTCAATCAGTCCAGTCCAGTATCCGTCAACATTGAATACGATGACAGGCATGTTGTGAATGCCCAGCTGATTCCAGGTAGTAACCTCCATCAATTCCTCGAATGTGCCGTAGCCCCCTGACAAGGCAACAAAACCACCGCCAGGACCGCCCTTGATGACTTCCTGTGCCATCATCTGCTTTCTCGTATGCATATCCTTGACGACAGTTGTACGACCGTATATGGTGTGGTCAATAGAGTGTCCAGAGGGATTGGCGGGGTCATGATTTTGCTCCAGTCTGGTCAGGGCGGCGGGGATAATGCCGTGGACTGAGTCGGGGCCGGAGAGTGAAACGAGAGTGCGGGCTACCTCGCCCATGAGGCCGACGGTACCGCCGCCGTACACAAGCTTGATGTTTGCTTTATGGAGGGCTTTTGCGAGGTTACGGGCGGCTTCCATGTGGACAGGCGATGTGCCCTCTGACGCACCGCAGCTATGGATGGTTAGTATGTGGATACAGGGCAAAAGTTTGAGACTCTGGGCTCAACGTACAATACACAGACTACGGGCTGATTAGTTGTGCCATTGCTGGCTGCTGTCTCGTTGTTGGTCATGTTGTTGTTGTATTTGGAATGTGAAGACCAGGATCGGAACGACGTTGGTCAAAAAGAATTTATTTGTGTTGAGTTTACGGTGTCACAAGTTTAGGGGAAACGGCACGGGCAAGTGGGAGAGGAATACTTTATATCGTCAGCCTGAAGTCACCACAACTGCACATAATGGCTTGTATTTTCACTGGCTCATAGGTAGTTGCCTGGCACAGCCCTTATGGACCGGTGGACTCGAAGAAGAAAGGCAATTCGGCAAGCCGCGGCCGTAAGCCGCATGTCGTCACCAACACCTGTGCCGCCATCTGGCCGGCCCATGTGGCTAGACCCTGAGCAGGGATAGGCGCGGGGACTTGGCGAGTGTCGCGAACCCCCAATTCTCGCGCCTCGCTATCTGTCCAGAAACCATCGTGAGGAATATTTTCTCCTTCACATAGCAAGCTGCTCAATCCGGAATCGCGATTCCGCAGGTTGCCATTATGCCCGAGGCACAAGCAGCCGCAGCCGCACCGCCGGCGGAGGGCAAGAGCGTGAGTGAACAAAAAAACGCCCCTCTGATATGTGACAGTCGCTGATGTGTCCTATAGCTTGTCACTTCGATCGCGCAGAGTATCGGTCTCTTCCTCCTCGTTCAGGGTGGCATGAAGTATTTCATGCCAGCAACGCCGAAATCAGCCCCCGCCGTCTCCGATCCTTCACAGGCAGGGTCCGCCGTTGTTGCGAAGCCGTCCAATGTCGTGATTCCCGCATGGGAACAGAGACCACAAGCGCTCGATCCCGGTGTCCAATGGAGTCCTATACCCTATGCCGCTGCGCCCATGTGGCCAGCCGGGACCGAGATGGATATCGCCATGTACATTTCTTCGTCCATCGCTATGCCCCCGCTCAAGTCGATGCCGCAGGACACACTCTTGATCGATGAGAAGAATTTCAAGTTTGGAGACTACAACGAGAACAGGGAGATTAATACAGAGTTCAAGGTGCCAAAGGCAGTGCAGCAAAATGCGACTCTGCTCGCTCACTTTTATGTGGCGCAGAGCGGCAGTGTAATCGATCCCACGCAGCCCGGCTACGATACCGCAAAGGCCTACCACTTCATCCGTCCCTTGTCCCAGTACCAGCCCAAGAAGAAAATTGCAAAGACAAGGAATCTGTTAAGCGATATGCCGGAAAGAGTGGAGGCTGAAACGGAGGAGGAGAAGAACGCGCCCAAGATCGTGGCTTCGTACTACCACCCCAACTTCACCGTCTCTCTGATTCCAGACGCTGGTACCGTTCAATATGCCAACATGCATCCTGGTCCGCGCAAGTTCATCACACTCGAGGCTACCGGCGCACGCGACGCATCTGGTCAGCACAGCTGGTACTATCCCATCGTCTTCACGAACACCTTCTGGCAGCTCAAGAAGCACATGATCGAACTAAACGACACAGTCACAACTCTTCCGCTCAATGTCAAGCTCAACAACTTCGCCCACTGGAAGTTCAACATCATAGCTGCCATGGATGAGAATCTGAATGCAAACGCCAGAGCTGCAGCTGCAGGCCAGTCGACACCCGGAGGAGGCGACGGATCCGAAATGGAAATGTTCAAGGAGATTCTCATCGACAGCAACTCGTACCTCCTCGCCATCACAGCCGTCGTATCCGTCTTCCACATGATCTTCGAGATGCTCGCCTTCAAAAACGACGTACAGCACTGGCGCAAGAAGAAGGATAACGTCGGCACCTCTGTCCGCACCATCCTCGCAAACGTCTTCATGCAAGCCGTCATCTTCCTCTACCTCATAGACAACAACGAAAACACATCGTACATGATTCTCTTCGGCCAAGGCATGGGCATGGCAATCGAAGCCTGGAAAATCACCAAATCCGTAAACGTCCGTATTCGGCCTACAGCCCCTGGCTCCCTCATCCCTTACACCATTGTCTTCGAAGATAAACACGTCCTCTCGGAGACGGAGAAGAAGACGGAGGAATACGACGCCATCGCCTTTAAATATCTCTACATGGTCGCCGTACCCCTCCTCGTCGCCTACGCTATCTACTCCCTCATGTACGACACACACAAATCGTGGTACTCGTTCATCATCACCACGCTCGTCGGCTCCGTCTACGCCTACGGCTTCCTCATGATGGTGCCCGCATTGTACATAAACTACCGTCTCCAATCCGTCGCCCACATGCCCGGCCGCGCAATGACGTACAAGTTCCTCAACACCTTCATCGACGACCTCTTTGCATTCACGATTAAAATGCCGACGCTACATCGCTTGGCTACGCTGAGAGACGATGTCATCTTCTTTGTGTACCTATTTCAGACGTGGAAGTACAAGGTCGATTATAACCGTATCAATGAGTTTGGCCAGGGCGGCGATGACGAGGAGGTCGAGGAGAAGGATGCTAATAAGCCGCTGGTGGCGAGTGCGGGTGCGGATAAGGGGTTGAAGGTTCCGGATCAGGAGAAGGTGGAGAAGTTGAAGGAGGAGAAGGAGGGGGTGAAGGCTAGTGGGAGTCAGAAGAAGGGTGGGGCGACGAAGAGGAAGTAAGGGTTGTAGTTCTGGGGGTTCGAGGTTGTTGTTGTTGTATGTTAGGTGGATGGGTTGGGTAAAAAGGTGGTTACAAAAGTAAAGTTATACGAGTAAATATATAGAATTGAAAACTCTGGATTCGCAACCCCATTTTGTGTCTATTTTTCCTTTGCCCCCTTTACTAATTATACACTTTATACTTACTAGTTATACCTTCACCTTTATCTCACAGACATACTATTTATGTCGGCCCTTACACTAATGTAGCCTCTGCATTAAAAAATATAATTATCTAGATATGCTTAACCTACTCAACAACAACACCCCCTCATCCTACCCCATCTCCTTCCTTTCGCTAAACCGCCGCTACCCCCCCAACCCCTATTCATTGTCCCCAGGATACATGACAACCCCATCAGCCATCTAGTTTCACAACCAACACCACTGTTTCCGCCGTGTTACTGACTCCACGTTCAGTCTGCGGTGATGTAGATAGTCTCGGTATCTCACCTCACTTCATACATTGAGAAGCTCAGTCTATAGATAAGTATAGCTTGTCTCTTCTACACCTCCTCTTTCTCCTGCAATTGTAAGATAGATGTGCGTGTGCTAAACCAATCCCATCATCGGATGTACGTAAGAGATCAAGAAACAAGGGAAGCTAGGGTAGTGGTTGGGGGTATAGCGAGATGTCTTGTTTGGCGGTCAATATGGGGATGAATTGGGCTGAGTTTATATAGACATAATATAGAATGCGAATTTATGAATATTATGATTTTGTCGACAAGTGCGTTTACTCTATACTTGTATGCTGGACTATGCCTGGTGTTGTCAAAGAGGAGATGGAAAAGGTAAACGAAAAGAGACATAGACAGCGAGAAAGTGAGAGAAGGATATTGACGAGTCTACCCAATTACTAGAAGAACGTCTTCCACACATATCTCTCATCTACTTTCCACGTCCATCCATAGTCACCCTAGTCTACTAGCCGCATACACTACCTTCGCACCGTTTTCTCAACCAAAACCCTATATATTCCAGCTATCGGCATCAATTTTCTTATCAAGTTAAACCATTTGTATAATCTTCATATCTCACACCTACCCACATGCCCTAATATCCTCCCACGCACCCACGCATCTTCTCCATGGAACATCCCAGTAAATCCCGCTCAGTAGCACGTCTACACTGACGCCCGAGCCTCCTTTCCCTCTAGACTAGTGGCGCAGGACGACACTAGTGGAGCGTCCTTGCGTTACACATACATGGGGCAACTAGGGCGTGGTGAGACGTAGGTAGACTGCACGTCCATTTGACTCTTGCATTGCTAAAAGCAAGTATATGGACTTATGTGGCGATTTGTTTGATACTGAGACAGCGGTTATTTGGCTAGCATCGCTGTGGCGAAGGAGGCGACGACAAGTTGTGGTGATGGAGCCAGAGACGCACTTTTTTGGCCATGCTCGAGGTTGGTTATGTGCCAGGGTCTTTTCGTACTGCTTGCTGTAATATTACCTTTGCGAACTACCTTTCTTCCCCAACTCATCCCAACTCTGGTCTTGTTTCCACAGCAACTCAGTTGATAGGGACGTAGAGGAAAAAGGGGTGAGGTGGAGCGCGGAGAATTAGGTCACAAGGCGCATATGCCTTGCATGTGCATTGCTGCTACAAAGTCCGTCGACGATCAAACGGGTTCTGCCGCTCACGCGCAGTAGCTGCTGAATATTGGAATCGGTCATGTTGGATTACAGTGACAAAGGCGAGGATGGGAACTAGTAAAAGCAAATTCTGAAGGCGCAGCAGCTACCTCGGAACAACATGTGAAAGTCGGGGTTTGTTGGGGTATGAGCTTATATGCTCAATTTCCATAGCCATGTGAAAGTTGGGCTGACAGCAATCACGTCGCTGGTCTTCAGCTCGTGCTCAAGGGTCCTACCAGAAGCTGCCTGGCGCAAAGGAAAACTCCTAGCTCGATCGCATGACGCCCGATGGATCCGGTAAACACATGGTAGGGGCGATCCATTGCTTATGATCCACTTCCCGCAGGGTGGTGGTGGGGTTGACATGTGAAAGTCTGGAGTAAATCTCCGGACGACCGTGCAGCGACATGAAGCAAGACTGGACAAGAAAGGAGGAGACAAGACAAGAACGAATCGTGACCATTTCTTTGGATGAATCGAATTGACTGCTACTAGACTGTTGGTGTGAAACCCTTACCGTTTGCTGCTAAGAAAAGTAGCCGGAAGTCCGTGGCAAGGTGAATTTGGCATGTACGGGGCTCGAATGGAGTCAATGATGTTGCCTTAGCGGGCTGCATCTCATAGGGGGGTCCTGGTATCACTTGAAATGCCTAGGCGGACCGTTGCAGCGTAGCTTGCGAGCCGCGGTGTGGCTGATAGCAGAGATAAGATTGATGGACTCCTGGCAGCCGAGCAGGCCAAGCAATGGGCTGTAAGCTCATGTGTGATGACGCCGACGATTTTGTTGGGACGGGAGTACCAAAGGCAGCCGCATAGCAGTGGACATATCGCCAGGACAGCCATTGGACGGGTGTCAAGCACGCGCATGGCGGTGGTAGCAATGTAAGATGGGAGGAGGGAAAAGTAGCTCTCAGTGTGGCCCAAAAGACCCCTCCACGTGTGGAGACGGATTCAACAGATCACGGGCAGACGTCGGCGTGCGCATTGGCAAATCAGATTGGTGAGTGGGTTCCTGATGCGCTAGACGGACCCTGCAGGAGAGCCCTGTGGGAAGGATTCCGACTTTTTGCGACGAGCACCCACAACCTTTTGCAGCCATTGCGGGCCCTCGAGTGTTGAGATGTTGCTCAGCGGGACCTGGTACACGTTATTGATTATGCAGAGTGCGATGTCGGTCTTTGTGCACCGTCACGACGTGTTATCGCCCCTCGAGCAGGGGTCTACGTACCCTAGCAGCATAGTTTCATGGGCCAACAAGAGGCGCTTGTTTTGGACTCTAGACAAGGCCGTGGGCCGTGAGCGCTGAAATGCGGGTGAAGATGGGCACAAACTGGCGGTCTGCTCGGCGCACTCGCCGCACGGCGTACCATGGCTCCAGCCTAGCGGGCTGCCAAGAGAGATGAAGAAAAAGGGATCTGCTGAAAAATTCAGGGACTTATGCTTGCCGCTCGCGGCATGTCTAGATGGTCCGGCGTGTTTGGCGTACTGCGTAAGTAGACGTGGCCCTGTGTTCCATGGCCCCGGACAGTGCTCTGCGTGTTCAATGCGGTGGCAAGCCATGGCGGATGCGATAGTAATTTTTCCCGAGTGGAGCGGCATGTACAAGTGCAGAGTCAAACGGTGCTAGTTGGGCGAGCTGGAGCTGTCTGGAGGTCGAAGCGAAACGGCTTCTCGAACGCCCCTGGCGCAGGCGACCCGACTATGCCTACCCTGGCACATACCCAGAATCTATCGACACCGCCCTCCACGTTGCTCGTTTAAAATCTGCGGCATCCCGCTCTCTGCTGCTTCCCTTCTCCCTTTAACACTCTCTCTTTGTTTCTGACTTGATTCTCTCCCTTTCGTTGTGCTGCCTGTTCATTGGCACCCCAACAACTCGCGGCCTGCATCTCAACAGTCTGTAGCCCTCAGTGCTGCAACTGCATAGGCTTGCCTCTACACAAAACCCCTTCCTCTCACTTCCCCCCACCACCTCCCTCACAAGCAACAATGGCAACTTCGACTGCCCGCCCCCAGCAGCCTGCGCTGAGGAGGAACATGACGACCGACTCGGCCGCCAATTCCGTCTCGGCCTCGCCCTTTGACTCGCCGGCCGGGTCAGCCTCAAACACCTCGCTGTCCTCGATGGACGAGCAGCCTGCCGTCCGCAAGAACGGCAAGAGGTCCAGTGGCAAGCTCCTTGACACGTACGGCAATGAGTTCGAGATCCCGGACTACACCATCAAGGACATCCGCGATGCCATCCCCAAGCATTGCTTCGAGCGCTCTGCTGTCCGTGGTCTGGGCTACGTTGCCCGTGACCTTGCCTCGCTCGCCGCCACCTTCTACGTCTTCCACAACTACGTGACGCCCGAGACGATCCCTTCAATGCCGCTACGAGCTGCTCTCTGGACCCTATACACTGTCCTCCAGGGCTTCTTCGGCACTGGTCTTTGGATCCTGGCCCACGAGTGTGGTCACCAGGCTTTCTCAGAGTCCAAGCTGCTCAACGACACCGTCGGCTGGGTCTGCCACTCCATCCTCCTCGTCCCATACTTCTCATGGAAGATCTCCCACGGCAAGCACCACAAGGCCACTGGCCACATGGAGCGTGACATGGTCTTCCTTCCCAAGACCCGCGAGACCTACGCTACCCGTGTCGGCAAGATGGTCCACGAGATCTCTGAGCTCACCGAGGAGGCTCCTCTAGCTACCCTCATCCACACCTTCGGCCAGCAGATTGGTGGATGGCCTCTGTACCTCATTGCCAACGTCACCGGCCACAACCACCACGATCGCCAGATCGAGGGCAAGGGTAAGGGAAAGAAGAACGGCTTCTTCGGCGGTGTCAACCACTTCTTCCCTTCCAGCCCCTTGTACGAGAAGCGTGATGAGCACCTCATCCTCCTCAGTGATCTCGGTCTTGCTATCGTCATTGGTTTCCTCACCTGGGTCGGCAAGAACTGGGGCTTCAACAATGTCTTCGTCTGGTACATCATCCCTTACCTGTGGGTCAACCACTGGCTCGTTATGATCACCTTCCTCCAGCACACCGACCCTGCCCTGCCCCACTACGACGCCGACACTTGGACCTACACTCGCGGTGCCGCTGCTACCATCGACCGTGAGTTTGGCTTCATCGGACGCACTCTTCTCCACGGCATTGTCGAGACCCACGTTCTCCACCACTACATCTCCACCATCCCCTTCTACCACGCCGACGAGGCTACTGAGGCCATCAAGAAGGTCATGGGCAAGCACTACCGTTCCGACACCAAGGGTGGCCCAATGGGCTTCATGAACGCTTTGTGGAAGACAGCCCGTTGGTGCCAGTGGGTCGAGCCGAGCGCCGAGGCTGAGGGTGAGGGCAAGGGTGTTCTCTTCTTCCGCAACCGCAACGGACTAGGTGTACCACCCACGAAGATCGAGCCTGCCGGAACCAAGAAGGCAGCCAAGATGGAGGTCGGCCCTGAGAGTGACAACGAGTAAGCGACGATTACGAATCTCATGTATTAGAGCAGAGCTTTCTGCATTTCCCAGAGCGGCGTTCTGGAGTCGGTCGCCCTCACGAGGCCGATCACCTTTCTTCCTTCATGGTGTTGAGCATTAGATCTTAGACGGACCACTCAAAAATCTCGAGACCGCTATCCCATGCTGTATACGGCGGGCAGAAGTTTGTAGATGGATTGTAGGATTGTAGTAGATGCTTGAAAATTTTAAACCAGTTCAAAAGTTCATAATACTGAGCCCAACGTGGTGATTGTGATTGTCCAAGGGTGGATGAGTGCTTGGTCTTGGAAGCTTCCCCGCACATGGTGACCCAATGCCGTGGCGGTCCGGCGTGAGCGTGACGTTTGCAGAGCCTCATCACGAGCTCATAGGACTAATGATAGTTTGTTAACACATGCTCTACACGGTTGCACAGCATGAAGATAATCTGGTGAACATGGTGCGTGCTTCATGGCCGAGTTTTCTCTACTGCATACGAGGTCTCACGTTTGCACACACCGCCTCGAAGGCGGCAGCGAAATTCAGCCACGATAGAATGCAAGTAACTACGTAATCCATCATTGGAGTGATGATGGCAGCTATTAGATAGCATCATCTAGCCCTGTCTTGGCTGTCTCAGTAGGCGGCGTTGCAGAGTGCCTCGAGAGCTATACAAGCTTCGTCGAATGAGCCAAAGAGAACTACGGAAAATGTAGCGACGTTGGTAAGGAACAAGATATCATCAGAAAACCTCGTCTGCTCCAGCTACCTCGCACGGTGAGTCGTGCTCTTGGACACGTAATAGAGGATAGCCAGGTAGAGTTGCCAAACTTTCCTACAATAAATTGTGCCCGAATGAGTGAAGAAAAGAAGACGGAGGGCGGGCGGCGAGAATTTTGTGGCAGGCGCGGGCGGCGCTTTGGCCAATCACGGGCGGATTATTCAAACGCCAAGCAATACGCTCCCATCGTGAACGTCAGTTGAGCTCCGTAGCAGCAAGTCCATCGCCATTGCTCAGAGCCTCACGATGCTGCGGCAACATATGATCCGGTCGCTACAGAGGCCTGCCCACCGCGCAGCCCTCAATGGCTGCCGGGCCTTTACTGCCTCGGCCCGCCGGCCAGCAGACGTAGAACTCACTATCGGTTCGTGCCACTCGCCATTGCGGGCGGCGACACATGCTAACAAGTCGTGCAGATGGAAAGAAGGTATCAATCGAAGGTACGAACATGAAATAAAGACCCCCTATATCTGTACACACGATTCTGACGCGCCCAAACAGCCGGTTCCGCACTTATCCAGGCCTGTGACAAGGCCGGAGTTACCATCCCACGATACTGCTACCACGAAAAGTTGATGATTGCTGGAAGTTGCCGTATGTGCTTGGTTGAGGTGGAGCGGGCCCCTAAGCCTGTGGCTTCTTGCGCCTGGCCCGTACAGCCCGGCATGGTTGTCAAGACAGACTCGCCCCTAGTACACAAGGCGCGAGAGGGTATCATGGAGTTCTTGCTTGCCAACCACCCTCTGGATTGCCCTATTTGCGATCAGGGAGGCGAGTGCGATCTCCAGGACCAGTCGATGAGATACGGTGCAGACCGCGGCCGCTTCCACGAGCTGGAGGGCAAGCGTGCTGTCGAGGATAAGAACGTTGGACCCCTGGTCAAGGTATGATACATACAAGGTCGGTTTCCAAACACATGCTTACATACGTCAGACGTCGATGAACAGGTGCATTCACTGCACACGCTGCGTCCGTTTCTCCAACGATATCGCCGGTGCTCCGGAATTTGGCTCTTTCGGTCGTGGAAACGACCTGGAAATCGGCACATACCTCGAGACCGCCCTGGACACCGAATTGTCTGGAAACGTCATTGATCTCTGCCCCGTCGGTGCGCTCACCTCCAAGCCCTACGCTTTCAAGGCCCGTCCATGGGAACTGTACAAGACTGAGACCATCGATGTTCTTGATGGCTTAGGTTCAAACATTCGCGTTGATTCTCGTGGCATTCAGGTTATGAGGGTTATTCCGCGTCTGAATGACGATGTCAACGAGGAATGGATCAACGACAAGACCCGCTTCGCTTGCGACGCCCTCAGCACCCAGCGCCTAGTGAACCCGCTTGTTCGTGTCGATGAACAGTTCCAGCCTGCTACTTGGGAGCAGGCCCTGGTCGAGATCGGTAACGCATACAAAAAGATCGCACCCAAGGGCAACGAGTTCAAGGTTGTAGCTGGCCACTTGGTCGAGACTGAAGCACTGGTTGCCATGAAAGATCTCGCCAACAAACTCGGTTCAGACAATCTGGCCCTTGACCAACCGGGAGGCAGCGAGCCTATTGCCCACGGAATCGATGTCAGGTCGAACTACTCTTTCAACTCCAAAATCTACGGTGTGGAGGATGCTGATGTCATGCTCATCATTGGTTCCAACCCTCGATGGGAGGCCGCTGTCCTGAACGCTCGCATCCGAAAGCAGTGGCTCCGAACTGACCTTGAGATTGGCTACGTTGGTCAGGACTTTGAAAGCACCTTTGAGTACGAGAAGCTTGGAGACAATGCCAACGATGTGAAGAGCGCTCTTTCTGGAGAATTTGGAAAGAAGTTGGCTTCAGCGAAGAAGCCCATGATCATTGTTGGCAGTGGTGTTACCGAACACCCTGACGCCAAGTCTATCTACGAGCAAGTCGGCGCCTTTGTTGAGAAGAACAAGGCCAACTTCCAAACTGAGGAATGGAACGGCTACAACATCCTGCAGCGAACTGCTTCTCGAACTGGCGCATATGAAGTTGGATTCACTGTTCCTTCAACTGAGGTTGCGCAGACCAAGCCCAAGTTTGTTTGGTTGCTTGGAGCAGATGAGATCAACGAGACCGACATTCCCAAAGACGCTTTCGTTGTTTACCAGGGTCATCACGGTGATCGCGGCGCACAGTTTGCTGACGTCGTTCTTCCCGGTGCCGCTTACACCGAGAAATCTGTTACATACGTCAACACCGAGGGTCGTGTACAAATGACCCGCGCCGCTGTTGGTCTTCCCGGTGCTTCGCGAGAAGACTGGAAGATTGTCCGAGCAGCTTCAGAGTACCTGGGTGCTGAGTTGCCCTACGATGACGTCGAGGCGCTGCGAGATCGCATGGAGGAGATCTCGCCCGCTCTCCGGAGCTATGACCTTGTTGAGCCCGCATCACTGCCAAGCTTGAGCAAGGTTCAACTGGTTGATCAGAACCAAGGCGCACAAGCGACTGGTCAAGTGCTCAAGAACCCGATTGAGAACTTCTTCTTCACAGATGCGATTTCAAGAAAGTAAGTCATGCAGTTTTTGTCCTTTTCTCTGGATTTCCGAGTGCTAACCGATACGCAGCTCACCAACAATGGCCCGTTGCTCAGCCGCAAAGGCCCAAGGAAATCCCCAGACAAACTTTATGGCGCCGGGCGAACCATACCCGCAGGTGGGCTATGGTCCACAGGTCGCAGCAGCGGCGAATGTCTAGACAGTTGGATTATGGATTTTTTGAGAACGTAGAAGATGGAACTCGTCTGTACATAGCATTTTTGGAGGTTCGAGCACGTGGTTTGGAAGACGTTAGAGTGTACGGCAAATACCAGCGCTACCGGCGTCAAACAGTTCAAAATATGTTCCCGTGCCAATCGAGTGAGAGTTGAGGTATTTAATCGCAGGATGCCAAGGCCTAACGAAGCCAAACGTAGATCGTCAGCCAAGGCGCTACGCGTGTGTGTCCCAAGTCCGCCTCTCTCGATGATCTCTTCAAGATGGCGGTCTTCCCCATAGTTTCCCAATTATATCTCCATTATCTGAATTATCTGAACTTGTTTTAAACGACAAGCTTCCCTCACTTGTACCAAGCTTTGTCGCCAAAATCTGTGGTGTTTGGAACCTGCAGACCGCAACATCAACAAACGGCCGAAGATACCCCACGAATCGCCGAACCGTTCGTCGATCGAACAGCACGTGAAGTGAGGCCGAAGAAAGATAAATACTGCAGTCGCTTTATCTGTTGATCTGCTACGCCAAAGATTCTGTGGAAAAAGAAACATTTTGTTAAGCTTCGCCGTCAAGCTTCGCCGAGAAATTCGCATCGTCAAAGAAGCCGACTTAGCCGTTAGTCGGATTTTGGGGCCCCGACTCGGGCTCCGTGGCAGGTATGCCTACTCTAGCGCTCAACAACTTCAACATTGTCTGTGCGACTTTGGGGGGGTTCATCACCGCTTTTGGGCTTGTTAGTTATTTGATGAAAGAGAAGTTCTACCTTAGTGAAGCGCGTAAGTCTGGGGGTTGAAATCCTATGCTGAGGACCATTGTTGACTTTAGTGCCCTTAGTGATATCACTAGTCGCTGGACTCATCTTCTCTCCGCACGCCACAAACTGGATCAGACCGGAGGAATACGCACTTAACAATGAAGTGGTCTTAGATACCATCACTCTTTACTTTACACGCCTGGTTCTCGGCGTTCAATTGGTGCTTGCAGGCGTACAGCTACCGTCAAAATACTTAAAGACAGAATGGAAGAGTTTGGCGCTCCTGCTCGGCCCTGTCATGACGGTCATGTGGCTCGTTACTAGTCTACTAGTTTATGCCTTGGTTCCGCACATCAGCTTCCTGCATGCGCTGGCTGTAGGTGCTTGTGTCACACCTACGGACCCTGTGTTGTCGAACTCTATCGTCAAGGGCAAGTTTGCCGACAAGAATATTCCAAAAGAACTACAGAAAATCATCGTTGCGGAATCAGGCGCGAACGACGGTCTGGGATACCCGTTTCTATTCCTCCCTCTCTATCTGATTCAGCACATTGGCCACGGAGGTCAGGGTTCAGACAATAGTACCCAAATAGCAGTAGGTTTGTGGTTCGGCGAGACGTGGGCATATACCATCTTGCTAAGCGTAGTCTATGGTGCTGTGGTGGGCTGGGTTGCAAAGGAACTACTACATTGGGCTGAGGAGAAGAAGTATGTTGATCGTGAAAGTTTCTTGGTGTTTGCCATCACCTTGGCTGTAAGTTCCCCTGGTATACCTATAGGGATGAGAAATTGGAGTTTTCTGCTAATACAATGATAGCTCTTCATCGTTGGCACTGTTGGTATGATTGGCAGCGACGATGTGCTTGCTTGCTTCATCGCTGGAAATACATTTACATGGGATGACTGGTTTCGCCTGGAAACAATGGACGACTCGTTCCAACCTACCATCGATATGCTGCTCAATGTTTCCATCTTCATTTGGTTCGGAGCCGTTGCTCCCTGGCGCCTCTTTGCGACTTCGCCTGTAATTCCCATTTACCGGCTCATTCCTCTCGGCATCTTGGTCTTGATGTTCCGCAGGCCTCCCATCATCTTCGCCATGCACAAACAGATTCATCAGATTGAACAGCGACGACAAGCTTTGTTCGTTGGCTTCTTCGGCCCAATTGGCGTAAGCGCCATCTTCTACCTATACATCAGTCTCGAGTTCTTAAGCGGGATCCGAGTCAACGGCGAGATAAGAGAAGATTGTGCGTATCTTATGGAGGTTATGAAAGTAGTCATCTGGTTCCTGGTGATCTGCTCTGTCGTAAGTTTTTTTCTTACCTAGCCTTGCCTTTTTCTGTTAGCTAACAATACCACTCAGATCATTCACGGCCTTTCTATTCCCATGGGAAAACTCGGATTCCATATCCCGCGTACACTCAGCTCAGCTCTCTCTTTTGGTCGCTCAAACTCCGGCTTCCCCGATGAACCGGAGGCCCCATTCCACGTTCGCGACGAAAATATTACTGACGCCGAATCCCGCGTGCGTCGCCGTCCTGGCTGGTCGCGTAATGGTGGAGATTCGCTGCCCAACCGTGTTGTGCGTATCGGAAGGAGCTTGATTTCTAGTGGGACAAGCTCGGCGAGTACGTCGAGAGCTAATAGTACTGCAAGAGTAGCAATGCCGATACCGCCTTTGAGTGATGCAGGGAGCGAGGGCCGTCCAGATGGCGGTGTTACTACTCCTGCGGCTACTGCAGCGCTCGGAGAGGGTGTCGTTCCTGGGCGGACGATCAGGTTCAGGGATGAGCAGGCGGAAATGGGCACTTCTAAGGCTGATAGAAAGGACTAAAGAACAAGATATAGCAGGCATTCAGATCTCCAACGGTGTTGGAATTTTGTATTTGCGCAATACATATTTGACGTTATGACGAACATTTCAGACATGTATCAGGGTGTAGATAATTATATAGTAATGATAATCACTCATACTAGACACAAACATTACACTACGTTTGCATGAGTTCAACGACATGGGTCTTCTACGCTCAGGCAGAAAAATGTTTATGTGAAGAAACCGCCGTCAACGTTCCTCCAACGTTAAACGGGCCCGTGCGCTATCCATGCATCCACCTTCCATCCCAGCGCCGCATCACTCATCAACCCTCACAACCCGCAACCCACGCCTCGGCACGATGAAGCTCTCTCTGAGCGCCCTAGCGACTCTCGTGACCCTCGGCGATGCCGCCCGTCTGCTCCTCCAAATTCCAAACACGCCTCTCGTGAACCCGTCCACGCTCCCCTCCACAACCCACGCAACCCTCCAATCCAGCGGCTCGCCCCATGATGCCTCCCTCACCCGTTCAAACACTTTCGTCTTCAACAATGTAAGCGCAGGCAGCTACCTTGCCACCGTACATTGCCGCGACTACTTCTTCGAGCCGCTGCGCATTGATGTCAGTTTGGAGGAGGCGGTTGAAGGAAGCGGCGATACGAGGGAGGTGATACGTGCATGGCAGACATTCTTAGGGAACGAATGGGATAACAAGGGAGAGAGTAGAGGAGAGGGTGGGAATGGTCTTGTAATTGAGGCGAGGCCGGTGGGAGCCAAGTATTTCTACACGGAGAGGCAGGGATGTAAGCTGTCACGCCCTATCCACGAAGAGGGGAGCGTCTGCTAACATATTGCGAATAGTTTCACCGCTGTCATTTTTGAAGAACCCAATGATTCTCATGGCCATCGTATCCATGGGTCTCATCTTCGGCATGCCCAAGTTGATGGAGAACAGTACGTTTGCTGGATAAGAAGTTTGGTGTTGAGAGCTTTTACTAACATGTTTGCAGTGGACCCCGAGATGAAGGAAGAATTCGAGGAAATGCAGAAGAACGGAGTCCTTGGTTCTGGCCAAACGAATACCGCACAACAGCTTCAGAACTTCGATCTTGCATCGTGGATGGCAGGTAAGACGGACACAGCCGGTGCTGCACAGGCGAAGAAGAAATAGAAGCTCGGAATTATGGCTTTTATCGGGCTCAATGGCAGTTGGGCCTAGAATCAAATGTAAAGAATGTGTACAAGGTATTATAGTCCAAATGAAAGATATCGTCGAACCAAACCAGCTATGTTGTTCAGACCACACAAGCCACTCAAGAGTCGACCGTGATATCATCTGCATAGATTTTCACCTCGGTTCAAGACGACTGCTTTGGGGTCAAATTATGGACTATCTTATATCGCCCTTCCTCACCAGGAGCGAAAGTCTCCTAGACTTCACCAGTGTCCTCACACGGGCATCCTTCAAGAATAGTGGGGTATCATTGTCTTAAGTGATAACATAGCACAGCGTGCATGGCCTTGCATACATGACTTGAAGTTAGTAAAGGACCAAATGCAGTTGCATCGAGAACTTCGTAATGTGCTCGTGTTAACCGACTTGCATGCCGCGATGTGTCAATATTGAATGCTGACCTATAAATACCGGAGTTTAAGAGCATGTTGCCCATAGCTCAACAGGGTATCTGACCGGTGATCGTCAGGTGTTGGTAAGCTTATCCTGGGTACAGGTGGAGGGTCCTTTCACGTGATTCTGTGGGGATAGTGGAAGAGCTACGACGCATGCGACTAGCGTAAAACCTAGCGGTGAAGCCACCCAAGGCGCAACGTTCATCTCGCAACGGCATCATTAACGGCAAAGTAAAGCAAACGTCGCCTATCACAATAATCCGCTAGCTACACCGCATATCTCAGGTGCACACGTTTCATGAGTTTGGCTGGAGATGGTGCGCCAGCCCTGGGTGCCGCAGAGCATGGTTCTAGGCAAACTGCAGCCGAACCTACGGTGATGGATGGGCTATCAAGTTCGAAAGTCACGGGTATGCACCCTTGCAACTCCAAGGTTGTAATACTAACTCATTTTAGTCGAGTACCATGACCCATCTGGCGTCTTTTCGTTGATACAGGAAGACTTGGCTGCACGTCTTCCCCTTCGCAATTTACATTGGAAGGCTCCTACACGGCCACTGAGATCCATCGACTCTCTCCATGTCGATCTCGTGCCTAGTAAGGGTTCTGCACAGGCAGCCGGTGATACTTCGTCAAGCCTAGCGCCTGGCCACGGTACGTCCATCAGCAACACCAACGTGATCTTCAGACCGTCTGACAACCGGAAAGAGAGACGACATCAGATCCCAGGTCTGCGTCAGACTCCTTACCTAAAGCTGTACCTTTTGAGATGCGATGACTCAGATACGTACAAGTCGACCGCACGTAAGCAGGTCCGCGAATGGGTGAAAGAACATACACCACCTTCTCAGAGTAGCACATCAAGCACACAAGAGAATCATGATGCATACGAATGGATGATTTTACATGTCGTTGTACCTGAAACACCAGCAGCAAGTCAGCCCCGGGGGTCTTCAAGTTTAGCCACAGGCGAGAAAGAGAAGACTGGGCCGACCTCCAGGTGGACCCGTGGCACGACGACGCTATTAGAGAAGCTTCGCGCAGACTTCAATGTGTCGTCCAAAACCGCACCTGATCGAGTGGCTCAAATAAGGGTGCCGAAAGAGAGAGTTCCACCGCATATGCTTCCAGCACCGGCACCAGCAGCCTCTCCAGCAATCACTGAAAGCCCCCAAGAACAGGAACGAGCTTGGGCTGATGTCATATCCAAGTTCAAGGTACTCATACTTCTCTCATTTGATCTCCGAGTGAGTCAATATGAAGAAGATATCAGGAAGAATGACGCACAACGCTCGTTCCCTGGCTGGAACTTCAACACTTTCTTCATCCTAAAAGAAGGACTGGCCAGAGGCTTTGAAAGTGTGGGTCTGGTTGAAGATGCTCTACTAGGCTATGATGAACTGTCAATCGGTCTAGACAGCGTAATCCGTGACCAATCGAGTGAGCAGGCGCAAGGAAGTGTTCTACTCAGCTATTCCGATGATATCTATCAAACAGCAGCGGAGATCGCGCAACAGCAGGAAGGGGGTACTACGAACGTCTCCCAGCCTTCAATTCACGACGACACCCCAATAAACGCTCTAAAGAAAGACTACCGCGGGCTGATCCTTGCCAACAACATCTCCATCTTCGACTTTAGACTATACATCTTCGCGCGTCAGATGTTTTTGCTTCTGCGGCTCGGCAATTCGATATCAGCACGTTCTGATCTCGCAGCCACGCTACAATCCCGGCCTAATACTGGTGTGATTCAGCGCTCAACTGATGATAGTGGTATTGGTATGAAGTCGGCTGGTCAAGCGAATGACTCTGAAGATCTCTTTTCACTTGCTGAGCTTTGTTCGCGTGCATTGAACTTTATTACATTTGCTGGACGACTCCTGCGAGATGATCTGATCAACGGGTAAGTTCACAGAATATGTAGTGAGTTCCTAGTGCTGATTTTTGTGTTCAGTGCAAAAGCTCATGATAACACGTTTCCTGAGCATTTAGTCGAGAACATTGTTCGTTCCTGGACTTTTGCTGCATTGGATCAGGTGCTGCGAGAAACTTCCACAGGATCTCTCCCATTTACTAGATCTTCGCGAGATCTAGCAGCAAGTTCTTCGGGTAAGAGCTTATCGTTTAGGGGCCGTGATAAGGAGCAAAAGTCGAAGTCGTCAGACCCAAAGTCCCTCATCCATCCTGCTCGTTCAACTTCTTTGAACAACGGACGGCCCGTTTCAGAGCTGCCATACTCGCAAACAGCACAAGGCGCTCAGGTAGTATTTGAGAACGGAACATACCACGAACGACAGACCGTGCCACAGCCGAGCATACTACCTTCCACGAAAAATGGCTTACAAGAATTGGCTGGGACCAGAGCACAGCTGCTTGCCATTCAAAGACGTTTGCTTGAACACGTGGGAAAGACTATGGGCTGGAGCATAGGCTGGAATGCAATTTTGGCCTCTTTGAATGCGAAAGAAGAACTCACGGAGGTCGATCTGGAGGATGACGAAGAACGTGCAGCAGAGAGAGGCGATCCAATTCCTGAACCAGCGATTGACGCCTCAAAGCCACGTCTTGGTATATCTGCTGGGGCGTTGGTCACCGCAACTGGATCCATTGCACATTTCCGACAGTTCTACGAGGTTAGTAGAAGCATGACATCGTGTAAAAGTGGTACTGACTTCATTAGACATTAAGTGACCTGATTGTCAAGCACTATATGGCGGCAGGCCAAAGTAAGTCGGCAGAAAGCGTACTCGGAGATTTGGCTGCCCTTAGATTGTAAGTTTGCCCATATAGGCATCCGAATTTGATACTTACCTCATTTTAGTGAGCTCGGCGACTTCGCAGCAGCAGCAATGTACTTTGGACGCATGGCTTCATACTTTGCCGAGTCTAGGTGGAACACTGTCGAAACCACCATGCTTAAGATGCATGCTCGTTGTTTGAAGAAGCTGAACCGTAAAGATGAATACGTACGCACAGTACTCGATCTCCTAGCCAAATCGGCGGTGAGTCGAATGGCGTTGAAGAGTGCATCGAAGCAAGCCAGCTCGAACGAAGTATCTGAGATACACCGTGACTGGCTAAACGATGACAAAGTGGATACCACTGATGTATTTCACGAGATCATCGGCTATTCGCAACAACTGCCATACGATGTTACAGTTCAGATGTCCAAGTACTTCGGCGACGTCTCTGTGGAGCCTTATGTCCGACATTACGACGACAAAGATGGATTCCAGCTACGTCTACATTTTAGGCATCTCCTTGAGGATGAAATTGAAATACGAGCAGCGAAGATCCGGCTAGTTAGTGCGATATCGAACCAGACCAAAGATGTGTGGCTCGAGGAGACTGGGGAGATACAGTTGAAGAAGGGGGTGAACCGCATGTGGATTGGATGCAATGTAAGTCTGCAACCTTCACTTTATATCAAGCTAACAGAGTATAAGGTGAATACCATTGGACCATACATGGTGGATCGGATCGTCCTAGAGGCGAAGCGCATCGTGTTTGTGCATGAGCCATTCCAGAAGACTGAAGCGACGACACCCCTCGGCATTATCACGTCCGTTTCCGCGCATTCACTCAAAGCTGCGAAAAAAGCTCGCATCCTCTGCTTTCCCCGCACTGAAGCGTTCCAAGCACGCATCTATCTCTCGCATTTCATTCACATTGACAAGCCACGGCACGTCGAAGTTGAATGTTCAAGCGGCTGGAACGAGATTACACATGCAGAGGTTCGACTGAAATCTGCCTCCGCGGGCCTCCGACTACGAACGGCAAACGCAAGTGTAGTCGCAGGTGAGGTTGAGGTCGATGATAGCAAGCCCACGCCTGGTGTAGTCGCAATCGGTGCAATGCCTGCGCATACTACCGTCACATTGAAGGTACCTTACGATATGGAGACAATACTCCAAGACCTCAGCATCAAAGTTGACATTGATTACTACACCGACAAAGGGCAGTTTCAGTATACATCGTCCTTTGTTATCCCCGTCGAGCTACCCCTGGACGTCAATGTGCACGATCACTTCAAGAACAAGTCTTTGGTATCCAAATTCAATATCAAGACGGCCAATCAAGTTCCACTAGAACTCTTGGACGTTTCATTAGAAGGATCCGAAGAGTTTGACGTCTATGCACCAAGGCGCCCGAAGGAATCACTTCATGTGTTTCCAAAGCAGCCAGTTGCAGTCACGTACAAGATCACCAAGACAGAGACGGAAGCGGCGAACAAACGACAGAGTCGGATCTCTACGACTGGGAGTTTGTCGTTGTCCGTGGAATACCGATGCCTGAACGAAGACGTCCTAGATCGGGTACGGAAGCTATTCGCTGATGCTGTCGAAGATAGCCCAGTTCACCGTCTCTCCCGTCTCCTTGTAGAAACGTTTACCGGTCGCCTTGAGCACAACGTCCTACCTCATCAATACGAGAAGATTGCCCTACTAGAAAAGCTCGAACTAGGCACATTCGAAGACATGGGTTGGACAGACTGTCTGGAAAGTCTCCCGCTCATCATCAGAGATGACACCCACATATGGCTAAGAAAATGGCACGAGGTACGTACAAACCCCTATTCTCTCTCAAGAACACATCAACTAACGCCTGTTCTCCCAGAAAAACAAAACCATTCTTCTCACCAAAACCAACCCCGATCCCACCCTCACCACCACCATCGCCCCTCCATCGCCCCACCCTCCCCGCCGCATGGTCATCACTGTCTCCATCCCGCAAACCCATATCCTCCACACCGCCTCCCTAATCCTCAACTCCCCCCGCATCGCCTCCTACACAACAATCGCAACAGTCGGCCAGCCCCTCCCCGCTACCCTTCGCATCTCCCACACCCGTCGCTGGGCAACCCCTTCCTTGCTCGTCTCCGCCGCCTCCATCGACACTCCCACCGATCCCATCGACTTCTACTACACAATCGACGCCAACCCCGACGTCTGGCTCGTCGCCGGTCCGCGCCGCGCACAATTTTCCGCAAAAGAAGATGAAGTCATGGAGTGGGATATCGTACTTATCCCGTTAAGAGCAGGGAATGCGTTGATGCCTAATGTGGAGGTTAGGGCGAAGGTGAAGCCCAAGGATGAGAGTGCGAAGAAGGGCGACGAGGCGGAGCCGCTGAATTGCGAGACGGATTATTGGAGTTATGGCGATGTTGTTGTTGTGGTGCCGGATGTGGGGACGAGTACGGTGGGGTTTGGGGGGATGGAAATGGGTGGGAGGGGTGTGGTTTGGTTGGAGAGTTGTGGGTTGGGATAGGTGGGGTGGGGAGTTGTAGTTGTTGTAGGTGAGGATGGACGTGTTTTTGTGTGCTGCATGTTAGAAGAGAAGAAGTGCGGATGATAGCTTTGAGGAGTCATGTATATTAGTATGAATGAGTGAGTTGAAATTCCCTCACCATCTGCATCTTCCCGCGTGTCTTACATACAAAACCTGCACTTTCTTACAAGGATTCCATGATAGTGCCATCCCTCCTCCACTTGAAACACAAAGATGGAATCATTGCTGCATCGAAAAGTACCCGGACAACGCGACCAACATGGTCGACTTCGCAGGTTGACGACAAGGTCAATGCGTAAATTGCCGCTTTGGTGCAGTCATTGCCGATAACACGGAAGGTCGGAAGGAGCACATGAATCTATGAGACTCAACACAAGTTACCGCATTAAGAAGCAAAAGGCAAAACACATGACATCACGGAGCAAAAGCATGTACCACGAACTGAACTACCCCTAAGCCGCCTCCATCTTTGATTCTTACTTGTCATGCAATCCGATGCTACAAACTATACCGCCATCAAGCGTCAAAACATGACTTACTTAGCCTACAATGTATATTCACGTCTCTCTCTCTCTCTTCATTCTCTCTCTATAATACATTTCATGTGTGGTACCTACCTACCAGCGACGACCCATGCTTTCCCAACCAACCAAGCCAAGCCATGCCCAATCCTGAAAGATCAAATAACTACAGCCCAGCCCACCGAGATTTCCAAGCATGCTTATAATGCGCCGAGGAACACCAAAGTTTATGCATCGCTGCGAACAATGACTGAAGCCAACACATACACACTCACTCACTGACTTGCCCATCCTATTCTTTGCAAATTTCATGTCCCATTCTTTAGATCATACCGGCCATGCCGCTTGACGCGTACGCCATGGGTTTGATGTTTGGATGTGCGACGGCGTCGAATTGGGTGAATTTGAGCTTGTATTCTGGGCCAATTTTGATGAAGGCGCCCTTGTTGTGGGTGCTGTCGCAGTAGTTTGGTGCTGAGAAGACGGTGATGCAGCGGCCGTCGTGTTCGACTTCGTAGCCCTCCATGCGGACTTCGTGGGATCGGATAATAGCTTCGAGACCGTTGTTTTCGCAGAAGCGCTTGGTGATGTCCGGGCCGAATTGTAGGCCTACGCCGCGCTTGCTGGGTCCTCTACCGGGGTTCGTTTGCGGGTCGGTCCAGAGCATCTCCATCATGAGGCCGGATTGTCCTGGCTGTCGCTGCTTGAATCGATTGAGTTTCCTTACGTCGTCAAGAGTGACCTTGTCATCTGAGAAAAGACCGCCATGAAGCACAAAGTACTTCTTGCCGATCAGCGTCGCCAGAGGAAGAGCGGAGAAGGACTCTGAAAAGAGCTTGAAGACGCGCTCCGTGTACTTTGCCTTGCACTCGCCCTCGAAACCATACATTCTGTTCATGTCGTCCGTCTCGTGGTTGCCGCGGTTCAGGAAGAAGGAGTTGGGGTATAGCCACTTATAGGCGTACAAGAGGAGTGCGATTTCGGTAGACCAGGAGCCTCGATCGACAAAGTCGCCGTTGAATAGGAATGCGTGCTTCTCGGATGGCTTTCCTGCAAGACGGAAGATCTCCATTAGGTCGAAGAATTGACCTGATAAAGTTAGCAAGCCATTTCGCCAGCACAGTTTTATCCAGCAACCTACCGTGTGTGTCTCCGCATACAGTAATCTCCTGGCCTTCGGGAATGTCGTGCTCGACCATAGTCGGCTCCTTCTTTACAATGTCCATGACGGCGATGATGATCTGGTAGACGTACTTCTTCGCCAGCTTCTTTCCGTTCTTGAACCTCTCAATCATGTCCTCAATGAACTCTAGTGTCATCTTGTCTTCCAGCTTGGCGCCATCATAAGAAGCGTCCACCATCATATGTTCCAGATCGAGGCCCTCGGCCGCCGAGGGCGCATCTTCGACTTCGATGGCTTTGAGGAAGGCATCTCGCTTGACAACCTTTTCGCACTCGACCATGCGCAGCTTCGCATTCGCATCGTTGGGCGCCTTCTTGACGACAAGCTTCCAGTCGCGGAGAGCTTCACGGTGTTTGAGGATGGCAGTGTTCGCCGAGGCGCGACGGTAAAAAGCCTGGTGCTGCGATGAGCATTACGTCGACTGAGTAAGGTGGCGATTATAGTACCTTGACATTATTGGGGTCGAGTTCAATAGCCGTGTCGGCATCTTGGATTGCGTAACCATACTGTTCGAGCTTGATATATGTCTGTAAAACAGTTCAGCATCTGTCTGATGTATAGTGTGCAGTGAGTGGGCTGTCAACATACCTGGGCGCGATTGGTGTAGAAGGAGGGCTCTGCATTATATGCTTCTATGGCCTTTGTGTAAAACTCGAGGGCCTTGTCCCATTCCTGATTGCGAAAGGCATTGTTGCCCTGGTCCTTGAGCTTGGTAGCTTCCTCTAAGCCCCCCATGATGTTTCGATGTGATGCGGGACGCACTGGGGATTGCGAGGCACAAGGCGAAGGCGCGACTGACACAGCTGCACCTGCAGGCTGATGGGAAAGGAAGCTGCGTTCCCTGCGCGGAGGAAAGTGGATTGCTTGATAACAAACAAACAGTGACGCAGGATAAAAAGCGTGAGAACGTGTCGCTGTACCGCCCGCCAAAAGTTATCAAGCAATTCGGTCCCGCCTTCTCGCCTCGCCTTACCAGTTGCCACTAACCCCTCCACGGCTGCATCCACCAACCAGCGTCCTCGGCGGTCGACTATCCATCATGGCACGCAAGGGTCGCGCAACCATAAAGACGCCTGACAAGTACATCACTGTCGATTCGGATAGTGGAGAGGAGAGTCCTTCTGTCGTCGTCTCCAAACAGAGGAGTCGCAGAAAGTCAACTAGACCTGAGGGGGAGAACGTCGATCCCGTGGCTTCGCGTGATGGCCTAAACCTCTCTAAAGCGCCAGGTCCACAAGACGGCCGCCGTCAGCCTCGCCAAGATGCCCGAACCGGGGGACAAAGCACCTCACTTGCGGGTTCGCTGTTTCCAGACAACCATAGCGACGCGGATTTTCCCTCCATCCAACCTACCCACACTACACTCTCTTTTGCAACCGATTCTCAAAACCAGCCAAAATCGTCCTCTCGCGCTGAGACATCTGCAAGACGTGTGCGCACTACTGGCCCAGCACGCGGTCAAGGTCGCGACAACACTGACGATTCCGACATGTCCAACAAACCTATCCAGGGTGGCGCCTACATTCCGCCTAATCAGCAACGCAACATGCGCGCCTGCATGGTCTGCTCCGTTGTTCGAACCCAGCAGCAGTTCCTGACCGAAGGCTGCCCCAACTGCGAAGACGTCCTCGAGCTCGCCGGCAACCCTGAACAGATCAACGACTGCACATCCCAGGTCTTCGATGGCCTCATCTCAGTTTCGGATACCTCCAGGAGCTGGGTTGCCAGATATCAACGTCTCGAGGGCTACAGGCCAGGTGTCTATGCTACCCAAGTCGAAGGCATTCTTCCGGAAGACGTTATTGGCCTTGTGGAGAGCGCCGGCATCAACTACGTCCCCAGGGACGGCAGCGAGCAGGACACACTTCCCCGAGACTAGAAGTCTAATCATACTGAACACGAGCGACGGAGTTATGGGGAAAAACGTTATAGTCTTTGGAAATTGCATTTCAAATGAAAGTATACAGGTATTCCGAGCATCAATCCAACTAATTTCACTTATTGACCGCTCTACACATGCGCTTGAATGACATAAAATACTTGACACACTAGGGTACCAAGGCCACTCTAGGCGCCAGACATGCCTATTAGGTGCTTACCTACACTATCGATTATTCTATGTTACCTAGGTGCAGGCACCTATAACGTGTCGAATGAAGCCTTGGCTCAGTTGGATCTCAACCTTGGATCTAGACTTAACGAAAATATCTGTACTAGAATTTAACTTAATAAAGACTGCTGCTCAACCTTAGATGGTACTGTTGCCTGGAGACTGGAGAGGATAAATTTCGCGCAGTGCAGGCACTTGATCACAGAAAACTTCATCTTGAATATGCAATTTACCAGCTAGGTTGTCCTCCGTTCTGCGAGACGATCCTGAATACCGAAGCTCACCAGTTCTGGGAACACGCTATGTGTGTACATGGGGTGCTACCTTTTTGCTCTACCACGATCACGGAATGCGGAGATGCCGAGGATGGCGGTGCCTGCATCGAGACCAACTGGGGTTGGCGCTTAGCTTGGTAACTTAAGTGGGGCACGCCGCGGTGATGAAATCGGACCACAACCACATATCTATCCCTCAACTTACAATTGACTTCACTACCGCACCGAACTTACCAATTCCCCCATGTCTACAAAATCCCATGTTTACCGACACGAAGATCTCATCGATGCCACAAGGCCAATCCTCTTCTCCTCCTTGGTTATCAGTTGGTTCGTATAGAGCTGTCAATAATCTTGTGTGCCAGCATATCGGTATATTATCGATCTACTACGCGCATGTTGATTTATCTTGGTAGTTGAGATCGTGTGCGAAGATTGTCTGAGCGCAGCTTCGGCTTCTTATACCCGAGGAGCGCACCCAGCATCTGTGTGCTCGCACGGAAATCGTATCGTAAGGTTTTACGTATGAACACGCATACAGCTCCTTGGCATGTCCTTGTTCCTTGCTTTTTCTTGCTATGTTTGCATCAGTGTGGTTTGGAAGCTCTCCATGATTTCGTTATACCTAATGTTTATCCCTAGTGTTAAAAAGGCAGTCTCCCCCGCCCTCTTTCTCTGTGTGTGTGTCCGTGTACATAAGTATATATGTGTGTACTTGGCCAAAATTGAGGCAACTATACCGATGTGTTGCGGTGATATGCTTACATCCGATGAAGGTCCTTTTGCAGTATGTAGATCTAACACTATAGTGGTGATTATCTATAGTACCACATCTATGTATTTATATCGCACCCTCACCTACTGATTATCCTATATCGACAAACTCAAAAATCCTATCTTCACGATAGGAGGCCTCCTCATCTCTCATCTGTTCCACAAGCCATTTCCAATTTGCAAAATCGTCAAGTCGACTCTTTCACCATGAAGCTCTCCGTTGTCGCTGCAATCTGCCTCGCATCCTCGGCGGCGGCAAAGTGTACAGATACCAGATCGTGTACAGGCAACGTACGCATTCATCCCATCACCGTAGAAGAGCAAGAGACTAACAAAGTACTCCATAGCCTGCTTTTCCTTTATGTTTGCCTGGACAGGGCGACAGCTGCGCTTGGCTCGGTTCGCGAACCCCATGTGGGTCACACCAAACATGCCAGGATGTCGGCTGTGTAAGTATCTATTTTCCATGTAGATTGATGTAGCATTGGTAATCTGACAGGATTCTTCTAGCTCGATTGCTCAATCCGAGAGGACGGCGTTCGCGCCTGTGTGACTTGTTCTGTCCAATGCTGCGATCCCTAGTCGAGGAACGTATACGACTAAAAAGCCGTTTCTATGCAAGTGTTCTTAGTACTTTCGGGAAAAAGAGATGGACACTTAGTGGTTACATGACGCGGGTGGCCAGCGACGTACTTATCAAGAGGCAGTAGCAGCAGCTGTGCATACACAGACATTAGAAACGATAGTATTAAGGCAATCGTGTCACCGAACGAAAATGGGAATTCTGAATATAAGACGGTGCTGGCGCAGTTGAATCACCTTCCGAGATCCACTACGATTTCACTCCACAACTCGGCACTCGCGGATAAATATTGAGGCAAATCTAACGCGAATGAAAATTTGGCGATTATTCTTTATGTTATTGGTAGGAACTATGGTGCAGGCAGAAGGTACGATACCTACGGAGTCACTCACCACGAGTGACGGACGCGGTCAGACTCTGGCGACATCATTTTCAGTAGTGATACTCCCATCTCATAATATTCTTTCCTCGTCGGGTGACAAATTTCCGGATATTGCAACTGACCCAGATTGCAACGTCTCCGAGAATCGTCCCATGCTTCCCATAGCACATCGTGCACCTTGTCGTTAGGCGTACTGCATATGATAAGATTCCAGAACGCTCTCATGGATTCCTGGACCTTTATTTTGCCCAGCCACGGATATGGGTTTGTCTCTCACCATCCGATGATGGTAGACGTCCACCGTGTACTACCTGATGGCAATCGCACTTGTTCGCCGTACCACCCTATCACATCCAAACAGAATTTGGGCAACGAAGGATCGTGGTGGATAGATTGGGCGGGGTTGATGATAGTTGCGCAGATCTTCTTCTCGTCTCTTCGATCTATCATCGTCTTCTCATTCCGTACGAAGTACCCGTGAACTTTGCGGACGAGGTTCGATTGTTCCAGAAGATCTGCACGTTCAGAGTCGCAAAGGATCGTGTTCGTGCTGCTTGATGGGGAGATGTTGTAAAGAGCCGCATTCAGCTCATCGAAGTTCGCGCCAAACGTCATTGCGAGGATTTCGATGAGGAAGCGACGCACCTGCTCGGTCTTACACTGCGGCGGTTGAGCTTGTGATGGAGCATAGTACTTGGTATCAATTTCGACGATGTCTTTATACTCTGGTGGCGGTGTTGAGAGTGGCTTCTGATGCTCTGTTGGCGATGAGGTGTGTGAAGGAGGAAGACGTGATATTCGGAAGCGACCTAGACGGCCTAGACTGAACGTTGGCATAACGGCAATATCTTAATGCAACTGGAGTGACTTTGGAGAAAGCAGGACAAGGATAGGAATAAAGAGAATAAGAGCAAGGTTTTGTACATCTGATGAGAGGGCACTAGTCAGTGTAACCATGGTTCATGGTCGCTTAGGTCAGCAAAGAGGGGCCTTGTACCAAGGTAAGTTAAAGTACGCGCGGGTTCAATCACATGAAGGTAAACGAGAAGTGACTAATTGGAATTTTTTGTTGGCTTTTCTCGGACGATACGAGCTACCTATGCTACCTGTCGGCCATAGGGCTTATCCCTTGGCTCCTCCTTAGGCAACCAGGCAGCCACCCATTTACCCGCTAGTACCTTTACGGCCTAGCTCCTTCACTCCCTCTTCCCACTGCGCATATAGACCTCTTTCCAATAGCTCTAATACAACATGATTCTCCCCAACCTTGACGCTTGACAGGTTATGAGCCCTCACCCGCTCCCGTAGTCGCTCACGATAATTCTATCAGATATTTTGACGACCCGCGCGCCTCATCACAATCGCCACCCCGCAACTTGCAGCTCATCGATCGCTTGGACGACAACGAGCTCTCCGCTGCTCACCAAAAAATCGCCAGCCGAACGATCTTCGACGTCCGCCGCGATGGCAACTCACACCTCCTCCACAGCTGTCACCGCGCGCCTTGCAGCCGACGGCAAAAACTGGAAGGACTGGATTAAACAACTTATCAATTACGCAGCCGCTGATGGCGCTGTAGCCGTCCTAGATGGGGCTCCGCGCCCAGAATTTGACGCTACAGACGACATGTATCGCATCACCGCCATGCAGCGCCCAATCACTCATCCTTCAGGCACCTCAGCAGACGTTATCCAAGCCGAGCTTAACCGTATCGGCAAGCTTAACAAGACTATAGGACCGTTTAACAATGAGGCTCGACAGCTACTTAAAGAGAACAAGCTTGCGCTTGACTCATGGGTCGCCCGAGATGCCCGACTCCAAAACACCATACTCTCATCCATTGACAAGCCTCTCGTAGCTCAGGTGCGCACATGCCCTACCGCCCACGACATGTACAAGGCTCTCAAGGACCTCAACAGCAACGGTGACTACGCCAATGCTGCTCCCGCGTGGACTGCCTTCATCGACCTCCGCGCTAAGACCCAACCCACAGTCCGCAGCTATATTGGACAGTTTCGCGAGACGATTAATGACATCACGGTACAAGGCATCACACTTGGATGGAAGAAGCCTTCAGCAGTACCTGGTACATCCGCTGACCGCGACGTCGAAGACCTGCTCATCATCCACTTCCTTCACGGCTTAGCTCGTGTACTCCCACAGTGGGTAGAAGCTCGCAATAACGACCTCCGCCAAGGCCATACATGGTCTATCGACACGCTCGTCGCGTCTCTCGAGGATCACCTACGCCATGCCCCAGATGAGCCCGTGAAGACTTTTCTCCCCGTCTCTAAACAAGCGGAGGAGAAGCGCGTTCTCACACGCCTAAACGGCCGCGGCAATGGCAACAACAACAACCAGAACTCTACTCCTCCGTCTCTGACGACGCGCAATAGCACCCAACAGAAGCGTACTCATCAGCCTGTTGGATTTGACACTAACTATATCTAGTGATTACATACATGATCCGGAGACAAGTACTGATGTCGAATGCGGAACGACGTGCAGCACTGCGGACGGCAGAAGGATTTTGGTATCAAAGCGCGATACAGACTATTCGTATGGATGGCCTGGATTGTATGTGAGCTCGCGAAAGAGCTGGAGAGCGTTGTGGCTGTGGTACAAAGGCGCAGGATAGACTGTTTGTATGTATAGTCTGAGTTGTGTGTGGGCTACTGGAAGAGCGCTGTGGCTGTGGTTGTGGTGTTCACGGTAGCGGCCAGGTGTGAAGCTGCATTGCAGTCTACCGCAGCTCGTTTGGTGTGCTTCCGAGATGTTGAGAGTCCAAACATGGGCTATAGCTGGAAGCTACACAGCTTGTGAGGAAGAGGTTTCTCGGGTTTTTTACGGTCTCGGGGGACTACATAGGTGAGGAGGAGAAGGTTTCTCAGATTGTTCGCGGTCTCGGGAGACGACACGGTGAAGAGCGGAAGCTGAGATAGGTAGCTCAGCTGCGGTTGAAAGGTACGACGACTTCGCTGATAGGGCCGTTGATAGGGCACTCTGGATGTCTTCGCCAAACCGTAAGAATCGATGTGTGAGCTGAGACGAGCTGCACTCTCGGTGCTGTCCTAGATAGTGAGTAAGAACAACCCCCCGTTTGCACCACTCCCTTTCGTTATTGAGAGTGGCCCCAGGCCTAACCACGGGGAGGCGGGGGACAAGGCCCATAAGAATGACAATAGTAAAAGATGTAGGGGATACAAAAGAAAGGTGATACAGGTAGTGAACAGAAAAGAAAATTAAGATGATGAGGGAATCCGTTTTCGAACCGTCCGGCCACCAACCTCAACCCCAAGCCCAGTCCCAAGCCCGGAGGACTGGACAAAGCCCATGACCTTGGCCTCGTCCAACTCTTTGCGCAGATCAGAAATCTTCTTCTCCAGCTGCTCGACCTCCGCCTCGTGCCCTTTTTTGGCATTGTCCGTCAACACCAATTCTCGCCCCAGCCTCTCCTCCGCCCCCCTCAATCTCTGCTGCAATGCAGCATCCCCCAACTCGATTTTCGCACGCTCGAGGTCGTGTATGAGCTCTGCCTTTTCGGCCTTCTTCCACGGCCAGCTGCATTTGAGCAACCATACGGAGACGGCCGCACACAGGAGGCCTGCGCAGAAGAAAATTGTGTCGCTAGTCAAATTGACCGGGATACTGGTCCAGTCCGGCATCTTGAAATTGGAACTAGCTATAATAAGATCATACGAATTAGCATTTTGAAACAGCATTAACATCCTGGTGTAGCATATCTTGCTTGATAGGGTATGAGTAGTGAAGGGGAAGAGAAACATTGACATACTTAGGTTCCGTCGTGTAATAGCTGAAGAAGAGAAGAGAAAACACCACGGGCAGAAATAAATACATCAGATCTGTAGGGCCGGCAGCCACTGCTACGTAGCTGCGGCGTTCTAGAGGAAGTGTAGCCCAGAGCTCTTACCTTCTAGGTTCGGGGATAATTCGAACACTGATATATTGGCAGGAGAGGCTACGACAACAAGCTACAACGGCAATTACTGACATCACCAACGTGGACCTAGTTGCCCGGCACATCCGTAATATTTTCAAGTGATCTCGTGGATGTCTCGGTAGTTGCCCAGCTGCTATGCTAGTATTAAAATCTACATTATAAGAATGTTTTTCCCGGATCGACTAGCGCAAACATACAGGCCTGTCGAGTAGCCTAGAAGTGAGGCAAAAGGTTGAACAGAATGAAAGTAAGAACAAACAAGGCGATGGCGAGACAGTACTTCAACACCCCAACCATCTTGCCACGAAGTGAGCTTACCACACTTGCCTGTGGCTGAGTATACGCCAAACCACCCTCAAGCATCAACATCTTCCTCTCCAAACCAGCTGTATACTCCTCATCCCCCTCCCTGCTATCTCCCACTTTCTCCACTGCCAGAACCCCACACGTATCCGGCAGCCCAAACCGCTCATCAACCTGCGCATTACTCCTCGTGACCCTCTGATCCAGCTCATACACCTCATTATCCAAGAATTCACGCACGCCATCATCCCACCTAGTCTTTGCAGCGAAGAAATTGATCAGCGTGGTGCACTTGTCGATGGCGTCGCGGGCGCCGATTATCTTGTTGAAGGAGTTGAGGTCGCGGGGGCTGAGGTCGTCGGAGTCGGAGTCGTCGTAGTGGTCGTGGCGCGAGGATTGGTTGAGATAGGTATGGAAGGTTATGAGGGGGCCGAGCTGCGCATGGGTATTTGGGAGGAAGGTGACGTAGCCTGGGGTTTGTAAGTTTAGGTGGGTAGTGAGGGGAAAGGGAAGTGAACTCACCATCCTTGTCTCGGCCGGCGAGATCGTTGGGGTTCTTGAGACGGCGTAGCGTGTGACCAACTGCGTAAGAGTCTTGGATCATGTGTAGACATACTCCCAGAGCTCGGTGGGAAATGTCTGCCTTGCGGTATTCTGGAGTGTTGCCGAGGAGGAGGTCGCGCAGAGTCTGGTTGCCTGAGGTGGAAGCTTTGAAACTGCCTGGTAGCTTATCGCAGAGTAGATCGCGTTCGTTGACTTCCTTGCCAACTGCGAGCTTGTACATGACTTCTAGCCAGGTAAGGATGTTTCTCTTGGTCGTATTGGGATCTTCGTTGACGTCGCTGGCCATGCCGTGGAGTAACTGGAGATCGCCAAAGTGGCTGCGTTGCGTCATGCACGTCTTTTTTCCATGGTTAAAATCACCTAGGAAATCATCGCCGAGATCAAAGGTGCTGTTGTTGTCCCTGAGATTTTTGAAGAGCAGGCATGATGGATCATCGGGCCACACGAGGCCGCGGACGTACTCCCACTGCTTTGCGTCGAGATTGTTGTATGTGGTGCCCTTGGGGAAATGGAGGTTGGAACGAATGAAAGCTGCAATGGCGATTTCCTCGTGGACGGGCTGCCAATGGAGGAGCCCACCAATGGTGTCAAAACCGAT
Organism: Pyrenophora tritici-repentis; assembly: GCF_003171515.1. Lineage (NCBI taxonomy): Eukaryota > Fungi > Ascomycota > Dothideomycetes > Pleosporales > Pleosporaceae > Pyrenophora > Pyrenophora tritici-repentis. Next base: position 2,424,438 of record NC_089393.1, read on the forward strand.
CTTGAATTGGGCTTCGACGCTGTCTGAGTAGTCGTCGTCGCCTGCGAGGTATATCTCAACGTGCGCTGTGAAAGTTAGTTTGGTATATGATAGGATTGCGCAGTGCCACTTACCGGTGAACGGATGGCCCTTGTTTTGATAGCTCAACACGTTGACAGACACCTGGTTTGGTTTACTCGATTTGGCATACAAGTAGTTATCGTCCGTGGCGGAGTAGGGATCAGCAAAGTCGAGGCGTACTGTCACGCGCTTGTTCGCCTTGGGTGTGTAGAGCTCGTACACTACGAAGCCCTTGCTTCCATCAAATCCTGTTTCAAGTCAGTCACTATGCTGGAAAATTGCGGGTCTAGAGACGTTGTCCAGATTGACAAGGAAAGTAGTTGTTAGCTTACCAAGAGTATCTTTGAGATGAACGATCCCCTCACCCCCTGCCTCTATAGTATTCGGTGGACTTCCCTTAGCCCATTCGCCCTCTTCTGCACCAGAGTCATCAAGTGCGATGTCGACGCTGGTCTTGTTGTGTACATGGATGTAGCTTCCGTAGTCGGCATAGGTATGGATACTAGATGCATGAGCCATGGTGCTGAAAGTCAAAAGTAAATAGTTCGGATGTTGATAGTTAGGAGTACTGGACGAACAACAGCAGCGTAGCATGCGGAGTATTTAATTGCCTCTCGTCTCATTTTCATGTCCTCTCTTAGGTAGTCCACATATTCGCTTCTAAGACTTGTACGGGCTCAAACAAACACGTTAGTCCCATCTTGGACGATATGCGATGGTGTTAGTATACGAATGTTGTCTCGACTCATCCAGGTTGTCGCTTAGAACGTGTGGCTGAAATGGGCTGGCTGAAAAAGGGTCATTGTGATAGCCGAGGCGGTTCGGCAATTCCGTAGATTCTGGGGATGAGATGTTCATGGTTCCTGATTGAGCAGCGAACGTGATGTCGCAGCTGAGGTTCGATGATGAATTGGGTTTGGGTCCTCCCTGATGGTCTTAGCGTCGGTGCCTGAGTCGGAATAGACTATCGAAAATGGGCCGGACCGAGTCTACATCGACGGGGCTGCCGCCTGTTCACAAACCTTTCAGCTGCCCATGCTGACAGCTGCAGCCACGTGTTTTAGTGGCAACAAGCGGACGTCTAGAACCTGCATCTGCATACTCTCCAGTGCCTTGGCATCCAACGTCAAGTGAACGCGACATACCATCACATGGTCTGAATACAAAGATGCAGGTGATTAAAAGACATGTCTCTGTTGATTCACACACCAAATATTGACACCTAATATGTAGCGGTGTGAGGAGAGGAGGAGGACTGCGTTGCATTGTGTAGCTATGGAGGAACTGCAGCTATATAGGTGTGTGTGATGAGAAAGTGTGGTAGCGATAGCCGTACCCAACTCTCACCCAAGTCGGTCTTGGCAAGTCCCAAACCGTTACATAATAGGCGTGTCTGGACACTAAAGTGGCCTTTTTGCCCCAGTATATCAAGTATTTTATGGGATCAAGGTACCCAGGCACCTGGGTGTCATAAAATACTTGACACCTCATAGGCGTGCCTGGCAACTACAGTGACCCTTTTGCCCTAGTATGTCAGGTATCTTATGGCACCCAGTTGCTTAGGTACCCTGATCCTATAACAACGATGTGCCCTTGCACTTATTTTGGGTACTATAGACTACTGTACCCGGGCTTTCTCTGCTTAGCATTATCTTGTTGTTCTATAAGTTCTATAAAAATCCTTATAGAGAGAAAGATAAATAATTACGAGATTAATAGAAGGAGAAATTAAAGGCTGCTAGGCGTGTTGACACGGCAAAGGTGTCGAATATCACTGTCGTTGCAACGAAAAAAGTATATGATATTTGATTAGTAGTGAGCAAGAGCTGGATGGAGAGATCTCCATATGTACGGATGCGAGCTGAGCGGGAAGCTTGGTCTACCGGTACCTAGTGATCCACGCTTCCGGCCCGGAAAAACTCGCCGGGCTGGCTGTACGCGCATGTCCCAACAAGGCGATTCGTATCTGTGTTTATATGCAGAGAATTTAGTGGCACTTTAGTCCTCTTATATAATGTAGATCAATTATATTTTATACAGAGGTTTTACATCTTATCCACTAATCCCTGCCCATTCTACGACTTTCGAAAAAGACTCCTTCTCAAGCCCCTATGTATCCGTCTAGCAAAAGACCCTGTCTTCCTGTGTCTACCTTCACCTTCACCTCCCTCCCTTTTGTCTTTGCTTAAGAAAATGTTCCAAAACTTCGAAAGGGAGCCAGAACACTTGTGATGTTTCTCTTCCTTTTGCGGAGAAGAGTGCGGCGATAAAGGAGGTGAATCGCTCAGCGTATGCATGCTTGTTATCCGGCTTGCAGTGTCGTGAGGAGAGAAAGTGAAGTCGCGGTTCAGAATGCTTACGTGTCGGGGGACGGGGTGGTGGACAGCTGTAGACTGGCATGCCTTTACTTCAAATTCTCGCGGCAAGGGCTTACGCCTCATTCCCAATGCTGGGTCAATCCCCTTAACACTATCTTCCTGTTCACAGTCTATCTCGTCCTTCCAATCCTTATTCTGATGCGCCTTCCTGCCACACACTGCCCTTGTGCTTGCACAAGACTCAGAGCTCGAGTTATAATTTACGCTGGGGGCATGATCTGACTTTGAGGCGAAACGCACATGCTTTCCCCTTGAGTCCTTGGGATATGCAAAGTCATATACTCGGCAGCCATCTGCCACACCGCCATACTGTACGCTTTCCGGAGGGTACAGGCCCTGGGCTTCTTCGGTCCTCATATCTTCGAGAACAGGGGCCATAGGTGTGTGAGAACATGAGCCAGTCTCTAAGTTGAACTTGGCGACGCGGCGGAGGGGTCGGTCTGGCCCTGGCCCGTCAGTGGGGGCTGGGTTCCAGGAGCCTGATTCGAATGTCGAGGTCGAATCGAGGGAGTCTGTAGAGGCCCTTCGCTCAAGAGCCTGTGAAGGAAGGATCATAAGTCCCTCTTTACCACTGGATGCAGACTCGTTATGCATCTGAGGTGAGGCGGAGGAATAAGGTGCAGAAGGTAGGCAAGAGTCGCCTTCAGTCTGGTTACTCAGAGCACTTCCCAAGCATGACCGATCCATCTTCGTTATGTCAGAGATCTCTGTCCTATTGCGTTGATGCCCCCGAAGATGCTGCGAATTTATCGCAGCAATGCCATCAAAAGCCTGGCTTCCCAATGTGCTGGTAGTGGAGTAGCCCTCACTTCGAGATATACCGAGGCCAGATGTTGCTGGCAGTGGCATAGAGACTCGACGAGATGCATCTCCTTGGGTTACATTATCCATTGCAGATGAGATCGCAGGGGTTGAGATTTGCCTCCCACATGCCACAGGTCGATATCGAGAAAGTGAGATCCGGGGAGATCTACTCTCAATCTGGGAGGGCAGAGGATTGTGGTTGTTTGCACTCCGCCGACGATAACGAGTAGCTGAGAGGTGTGTAGTTGGTGATTCGAGGCCTGCTTGTCGCCCTTGATCTTGTGGCGCGTCAGGAGGGACTGGCACAGGTGAACTGGTCGACCCGGTAGTGTAGGCATACGGAATCGCCATGTTGATCTCATTGACCCTTGAAGCGACGAAGCCAGTAGGAACAGATCCATCTATCATTGCTCGAGCTATCGGCGTAGGCCTAGCGATAGGTGAGGCGCATGTGTTGTTCTCGGATTGGGTAGAAGACGTAATTCGGTCAGCCATGTTCTAGACTGGTTGCGCACTAGTGTTGATATGTTTGTTATGCGATAAACGAATCCTAGGCTAAAGATCTTGTCAGTGCGCAGTAAAGGTTGATTGCGATAGTTGCGCAGACCTGATCAAGAACACGGTGTTAGTGTGTAGAGAGTGTAGTGCAACTCCAGTAGTGAGTGTTTTGAGAATTAGATATAGAGTTGAGTGTTCTTGTACTAATCCGAATACAGGCGCGGGTGCTTGTGCTTTTATGGCCCGGTGCGCAACGGTGAGTGCGTCATGGGATTGCGACAGGGTCACGCTAAGGGGAGAAGTGGGAGGAAGACGCGACGTGAATTGAGGGTTCAGCAAGGTGTACCACCAGTTGCTTCCCTTGGGAACTAACTGATTACAATTTACTCTCTAAAAACTTTCCAGACGACACTGGTATACGCTGTATTAATTCCTAGCTTTTTGTCTGACTGCTCATTGGCAGCCGTGCAAACTCCTCGTGCCCGCACTTGTCCAATGACTTGTCCAATGACGAGGCGCCGAATTGAGATGCTAGCGCCATCAGCACTGCGATAACTGCCCAGGTGATTACTATGCTATATACCGAAAGCTTTGGTAGTCTGACGCCCTCGGAGTTGTTTGCTGTAGTCGTTTGATATCGATTGTGGACTGCGGTTTTGGTGACTTGCTGTTCCAAAGGACACAGACAGGTGCCGCAGGATATTCTCGTACCGGGTCACCTACAACAAGCCATGCGACGACAAAGCTGATAAAGGAATATGAAAATAGAGGTCATTGTAAGACTTGGTAAGAAGGGAGATTGCTTGTTTGCTTAATTCCATCGTAATTACAACTAAAGAAACAAAGGTATCCTCAATTGACAGAATAAAAGCTGGCACATTCCTCAACCAGAACCCATCTTATTCGTAAGATCACATGCCAGGACACGTGTCGCTTGTATACTTGAGTAAACGCCATAAAGCAAGAGCAGCAAAGCACCATGAGCTACGGCTATGATGCTACTATGAAAGGCATCTCAATCCTCCCCAAAAAATCCTTGGAGTCCTTCAGCGTTAGCCCAGAATTCGTCATAATTGTCGGCTTCGGCGTTCTCTATATGCTCAACACCAAGATCGTTGTCAAGCACGTGGAAGCGAAGCGGTTCGTAGATGTGAGTTGGTTCGTGGGCGTGAATCGGTTTGTCGTCCGAGTATGTTATATCATACAGATTGTGCCCATTGCGATCCAGACCCGTTTCAAAATGGAGGCCGCGCCATGATAACTCGAAGCCTTCTTCGTCGTAGCCTGCGGGTGGATCTCCATATGCAGGACATCCTACTTCTTCATGGAAGCCGTCCCATAGCATCATGCATATGAAGCAGAACTGAGTTCTGCAGTGGCAGCAATACATGTGGTTGCATGACTCCTTGAGTTCGATCCATGCAGTGCAGTCCGGGCACTGTTTTATGCGGCAGGTCGGTGAGTATTCGGGTAGCCACTTCGGTCTGAGCGTATTGTCAGATTCCACGACGCACTCATGGCATTTATGGCCTTCGCTATCCCACTCTTTACTGCATTCCGTGCAGGTAACGCAGCCGCATGTGCAGGGGGCGACAGTTTGGATGAAGGATGTGGAGTCGAATTGTGTTGGTGGGATGAAGGAACTGCAGGCTTCTTTGGAACAATAGATTCGAGAATGGATCGGGGTATTGTGTTCCTTGATCTTCATCGAGTATGCTTCTCGCATTTCCGGACTTAGTAGGTGTTCTACTTGTTCAAAGGGAATGGGGGCGCAGCACTTGGTTGGGAAAGCCGAGTTGTCTTTAAGGGCGATGGCGTGGGCGTCAACGATGCATTCGTTGCACATTACGTGCTCGGCGCAGGTAACGACGCCTTTGGAAAGCAGAATATCGTCTCCGCAAATACAGCATTCGTACTTGGCTGTATCTTCGTTCAGTTGTAGGGCTGCCATTTCAGCCACTGGCATGATAATGTCTTTCGATGTCCTCGCCGTCTCGGCGGCATCACCCACGGTCTTTTGGTCAACGGTTGGAGTAGATGACATGATTTTGTCGACTTGTTTGTCTTTCCAGAAAGTTTTGCTGGAGACTTCAGATTATAATGTGTGTGTCGTTGAGGAAGAGTTGTGGTAGGTTGCAGTCGTGGTTTGAGTCTGGAGTAGAAAGCTGAGATATAACTGTCTTGTGAGATGTACGAGAGATACAGAAGTTGGCACAGAAAAGCGCATCTTATAGTCGGAAAAAACTCATAAAGTGTGATGGTAATCATGATAGCGAAAATGTAGTCCTCTTAGAATACCATGGACCATGGTAGGTCTTCTACATACTCAGCGAATGAAAAAATCCTTAGCGCAGGCAACTGCATCAGAACAACCCATCAACCCACCGCTACGATACCAACCGATTACAGAGTACAACCTCATCATGGTCACTAAACACGACCTTTGATTACATAAAACACTTACTTTACGCATTTTTATGTGCCCAGTGGGGACTTATTACATTTAGAGACACCACATCAGCTTGCTAGTGTGCTTCCGATGACGTATAGCAGGCCACATTGAACCAGAGATCACTCATTAACCACATTTTTGTATGATCATGACGTTGGAATATGTAGTTAAGCGAGGGGGGTGTACGTCACGGATGCTCCGTGTAATCCAGTCGACCAATACAGAAATAATACATTGCACCAATTCCAGCTACGACTCAGAGGTAGAGCTCTCCACTCGTGATTCCTCCAAAGTGAATACGGCAGGCTGTAACCTATTCTTCCCATTTGGAAATGCTCCTATAATTCTTGTGCACGATATTTGCGGAACGCCTAGCAACGCTCATCCGCTTCACCAGAGTGCCGTTGTCCTCATCCACCTCGATGCACCCATCAATATCCTTCGAGGAACAGAGCGGAATGAGAGTCTTGGAACCCATATCACAGAACTTGCCGTCAGAGCCGATGAAGTCGGGGCCCCAGGACGTGGCAGAACTGCAGAGCTCCTCTGCTGGATGGCTGGTGAAGTTGGACATGATGAGACGCTCCGTCATCCAGAGAGGGCGGTCTTCAGTGCCTCGTTTGTCGGGCTGAGCTGCATGGGGATGAGCTGGTTGGGGAAAAACTGATTGGGGATGAGCTGATTGAGGCCGAGCTGTATGTAGTGGTCAGCCATATGACTTTGCAAAAACATATAGTTGGTCAAGACGTACGTCCAATTGGTTCATTGGCTTGCGCGAAGATGGTAGGCTTGCATACGTTACCGCGGAAGGTATCGATTGAATCCTCGCCGTAAGCTTTGGTATCGAATTTCAGAGCACCGGCAGTGATGTAGTTTGTGTTATCGGCGTCGACCCAAGTACACTTGGGGAAATAATACAAGTGTGAGTCTAAGAGCCTTCCTGCATGGTTAAGGCTGTTGTACCATTTTTGTCCGCAATACCATCCGATGTCACCAGTCCAGGCCGTAGGTGGCATGTCGCCAATCTGCGTGACACTGATCCAAGAAATGCATGTCGCATCTGTGGTGCTGGTTACACTGATGTAGCGGGGTTCTGGGCTGATCCCATACTGGTACAGCTCTTTTGTACAGGTGCCGCCTGACTCAGTGTGGCATCCCTCTCGGTTGCCCATAAGTTCATTGCGATTATTGAAACCATATATTCTGTCGATTGTGCCAGCCTAGAGCATTGTAAGTACCTTTTTGGTTTAGATATGGAGATTCAATTTCACTCACAAGACTGTCGTGTGGCTCGTTGACGACTTCAGACAAACCAGCTATGATGGTATTAGTGCCATCAGTAAGGAATCACTCAGCCATCATACTTTTGATGCTCACGACTGCACCCTTCCTGCCAGGAGGGGCGAAATTTTCTTGGGAGAACCCAACGATACCCAACCTTCCCTGACTGCCGACGCCAATTGCATCGTAGAGAGACATTGCGAAGTACGTAGGCGGAATTCCCGGGGTAAGAGACAAACTGTATCAAGCAAGATGTTTTGAGAGCGATGGTTTTATCTTGTTGCAGAATGTTGAGTAAGAAGGACGGGAGATGAGTTCTTCTGTGTGCGCGCGAAGATTTTTATCTCTTCTACAGTACCACGGTACCCATCCTTGGCGTACCAAACTGAAGAACCATCGATTCAAATAGTTTCGACGAGAGCTCTACCGAGATTTCTCATTCTTACCTTATCTTCACAACTATGCACTTTCTCCGGGCCGCTAGTAAAGTAGTAACTATATCTCTGGTGTCGCTTCCTCTCCGAGTCAACGCGCAATCCGAAAGCAACAAGTTCTTACCCTGTCATTCTGCACTTCTTTTTATCCAAATAACTAACCATCTCGCAGCCAAAACCTAACACTGCGTTTCTTCCAAAACAGCCCAGATTCATGCGACTACAGCGCAACGACCTTTGCTCTAACCTTCACCACATCCAGCATACTCCTTTTGAGCCACTATTCTGACGTGGACGAGCTCTTCGGTGGAAATGCAACGCAGGGCTTTGTCAACCAGACCGGTAATATCGCACTCCCATATACAAGAGAAGCAGGAATATACTAGCACTTGAGAATGTCGACACTTATGACCCGCAAGCAAACTACTCGAGCGTCCCGTACCGCCAGCACATCACTAACCCATTGAACGACATTCAACCCCATCGATTCGCTCAACGCGGTGTGACGCTGTACTGCAGTACGACGTCTTGGAAGATTGGTAGCTTTAACGTGCATGCGCCTAGTGATGATGCTGAGGGTACCTGTTGGGTGTTTGCGAAGAATGGAAATGGTGCGCGGGGATTTTCTTCTTCGCAGGCTATGATGGGTGTGGTTATTGCTACAACGTTAGCCATCTGGCTGGCTTGATTTGAATATTAAGAAATCATAAGATAGTCTACGATTTTCCAAGCATACCCTTCTTGCGTACTATCCTCTAAATGGATAGAGTATAGTATCAGACTTCTCCGTTCATCCCATCCTTCGCTAGCACCGGCACCGCACATCCCAGCCCCTCCTCTTCCTGCATTTTCCTCTGCCACGGCAACATCTCCTTCGCCGGTACGGCTGGCCCCACCTCACCACCCAGCTTCCTCTTCTCCACCCACGCATCCATATCCCTCTGCTCGATAAAATTCCCATGCAAACCCAATCGTAGCTTCACCGGCAAATGCACCACAGCCAGCGGCCCCTGCGCCAGATTCTGCGCATCGAATATCATAATATCGTTGTGTAAAACATCGAGATGATTAAGCAGCGCGATGATGTATCCCTCTCCTTCTACGATTTTCGAAGTGGCAGTAGTTTTGGGTACGAAAACGGGTTCCTGAAATGTGCACGTCGAACCAGCCCAATATGTGTCTTTTCGTCCAGTATCCCACTCGTAATGACCCAGGACATTGAACAAGCCTCCAGCTGGGGGTCCGCACTTGGCGAAGTCGTAAGGCTTACTTGGGTCGATGTTGCATTGCCAGAAATGATTGTACTTTTTTGTTAGCACTCTATCGTCGATGCGCGAGAACTCGCCATTGATGCCGAAGAGCTTGTGTGGCTGAACGCGCGTGTTGGTAGGGGTGTTGGGGTCGAAGACCCAGCGGTATGTGTCGGATACCAGGGCATTGCGCTGAAGGAGCGTGGTTGGTGTGTTTGCTTGGCTGTCTGGGGGGAAGAAGTAGAAGACGTTGTCGGAGGCTACGGTTAGGTCTACCACTATTTTCCCGTCGCTGTCTTCGTAGGAGCCGGCTACGTGACCATGGAAGCCTGTACGTGTTAGTTTGTTTTATTTTCGAGCAAGGAGATTATCAAAGTGGGTTTCATACCGTTGTCGGCGCGCAGCCAGACAATGTCTTCGGGTTTACCGTTACGGCGAGGCACTATGCCATACCACTGGTCCTCATCAGGGTCCCAAGCAAAATGGTTTCCACCTTTCTTGAGGCGATCTGCGTTGACTTTGATTGGTGTCAAGGGCAAGATGAGGTAATTCTTCGTGATTGCACAGTCGTGGATCATGCCACAAAATGGTGCTTTGTACCAGGTCTCCTCCGTCTTCTTTCCATCTTTGTCAATCGTGTACACGACGATATCGCAGCTTGCATCGTATCCATTACCTCCTGCTTCATATCCAAAACAGACCATCTCTCCTGTATCAGGATCAAATTTGGGATGTGCGGTGAATGTCGGAGACTGTACTTGGCCGTCAAAGTCATAGCGGCCAATAGTCTCGAGCGTCACAGGATCCATGGCAAATGGTGGGCCATCTTCTTTGGTGGCTAGAAGTACGCCACGCCAGAAGATGATGTTGGTATTCGATGCTGTTCTAATAATACCTTTTACCATCTCATTGTCAGTGTAAGGGTTCCTGTACCGTCCGAGCAACGCCTTTCGAGCTTTCGCTTCCGCTTTGAAACGATCTGTATGCACGTATCGTTGTCGAAAGTCGACATGACCGTTTTCGAATCGAAATGCTGATACTGAGCCATCTCCATTGAAATGAATATCTTCCTCAAAAAAAGGCGGGAAGCGATGGTCCGGTTGTATGCGGAAGAAAGTCCCGTTGATATCTTTGGGTATCTGCAAATACTAAGCTATAGCTCAACTATGCAAAGCGATAGAATTACCGTTCCCGTCGTTTCAAGCTCGAAGATGTCGGCTTCTAACCGCGATGGTCTGTTAAAACCCTGGAAAAAGCCAGTCTCCGGAAACTTGACTTGATCACCCGAGTGCTTGCCCTCATGGTAGGCTGATTGTGCTGGAGTAGCAAGAGAGAAAATGTGTGCCATCGTCTTTGACTGGCAGCGATTTGCCGCGCCGTATTCGGCCGTAAGACGGGACGTTTGCTCTTGGAATAAAAACACCTGATTTTGTCACCGAATATAATCCGAACCCCGGAGATTACAGGGTTGTATGTGGGGAGAAGAACGTGCGGGGTAGCTTGTGGGTGTATGCCGAGTTTGTACAACGGGAATTGCAAGACACGGGCTGATAACCCCGCGCAGGATCGACTGCAGCGTAGTTCGTCTAGCAGTAATTTGAGCATCCATCATCATAGACTCTTGATGTCTCGCATTGCCGTATACAGATCATGCGAAATGTATACTCAGGGAGATCATACGCTTCTTGGTGCCAAGATAGAGCGACACTGATAGTTGAACACGGGGGTTGACTACCACCAATAAAGCATGTTGACCGTCAAAATCCATAGTGCAGCTAGCTGAGAACCGAGATGGAAAGGGGTCGAACATCTAAAACAAACCATTAGGATCGATAAGACTTTTTGAGACAAAGTTAAAACCTAAAACACACTCAGGTACACAATTCGAAGCCGCCGGACAGTGATGGCTCATTCTTTCTAGTACTGCGTCCATACCAGCTCTGCCATAATCCTGAACGAAGGACACATGGGAGAAACCCTTATCGAGTACTTGTTGATATCCTCGATGTGGGTAACAGAGTATGAAGAAGATCATGCCAACATAATGAACACAGTGAAAACGCCATTTCGTATGAGCCTACGATTGTACACAAAGACTAAACACCTTCGTGTATGGTTACGACTTATGGCACTAAATCCATCTCCGACTGGGGCTTGCTAAGCACAAGCGGAGGGCTGCTAGTTGACGGGTCTGCCCCAAAGTGTGGGGCTCTCAGATCGTCATCGGCGACCTGGTCACCGGTAACGGGGTGGTTGTAGTGAAAAGGCACCACACGCGTGTCGGGCCAGAGCATCGGGGATTCGCATAGGACATCCGGCCCGTTTGGATCTTCCGGGTATGTTTTCGAAAGGAACGGCACATAGTTTGGCTTTGTGTGTGCCCAGCCTTTTTCGAAGGTAGCATGCCAGAAGGGAAAGTACTTCAGCCTGAAGATTTTCCATACGCCATTCTCTTTAATATACTCGTTCTCGTATATGCCACCTTCCCACCATTGTACCAATCCACGTGGATGGGTGTCTTTGATGCTCTCGTGTGTGCCGGCGGACATCATGCTACGGAAGCGGCCTGCGGCTCGGGTGCCTTCCGCGTTTACATCCACTATGCCCTGCATCTGCGGGTGATCTAGGAGAAAACCGTGTACCGGGCCATTGCGGCCAGCTACAAAGGCATTTGCGAAGCGGCCGATGTAGAGCCGCTTGACACCCTCTTTGCCATGAAAGCGCCCTCCAAGGAATTCGACGCAGGTATCAGGATGGTCAGCATAGAGTTCGGCAACCTAGCAAAGTCAGTGAAGGTGCTAGTTTATGTCAGGAAGAAAGCCTACCTCTTTGTAGAGACATTTGTCGAGATAGTAGCCGTATGTGTACTGAAGCTTGCGGATGTTCTCTTGGTCCGCGTGGGGTTAGCGCAGACGCCAGTAAGAATTACTAATCACCTACCACTCAACCGCGTCACCTCAGCCTGCAGCTTTTCCACCGCCGCTTTCAATTGCTCGATTTCGCTGCTCATTATAGCAAATTTCTTAAGTTGGATACGATTGCACAGCCTCAGTCAGTTCTCGAGGCTGCGCACCGCTTCTTAAACTCGGTGCTATACCATTCCAAGGGTGATCCCAGAGGCTTCACAACACTGCAGCTACCGCATTTAGCCATATGCACAACGTGTAAAGCACTCGTATTCCGCATGCGCGAATGAATCCTTCTAATAAAGCGGTATTATAGGTGCGAGATGCACGAAGTTGCGGCTTGATATGGCCGACGGCACTTCTTGAGCAAAGATGCGGAGCTCGATAGCAGGGAACGATCCATGTGGGGTCATCGAGGCAACGCCGCGGGACAGCTCCATTATTCGGCATCCCACAACACTGCATCATCGCGATTTGAGTCTGTAACAGTAAGCTGTGGCTGGCATAGATCCCGAGCTTAGTGCATTCTTAGTCACGGCTAGTGTGAGCTTCTGTGACGGCATTTCTGCAATTATATCTCGACGCGCTGCAGAAAATAGAATTTTCACATCGCTTGGAAAACACTTGCAATATGGGCCTGCCAGAAAAGATTGAAACGCGCCTCTTCATCAATGGAGAAGTTTGTGTTTTCTGTCGATAGAAGAGACCTGAGCTGACGATTGCACAGTTTGTCGAATCATCCAATGGCAAAACATTCGACATAATAAACCCCTCCACATTGAAGCTGGTCGCCAAGGGTCCGTCTCGTTCAACTCACAAGCAACCCATGTATACTCATCATCTCAACAGTACACGAGGCATCTGAGCAAGACACCGACAATGCTGTGGCCGCTGCCAAAGCTGCGTTCCCTGCCTGGTCTGCACTATCTCCAGATCAAAGAGGCCAGTACTTCAAAAAGCTGGCGAAGCTCATCCGGGAAAACAACGATGAATTGGCTACTCTGGAGGCAAGCTCTATGGGTCGTCCCGTAACCGAGTTTTTCGAAGGAAATGCCGCCGCCGCCAAGTGGGATCGCTACGCAGAAATTGGGTACAATGTGCAAGGTAGGAGGTACGATGCATGGTCAAGGTAGTATGCTGATGGAAATCAGGCACGACTAGCGTGGCTACTCCAGGCTATGTCAACATGACATTACGCCAGCCATATGGTGTCGTGGCCGCCATCATTCCATGGAACGTACCCTTGTATTTCATGGCAGCCAAATTAGCGCCGGCATTGATTACAGGAAACACAACCGTCTTGAAGAGCTCTGAAAAGGCGCCGTTGACGGTAAATATCCCGGTGGCTTAATGTTCAATAAGCTGACTGTAGTAGTCAGCTAAAGTCGCGGCCTTGGTACAGCAGGCAGGATTCCCCCCTGGTGTGATCAATATCATCACGGGCTTCGGAAATGTCAGCGGATCCATTCTGAGTAGCCACATGGATGTCAGAGCTCTGTCGTTCACTGGGTCTAGTCGCACAGGACGCATCATCCAAGCCGCTGCCGCCAAGTCCAATTTGAAGCAAGTGTACCTTGAGCTTGGTGGCAAGTCACCAGCAATCGTTTTCGAAGATGCCGACATTGAGAAGGCTGTAAAGGACACAGCGCACAGTGTTCAGTGGAACAGCGGGCAGGTTTGCATGGCCAACTCTCGTGTGTATGTTCAGGATACAATCGCCGACAGGTACATTGAGCTTTTCAAGCAACGCTTTGAAAACGATACCAAGATGGGCGACCCACTCGATGCGGGTGAGAGTGGCGTCAATCACGGTCCACAGGCAGATGAGGCGCAGCACAAGACGATCATTCAGTATTTGGAATCGGGGAAACAGTCTGGTGGAGAACTCATCACGGGTGGTGGAGCCCCGTCAGATCGCCAAGGCTACTACATCCAACCTACCATTTTCAAGAACACGCCAGAAGACGCCAAGATCATGAAAGAGGAGATTTTTGGTCCTGTCGTCAGCATCAATGTGTTCAAATCAGAGGATGAAGTCCTTGCAAAAGCCAACGCAACCGAGTTCGTCTCATCCCTCTTGGCGAGTACAAGATGAAACACTCTGACTAAGGTGAATCTAGGTTCGGATTGTATGCGTCGGTATTTACAAAAGATATCGACCGAGCAATGCGTTTCGCAAAGGCCCTCGAAGCTGGCACGGTTGGTATAAATTGTACCTCGCCTGGTGAGTGATGACAGGGTGATGACATGTGTGTCGCATGCTAACACTGCCAACAGTGACTGCCGTGGACATGCCGTTTGGTGGATACAAGTCATCAGGATCGGGTCGTGAGGGCGAGCCATTGTACTCTCTTGACAACTTCCTGGAGACGAAGACGGTTCTGATTAAGATATCCTAGAGTTGCGACATGAATCGAGCAAGTGCCATATGATTTGCTGTCCTCGTAACGCTATTCCTCGTTTGCTTTGGAATTTGATTAGCCGACCCGGCAGGACCTGCAGGGTGGCCTCGGGTGCGCACCGAACGACCAACGCGCCAGTAGATCCCCCGCTAGAAGTGGCGGCCCTTTTCCTTTGCTCCCAACAGCGGCAAGCACAACGCTCCATGTTTTCTCCACGAACTGCTGCAAGTCTGCCGAATGAGTACCTTGTATCGTTACTAGTGCCATCCCATTCGGCTGGGCTATCGCCGTGGTTGTCGGCTGGATATGGCCGACCTCTCCGCCCCCCCGCCACGACCGCTGGCGCCACCTAACGGCAGAGCGCCAAATCCTCATCGCGTCCACAGCAGCTGCGATCGCTGCCGAAGCAGGAAAACAAAGGTAGCGCTCCCTCGTACTGTTGCGCCTGATAGTGATTAATCGTTTTCGCAGTGCATTGATCCGAGTACGCCTGTCCATAAGAGGATGGTCGCCTTCTGTCATGACTGACTCTCTCTAGTCCCAGGCCCATGTCGTTACTGTGCTCGCACAGGGGCTGTCTGCACCATCGCCACCCCAAGGAGAAAGAGACCCTACTATCATGTCACCGAAGAAGAGTACCAGTGTTCTATGCGAATCTTGGAGCACTTTTTTCCTGGTCATGAATTGAACTTGCAATCACTCCGAACCATTGCCAAAGCCATCAAGGACGGCACTTTCAATGCTGAACCTGTCCAGCATACAGAAGGCCTCTTCACGAGTGCCCATCCCTCGCCCGACGATGGCGAAAGCGTCGAAGATGGCGAGGAGCAGGATGTCCAGGAGCTCCACGAGCCTCTAGGATGTATGATGAAGGACTCTAGAGGAAAGTTCCGCTACGTCGGTGCTCATAGTGAGATACCCTTCAACGCTGCAGTGGCAACCCTGGGTATGCAAAGGAAGAACCCCTCCATCATCCCAACGCCCAAGGTAGGATCATATCCGCCTACGCTTGCGACTGCATCACCGGCCACTACCCCAGGAGGCGTAGAAGAGAGCTACTATCTACCCGGCCGAGAACTGTGTGATGTTTACATCTCGCGCTTCTTGGAAGAAGTTCACTGCATATTTTGGCTCTACCCCGTTGAAACATTGTTGCGGCGTGTGGACAGCACATACTCCGAGTCAGCGCCACGTTCGTCAAGCTCCTGGATGTGCTCCCTCTACATCATGTTTGCCATGGGCGCTGCGAACTATGTAGGCGATAATGGCAAGTCTCCGCCACCAGACTGGCCAGCTGCGTTGGACTTGAAGACTTCTGAGGACTACATCACGCTTGCCAAACAACTCATTCCCACAGTGTACGACGAGGCTGACATTGACAGCATCCGTGCCATGGCCATGATGGTATGGCATACATGATACCTTTGTATGATTGCACTAGCTAACCAGCACCAGTCTCTTGCCATGGAAACCTTATGCTCCAGAGTCAGCTCCTACTTGTACATGGGAGCCAGTGTGCAGATGGCGTATTCACTCGGTTTACATCGCGACCAGACGGCAGAAAGTGCTAGCGCAATGGATCGAGAACAGAATCGCAGGATTTGGTGGTCACTTTTCATGCTCGATCAAGAGATCTCGTCTAGAGGCGGCAGCCCAACCGTTATCGACGAGCGCTTCACCAAAGTCACCACGCTCATGCCCTCCGAGCAGATTCTATATCCAGGACTACACACACCACTAGCGTGGCTAACGACAGCAGTTTCTCTTTGTCGATTGAAGCGCGACATCATCCAATCCGTCTACATGGAGCGCTCATCAAATTCGATATCCTTCTCAACAGTATCAAACTCGCTACTCCTACTCCAGAAATGGTATCGTCAAGTTCCAGCGCATCTCAAATACGACGTACCTTCACCCCCTACGCATAAACGCGCAGTCGCCATAATACACCTCCAATACTGGAGCACTACAATTCTCCTAACCCGACCCTTCCTCCTCTACCTCGTCATAAAGTACAGCACACTAGCGTCAAGTAAAAAGATATGGTTCGAGCGCATGGGCAAAACATGCATTGACGCAGCACAGAAAAGCGCTGCGATCCTAGCGCAAATGGCGGATGACGGTGTACTATCTAGCTTGACGGCTTTCGATAGCACATGCATCCTGCGACTACTCATGGTTTTTGTACTTGCATACGCGCATACAAGAACACCGCAATACAACGCAAACATCGAGAAGCTAGTATCGATTATCCGCGGTATGGAGCAGATTGGCTTTACGAAAATGGTCACTGAGGAAACACCGATGCGCCTTGCAGAACTGGGCATACCGGAGCGTGTGAGCCCGAGCAATGGAGATGCGAATGCACCCGTGCATTTGGATGACGACATGATTGCCCAGCTTTGGGGAAACTGGGACCCGTAAGTTCTTTTTGTGGTCATGGTTTGTTTTTGCAATAGATAACTAACGCTATGGACACAGCAACTTCATGACGCCGTTGCAAGCACAGCAGAGTCTGGACTTGACATTTGACGATTCTGGCGCTTTCGATATCAACTCAGAGATCTTGGCGTTTACAAATCTGGACGAGTCGATTGTTATCGACCCGGTGCATGCGTATTCGCATTTTGAAATGCAGCAATGAACGTCGTACGATATTATACGGCTGGTGTGTACCGGCGAATCCATGCGCCACGCTGAGCCAGCCACCACTACCAGCGTCAAGTCCTAACTTGGTTCTATTGATATCCACCCACGGGCATAACGGACCGCCACCCCAGACTACTCCGGTCCTTCGTCACGCCATCTAAAATAAGGGCTGCCGGTATGAGCAACGAATCGCTCCCAGCACCAGCGTCAGGGAACAGCTCATTGGACGCGACTATGGCGTTTTGAGTACCAACAGAACCATAAAGCGGTCAGCATCGCCAACAGACACCGAAACGGCAAGGAATGTAAACGAATAAACTGAGGGTACACGAGCGGAGCCAACGCCATTTGTGGATTATGGAGGAAATAAGGATGAAGGGAAGGAAGTGTAAGGATATACCAGGGAGTAGATAGATAACATTCTTCATAGTAACAATAACATTTTTCTATTTGTATAGGACAGACGATATCATGTGCTACTTTCTCATCATCGTCTACCACCCCACACTACTCTCGTGTCAGGACTGAGTAAAGCTGTCCGTTCGGAATCACGCAACGCGAGCGAAAATACAATATCTGTCTCGAAAAGACAAGCGTAGCAGTGAAATTCAAGGGGGGAAAGATATGTCATTGCTAATTTCTCACAGCAAATGAAATCCTCCACACGTGTCTCCTCCCACGTAACACTATCCTCTATCTCTCTTGCTTAATAGGGCAAGGCCAAGAAAACTTCCCTCATCTTCTCGTAATTCGGCGTCCCCAACCCAGTCACAGGATCCCACCCTTTGCTCGCCGGAAACCCATTCGTCCCACATCCTGGATTCCAGCCTTCCGTCCCATCATTAAACATGCCGGGATTCTCATACATGAAGGGATTCAAAAAGCCCACCGGTCTCTTCCCCGCCTCCAAACGCTCTTCATTCAGCAAGTTGATAATAGATTCAAAGATGGGTGCAGACGCCGAAGTGCCGCCAACATCAATTGTGTTGTTTAAATACACGATTACGAGATTGAGACCCAAGGCAGCGACATCGGGGTACCCGCGGCTGGAAGAATTGAAAACCGACTCGCCGTATTTGCGCGCGTAAGACGTGAGGTAAGTCTCTACAGCCGAGGACTGAAACAAAGGCCTTGGAAAAACGGAAGAGAAGCCGCCACCGGAGCAATAAGAATTAGCACCATCCGGTACAGCGACCGCGACCTCACCATTGATCCACGCAGACTTTAGATCCGTAGCGCCCACAGCCGTAATATACGGACATGTAAGCCGGGAAACTCGGCGAGAACCTTTTCCCGTTCGGATCCACATACCCGTACACTTCATTCAAACACGCGTTGGGGTAAACGGAGTTGTACGTGTTGGCGACGCCGGAATCGCCAGAAGCGAAGATTACGGAGACGCCTTGTAGGGCTAGTTTCATCCATTCGCGGCATTGGCGCTCTTGGTAGAAGACCGGGAGGGCGCCTTCGATTTGGGCATAGGAAACGGAGATTACGTTTGATACGGGGGCGCCGCCGCATTGGAGGGGTCCTGAGTAGCCGCCTTCGTTGGGGTCCGGGTACGCGGAGTCTACGTAGGGTTGGTTGCCGCCTTGGTAGGTGCAGTAATATCCGTCCTGTGTTTGTGTGTGTGTGTGTGTGTGTGTGTGTGTGTGTGTGTGTTGGTTAGAAAATGGGGGATAGGGAAGAGGTGTGGATGGGGGCGTGATTTACAAGAGCGTCGAGGAATATGTTAAAGGTACCGACTGAATCTACGTTTACAGAGTCTCCGATTTGGCACAATCGCGTGCTTTGGGAGTGGATGATTGAATAGGCGGTTTGGAAATCTAAGGCGCTTTCGATGACTTGTGAGGCTTTGGCTACGGTTAGGTTGGAGTGCTTGCCGCCGTCAATTGAGATGAAGTCCACGACTACTTCGGATGTGATTTTGGGAGATGTCCATCTCTGGAGGAAGACTTGGAGATCCGGGAGGTAGAGGTAATCTGACCACTCGGCAATGCCTAGCCTGTTGCTCTCGTGCTTGAACTTGGCGACGGGGATCTTGTAGATGGCTCGCAGGCAGTTAATTGTGATTAGAATGCGGCACATGTCGAGATTGTCAAGAGAGCCGGTCTTGGGGCTGACTTCTGTCATCATTTTGGGCAGTTTCTGCGCTACTGGCTTCAAGCTGTCGAGTTGGATCGTGGGCATGATGAAGTCGACATGTTCGCGTACTTCGTGGGGAAGTCCGTACTTGTCACATGCAATGCGAGAGCCACCAGTCTCGTGCTTGTAGTGGTAGTACTTGGTTTGCAACAAGTCCTCTAGTTCTGAGACTGAAGCTGAGAACTCTACCCAGTTACATCCTATACCTTATCAGTAGACATATATTTCAGGTTTAGGGACGTGACTAACCATGTGAGTGCTTGACACGGGCGCGGTCGATTCCTGATGAATGAAGCCAGTCAAGAGTAGCATCGGACGTCTCCGGGTGTGGTGCAAACATGTTAGCGACTTGTTCACCGGTCCAATGCTTCCCTAAAATCAATTCTCAGATGAATCCTCATTGTAGAACAAGAGTAGCACATACCAAAGTTTGGCGAATCTGGATCCGAGATATCGTGAAGAAAGCGGTCGCCATGCTCCAGGTTCCGCTGCTTCAAACCGATTCGAACAGGCAAGATGGCATCTCTCGGTGCACGCGACTGCTTAGTCCACGCAGAAGGGAGCGCATCTCGCTTCTCGTGAAGTGTGCGTGTGTGTGTTGAGGGGTTTGCTGATCGCCAACCCATTGAGGGCGAACACGATCCATGCAGAGAGAAGCATCTTATCTGGAATTGTACCTGAGGACGATGGGGTGAAGTGACTATTTAAATAGCAGCCCGGC
Organism: Pyrenophora tritici-repentis; assembly: GCF_003171515.1. Classification (NCBI taxonomy): domain Eukaryota; kingdom Fungi; phylum Ascomycota; class Dothideomycetes; order Pleosporales; family Pleosporaceae; genus Pyrenophora; species Pyrenophora tritici-repentis. The sequence continues at coordinate 2,444,418 of NC_089393.1, forward strand.
AGAGATCTGCAATATACACAACACTGTAACATTTACGACTCGGTGTCATGGGCTCATTATCAGCCAATGGCGTCGTTCTACACCTCATTCTTGCAGATACGATAATCTTCCCCACCGGGGCTCAATTATAGTTCAGAAGGGCTTCAGGTTTATAAACCAAGCCCTGCAGCAGCGAACAGGATTACCGAGCCGATGGAGATCAATCCGTAAACCGGAACTTATGGCGTAGTCCAAAGGCCGCATGAAGACTGGTGGTTCTCCCTGATTGCAGATCTGGTGCGTCGATGTAATCATTTGAAGACTTTTGGATGCAGTAGTTTTGGGTGCCTCGTTATAAGGTCGACTGTACTATGAAAGGCGGCATGAAACACTCAGATTTACGGCCCATTGAGAAACTGCCATAATTCCCGAATGAATCTCTGGAGCATTGCTTACTACCCAGCACATAGTCGTCTTCGGTCTCGCGCGCAGACATTGACTGGCGCAAATGTGGGATACCATAACCACATTACCTACCTAGCGAACCCAACACCCCCCCCCCATCAACAACGCAATAAACGATATCAAACATGCACTAGCAACCCTCGCTACGGTACGCCCACCCAACATCCAGTAAGACCATGTTAGCAAGGCCCGAATGCATCGGGCTGACACTGAAACGCTTGAGCCACCCCGTATTGTTGGGCTCTGTCAACTGACCAAATCTCGTCGAACAGTGTCGTGAACAGTAATTCATCTATTACAATCGCACTATCTAAGGGTCGAATGATGGCTCCGCTATGCAAAGCAATGCATGCCAAAAGGTTGTATCCACGGGGGTAATGATGTTAGGTATGATGAAGAAAAGGCCGCTCATTCCATCGTCGCCCAAGCTCAACAGCAACTACCCCAGCCCTGTGCTTTCCCCTTCTTACTCGCATCGTTCAAATTGACGCCTGCCCTATTCGCACCTCCCCCGCCCGGGCCTTTGACCCCGCTCCTCCGATCGTTCAAGTCGTACTTGCCCGCTTCTATGTTCTGGTATATCCGCTCCGCGACTTCCAGAAAGGCTCGTTCCACACCTTCGCCACTCTTGGCGCTCGTCTCAACGTACTGCATGACGCCATTTGCTTTACACCATTCCTCGGCTTCCTCCTTTGTGACTTGTCGCTTGTTCGCCGCCTCTGAGTCGGTGACGGTGGATGAGCCTGCCAGATCCGACTTGTTGCCTACCAATACCACGACGATACCCTCCTCTGCAATCTGGCGCAGGTCGTGCAGCCATGATGTAGCAGATAGGAATGTGTTCTTGCGCGAGATATCAAAGACAAGTAGGGCGCCTGAAGCACCTCGGAAGTAACTCCTTGTGATACTCTTGTACGTCTCTTGCCCCGCTGTATCCCAGAGCGAGAGCTTCATGTGCTTTTGTTCTTGTTTTTGCTTGGTCGGCGATACGGGCGCTTGTGCTTGTGGGGATTTGGAGGGATTGTTGATGCTGAGGGATAGCGAGGCTGGAGGGCCCACGGGGACGATGCGCGACCCAAACTCTACGCCGATGGTTACGTCGTGATGTGGTGAGAAGCGGCCTTCGCAGAGGCGCACTGTAAGCTATGAACAGTCAATATAGAGATGATACGAGGTAAGAAATGCTGTCGCATACACTTGATTTACCGCATCCCGAGTCACCCAGCGATACAATCTTCGCTATGTAATCCCATGGCTGAGCCATGTTGCGTGGGTTGAATTCCCTCTGGTGGCGCAAGCTTGGATGATGATTTACAGCAAATTCAGCACGTGTCCTCGGAGATGTTAGGGGATTCGAGGTTTATGCAGAGGGCAGTGGTTGGTAAGTTGTCTGTTTGTGTGTGTTTGGTGAGCACCAAGCTAGATGACGGTGACTTGTGTGAGGGTTCAACAATGCGGTCATAGCTCGGCAGTCGCTTGAGTCTCGAGCCAGAGTCTTAGGATGCGGGCAGCCGTCAAAAGCAAGAATCAATGAAGCTATCGCAAGCTCTGGCTGGCAGAGAAGGGGTTCATGTTCTTTTTCTCTGTGCCTAGTCTGTCTCTATCAAATTCACAGCTCGTGATGTGGTGCATCGTCTTGGCGTGCGCGGCTTTTAGTAAGTGAAGGCAACCATCAAAGGAGCGACAGTCAAAGCTATTAGCCCGGTCAAAGGCCCATATAAATTCAGCTTTAGCAACTTTAGCGACTGCGCGCAGCTCCAGGGGTGGAGCATCTGGTGAGCTAGAGCACTATAGCGCGTACTGCATGTTCACGAGGTACCGGCCCCGATATCGATAACCCGAGCCCGATGATTGATGAGCAACGCAGCGGACCTGCAACACAACTCCGACGCCACAAACCTCAGCACCTATACATGTCATAGCCACGCGCTGCTCTATTGATATCATCCTCCAGACGCTGCGACTGTCTTTTCCCAGTCTTCACTGCGACTGCCGCTCGCGTCGGGCTGCATGTCTCTTAGGACTGCGTCATCCGCGACTGCCTCTTGTACTTCGGTACCCTTGCACCCGACAGCCTCACAACCGCTGACCTCCAGCTTCTTTCACCAGAGGCATACACCACACTCGCGATAATTCTACCGGCGTGACGGCGGACGCTTGTATACTCTCCAGACGATCCATCGCTAGCTTTGCCTATCATGTTCTCCGAATGTAAGTAGCGCGCTGCCTTATCAGGTACATGTGACAGAGCCACCGCCTCTGTCATGGATAGCCTGCGGACTCGCGTGACTGACATGCGTGCCCTCAAGATGCATCCAAGTTCCTTTCACAGTCTCAGTCGCGACTGTCACTGGGTCAGCCCGAGTCGGTATCGAACCGCAACGCCCCCGAGAGGCAACGGCCTTCATCGCGAGCTGCCCAGGCCTACCAACAGCGTCGCAACAACATGCCGAACCCCTACAACTCGCAGGCCATGAGCCGCTTTGCATTTGCTTCTAGGACTTCGAATGCGCCAGCCCCATTATTCTACTCGGCCACGGATGACTTTCGCGAGGAAGACGACCATGTCGAGCATGACCGCGAAATGGCCGACCACTACGCACTGCAACGATCGCGGCGTCAGTTCGGTGCGAGCCACCTCTCAGAATCTTCCGAAGTTGAAGACGACCTCGCACAAGCTTCCGACCACACCATAGGAGCTGATAGGGACGAGAACGATGCGCCGGGCTATGGTTTGGGAAGAGGAATCAAGAGCTCATGGAGAGGCGACAAACCCGCACGCGGAAGATCAAACATGGTCACAAAGTCCGAAGACGAAGAGCGGGAGTCGAGCGTTCCACTTTCCGAGACTACGGATCGCAGCAGCAGAGGAAGGGGGCACATGGTGGATGTCGAGCTAGAGTCTACAGATCGGGGGAGCATAGAAGAGCTGGATCGGGATGAGCTGCTCGGACACCAGGACGAGCCGCCACCGCCATTCCAACAATTTCGTAACGCACGACCGAAGCGCGGCCGCAGTCCGCTACGACACCACCTGCCCATACCCGAAGAGACAGACGAAGACACGCTGTTATCGCATCCGCGTCCCATAAGTCCAGACCGCCAGAGCGTTCCCCAGGACGTCCCAGAAAATCCGGTATCGGCACCACGGCATAACTTCTTTTGGGCTGAGCTCTTCATAATCGTCCAGTGTGCCATCTTTGGCACATGGTTCATTTCTCTACTCCAGGAATCGCCACCGAACAAGAAGAACCCGTTGGGCGACACCATCTACACGGTGCTGCATTCATCATTCCATCTCATCGGGGTATATTCTTTGGTTTCTGTCCTTGTCGGAGTCTTGTGGCTATCGCTACTTCGGTCTTTTGCGCGACCCTTGGTCAATCTCATGCTGCTGGCGATACCAGTCATCTCCATTTCCTTCTTCTTCTACCCGTTTGTGTCGAGCTTCAAGGGGTCATGGCATGGCGACAGCGTGCAAGATCGGCTGATGCGCTGGTTCTCATTTGGACCACTATGTTTTGCGTTTTTCTGGGTATACACAGTCTGGAAGGCACGACACTCATTAGACAAAGCCACAGGAATGCTCGAATTCTCAAGCGAAATTCTTAGAGCGCAGTTCCCACTCCTACTCGTGGGCATTGCGACATTGGCTGCTGTGATAATCTGGTCTTGGATCTGGATCTTGATGTTCACTCGCTTGTTTCTCGGGGGTCACTTCGCCAGCAACAAGTCGCGATGGATCATCGACACCAGCACGTGGTGGCTGGGCATGGCTTTCTTCCTCGACTACTTCTGGACCTTGTCCGTCATCGCAGGCGTACAACGCGCCACCACCGCCGCTACAGTATCTCAGTGGTACTTTCATCGCAATAGCGTGCCAGCCCCCGCTGCCAGCACCGTCGTCCAAGCCTCACTCAGTCACGCGACGTATACCATGGCCGGCACCATCTGCATGTCAACCCTCATTTCCCTCCTGGTCCGCCTGCCGCTCATCGTCCTGCCGAGACGCCTCGCGGGCATGATTGGCATGTGCGCATACTCCATCGTACCGACGCCCATCGCCGCTCTAACGAACCCACTCACTCTAACCTTTGCCTCGATCCACGGCGTCCCCCTCAATCAAGCCGCACGCGGCCTCTCACAAATGAACTTCATCTCCGCCGCCTCACCCACCACAACTCTCGGCCCCAGCTCCTTCAAAAACCACGGTCGACCCTCCATCCAATCATACCGTCTCGCCAAACTGCTTCTTCACGCAATCCGCTGGGTCATCACCCTCTCCCTCGGTTTCGGCGGTTGGGTTTCCACCGCCCGTATGCTCCAGCTCGGCAACGAAAGCGTGCCATACAAGGGTAGTTTGTACGCCTACGTCGTGGGACTCATCAGCGCAGCCATTGGTTGGGGTGCCCTCGGTGCCATGGAGGGTGTTCTAGGCGGTATCCTCGATGCGGTGCTTGTCTGCTGGGGAAGCGAAGTGGGCAGAGATGGTCAGGGCGAAGCGAGATATTGTGTTGATGCTGGCCGGTTGTTTGGAAATGAAGTCACGGGTCAAGGGAGGGGGAGGTATGAAGTTTAAGATGTGGGCATTTCCTGGGCGTTTTTTTTTTCGATTAATGGGGTGTGCGGGTAGGATATGGGATAAGGAAATGGATGGAACGTCGTGTTGGGTGTACGTGTGTGCTGCTGCTGCTGCTGTTGTTGTTGGGGCGCTTGGGTATACCTATTCATTCTTCTTCTTCTTCTTCTTCTTCTTCTTCTTCTCTACAGATATTGATATAGGTGGGGACTACGGTGGGGGTGTAGAGACCGTCATGAATAAGCAGCGCGAGGTCGTATAACTCTATTGCACCCCTTTTTTCAAACACTGTCAGACACGAAGACTTGTGGTCGGCGCGTTGTCAGCAGGCAACATTGCCTTGTCGCATGAGTAAGACACATAACATAGCCCAAGGTTTATATGTTTATATCCATAATTTTCCCATTCCCAACTCCCACTGCTCACTTACTTCCATTCCAAAGCTTGTCTCCCCAAACGGAGAGGATGTGTAGTCCAAAACTTTATTCTCGCAACTTTTGTCATGGCATGATAAGAAGGATAAATGACAAATACACCGCAACCACCCACCCACCCGACTCATCAGTCCTATTCCAATTACGCCCTTATGATTCAGTCAACTCTTTTTTTAGACTTTCCCTTTGCATATAACTGACTAAACGAAGCGGTTAATTGAACTGAATGGAATGGATTGACAGTGGTCCGCCTGAATCAATGAATCCTCTCATCTATTTGCGTTTGCGAACTGCGAGGTTTGCCTGAATCGATATTCTTCCTCCCTTTCTGGAAGCCTTAAAACTCAGCCTCAGCTACAGGATTCTTGCTTGGCTTGCTTGGCGGTTTCATGCGTTCAGTTGGGGAGGATGGAATTGGTACTGGGTACATGTTCCCATTCCCTATTTCCGTGTTCGTTTATGCTTCGCTTCACTTGGGTTGAAATGAACGGAGAGTCAATGCACCGCGGTAGTTGAGGTACGCATAATGTTGAGGTTTTCCCTCTCATTTTAATTGAATAGTGGCGTTGTTGCGTTACGTTTTGTTCCAACGGGTGGTTCGTTCGCGTAGATTTTTCAACTTTAGGTTCTAGGCACAGCCGCTGCCGCTGTAACGTTACAAGCGTAGGTATACATCATGTCAAGATTGATTAACTCGTACGTTTACAAAAGCTACACTGTATGGTTCATGCTTGTACATCCATGGTCTCGAATAGATGATGAGGGCTTTGCTTGTAAGACATCTAGGACCAGAGTAGGGACCCGAGTTATGGAAGCCCGGAATACTTACCCAATCGCAAAAGACACGTGATGTGTGCAGGCTTACTACGTCGTACAACTGCCGAATGATGGATTTGAATGTGGATATGGGCTCACATGTAAGCCCACTTGATTACAGGTATACTGTTTTACGTGTAAATAGGGTTTATGAACGCGTGTTGCAGTCGAAGGGTCACCCTATCTCTTCAGCGTATCGTAACGTAATCTTTGGTGTTTCTGATCACTGAACCGTGGAGTAGTAGCGTTGCAGCTCCAAATGTCCAACCGATACGAGGTTCTTCTTAAGTGTTAGTACAGTCGGCGGCTTAGTAACCCTCACAAACAATGCGCGCCTTGTTAGGAGAGACAGACAACCCCTGACATAGAGTGAACACGAAAGTACGGTTCCACCGTAACAATATGTAAGCCTCGTACATATACCTAGGAGCAACATAGACCTCTACAAGGGAGATGCATGAACCCAAGGAGGGTTGTCAACATTTCGAAGGTCCGTTGGAAAGTCGAGCATGGATAACCGATGGAGTGAGAGTGCCGGGCCCAACAACGACCCCTGCTGGTTTAGCGGCGAATAATCCAAAGAGCCATTCAATCAAACCTACCATCCACAAATCATCAGCCCTACCCACCGTGCCGGTAACGTCTTTTTTCCTAGCGCTTCTCACCAACTGCCACGTGCAAACTTGCTTGCCCTTCCTGTCTTCCTGCCTACTTGATCAGGCAACGACGATACCAGTACCACAGTCACCCTCATGTGTGGATGTGTTTATGGATGTGTCTCCGGCCCGTTTTCACACCAGTGCTTCAGGAACGTGCTCTTCTCGCGCTCCCGTGCCCAAAGTGGGCTCCTTTACGAAGGGGGGTATTATCACGTGCTGGCGCCCAGCGCAAGAAAAGGCCATATGCTCGGAAAGAAGGGTAATCTGTCTCTCCGCCGAGTTTGTAAGAGATGACGTTGTTGGCAAAAGACCAGCTGACTTGTTGTCGCAATCTTTCGACAGGAAACGCGGTCCTATATGGGATTGGTCGATGGTGGCTTGCTGATTTGCTCCATGGGTCTGGCATGTCTGCATCTCCTGCATGTCTGACGTGACGAGTCTTGGTATGGCCAATCCATCCGCCAGTACCAATCGGAGATGGCATTTTTGGTTTTCTTGCAAATGCAAAGAAAGGCTGGCGAGAGCGTTCCTGCACTGTAGGCTGGCGTTGTTCGGCTACGGCACGATCCTCTGGGCTTAATTTACGGCCGACGGAGGCGTAGACAGGCCGGTTGTGACGGCAATCAGAGGTCAGACCATGTCCCATGTTCGGTGAGGGCTGCTGCTCCCTGGATAACGGATGAAGGGGCCATGTTGTGTGTTAGCAGCATTGCGTATGCGCTGGAACCCAAGGACAAGTCCCGCAGGGCTTTGGGGTAGGTATCCTGTCTCATGCACCTTGACATCATGCTTTCCCGATGCGTGCACCAGCATGCTTAACGAGCAACAGTACCAACGGGACCCTGCGAGGCAGCGACTATGCCCGAGTCAGGTGTTTTGCTCGTAAAAAGAAGGCTAACTTTGGCTCACTCAGCGCGCAGGACTAACTACCCTGGACTGGAAAAGGCTCTTTTCCATCGTGAAGAAGCTCGGGCTGCTTGCTGCTGGCGGCTGTCGGGTCGCTGGCGGGGGCTGAGCTTGTTACGGCCTGCCTCATTATTCGCGGCCGCGGTGAGATTGCGACGATAGTGAGTTGGTTCAAATGGACGGGTGTGCGCGGGGGCCCAAGTTGGGGAAATTATATATATATTTAAGACCCTGGATGCTTATCATCGGTACCTCTTCTCACTCTGCCAGAAAAGATTTTCGTGTTGTCTCTCGTGTGTGTTGTTGTTGTCTTGTATTGTCTTGTTTCGAAACAAAAAGGTGCAACTACCTCCTCCTTCCTCATTTGATGCCTGCAACTGCCTCCTTCTCCCCAAATCAAGACCAACGACTCAATTGACCGCCGACGCTCCTTCCTCCCATTGCGATCGGCTTGGCTGTTACAGCTTTTATTCTGCTTCCGAATACATAAGACGTTGGCTTCACGCTCCTCTCCTTTCGACCGTCGACATACCCTCGCCCTTCCTCGGCTCCATCGATCCGCCCGCTCAATCCGGTTGACTACGCAAAAATGAAGGACTGCCCGACTTGTAAAGGCAACGGCACCACAAAGTGCGACGTCTGCAACGGCAAAGGCAAAGACTGTCAATCCTGCAAACGAACCGGCAGCAACAAATGCACAATCTGCGATGGCACAGGAGCCATTCACTCGGAACACTGAGTCGAATTTGGCGACCGGCGACGACGCGCTGGGACCCCAGAGAGAGTCAGAGGTACGTATTCGGTACTTGCCCTGCACCCCCAGCAGGAAAATCCCAGCCTGCACAGCCACAGCAAACCTAGCCTACCCTATCCCTATACGAAGAAAACCAACATCTATATCAGGCCACGAGCCGACTGCATCCGAAGCACGACCGAGGCGATTCCCAAACTGACAAGTCCGCAGATCGTCATGTCAATCATCGTACGGCCAACCCCAACCCCAACCCAACCCTTTCACTTCGATTTCTTATTAGCGGATTATTAGTCACGGTTCACTGTCACAAAAAAATTACACCACACACCCTCGTCTTGTTCTGTATCGTTCGCGCGGGAACGCAAACATGGAAACAAGAATACAACCCTGCTCACGGATGGTCGCGTGAGGGGTAGTAGCGAATAGCGAAAAGAACCCCAAAAAAACGAGGAGGAGATTTTGAGATGTTGCTGCTTTGTTGTGTTCTCCGTGGCGAAAGAACGAACAGGCTTCGTTTTGCGCCACCAGACAAGCAGTCCGCGGCACGGCAAAAGAAACATCAACCCGCTAGTTTGTGCGTGTGTGGTTTGCATGAGATTATACCCCCCAAGAAGGCAATTTCCGATTTGTTCCCGCCTGTGTTTCACATGTCGTTTTTTTTCTCTCTTGCTCTTCCCGTCCCTTTTCTGAGCTGGCGTTTAGCGTTTGGGGTCGGCTTTATTTCATTGGGTTTGCAAGGGGTGCGAGGGGGGGCCTTTGCGCAGGAATGACGGGTGGATTTTTGGTTTTAGTGGCTGCAACTGAAATTCGTGGGTTTAGTGGTTTTGAGGGGTACGGGGGGTTGCTGTGGTTTGAGACGCTGCTGGGTGACGTTTGAGTGAGAGGGGGAAGGGAAGATCTGTGTGGCGGGTGTCAAGTTGTGCCTGGCTTGGCTTGGGCCTTGGGCTTGGGCTTAGCTTAGTCCGACCGCTTCTCGATGTCATCGACGCGCCTGCCGATTTGCTCACTACTATAGTCTTGTAATCTTAGCTTTTCAAAGGGATATGGACATGTTAGACTTTTCCGCGGATGAAATCGGAATGTTCGTTCTTTCACACGTCATTTTTACTTAATTTCGGACGTGTGACTTGACAGTATAGGTTCTTTGGTACAAGCAGGAGCCTGCATGCTCACTTTGAGGCGGCTGGAATCGACGCAGTTGTGGTGGAAATAGAATGGCCTGCATGCTTAATCGCGAGATCTCGATAAGTCTAGATCTCAATGGTGACATCTTGATAAATATAGATATAGATCTTCGTAGTGACATTCTCATCGTAATTAAAGCCAAGCTTGAAATCCACCATCAGCCTTGGAACTTTGAAGCCTTGCATTCAACACGTGATATCAATCACGTAATACGTAATGAATTGTGAGACACAAATCCAGATGAAAGAATTGAGAAGCACACTAGCAACCGCTCTAAGATGCTGAAGCCTCAGCAACTACGTGCAGTTTTTCATCTTACTCATGCCAGGACGAAACCTTCCTGTGCTGTCGCCGTCCCCTGAAATACATTTTGGCATGTGGGATATTCCAATTAGGAACACGGCTTCGATTCGCGAAATTTGATCAGTTGAAGCTTACAAATAAAGCTACAACTAAAGCCTAGCCTTGACAACCGCCCTCTCCAGCGCCGGTCCATCCCAGATATCGCGTTCAACAGCGCGAGTATTGATATACTGCATACCCAACTGATCGACCCTCTCGACGCCAAGAAGACGCATACAGGTTTCCGTTTCCGCTTTAAGAACTGTTGTGCAACATGTTAGCTATCAACTCCCCATCATCACTCACCCACCAGATCAAAAGAAATCAAAGAATAAACTTACTCTCAAGCACCCTCGCCACCCCTTCCTTCCCACCAGCACCCAACCCAAATAGCGCCGCTCTACCCACACCCACACCCCTCGCCCCCAAACAAAGTGCCTTGACAACATCTGTACCGCGCTTGATTCCACCATCAACCCACACCTCGACGCGATCAAAGACTTCGGGACAATACTTGCGTATCTCCAGCAGTGTATGTACAGCGGGTGGAGCGGTATCCAGCGCCCTTCCCCCGTGGTTCGACAGGATAATCGCCTTAACATGCGGAGCGTGCAGCGAAGCCAGATAAGCATCTTCATGTGTTTGAATGCCCTTGAGGACAATAGGGAGATGAGTGTGTTCGCGGAGCCAGGGGAGAGTTGTACGCCAAGTTAAATCCGCGGCTGTGCCCCAGAAGAGGGATTGGCCTACACCCATTGATTTCGGTTTCGGCTTCCCGTTTACATCTGCGTCTGAGGATGGTGTCTGTGCCGACATGCTAGTTTTACTAACCGATTGCGATTCTTGCACCGCGGCGCGGACGGGTAAGTTAGACCCGATATTCTTACTGCGTTCGTCGTGTTCGCGTTTCCCCGGCACCGGCGCATCAAGCGTGAGACAGATGAATTTTATACACTCTAATTTATTCATGCGGGCGAGCATGGCTTCGCTTTTAGCCCGCTCGTTTTGCACGTAGAGTTGCCAGCCAAACACCTGGCCCGGGGTAGCGTCTGCGACGATTTGCTCGGGCGTCATGGATGCGTTTTGCGAGATTATTTGCATGGCGCCGTATTGGGAGCACGCTTGTGCGATGCCCCATTCGCCGTCGGCGTTGGCGAGTCGCGCCATGGCGGCTGGCGAGACGTAGATGGGGAGCTTGACTGGGTGGCTGAGGAAGGTGGTTGAGGTGTCGCAGCGGGTGCAGTCGACGAAGACACGGGGCCGGAGGAGGATGGTGCGGTATACGCTGTTGTTGAAGGATTTACTTTGGAGGTCGTCGCTCGCGGAGAAGTAGTATGCCCATGCTTTGTACGGTATTTGCTTTGTAGCGACTTGTTCAATCTCGTCAATGTTTAGTATGCTGTCCAGGTCCACGGGCCCTTCATCTTGTGTCTCGCCCGTCTCTTGTGGTGTCTTCTCATCTTTTGGTAGGGTATCTGGGTTTATGGTACCAAGCTTGTCCGACGCTTCGAGGTTTTCTTCGAGAATGCCCGGAGGGTGGATGGGATCGTATTCTTCGGTCGCATCGGTGCCGGCGAGTTGGAGGATGACTTTCGAACCACCAGGGTGCTTGGGCAGGAAGCGCGTGACATCGTAGACATTTCCGTAGAGAACTACCCAGCAGCTTTCTGCAGTATTGTGCTGCGCGACTGTTCCATCAAGTTAGCCAGTGGGAAAGTGAGGTTTGGAGTAGCCGGCGGTGACAGACCCTCGGCATAATCGAAGACCTTGGCCATTATTGCTTTTCGCTCAATCAAAGTCAATGCTAGATAGATTGCGCTGGTATCTCAAAATACAAAGGAAGAAACACGCGACGAAAGCTATACAAAAGTTGTGAGAAGAGCGCAAAAGCAAAGGGCCACGGAATTAATCCAGACGAACGAGCAAATGCCGACGTCTTGTAGCCAACTCCACCTGTGGGGAACCAGAGCTCGGGGTAGTGCCACCCCGAGTCGGGCAAGCCGGCCCGCATTTCTTCTTCTGCGGAGGTAAGCTGGATACACAGTTCATTGATTGGTGGATTCCCTTCACCTTAGCAAACATCGCTACTGTCTTGGAGAGCGTCTAGCTTTGGTCTGTGTACCTTGGATAATGACCATGATGATGCTGGGCTGGTCCAGGCGCAAACGCCGCGGCATCTGAACATCTAGCTAACAGTCTAGCACAGCTAGGAACCACACAAACACAACGCACATATAAAGGTGAGTACAAGTACATTCATTACAAAGCATGAAGCTATGGATATCGTTGATCAATTCACAAACCAGAGCGAAGCGACACTACATCTCACGTCCCCAAACGACCCCGTCTCACAGACTTCAACTGCGAAGTTATGCCCTCACTCTTTGCCCTACGTTCGCGCCACAACTCCCTCGCTCCTTTCCTCTTCCAGCTTTCCGAAGGGAGGAAGTTCTCCTCATCCTCTTTCGCCTTGGAGTCCTTTTCATCGCCCTTCTCATCCTCGTCATCACTATCATTAGTTGTCGACGCAATAACCAGCTCCTCAAGTTCCTTATGAATATCCCACGGACAAACGCGTTTCGATTTATTTGCGCCCGGCCAAGTTTTCAGGGCCGCTGGATCGGAAAGCGAACGTGCCAAAGACGGCCTGATGAGTTTCCCGCTTCGACCTGCTGCCCGGCGTCGATGCACAATCATTTTCGGGCGTGCGAGAAACTGCTCCCGGTCTGAATCATCTAGAATTTAAGACGTCAATGTGATATCCAAATCTGGATTATCAGGACGATTCAAGAGGGCAAAAGGCGTTGGAATGTTCAGGGGCGCGGCGTGCAAGATGCTCACCAACCCTCAACCTGAAGATCCGGCCAGCCATGCTCTAGCTCGCCTTCATTGACAATTTCATCGCCCCAATCCATCTTCTCGAGCTCGTTCCGGAAAAAGTCTTGCTCTTCTTCTAGCACACCAGGCTTAGCGCCTAGGCTCTCTGGGTACCGCTTAAGATTATGCCAATGTGTGAGAGAACGTAGGGCCTGTTCGAGCGGTACGCTTTCGTCGACTTCGGCGTCCACGTCGCTTCCAGCTAGCCAGTCATCTCGAAGCTCTGGTCTACAATGTAGATATACTGCAGTAATGACGCGCATATTGGACTGTCGCCATTTGCGACCACAGTATGGAACTTGATTCTTGAAGAGCTTGAGCGTATATAAGCGTAACTCTGGCTGCGGCACCTTTAGGCCCTTGCGGAGGAATTGCGAAGACTTGTATGAGACCAGCATGAGATTCCGATGCGCTTTGTTCTTACAGATCTTTTGCATGATGCGCAGGTAGTTGATGGACGTGAAGAAAGCCCGCCATGAAAAGTTGGTGATTGGCTCCTTTGGCAATTCATTGGTAGGAAAGCCAAGTTCGTCCACTTCTGGAGGCTGGAGCTGAGCTGGTGGCAGGGCCGGCTCAACGCCTGAATCGGTCGAGTCTTGTCTTGAAAGACGAATTGGAGGTGGAGCTGCATCGTCTTCTTCTGATTCGCCGTCCTGCTTTTCTCCGTCTTGCTGGTCGGCATTGTCCTCTTCAGACGCATTCCTCGAGTGTGTTCGGCAAAAGTTGAAGAAGTTGAGTTCTTCCTGTTCGCTCCTAAAGTTGACAATCTTCTCAACCTCTTGTAGCTGCAGTAGCTTCAAGATCAACGGAACATAGCTTGAGTCTACAAGCAGCTGTGTGATGTACTCAAACTTTAGGATATGCGACGCCTTGAACCACTTCAAGATCAATATCAAGGTGCCAGTGACTGCTTTATCCAAAACTTCTTGCGTTCGCATCGCATCCAGCTCCTCGTTCGTAGCTACGGTGGTGTGACCATTGAAACCGTTCATATCGGGCCGTCCAGCTGCCGTACCATTCTGGTCTTGAAATTGGAACCCACTCTGAAGGCCATTCGCTCCACTAGATTGCGTGACGAGTGCTGTGACATGCGCAAGGATTGCCTTGATGAGGACAATGATCAGTGACTGTAGATTCGGCAGCGCGACACGGTAAAACTCTTCGACGAAGCCCAACCGCTCCTCAGGGCTTCCAGGAGGAGGCGGTTGCTTCTTCGGCTCATCTTTTGGTTCGAGCGACAGTTCCTCTATATCACGATGTTCATCTGGACCTGTCCAGCCTCGCTCATACTTCATAAACGCTACACGCTCCTCCCATAGTTGCTTCATTGCGCGTGTAGCTTTCATGCGCTTCGCAAAGAGTTCTGCTGCCTCGAGAATTGAGGCGGGTATATCCGAGCCTTCCCATTTGCGTCCTACAAGCAAATCCTGCAGGTCAGTCGAGCCTTTACCGCCCAAATTATTGCTAGACTCGTCGAGCGGAGGATACAAGAACGGAAACATCTGATTCGTTTGATAATTCTGTTTCTTTCCGCCTTTGCCACCAGGGCCTGCAGGCGAAGGAGGAGGGGAAGGCGCTGGGGTCGCAATGTGAACTGGCTGGTGGAGGATAGATGTGCTGTTGCCGTTTGATTCCCCAAGTCCGGAACCGAAAACATGATTGCCGGCGACTTTATTTGGATGATTCTTGAGGGGTGGTAGAATGGAGTTGTTCTCGGGTTCGAGAGGGAAGAGTGGGAGTGGAGGATTGTACGCTGGGTACTTTGAACTGATCTCCTGTCGGAACAGATGGTAATCGAGAGGCGAAGCAGTTATGAGCGGCTGTCCTTTGCTATCTTTCGAATCAAGACTATGATCCTGGAACGTTTCTTTTACTTTATCAACCTGCTGGAGGCCGCCAAAGGTAACCAATATCGTTTTCCATAGTAGTAGAGAGATCTTACTCAAGGGCAGACTGATCGTCTCGTCCCACCTAAGCTTTGCAATGAGATCCACAAAGAGCATAAGCAGACCTGGCTTGTCTAGACCAAGGATAGCGCCTCGGAGTTTGAGGCCCTTTCCCGTCTTTTCCTCATCACGCGCAACTTCGAGTAGGACGTAGACTGCCGTCATCGCACACCAAATCTCACGCCGCTCTGCCTCTCTTGAATCGCGCGGAGCCTCAGGAATGCTATCTATTCCGCACGACCTCAAAAGCGAAGAGGTGAGTACGTCGACGACTGGTTGTACGCCATTGTTATCAGCCAATAGGTGTACATTGCGCTTGATGAGCGATGCTTGTCTTCCCGACTTCTCATATGCAGTGCTACGTGCTGTGCCCGCACTCGAGTCTCGGTCTGAGGGTGTCTTGCCAGCCGTTGGTGATTCAGATAAACCAGCAGTCTCGTGCCAGCACCCGAGAAGGACATAGACCAAAGCTTCGAGCTTTTTAAGCCTCAATGCAGGATCCACCTCCTTCAGTCCTCCCAATAAGTGTACTACAAAGTCTCGGTGTTGTGATGTTGTCGCCGTGGCCCAGTCCAAACCGTCCTCGCCGTTTGAAGCGTCGTTTAGGCCATGGTATGCGCTCCACTCAAGGGCGTAAGACGCCTGTGTCTTTAGCAACATAGCCTGCTCTTCCACAGCGTATGAGAACCATTCCTCCAGCTCCTCCTCGAAGAATGAGGCGTCATCGTAGGTGAAGGCGTACGGGGTAGGCTCGACTTTGGGTATACCCCTCATGAAACTCTGTTGCTGCGCGAGCGAAAGCGAGTCATTCTGCGGAGTATCTGGAGGTGGCACTGGGGGTGCCGGAGGAGGAAGGTGAGGTGCAGGCGTAGGCACTGAATTGCCTCGTTGCAGCCCTGGACGTCCTGGTAATGTGAGGGGAGGTCCAGCTGCGGGTTGCGCCTCGCCTTGGTCGAGCAGCAGGCGCTGTTGTTCAGCAGTATCAAGAGGCAAATTAAGCTCCTCTTCCGGCTCTGCTTCGATGATGGGGAAATCAGCGCTCGAATTGCCAATCAGCTCGGCCTCGTCGACTATGGGAGGCACGAGGGGCTCGATGGGCACTTTGTGGTTCTCCATGGTAGTTCGCGCCGAGTGTTCGCGTGCAGGATTCAGCGGTGGAAAACGTGTTGCGCCCACCACATCTGGGGGCAAATTCACGTGCGGCTCATGGTAGTGGGCGGGTAGCGGAGGAACGCGTGTTCACAATTCGAAGTGTTGATCGCTGTGCGTCTGCAGGTGGGGTGGGATGCGCCGTCCGCTAAATGGATAGTCAGGGTTCCCGGCACCTGCTTGGCGGTACTAATGCCGACGACGAAGCTCCCTTGTATGCAGGGCCTTTTAAGACACCAACTCACGTGAACGACAGCAGACATGTGAGCAAGTCATCAGAAATGTCATATCATTGAAATAAGCCTTCCCTATATAGGAATGTATCGCCGACTCCGCAAAGACATGAGGAGCAAGCCTCCGTTAGCTACGTGTGCGAGGCTTAAATCCACATTGCGATCGCTACCGCCTAATGCAGACATTCATACAAAAGCCCATGCTAGCAGAGCGAGTGATACCTCCACTGTGTACGCCGATTCGAAACTAAAAAGTAGCCAACACTCAAAGTGTGGATTAGAAAAAAGGGAGGCCATGCGCCCGTAGAAAAGTACAATTGTCCCGCACATGAATAACAGAAACAGACTTCGTCGACATCGTTTCGAACGAACAAGTTCGGTAAATAGACGGAAACAGGAGACAAGAGGGTTACATGTTACTTGCACCCGTTTGCTCGCCGTTCTCTTGGCGCTCCTTGATCTCGTCCGGCATGATGCCATTGTTTTCACAGGCCCTCTTGTAGATCTGGCATTCGTCCCAAGCCCTCTGGCATTCAGCCTTGAACTTATCGCAGCTGGCACTGAGCTCGGTAATGGCTTGCTCGGTGAGAAGTTTCTCAAGCGTCCACTTTTCAATATTCTGTTGCTCATTCTCCTTAAGTTGAGTAATAAATTGTACGGCTCTTTGCAGAATGGAACCCTTGTTCTTCTCGCAGCCGGGGACGATCTTGGCCAATTCGTTGATTCCCTCGTTGATGGTCTCACGACGACGACGTTCAACTACAAGTGCATTAGCGAATGTAAACCACAATGCTCCCGTAAATGCCTACCTTCTTTGTGATTGTCCCTCCGGACCTTGTGCCACTCTTCTGTGCCAACCTGAGGCTTGTGGGTAGCGCTTTGTGGAGGGGAGTCGCTCGGTGCGCTTTGGCCTGGGCGGCCTGATGAGGTGACAGCTTTCAGAGCCTCGAGGCTGAAGTCTTGCATGGGCGTCTGTTGCTGACCATGGTCGCCCATGCCGAAAGAACCATCGCCAGAGTTTTGTGTTTGAAACTGTAGTTCAGTAGCTTGGGGTACCGTCATCTGATGGTAGGCTAGGGCGGCGGCAGCAGTGTCGCCAACACTCGCCGTGTTGGTTCCGCCATTGTGGTGTACGTCGAACTGCTGCTGCATGTCGTCGTCGGCCGCGTTGTGGGCGGCTAGAAACGAGGCCGTGGCCTGGTCGGTCAGGTCGTTGTTGGAGCTGTGGGGGGCGGGTCGATTGATGCCTTGGTCGCGGGTGTCTCGCTTTCGCTTATTGGTATGAATGTTGTTGTGAGCATCCAACTTGCCTTCGGTTGGATAGCCGGCAGTGTCAGCCATGGCTCGCGGGACAGGCGTGGGGCCGAGGAAGTGGGTTGGCGGCGTGAGGTGGGAACAGACGCGCTCGAAGCCTGAATCGCAGGCGCAAACCACCGAGGCGGGGGAGGTGCGGCGCTTTGCTCACGGGTTCACGCGCAAGCCAGTTGGGCAGGGTCGGGCTAGCAATTATGCGCTTGGAAGGAGGCGCATTCAAGAGTCTGGGTTCGACAAACATTAGCACGGGCGCGAGCAGGTGAGTGTGTGAAGGTGGTGCGACAAGAAGCCAGCCGGCCGACGATTGGGCGCGTCCATTTGCCGTTGCTGTGAGACGAAGCTGTCACTGCTCAAACGAGTGGCCATCGTATCGTGCAAGCCGATGCGTCGTAGAAAGCGTACAAGGGTGTTGTGCGTCGTTCCGTCGTGGATGCGCGTCTCCCTCCATTGCCGCTTCCTCGCAACACGGCCGCCAGCAGGCTCGCTCGATGCACTGGAGGCAGCCGCGACCACGGCACAGCAGGCGCGATTGTCGTCGGCGCATCGCACCCAAAAGTCCGGCGGCAGCAAGCTTGGAGTCTTGCACCCGCAGTTGGCCCACGTCGACGACGGCTGGTACGGGCCATTCGGGGTTTGGGTGAGGATTATCGTACCTTTGAGGATTGATGTTCCCGGCTACTACACCAGAGTGGTCCCGGAACACGTGAATGATGGTCGTTATTCGTCGCGAGAATATCGTCGTCGACAAAAAGTGCTCGCGCTTGCGGGAAGCAGAAAGAAAAAGAAAGTCTCTTACCGTGATATCTCAGACTTGCAAAGCGCTTCAGGCAGGACTATCAGCGCAGTTGAGTGATCACCGTGAATCACGAGTGCGAGGAGGTCACATGGTGACGAGGTGCAGGGCGGCGGCGCTATATGAGAGAAGGCCACCATTAGATCCGAACGGAAACTTGGCGTAACCGCGCCAGGGTTGCGGCCAATCACCGCCGCCCTCGACGCCATGCCACCTTCCCCACTCCCAGCCTGCCGTCTCCAGCAACACCAGAGCACAGTGTGCTCGTCAGTCTCAGTGGGCCAGATAACACATGCCCCTATACTGCTTTGAAACACTCTACATGAATGCACTAGGCATGTTTGACCATGTTCACTGAGAGGCCAAATCAAGACGCCTTCAAACTTCGCTCCGCCGCCACCTACCCATCCGCCATCACGCCAGCCTCACTGCAATGACATGGTACGGATGACACCCCTCTAAACTACCTAGGCTCAGCCGACACCTCCAATACGCATTCACATGGCTCTAGCAGAGACAAAGGTGTCGCATGTGACACGCTGCCTGGGCTTGCCCCCACACATTCTCAGGCTATAGCGACTACGCTTTACCCTTTTGGTGATTTGCCTGGTCATCCAATACACGACGCTTTGGACATGGTTCTCGAAAGAAGTGGGTTTCGTATCGACAGGATGTTTAGAAGTCTTATCCATCTTTACTGTTATTCGTTATTCTTGAGATGATGAAGATATATGGCTCTTCTATAATTGAAGTTGGAGGAACGGGGGCCATCAGGCAATTTATAAGGCATCCATCTCCCATCACTTCCAAGCCGATAATCCCGCATCTCCCGATTATAAACAAGGTCAACTCCCCCGTTTGATTCCAGTCTTCTCCCATGCTCGTACCTGCACTGCCTACCAGGCCTACGTACACTCCACTCGAAGCACTCCGCGGAGTACATGCATTCCGCAGAACGGCTCCCCATCCATTCTACAAACCGAAAAAGTGGTAGGGGTTTTCAACCATCATCTTTGTCCCGGATTGGTAGGTTACATCGCTTCTCGAAACTCGAAACTAAGCAAGCAAGCACCCTTCTCGTCTTCTGACCTCAAAGTCACCCCTACTGTGCTAGCATAGTGTGTGTGTGCCCTTCTGCAACAAGACCAATATAGTCAGTTAGTAGTATGAAGCAGTGTACGATCCAAGGGGTGTAGGGAGATCAAGGACGATTTCTGTAGATTACTCATGTCAAAGTCTACAGTCCTCGTGCAGTGCATGGGTATACGCGTATTGTAGATGTCAATCAATGTCACGTGTTTCACACGGATCATGAGTCAAGAACACTCTTCAAATTCATAGGAAAATATATTGATCAGGGGGAGACTCGATTTAAGGTTGAGTCGCACAAGATAATACCATGGTCATGTGTGTATGCTTCAGAACATAACAACATACAATGTTATCCTTGACAGCCTTCTCCACTTCCCAGTTCTCTAATTCATTCTACTCTACCCATCTACCCACGTCTACCCAAACTCACATAACAGTCACAGGCTCCTTCTCAAACTCCATAGTATTAATAATACTGCCAATCCCCTCGACCTCCACCTCTACCACATCGCCATCCTTGAGGAAGCCCTGCGGTTCCATGAAAATGCCCACACCAGAAGGCGTACCGGTAAGAATGCACGTCCCAGCCCTATTCACACACCAATTAGCAAAAACTTCCCGACATCACATCAACACAGAACAGAAGAAGAAGAAAATGCCCACTCACTTAAGCGTCGTTCCCCTACTCAAATGCTCCACCACCTCCCCCACCCCAAAAATCATATCATCACACCCCCCATCCTGCCTCACCTCCCCGTTAACACTCGTCTTAATCCTCAATCCCTGCACCCCACCCAACTCCTTCTCCACCACCTCAGGCGCCACAACACACGGCCCCAACGGCGCAAACCCATCGAAGCTCTTTGCATATCCAAACTGTCCCCCGGACACACTCATCGGCATCTGGAAGTTACGAGCCGACACGTCGTTTGAGATTGTGTAACCGAGTAAGACGGATCTGTATGACGAGGCAGGTACGTTTTTGCAGTCGCGGGAGATGATCAAAGTGAGCTCGCCTTCGTAGTCTAGTTGGGTGGTGCAGGTGGGGTGGATGGGGATGGGGGAGGTGGGGTGGGTTAGGGCGGTTGTGGGTTTTGTGAAGATTGCTGGGTTGGTGGGGATTTGGAGCTGGTGGGTGTGTGTTAGATGGGGTGTGTGGATGGAAGAGGATGAAGTGGATGGGATGGGGACGTACATTACACTCCTCGGCGTGTTTACGGTAGTTTAGTCCTACGCAGAGGATTATGGGTGATTCGGGGATAGGGGATAGAAGCTATGTTCATTGTCATTAGTATCAGTATAAGTTTTATCCTCTCTCTTCTATCCACTCTCCACACACTCCCCCTCCCACCACATAACCCTAAATATAACAGAAACAGAAAACAACCATACCTTCCCGACCTTTGCCCTCCCCCCACCTTTCTTAAACCCACTCTTAACATCACCCTCCAACACATCAACTTCCCTCCCTTCGATCTCCTTCGTCGGCACCGCTTTCCCCAAGTCACCGTATTTGATCTCTCCGTCTGGAGTTTCGAAGCGGATTAGACGCTCAAAAGGGGATGATGCCATTGTTGCTGGAGACGACGTCGAATACTTAGACCTTGATTTTGGAAAGAACGGACAAGTGGGCTTGAATGTAGATGTAGGGGTACTTGTGTCGATGGATCTGTAGGTACGATATGCAACACGAGAAGGGATAGACCAAGAAGATTGAAGACAGAGACTCTTCACTACCGGGCGGATGAACATTCAAGGACGTATTTATAAAGAGAAACCACGGGAGAGGAGAAAAAGGACGGGGATTAACTAGAGATGTGATTCCTAAACTTCCGGTATCGGGTTGTGGAGTACATGGCCATTAGTGCAAATTGCCCCACGTACGGCCTGGCCGCGGGGTAACGAACTTCGGCATGTAAGATGTTGTTAATTCCGTTAACCACAGAGGCAAGATAGAGTACGAGTTCTCACGGGACCACGCGTTTTGGTGTGTTTAAAAGCGAGACCCAAAAGGACCTTTTCTCTTCAACAGCGTAGGGCGGTGGGTATGACATTACCCACTCATTACCACATCTCCATTCTGTCCCCCACTTGCCAGTCCACCAGACCCAGCCCCAGGATCAAGTCTTCCCAGACAACCAGGGCAATTATGCAATACCATGTGCGCAAACATGTCGCAATCGATACAAAAATGACTCTCGCATGCCCTACACTCATACCGCCCACTCTCACTAGCTTTCTGCTCCTCGCTGTCTTCCTCATCCCGCTTCGTGCCATTGACCTCGCCGTTCTGCTCCGCTGTGCTCCTTTCCTTGTCGCTGGTCGGCGGCTTGCTGAAGGAAGAGAGACAGCCCACGCATTCTTTGCTTCCCTTTTCGCGGGCGCGCGACCACGAGACGGTGGCCCAGTTGCGGAGGGGGAAGAGATGGTGGTATGAGCGTGCGAGATGCGTAGACAGGAGAAGGGTGAGTTGGCAAGAAGGACATGTGATGGGTAAAGAGCAGACTTTTGCGCTACATCGTGAGCACGTATAGCCGCCCATTGTGAGGTTTCCATGACATGCACACATGGTTAGTTGATCTTCGACTACGCGTGATGGGAAGCCCATCATCATGAGTGCAGCAGCAGATTCGGGTGACGGCGCTGCTGTAGTTGTAGCAACAGGGGCAGATTGTCGGATTACGGGTGGTGTCGTGGTTGCTAACAGCAGCTCCTTCAGCATCTCCTGGTCGGTGGCGATTGTGTATTCTGATTCATCGCCCGCGTTTGTTCGTGTGACGATTTCCGTGCATATCTTTAGACGTGCGCTCATGCCAATTACGCTCACGCGTATCCGGTCTCGCACACATGCCTTGACCGTCTGATGTATATCCCCAGGATCCAGACTCAACAAGCTGCCAAATACTACAATGACCTCTCGTGTGCCGTGACTAGGCGTGTGGTATAATGTTGCTCGTGCCAGCTCCAGCGCATTCTGCAAACTGGGCGCGCCCTTGGGCTCTTTGCCATCGTCCTTGCTCCGTATGCCTTGTATCGCAGCGACGTGTTCGGCTGGATTCCCCGACAGCTCTGAGACGCGTATGCAGACGCCGTCGTGCATGCCCAAGACGCTCATTTGCGATATAGGGTTCTGCTCGAAGAATTCGCGGACATATTCCTGGGTGAAGTTGATCATGGTGATAAAGCGGTTCGGTCGCATATCCTTCTCCAGCATCGCCTCGGAGAGATCGAGCACCAATACGACGTGACGTATAATGCCTCGTTGAAAGGGCTTTGTGTCCTTGCGCAAACGCTTGCGCTTCCTCTCTTCTTCCCGCTCCTGTACGCTCTGTCCCAGCGTGTCATCCTCGGCCGTTTGTATCGTCTTCGCTACCGTTCGTGAGTCTTCCGTCTCCCAGGCTTGCCGCCTGGGTGCTTCTTTGACTGGAACCTCCACTTTCCGCCTTTTGCTAGCTGTGGTAGATTGCGCGCGGGTACTGGAAGTCCCGCTCTTGTTCCCGACGTACTCATCATCAGATCCCTCATCCTCAAAGTCGTAGTCTGAGTCGGCCATTGCTCGCGTGTAGCTTTGAGCCCACTAGCAATGTGTCGTGACGCACGTAGTCTCCGCAAATGTAGAAGGCTATTATATTCGCTAGTAAATCGGGATCGATTTGGACGAGGTCTGGTCTAGGAGTGGGTACCTGCGTTCGTGCGTCCAAGTAGCAGGCGTTGAGGGCTGGGAGGGAGGCGAGGTCAAGGTGATTTTGTAAGCATTCATATGTGAGGTGCGAAAGAAAAAGGTACGACGTGAAGAGCTAGGACCATGCTTTTCATTGTCGCTGCAGCGCGATCGGAAGTGAATGTCGGAAGATTTGGTGGGCTCAATCAATAATGTTCATCTGGGCACAATGGACCTTTAGTTTCACGTGCTTAGGCGGGAGCGTGTCCCGCAACCTCGACGCGCTCTCACGTTTTGCACATGGACAAGTTCAAATTCAGAAGTGATATGCATTAGCAAAACATTAATTGTATCGTAGCACAAGCCGGCATGACGCATTAACTGCGTCCAAAGAGCTCCAATGGTATACGCTATGCCTGAAAAGCCATCATAAAAACATTACGCCGTCGGCTTACAGCCTAAACACTTTCCCACCCCTCTAATTATACGCGCCAGAGCCAGCTACAGTTGGCATTGGCCAGTCGTCTTCGGTGATGCTCGACCAGAATACCCAGATCATGGATACTGATAGTAATGTAAAGAGGGTTGAGAATAGTCCTCCGTTGATTTTGCCATCGGTGCCAGTGCAAATGTGGACGCTGATTACATATTGGAAGATTTGGCCAATAGCGAACAGAATCGCTGCGACGAGGAGGTATACTGAGAGTTGATGTTAGTGTGTACAAAGGGTGTAGAAAGGAACAAGACTTACGCATTGGTTTGCGCTCGCCAAGGATGCGAAGCACCAGGAAGGCTTCCAGAAGGAAGAAGATAACAATGAAGAGCAGCGGGATGAGCTGGTAGAGAGTATATAGCGCATAGGCCTGGTTTGGTAGGGAACGACTGGTGCCCCAGAAGTTTGTCCATTCCAGCCCAGTGTCAAGGGCGATGTAGCCGGTACCGACGAAGATGATGGCCGACGAGCCTAGAAGGAGACCGACGGACACTGCAGTGCCGTCGTCGAGTAGTTGGTAGCCTACGGCGCCATTGAGCATGAGCATCCATGAGGTAGCAGTGATGGCAGCAATGTGGATCGCAACGAATACCTGGACTGGGTTAGGCTTGACTTTGTGAGATATATATAGACACTGCCAACATACAATGCGCACGGTACTATTGAGGGGGAATCCGCCAATGGTGAAGATCTCGCAGATGGAGATGATGATGTAGCCGAGGAGGAAGAGCTGCATTTCTCTGTATGATGTCAATTGCATGTTGGATGTGAGAGGTTTGAGCTGCGCACCTTCTTCCTACAGCAGCCTTCTTCCGTTCTGTCCTCCATAGCAGGAACAGCGTGGATAAGACAGCGATAGCACATATTATTATTGAGCCTAGGTTGTGCAGCCTGTCGCCTCCACCGACGGGGAAGCCTCGCAGCGTGCAGCCTCCCCATCCGGCGTTTGTTTTTGTCGAGGCTTGATTGAAGAGCTGGAAGAGGACGGGTTAGCGGCGCGGTCGCAAACGGCGAACATGGGTGCTCGAGGTTCAACATACATAGCAAACTGTGCAGGGTCAGTATATACGAAAGACTAGTAACGTGTGCGTTATTCTATGTACCTGGTAACGTGCTCCAGTTGTTTCCGCTGTCCCGGCAAAAATCGTCAAACTTTCCGTAGCGACTCATGGTGTCGGGGTGTTTTGCGCGTGGTGCGCAGCCTCGCGGTGAAGAAGAAGTCGGTGTGGGAGAGCGAACGGCGTGGGGTGTGCAGACGCACAGCAAGCGTTCGGCGCAATGGCGACAACTATAGTCAGCTGGCGTGAAGGCGAACCGTGAAGTCTTAGACGGCGGGTTGGTCTGCTAAGTTGCAGCGGAGTCGCGCGTGGCTGGGGAGCTTCCTTGAAACAATGGCAAGCCAAGCTTTGAACGTTGGTTTCCCAGGGCGGCTTGGGTGCATGCACGATAGCGGGACCGAGCAAGATGTCAGTGTCGGTACAACCAACCCCCTCGCAGATGAGACTTCTGCGTAATATGGCGCGTAAGGCGGAGCGGATGCGATTATGTGAGGGAGGCTCTGCGAGTGAAAGAGGTCATGAATATCTCCCTTTAGCCGCTCTCCAGAAGCAAGAATCCACGACTCCGACCAAACCACAGCAATCTCGGACATGGCCAATCACGGATACCTGACCTGCGCGCTAAGACGTTTGAGAATAGGAGGCCGGAGATCACTGTGCCCATGTCAGCGGCAGAGCGGCTTGTCGTGTCAAAACCTGGCATGACGCACAAGGCCAGCATTGATGGTTGGGTACATGGTGTTGTACCTAACTTTGTCGCTATGCAATGGTGCATGAAGCCCCGAAGCCATGGGAGACGTCGACAACGACGATATCCAGCAAGAACCATCTGGACACACGTCTGCCACCTCATTTCTCTGGCCGTATTCTAGCGCCCAAAAAGCTGCCTGTTTCACGCTGGGCTCGTCTCACCACATCCGATCAACGTCTGGACGTCCCAGCACCAGCACCCAGCATCTCCGGCGTCGATCGTTCTTGCAATGGTACAGTACCGTAAAAGATTGAAAGGAATTCGAGAGGCTGCAACAACAAGGCGTTGATGGCACGTTTTACACGCGTGCTGGCAGAGCCTTGCGTGCCAACTACCACGCATCACGCGGACTGCACATTCTGCTCTCATGGCATGCCACACCTGTCTCAAGAAGCACACAAAGTAACAAAGATTTGCGCCATCCCCGACTTATCCGCGGCTTTCTTACCCATTTATTTTCCCATGCGGGGCTCCCGTTGTTGATAGTCCTGAGACCCTCAACCAACGTGACCAGTGACCCGCCTCCACAGCCCCATATTCGACTGGAGGGTGGTCGGTAAGCTTGGTATGGTAGCCCGGCCCTCGCAGGTTACGTAGCTGGTAGCGTGGTGGGTATGCAGCCTGCAGGTGGCAGCTATCAGCCTTCATGTTCGTCTATCGCGCCTTTAATCTCCGCCGCCAGACTGAACGTCTACGAGACAAATAGGGCAGCAATGATGACGGTAAGCTCATTTCCGCTACCCATATCGCATGCAAATCATGGCGCATTGCTTGACGCAACTCGGTCCGAGCTGGTAAAGAAGCACTTCCCTCCGCCATCCGCCAAGCACCCCCCGGCAGCGCTGGCCGGGCAGGGACTACATTCGTTCGCATGCATCCAAGTTGACCCATCTGCATCCTCTGATCACGAAGCGCCATCGTGCCCATCGTAGCCCCAAATCCCTTCTTGCGTAGCCAAATGTGACCGAGTTTCTCACCGCTCTCGCGCTAGCCTTGCAAGATTCCACTTTTCGGCGGCTTGACCCTGTGACGTGCCCCAGCAGCCGCGCTTTCGTTGCTTCTCCCCATTCACACCTAGGTTGGAGACGGGCTGCTCCCATACAGCTCGCAACCTTCACCATTCCTTCACATTCGCAGAGCAGCAGGAGGCCCGCCAATATCCCGCTCCACAACCTCGCCTCTGTAGCACGTCCACGAGACCAAGATTCCGCTTATCTGCTCGACGACCACGATAAGGAGAGTGCGCGGTCCTCCTTCGACACCCCGTCCGACGACTCGGACCTCTCCATCTGGACCGACACTGGTGACTTGGTCGACCAGCTAGCGGACCGCGAAGACCCCCTCAGCCGACGACTGCGGGATTCGCTCGAGGACGGCCATCCCTCCAAACCTCGCCGACACCAAAAGCGGGCTCGTTTCGCATCGCAAGATCTCGAAAAGAGCTCCCGCGGCATCCGCCTGGAAGACATTGAAATCCCCGATCCTGGTCCACGAACAATAAGTAAAGCTGAGAAGCTTCTCGCCGCTATCATGGCACCCAACGATAGGCCCTCCCGTATTCACGGGTTACACGGGAAGAAGCTCATGTTAGCTCAACACCTGCCCCGTCTACAAGTTCCTCGCTGATAGCCACAGCTACTTTACAAGTATCTTCGTCTCTTTAGGCGTGTTCCTGTTTGGTTACGACCAAGGAGTCATGTCCGGTATCATCACGTACGCTGCCCCGTCCCCCTCCCTCGTCGAACCCATCTGATCATGTCCCAGAGGCATATACTTCAAGGACTACTTCAACCAGCCCTCAGCCGCCGAGCTGGGCACAATGGTGGCCATTCTAGAAGTCGGCGCCTTCATCTCCTCGCTCGTTGTCGGTCGCATCGGTGATGTTTTGGGAAGACGTAAGACTATTCTATACGGATCGCTCATCTTCGTAGTTGGTGGAGCGCTCCAGACCTTTGCCACTGGCATCCCCATGATGCTGCTTGGGCGAGTCATTGCTGGTCTCGGTGTTGGAACGCTGTCCACCATTGTGCCAGTATACCAGTCCGAAATCTCCCCGCCCCACAATCGTGGACGCATGGGCTGCATTGAATTCACAGGTAACATTTCTGGCTACGCTGTCAGTGTATGGGTCGACTACTTTTGCACATACATCAAAAATGACTGGTCGTGGAGAGTTCCGCTCTTCATGCAGTGCATCATGGGTCTTCTTCTGGCTGCCGGCAGCTTGCTCATTTGTGAATCTCCAAGGTTAGTTGCTTGATTCCAACCCAATAACCCCTCTAACATGCATAGATGGCTTTTGGACAATGACCACGATGAGGAAGGTATTGTGGTTATTGCCAACCTGTACGGAAAGGGCGACATTCACAACCCCAAGGCTCGAGATGAATACCGTGAGATCAAGATGAACGTTTTGCTCCAACGCCAAGAAGGTGAACGCTCATACTCGGACATGTTCAAGCGATACTCCAAACGCGTCTTTATTGCCATGTCCGCCCAAGCCCTCGCGCAACTCAACGGCATCAACGTCATCTCATACTATGCACCGCTCGTCTTTGAAGAGGCTGGCTGGTACGGTCGCCAAGCCATTCTGATGACTGGTATCAACGCCATTACATATTTGCTGTCTACCATTCCTCCGTGGTACATTGTGGATTCGCTGGGTCGCCGAAAGATTCTTCTCTCTGGAGCGCTCATGATGATGGTTTCACTATCCGCCATTTCCTACTTCATCTTCCTGCAGGCGTCCTGGACACCCAACATGGTCGTCATGTTTGTCATGATCTACAATGCCGCGTTTGGATACTCATGGGGCCCTATCCCGTGGCTGTACCCACCGGAGATTCTGCCCCTCAGCATTCGTGCCAAGGGTGCCAGTCTGAGTACCGCGACCAACTGGGCCTTCAACTGGCTCGTCGGTGAAATGACGCCCATCCTGCAAGAGCACATCCAGTGGCGATTGTACTTGATCCACGCCTTTTTCTGTGCTGTTAGTTTCGTTATTGGTGAGTCGAATGCAACTATGAAGACAGTGACATGCTAATCTTGTGCAGTGTACTTCATCTACCCTGAAACCGCCAACGTTCGTTTGGAAGATATGAACTCGCTCTTTGGAGACGCTACCTCAGTTATGCCTACCCCAGAGACGCTCGCGCAAGCCGAATCCCTGTTCAGTGGCGAAGGTCGTGGCTCGCCTGTCCCATCGCTCGATATCCGAGGCGCACGCCGTGCTCAAGACGAGGCAATCCCAGGACTCAACATCGATCCTCCCGATATCGAAAGCGGCAGCAAGGACATGTCCAAGGCTGGCGCGGACAACGGCGAGGGAATTGGTGGCTGGATCAGCAATATGGTCAAGAGAACAAAAAGCAATGGTGAAGGTGATAGCTCAGGCGGAAAGTACAAGCAGGTGGGCCAGAACGAGGACTAGACGACGGTGGTTTATGTTGACGATATTGCATTTCCATTCACATCTGCATCGCCTTGCACAGACGACGGAAGTACATTTCACTATTCACGAGCCCATGGCCCAACGAGCGAGATTTTAGGGTTGATAGAGTGCGCAGAGCATTTCCGAGGCGTTTCTTGTACGAGTGTTGGTTTATTTTTAGAAGACTTGTCTTGTACGATAGACGGCAACATACGCTCCTTTTCTTCGGTCTTCGGCATCATGTCGTATATCGGTGCCGTGCCGCGCATGTCAGACCCTTGTTACAGCAATCTTACGTGGGCACAGAACCCTCTACCACAACGCGAAGATCCTCACCCAATAACTCCTGAAAGTTCGAATTCGCTTAGATCGTTTAGAACTCGTAAAAGTCGCAACTCGGACTGAGATTGTGGCGAAAGCAATAGATTTGTGGGTTTCACGTGACGAGGCGGCTATGAACAGGTGTCGCTTCTCCCCTTGCACCGGCCCTAGCTTCCTCCAGCTGCTCGTAGGCTAGTAAGTCTAATTCGGGACATCCCACCTCCTCGATTCCGCATCGCAGAGGGAGTATTCCATCTCTCTTCCCCGTGAGCCTTTTCTTGTTCACACTCTTTCGGGGCTTTCTTCTACGGCCCACGGCCACTTTTAATTGATTCCCTTTTTTCGACTCAACTTTGGATCGGCTACTGCACCACCGCGCGGTTGCGCAAGCCCCGTAGTACCGACTAGACGTTACAGCCTTTTTCGCAACACGCCACGAATCCTTTCACTTCCTCTAGCCAACGTTTCAGTGGCATCTGAAATCAACTGGAAAGTTGCCATTCCCCTTTCTTATGGAGACAACGGCGCGCACAACGGGTGCCGATGCCCAGGCGGAGGAGTTGCGGAGGAGAAATGTCACCGGGCAACCACCGGCCGCGCCAGTAGTGGCACCGGTACATGAGAAGGAGAAGTCCAAAGAGAAGGTATGCATCGCTGACGAGCGCTATTACAGTCTACCAGACGCCAACTGCAGAGATCAATTACTAACGGAGTTCAGCCCTTCGACCTCCTCTCTGCCCTCGACGAGTATGAGTTCATCTGGGCGCCTCTGATATTTACCTTCTTCGCCTTCTTCACGCGCATGTACAAGATTGGTCTCTCGCCAATTGTCACCTGGGATGAAGCTCAGTAAGTTTTCAAGCGTACGAAGTCTGGATTGTTCTAACCCTGTGCAGTTTTGGTAAATTCGGTTCGCACTACCTCAAACGCGAGTTCTACTTCGATGTCCACCCCCCGCTCGGAAAGATGCTCGTCGGTTTGTCGGGATACCTTGCAGGATACAATGGCTCGTTTGAATTCAAGTCGGGAGAAAAATACCCGCCTGAGCTCAACTACGCCTTCATGCGCCTCTTCAACTCGGCCTTTGGCGCAGTCTGTGTTCCACTGGCATACTTCACTGCGAAGGAACTGAACTTCCGTCGACCGGTTGTATGGTTTGTCACTTTGGCAGTCCTCTGCGAGAACTCGTACACCACCATCAGCCGCTTCATTCTTCTCGACTCCATGCTGCTCTGCTTCACCTTCACCACTGTCTTCTGCTGGTCCAAGTTCCACCGTCAGCAGCACGACCCCTTCTCTCCCGAGTGGGGTCTATGGTTGATGCTGACTGGTGTATCAATTGGATGCGTGTGCAGTATTAAGTGGGTTGGTTTCTTCGTCACTGCCCTCGTTGGACTGTACACCATTGAGGACCTCTGGAACAAGTTTGGTGATCTGAAGATGCCAAAGGTATGCAAGTGTGTATCTTTTTGTAAAATGACGCTAACGAACATAGGTTGAACTGGTCACACATCTTGCTTTCCGAGTATTCGGTCTCATTCTTATCCCTCTCGCCGTCTACATGTTCTCCTTCTACCTGCACTTCTTGATTCTCGAAAACAGCGGACCGGGCGATGCACAGATGAGCTCCCTCTTCCAGGCAAACCTACGAGGAACCGAGGTGGGCAAGAACAGCCCGCTGGAGGTCACCTTTGGCTCTCGTGTGACACTGAAGAACATGGGATATGGTGGTGGACTGCTCCATTCTCACGTCCAGACCTACCCCGAGGGTTCTACGCAGCAACAAATCACTTGCTACCACCACAAGGATGCCAACAACGACTGGTTCTTCTACCCCAACCGCCATGAAGTCGAGTACAAGCCAGACGAGGAGCTCCGCTACCCAGGAAACGGTGACGTCATTCGCTTGATTCACGCCCAGACTGGCCGTAACCTCCACTCGCACGCCGTCGCCGCTCCTGTCACCAAGAGTGATTGGGAAGTATCTTGCTATGGAAACACGACTGTCGGAGACACCAAGGACCACTGGGTTGTTGAGGTAGTCCGCGACGCTGCTTCCAGAGACTATTCTAAGCTCAGGACGCTCACCACTTCCTTCCGTCTCAAACACAAGGATCTCGGGTGCTACCTACGTGCCGGCAATGTTAACCTTCCACAGTGGGGTTTCAAGCAGATTGAAACGACCTGCGTAAAGAAGAACAACCCCCGCGATGTCTACACCCACTGGAACATTGAGAGCCACACCAACGAGAGACTGCCACCGGGCAACCCTGGTGATTACAAGTCGCCCTTTCTCCAGGATTTCATTCATCTCAATGTTGCTATGATGACATCCAACAACGCGCTCGTCCCCGACCCAGACAAGCAGGATGATCTTGCTTCTAGCTTCTGGCAGTGGCCCATCCTCCACGTTGGTCTGCGTATGTGTGGTTGGAATGACGACAGTAAGTATTCCCAGTCTTTTCAAGCTTCGTTTTACTAACATCAGCGTAGTCGTCAAGTACTTCCTCCTTGGTAACCCCCTCGTCTACTGGGGCAGTACTGCATCTCTCGGTATCTTTGGACTCATCGTCCTCTTTTACCTTGTTCGCTGGCAGCGCGGCTACAATGATCTCAACAAGTTTGAAATCGACCAGATCCACTACGCCGGCATCTACCCCATCATCGGCTGGGTCCTGCACTATATTCCGTTCGTTGCAATGGGCCGTGTCACATACGTGCACCACTACTACCCTGCACTGTGGTTTGCCATCCTCGTCATGGGCTTCTGCCTTGACTTTAGCACCAGGAAGCTCAGCAAGCAGGTCCAGTGGGGCATCTGTGCCGGACTGTACGCCGCCACCATTGGTCTGTACATCCTCTTCGCGCCCACGTCGTTTGGTATGGTGGGACCCAACAGCCAATACAAGTACCTCAAATGGTTCGACAGCTGGAGGGTTACCGACTAAGCGCTCGTGTTAGGGGGCGTAGTCGAAAGAGAATGAGACGTTTTTGATCTCTTTTCTTCCTCTTTCTTCTCTTTTGTAACAACAGATTTTGCTCTCTCTCCTTTTCATTTACTGGGTGTCTAGGGCATTTATGTATGGGAGGGCAACCATGCAGGCAGGGCAGACAGGCAGATGAGCATCTATATCAGGGCAGCGTTTTTATACAAGGCCGGGTAGCGAAGGTGTTGAATGGGATTCACTTTTTTCCTATCCATCGGTTTCGGGATTGTGAGTTTGTGACACTACCTGTTCTAAGAAAATGGAATATAATGTGATGAAATGCCGTTTTCTTTTTGGTCTAAATGAACATTGGTGTACGTGAGGGCATGTCTCATGTAAAATCAAACGTCAATGGTAAACTCTTTCTATCATATTTACATCACATCATCTATACTATATACAACACACACCCATCTTCACTTCTTCCTCGCCAAACTCCTAACCCCACCCCTCACAATCTCAAACTCGACACCCCGCCCCTCACTCGGCGGCGCCCACGCCGCAAAAACAACCTTAAACCAGCGCCGCCATTTACTCACATGATTGCCCCCGTCGTCCTCGCCATCATTCCATTGGTCCTGGCCGTTGACCGTGTGGATAAGCGGTCTAGTACTACCAGCAAAGACGGGCTGTTTCTTCAGTGCAATCCGACAGGCGAGTTGATTCGTCCACACGAGACCGAGCGAGGGCGTCTTTTGTACGTGGAGTTGTTCGTATTGCGAGTCGCCCCAGCCGGTGAACCAGCGTTGTTGGTGGTCTAGGGAGAGGGGGTCTGGGGAGAGTGTTAGTGCCGGGGTGGTTGGTTGGGAGGCGGAATCGTTTTCGTTGCTTTGACTAGGTGGTTGACTATTTGTCGATGTCGTTCTAGACGCTGTGTTTGAAGTTGAAGCTGATGGGGGTGCAGCTTTGGCAAATCGATCGGCGACTTGATTTGCAACTACGACAGCCACGCCTTCTGCCCTAGCTAGCTGTCTTAACAACGCACCCAACTGCACCAGCTGGGTACCTCGTTTCGCCATGGACGCCGCCGTGCCGCCATTATTGGGTCCTTGCTTTTCGAATTCCGCGCGGTAGTTTGCGGCTACGGAGTCGATGATGACGAGGCCGATGTTGTGCTTGCGGATGGCGACGGGGAGTTGGTAGCGGAGGATGTGGTCTTGGGATTCTAGGTCGGGTGTTTGTATGCTGAGGATGCGGGATAAGGAGGGTTTTTGAGAGGGGGGTAGGGTGGAGAGGGCGGGATGCGAGGAGAGGAGTTGGGAGAGGCGGGTTGTGGAGAGGAGGGCTTCGGTGGAGATGTAGACGCTGGATTTGGAGAGGCCGTGAGGTGGGGCGAGTTGCGCGGATAGGAGGAGGGTTAAGAGGAGTTGAGTTTTTCCTGCGCCGCTGAGGGAGCATTGTGTTAGTTTGAGGTAGGATGGTAGTAGTAGTGGTGGTGTAAGTATACCTTTCTCCAGTTATCTCAACCAAGTAGCCACGAGGTATACCTCCACCCAAAGCAGCATCTAGTCTCTCATCTAAAGTGCTTATACACGTCCACGTATCCTTCTCTTCACCCAAGAACTTGTTACCAGTATATTCAGTGTCCGTCCCCCCGAACCCCAATTGACCATGCAGTGCCGCTACAACACCATCTGCGAGCTTCCTCAGCTCTCCAGCCGGCACCTGGGCACGCTTGGCCACATCCGCAGCGTCGAGCGTAAGCAGATCATTGGTTGTGACAAGGGCCTTGTCCAGCGAGGGCAGCAAGTGCGTGTATGGTTTCTGGTCAAAGTCAGGCAGCACCTGCAGCAGATCCGTCATGAGCCAAAGAGCTGTAGCATCTGCGCGGCTCTGTGGATGAGGGAAGAAGCCAAGCGCGAACCAACGGCGAACAACACGGAATATCGGGCTTGGTCAAATGTCACGGTGAAATATGGTTGCAGGCTGAGCGTGGGATGTGAGCAACTTTTTTTCGACACGCGTGATGAAGTTTGGTGACGCGCCGACGCCGTGTTTGACGTGTGCCTGGTCTGGTCTAGCTGCCAGCGCTAGTTTGGTGGGGGTGGTTTTGCTTCCGTTTCTCCTAGGGCCCGTGTCCTACGTCACACCCCCGCTTCTCCACATGCCGCCGCCATGTTCATTCCATTCTGTATAGGTTGAGGCTGTGTGTAGAAAGCTCGTGAGGTGGAATGATTACACGCGTATGCCGTGTTTATCTTCATAGTCCCTCCTAGCTACTAGAAACACCAAACTCTAACAACCTGATCCTGTGTGCTGTTATCATCCAAGCCGTATTCCCACCTCATTATCCATCCTTTGGATCATTAGCCGTGCCACCTTTCTAGGCGGGAACCTGCGTGGTGTGTGCATTTCCCTTTATAAGACCCTCGCTCGTCTACCGCGCGGCGGAGGGCCTTCTTCCACTCGTCCGTGACCTTTGATAGCTGACGTTTGACCACCGACCCACTAGTAGTGCATACCTCGGGGCCAGCTTACGCGCTTGCCCGGTTCCTCACGACCGAAGTCTGCGTGTCAAGTCAAGGACTTGTTGCTTTTTTTGCTTTACCAAAGCCGCGGCACATATTTTCCGGCCCTTTATCCCCGTCTATACTGCTACTGGTGTCTTTGCGTTGGATAGCACGCCAGAAGTGTCCCCACACACGTGCGCGGTAAGTTGGTTGTGCGGAGAGGTACTACTGACTACAGCAGCTTTTGAGATAAACGTCTGTATTGGAGAAGAGACGGAGATTTTGTGTGCTCGTATAGAGCTTAACGCTACTAGGTAAGTTGCATTTTCTCTTGCATGAGGACGTTATTTTCTTGCTACGGTTGCATCGGGTCTTCACCTTTGGTCTGCCATGGCGGGTCACGTACCGGGTCAGCGGTCGGCTACTTGGATCATCTTTCCCATCTATCGCGGAGCCTATCGCCCGTTTCACATGCTTGGGTGCCAGGCGGGCTCGCCCTAGTGCTACCGCCCTTTCCCACCCGTCCTTAGTCTTATAAAGCTCTTTCCTCCCCGTCCTCAGGTACCTTTGATGCTCTTGGCAAATACTTGAAGTACTCATGCCGGCCTACTGTCTACAAGACTGTCACTATTTCTACCGCAGTGCTTTGCGGCACCTCAACATTTCTACATCCATTTCACCTCTCTACGCGTAACTGACATTGTTCGTCATGGCAGTCCGCACATTCACCCAGCCGTCATCTCTAGAAGACACACTAGTGAAAGCCTCAGCCATGTCTGGCTCAGAAAACATAGCAGTGCGCTCGGAAGAGTCTGCAAAGAATAGCACTCAGTCCTACTCATCAGAGGCACAAGCGCCGTTGGCGAGTCACACCAATCCCAACTCGAGGCCCGGTATTACATTTGCCCACCAGGACAGCCTTCCAAAGCTACCTATCCCGGAGCTCGATAGCTCATGCAAGAAGTACCTTGCCGCCCTCAAGCCATTACAGTCGCCAAAGGAACACAGCGACACGATACATTCAGTAGAAGACTTTCTCAAGTCCGATGGTGTTATTCTGCAGGAAAAACTGAAAAAGTACGCGAATGGAAAGGCCAACTACATTGAGCAGTTCTGTAAGTACCCATGTTCCCATGACCCGTATCTAAAGGTGTCATTCATATCTGCAACGCATGCGCTAACCCCATGATAAGGGTACGATTCGTATCTCAACTTCGACAACCCGGTGGTACTTAATCTAAATCCATTTTTCTTACTGGAAGACGACCCCACCCCTGCTCGCAACAACCAGGTCACTCGTGCAGCCTCGTTAGTGGTCTCGGCCTTGTCTTTTGTCAGGGCTGTCAGAAGAGAGGAGCTGCCGCCTGACACCATCAAGGGTCAGCCACTATGCATGTACCAATACTCGCGACTGTTTGGTACAGCCAGAATACCAACAGAGAATGGATGCCAGATAGGTCAGGATCCAACCTCAAAGCACATTGTTGTCATGTGCTACGGCCAGTTCTATTGGTTTGACGTCCTGGACGATAACCATGACCTGATCATGACTGAGAAGGATATTGCTCTCAATTTGCAAGTTATTGTTGATGACGCGCAAGAAATTCCCATCCAGGATGCTGCAAAAGGAGCACTGGGTGTGCTCAGTACCGAGAATCGAAAGGTCTGGGCTGGCCTACGCGACGTATTACACAGGGAAGAGGGATCAAACAACTCCGACTGTCTGAACATTGTCGACTCGGCCCTCTTTGTGTTATGTCTGGACTACACCGAGCCACAGACTGGCGCTGATCTCTGCATGAACATGCTCTGCGGAACTAGCAAGATTGAGCGCGGTGTTCAAGTCGGTACATGCACGAACCGTTGGTATGACAAGCTTCAGATCATTGTGTGCAAGAACGGAAGCGCGGGCATCAATTTTGAACACACCGGTGTCGACGGCCATACAGTACTTCGGTTTGCTTCCGATGTGTACACTGACACCATTCTTCGCTTTGCCAGGACCATCAACGGCAGCGCACCCAGTCTCTGGGCCTCGTCTAGCCCAGACCCAGCGAAACGCGACCCAGAAAGCTTTGGAGATGTGCAGACAACGCCGCACAAACTCGAATGGGACATGTTGCCTGAACTGAGTACAGCCCTGCGGTTTGCCGAGACACGTCTGGCAGACCTGATCCAACAGAACGAGTTTGCCACTCTCGAGTTCCCACATTATGGTAAGAACTTTATGACGTCCATGGGCTTCTCGCCCGATGCTTTCGTCCAGATGGCGTTTCAAGCAGCCTACTACGGATTATACGGAAGGATAGAGTGTGTCTACGAGCCCGCCATGACCAAAATCTACTACCACGGCCGCACAGAAGCCATCCGCTCCGTCACCGAAGAATCCGTCGAATTCCTCAAAACCTTCTGGGGCGAGAACCCCGCAGCGCAAAAAATCGAGGCCCTCCGCAAAGCGTGCCAGAAACACACTGAAAACACTAAAGTGTGTTCAAAAGCCCAAGGACCAGACCGCCATCTCTACGCCTTGTACTGCATTTGGCAACGCGCCATTGACGAATCCCAAGATTTCGCCAGCAGCGACGGCTGGGACTCTACCCGGCCCTCAAGCCCAGACGCCTCATCCCCAAATCGCAACTCGCTCCTCTCAGAAACGGGTTCCATCTCCAGCTCCCCGCCACCACAACATCAACAACAAGTCCAACACTCGATGCCCGCCCTCTTCGCCGACGCCGGCTGGGACAAAATCAACACCACCATCCTCTCCACCTCAAACTGCGGAAACCCTTCGTTGCGCCAATTCGGTTTCGGTCCCACGTCCGCCGACGGCTTCGGCATCGGCTACATTATAAAAGACGGCAGCATCTCCATCTGCGCATCGTCAAAGCACCGCCAAACATCCCGCTACATCGACGCGCTGGAATCCTATTTCCTCGAGATACGCAAGCTACTCCGGCAAATCAAGCGTAGCAGAGGCGCATCGTCGGGTGATAAAACGGCTACGCGGGCGAGAGAGGCAGAGGATAGACCGTCGTTGTTGAAGCAGAGGGGGGTGATGAAGAGTCGCGGACGCATTATCCTAGGTGATAGTGCAGGGAGGTTACAGACGCCTAGTGAGAGTTTAGTCGATGACGAAGAGGAGGATGATGGGTTGGGTGGATGTAGGATTCCCCCTTTTTCTTCTTCTTCGCCTGCTTCTTCGCCTGAGTTTTCGTTGTTGGGGAGGAGGCGTGTCTCGAGTGTTGATGATTCTTTTTCTTTTCCTTATCTCCCATCTTCTTCTTCTTTTCCATCGGATGTCTTCGACTTGGCTGTTAGGAGAGGTGCCAGTGGTGGTGGTGGTGCTTTACCACCTACACCCCCACACTCCCCTCCTTTTACCCCCATGACACCAGTCCTATCCTCCAGCCCGCGCAAATCTGTCTCTGTTGTCAAACCCCTTAGGCCAAGGGCGCCGACAACGACGACGACGACGACGAAGCGGAAGCCGATTTTCTATTCTTCTTAGCTTGTCCCCCTTATTTCTGTTTTTTCTTTCACACACCCTTTTCTTAATCTCCCCGCAAATCAACACTTGAGACCCCCCTTCCTTCCCCTACCCCCTTTCCTCTCTCACCTATTGTTCTTTTCGTATTGGTTGCACAAAGGCTAATTGTAACCCCCTTTTTTCCTCGCAATATAGATGGCTTCTTCGATGCAGGAATGCTGCGACATGCACTCAGTGCCAATCGAGACCACCAACAAGGCATGGAGCCTGTGGAGCGGGATGTTGTGAGAAGGAATATCGGAAGGAGGTTGAGGTTAG
The DNA here is from genome assembly GCF_003171515.1 of Pyrenophora tritici-repentis. Classification (NCBI taxonomy): domain Eukaryota; kingdom Fungi; phylum Ascomycota; class Dothideomycetes; order Pleosporales; family Pleosporaceae; genus Pyrenophora; species Pyrenophora tritici-repentis. The sequence continues at coordinate 2,482,897 of NC_089393.1, forward strand.
CCGAGTATTGAGCTGAGGTTATAGGTGCGTGGGTAGTGGAGAATGGGCTGGAGAGTCTCGTTCGATGGAAGCAAGGAGGGAAAGAGGGGAGATGATGGGATTTGAGTTTGATACAAACATCTCAGAATATGAATACACACACTATTACACCATTACCCAAATGCACAAAACTAAAGTACACAGTAAAAGATTTTCATACATTCATATCCATCCACCCATCCATCCCTTCCCCCTCCACCCCACCCCTACCAATACATATCCTTCCCCTTCTCACCCCAAAAAACACAACCCTACCTACATACAAATGAACAAAAGGGGGTATAAGTGACAAAACAGTATCCGTCTATACATCTTCACGCAATACAAATGCCACCAAACCTGCGCAATGCTGAACCAAACCCGATTCCTCGGCCCCACAAAATGCGTGATAAACAGATAAGAAACCAATACGCCATCGCCACTCTGCACATGCAAGTCCTGTCTACGCGGCACCCTGACGCTAACTCTCGCTCTGCCTGTGCTCCTGCTCCTGCTCCTTGGGTCTAATGTGGGAGGAGGCGACAAGGATGATATTTGCAACGAGGCGTGTTGTGTGGAAGGAGAGACGGCACTTATCTCCGGCCCTGTGGGGGGACGTGTTAGAAAAGAGGGCAGTAGGTAAGCGGATGTTCAAGGCGAGCTAACGTACTAAGACGCTTGCGCCTCCTCCAACAGCGGCTCGCTGTTTTCCGAGCCAGCCCTTGGGTGCTTCGGAGCGTCTTTGCAGGATGACGGTGTTGCTCATGAGGCGTTGGTTCATGTCGTACCACATGGACTTTACGAGGGCGTTTTCGCGACGGAGGTTCTCGACTTCGCGTTGGAGTTCGGCCTGATGCAACATTAGAATTGTGTATGATGGAATGGAGGAGCGAAGAACTTACCGAGCCCTTTTCGGCACTCTCCTTGGTGGCCAGCTCGAGCTGCTCTCGTAATGTACCGTTTGCTTCGACTTGGTCTTGGAGATCCTGTTGCAGTAATGTGTTAGCTAGCGATGGTGTGCTAATAACAACTGCGTAACTACTACAATGATGGAATAAGGGGAATCTCAAAGTCGTCTTGATAAGTATACTCAGGCAGCCAGGCCAGGGACAAACTTGCCGTCACACGATCAGACAAAGTCCGTGTCGTAGTGAGGTACTCTGTACCACGTGTCGCAGACTCAGGTTTCCGTTTTGGCGAGACTAACTGCGTTATGCGACCCCAGGTAGTTTGTCCCGTGCCAGCCGTCGAAGTAGACAGTTCAGATAATGACTTGTTCTTGCCCGAATGGCCTTTTTGCGGCGAGGCAGGTGAAACGAGTGTGGTAGCAGTAAACGACGGCTCAAGCTGGTGTCGCCTCATCGTAGAAATTGCAGTATCGAACGCAGAGGAAGAGGACTTGCTGTGGGAGATTTGCGCGCTGCTTACCTTTTTGGCCTTGTCCAGGGCCGCTTCTGCTGACAGGACAGTCTCGGCAATTTCCGAGCTCGTGCTGTCTAGCACGTTTGGCTGCGCTTCACCAGGTGCTTTGATCACTGTTTCTATCCGTTCGCGCATTTGGCGTATGGTCTCGACCCTCTTAAGCTCGAGAAGCTCAGCTGGAAGGTTTTCGCGGTCGAGTAGAGCTGCTCGCAGGAGGCTGGACTTTTCTGCATTTGCAAGCTCAAGCTCTCGCAGTCTGTCGTTGGTTCGTTCTTGCAGTACTAGCAGGCGTTCATGTTCTTTCTGGATACTGGCTGTTCGCACATCGTCGGCTACATCGGATTCTAGTAATGTTAGCGTCGTTGTATAGATGTGCTTGGAGACATACTTCTGTTGAGTTCATTGCGGAGTTCGGCCATTTTCAAGTCTTGCTCACGTAACCGGCGGCGGAGTTCTTCTAGTTCAGACTGTGCGGTTTGTAGTTTCTCGTTTTGCTCCAGGAAAGGTCTGCTGGCGTTAGTAAGGAAGAGAGTAACTGGAAGATACCACCTACTTTTGACTTGTCTCGTCCTTTTCCATCATCATATCGGATCGTAGGCCTAGGTTTTCCTGCATCTGCTTAAGTGTCTCACTTTCCAGCGACTTCAGGCGAGCATTGAGAATATCGACTCGTTGTTGTAGGGCAATCGCATCGGCGCTCACACGTCCATCGGTAACGGGCTTGGTGTCGGATTCTTGGTTGTTTTCGTCTTGTGAGAGCTCGTCTTCCAGACTATCGCCGCGGTCTGCGTGATTCGACGATTCCAGCTCGCGTATCCGCTCTTCAAGTTCCTGCTTTGCGTCCTCGGCCTTGTACTGTAACTCGCGTGTCTGTTCCAGCTGCTTCATAAGGAGCAGGTTCTCGTGTTCGACCCGTGTCCGTTTGCCCTTTTCTTCGAATATGGCCTGCTCACCGTTGGCAAGCGTCTGTCCATTCTCCTTGATGATGTTTTGCAAGACTTCATTCCGTTCCTCGACACTTTCCAGCTGTGCTAGCCGTTCGCGGGCCTGTTGGTAGTCTTCCCGTAGTGTTTCGAGCTGTTTAGTCTCCTTGGTCAGAGACTCAATCTTCTTCTTAAGATTCTCATTCGCCTTTGCTTTTTGGCTCAACTCATCCCTTTCGGCCTTGATGAGTTGCAACTGATCACGCAGTTCCTGCTTGGATCCTTCCTCGCCCTGTAACCGGTCGAGACGGCGCTTCTGACTGTCCATGATGTCCCTCGCGTTGGCCAGATCCTGTTCCAGTTGATCGATATATTGCCGGTCCCGTAGCAGGTCGTTCCTTAGGTTTTCGACATCGTCGGATTCGGCGCGTTGTGCTTGGCCAGCCCGGACGTCCAGATATGCACTTGCTTCCGCGACCTCTTCTTCGAGCTTGGCGATTCTCTCCCGCGAGACTTTGAGCTCCTCGCTCAGTTTCCCAACCTGCACTTTGAGTGCTTGCCGGTCCTTGTTGGCTTCAAACAACTGTGCCTCCTGCTCCAGTTCGTTCCCGGGTGGTGATGGCGCGCCAGAAAGTGTTCGTGTGGGCGTTCTATAGCCAGTGAGATTCGGCTCGGCTGTCAGTTCTGCGTCGACGCCAAGTTCTGACATTCTCTGGTCCAAGGCCTGCATTTCCTGTATGGCCTCGGCAATCGTCTCTGCGGTCTTGGTGCCCAGCTTGGGCATGACTTGCAACATTCGCTGGTTGCTGCGTGGCGAGAAGCAGGCGGCGAGCAACACGGCCATTGTGAGTTTTGCGACGAGCATGGTGGATCCATCCCGTGCGCCCGTCTTCAGATCCGGAATCATGCGCTTGGTGAGGACGGGCAGCTGCTCGCATTCCTCCCGTATGTACATGGACGTGGCCCGCTCGATGTGCTTGAGGTTCTGCCATCGCGGTATCCAGTTGTCTATCTTGGACTGTCTGCGGTGGTGTGTCTCTTCAAAGTTGGGGAGGGACTCGTTGAAGTAGTCCGAGTCGATGTCGGCGAGGATTTGCCATAGTATCTGGCCATCTTCCAGTTGGCTCAGTGTTGTGATTCTGTAGGGCAGGTCGAAGGTGTTGACCTGCGTATTGGTCGTCAGTTGTTTTTCTCATGATTGCCTGGGAAATGGGGGGCATACCCAGTCAAGGAGCGCCTTGAGCAGCTCCGGCTTGAAGTCGTCCATGGTGCAAAATGGCGGGGCCTGGAATCGGCGTCTAAGGTCAGTGTAGTGGTGTTTGATCGGGGCAAGTTGGGTCGGCAGCCACGCATTTCGGAGAAGCGATTTTATCGGTGAGTTGTTGGACGTGCTCGACGAAGCACAGGTTGTTCCTTGTTCACGGACGTGTCGACGCGTTCGGTGAGGTTGGGTGTCCCCAGCGCTAAGCCGAATAGCAGCAAATTCCGCGGCGGTGTAATTGCTGACCGTGACTTGAGTCGCAAATCGGGGCCGCAGCAGACGTCTTCACCAAGGCGCCGACAAAGGTCTGGACATGACGCGCATGAGGCCGCCGTGGTGCGCTGAGACGATATGCACGGCCCCTAACCGCACCCATGGCGGGGAAGGAGCCGCAGCCGGGTCCCACCATCGACTCGACGCACATGAAAAAAAACCTAAACTGTAAACACTACTTCGACTCTGTTTACGGTATGCATTTTGCTTCTTCTTTGTTGCTATGGCACTGCGAGAACGTTGCGCATCGTTACGATTCGCCAGCACACACCGGCTCGGCTCGGTGCCAAACAAACACGTCCCAGCCACTCCCGCGATGCGATAATCATATGCAATTTGGTATCGTTGAGTAACTTTATCCGGGACTCGGAAAAACAATACAAGCTCCCAGTGTAGCTGGTTCATGCTCAACTTGACACTACCACACTAACACGCTGTTATAACACCCCCTATCCCCCTATATCAACTAACCCCCCTCTAGTCCTGCTGCGTGGTAACAATACCATCCTCCTCAATTTCGCACTTGTACACATCGCTCAGCGCAGTTACCATCTCAAGCGCCGTAGACGGGGCCGTGGCAGCAAAGCCTTGGATAATGTTGTACTCGTGGGTAATGACGCCTGAAGCACCCAACGTCAGCAAACGTCCTCTGTCATGTTACATGCGCCCTGGACTGTAGGACCTAATGTAGCATATAGTCTATCATCACTTACCTCCAGCTTTCTTGATGGCGTCTTTGCCCTGCTGTACGATCTCATTCGGGGTGCCCTTTGGCCAGCTGATAATAACGGATCGCTGTGGTGCGACGGCCATGGCAAAGGTAGCGAGGAGCGCGACGAGAAAGGTGAAGATGACGGAGCGCATGCTGAAGGTTTACGGATCGTGCAAGGCGTGATGTAGTAGTCGTGCCGTGGGTAGTCGCGAATGTGGAGGCGGACAATAGGGTTGTGGGGCGGTGATTGCGCTTCAAAGACCTTCTTATCGAGATATAGTACCGTCAAAGTGTAGCTGGTTATTGGTGGTTGCTAACGTGTCGTGCGGTGCCTAGAAAGAAGGAGGAAGGTGCTGCTTCAAATGGATGGTCCGGATACGGCAGGCGCGTTGTGCGTCACGGTCTCAGGTCACGCCGCCGCTGGCCCCTCGTCACAGCCACGCATCAATGCCCTCTTGGCACCCTTTCATCATTCGAGACATCACAACGTCACTCATATGCAAACACACCTCATCTTGGGGGTTAATCGTGATTTATTCGCTTGGTCTTGTGTGCCACCTAGCTCCAGGCTCACGACAATTGCCATTGTAATATAACCGAAGAAGAAGAAAAGAAGCCGCTCCTTTGGCGGCAGTGCTAATGATCGTACTACGTCTCGTAATTGTAATCGTGCTTGTGCTGAACGTTCCTTCTTATGCACCAAAGTGCCATAGTCGTGAAGAACAAGCGATTGGCTGAAAAAAAGCAACGGGGCAAAGGAGGGGTAAAATACAAGCAGTGAATGCAAGGGGAAAAAAGGGGAAAAGGGGGAAGAAACAAGATGACTCCATGTAGCCGGTACCCATGCGCCATAAGATGCCCGAGGAAGCCTAGGCTTCGTGATGATGCTCGTGTGGTCGTACTATACAAGACCGGCCTGCCAGAGGAAAAATAGGTTGTTGATGGACCCAACCGACCCACAGACAAAGACCGGTACATACAAGGAAGATCGCCTCATATCATGACACCCGCCAAAACCAGCCTAATTTACCGGTATTTATGTTGCGTAGTGATATGCTGAGGTATCCATGTGCTTTTGATCGTACTTTTGCTCTCGTCAAGTCGTAACGTCGTCGTCCGTCCTAAAACCAGTTGCCGTGACCACCGTTGGACTGCGCAACTCCATACTGAGGTTGGTGCTGCTGGTAGCTGTTGTTGTGGTGGTGGACGGGGTTGGGCATAGGGTGAGGCTGGGATGCGTTGCTCAAGCGGTGCGGTTGACGGTGAGGTTGCGGAGACAGAATAGCAGGACCATAGTTGGCCGTAGCAGTGTACATGGGGGGCTGATACTGCGGAGTCTGAGTGTACACCAAGTTTGAGTCGGCACTACCTTGAATCGCGCCGGGAGAGGTTTGACCAGAAGTGCGACCAGTGTAGGCTGAAAGACGGCTCTCGCGCTCTCCAACCTTGCTCATGATGCGACGACCGTACGGAGTCTGACGGATAGACGGGAGAAGCGGACGCATCATTTCGATGAGATGCATGCACAACTCGGCAGGAGCAAACTCAAGCGCCGTCTGGATGACATAGTTGCCGAACGAGTCGCGCATGAGCGAGTTGAGCTGCTCAACGTCAAGCAACTCCTCAATCATCATCGCCTTGACTTGCGGCTCCGCGCAACGAATGCACTTCTCGATGACGTTGGAACTGAACTTTTGCATCGAGAGCTCGCAGATCTTACCCTGGAAACCTTGGCACATAGGCGTCGTGAAGGATGCGTCGTTGAGATCCAGAATGTACTGAATCACATAGTTGCCGAATGGGTCTTGTACGAGCTGGAAGCTGTGCGCAGTGATCTTGCGGATGAGATCAACCTTCTGGAAGCCGGAAGCATGGTCAATGCAGCGCTGGAGAACACAGCATCCATGGCGATGAGTACCGACAACAACACAATGTTCGCCTACAGCGTCAAAGATGAACTGAGCCTCAGGCGACTTGAGGTGGTTCAAGCACTTCTGGATGACGTGGTTACCATTCAGATCCTGAATAAGATCAACGACCTCTCCGGACAGAGCCTGAATGATCATCTGAGTCTGAAAATGTGTTAGCTTTCTGGTCATTCATAGTTGGGTAATATAACTAACCTGCTCGTCGGTGGAAATGAATTCAATCATCTTCTGCAGAGCCCGAGTACCGTGCTGGTTGAACGCAATTTGGACCATGGCAGAAGTAGCGTTGCGAACAAGTGTGTTGCGCTGTTCATCGTTGCAGTACTCGAGCAACTTCTGACAGAGATAGTTGCCGAATGGGTCCGTCATGAGCTCCACGACGTGAAGGGCAGTCTCGTCGAAGATGATCTGGATGTGCTCAGGGTTACGCTCCTCAAGTTTCTTCTGCAGGAACCGACATCCATGCTGGTCTTTGCACAAGCCGTAGATCTCCTGGCGGGGCATAGTCTTTAGGTCGTAGCTCATGTACTTGTTGGCATCGTTCTGCAGACGACGAGTCTGAATGACACGAGCTTGACTGTCCTGAATACGCCCACCTGGTCCGTATGTAGCATAGGGGTTGAACTGGGGTCCATTGCCATACATGCCGTTGGGCGCGTACTGAGGAGGTCCACCATACTGAGGTCCAGGTCCGGATCCAGCTCCAATGTTCAGGCCGCCCATGCCTGCGTTGAGCATCGACATGCCATAAGCATAGTAGCCGTTATTTGCGGCCGAAACAGTCGAGTACTGAGACATTGCTGGCGAACCAATCGATGACATGCTATGCTGAGAGGCGGCAGTGGTCGAAGGTCCAAAAGGAGCGGCGCTAGCGTGCAGACCTGACTGCGCATCCCTGGTACCAGTTGAGAGATCGCGACTATGGCGGTTTGACATGCCATTCTGCATACCGTTCTGCATACCGTTCTGCATGCCGTTCTGCATGTTGTTCTGCGGGATCCGACCAAGACTAACGTTGTGGTTGTGAAAGTGTTGCTCCGAGTGCGGGGTATAGCCATTCTTCAGTGTCGGAACATCGCTGGTGGAGTAGGACTGAGTCAGCTTGGGCATGCCGTTCGTAGGGCTGGCGAAGCTGGCGCGCTTGTTGTCGGCGTTCATGGGAGCAAAGTTGAACTCAACAGAGCGGCGGTTGTTGGCCATCTTCTTAGGAGTGGTCTCAATGTTACCACCAGTCCGAGCAGAGTCATAGTCATCAGCCTGGGGAGCTTTGCGGAAAGTGTTAGCAGGAAGCGACTGTTGAGCTTGACGATGGCGGTATCCATTCCAACCAGTGTATTGAGCTTCCGGGCCAGGGGATTGGGAAAGGGCCAAATCAAGCGCAGCCGAAGATGCAGAAAGTTTCGTACCATTGCCATTACCAGCACCGTCATGGCGTACTAGCACAGGAAAGTCGTCCTTGGTGTTACCCATTTGAAGGAAAGCCTTGCGCTCACGTGAAGCACTAGACTTGTCGTCTTCACGGAACAGAAAGCCGGCTGTGTCGATGTGACCAAGAACGGAAGAAAGATCTGGAAGGTCTGGACGATTGCCGTAGTCCATCCGGGTAACGGGCATAGACATGCGGTTGTTCCTATTTAGGTTAGTTTGATGAGTTGCCAAGGGTAAGGGTCAAGACAAATTGCAATTGGACTTACTTGCGGGCTGCTGGGCTTAGCGGGGTGAAGTCGTCGTTGTCGAAGTCGTCCTGTTCCTCATCCGAGTTGCGGCGAGATCCTGGCATGGAATGGGAAGGCAAGTTGCTGCCGTGGACGTTGGACGGAGGAGACGTGACTTGCGAGTTCGCGCGGCTACCACGAGGCGTAGTCATGCCCAAGTTGACGGTGGGTGGCATACTGAAGCGATTGGGTCGCGACAATGCTGATGGAAAGCCGTTGCCCTCGCTGTACTCAGGTGGTGTTGTAGGCTGGCTGTGGGCAGGGCCGCCATAGTTGCCATCACGGTCCATCTCTGCTTCGCCGTGTTGAGCCTGGAGGTTGAGCAGCGCCATCTCAGCGTCGAACCGCCGTTTGGCTTCTTTGAGATACTCGTGTTCGATCCTTTTTCTCTCGAGCTAGCAAGCTGTTAGCTGGTCACACGGGCCGGCGGATAGGTTTGTCGCGAGGCAACAAGATCCCTAGTGACGTAGGATGCGTGAAAGTAAAAACAGAGGTTACAGGTAAGCAAAGCGAGGATTTGAGAAAGCGGAAAGCTGTACAGATATGGTGATAGCAATGCCTGTGAGGTTGATGGTGTTGTGTATGAGAGAGAAAAGACAGAAAGTTGTTTATCACTGGCCGTCACCTAGGCAGTGAGTGGCCTGGTGGGTCCAATCCAATCTCACTTCCAATAGCGAATGAGGGGTAACGTGGTTGTGGGAGATTAAATCCGCAGTGAAGTTGACTTACAACTTGGAGCTTGTGGTAAGTCTGTCGCGATTGGTCGTTAGCCCAACTCTTGATCACCGCGTATGTTTACAACTGAAACGACAACCACTTCAACAACCGGCGCAGAATGTATGATTCTACTCAAGTCTATGCGCGTGGTTGTGGAAAGTGTGGGAAGCGGAATCGCAAAGCGCCTTTGAGGACCAGCACTTGCTTCCAGCTCCTGCTTGTATGAGAATGCCGACATACCGCTGTTGTGAACTCGGTCGGCTCTGCCGCCTGTCTACGTTGCTGTCCGATTGGCGACAAAGGCATACTCAGTGTCGGAATGTTGTTGGTCGTGAAGCGCCGGTGCAGCGTCGCGCGGCCATCGCCATTCTGGTTCTGGTTCTGGTTCTGGGCGGCGCGATTCAAGGAAAGGAACGAGGTTTCTTCACGAGGAGATCGAAGGCCGTTGCCTCCCCCCATGCCTTGGTAGGCCATGCTGACTGGAATACTAGAAATACACTGGCACTCAGGTCAGCGCGACTACCCTTGAAGCTGGTGTGGGGGTTCGGCGGGCGGTGTGAAGTTGAGATGAAACCGCAGCCACCCCGTGTAGCATGCCCGAAGCGCGAATACATACATGATATTTTGTACAAAGGGCAAGTGCCCTTACTGCCCTCACTGCCCGCTGGCTTTGATTTCACAAGGTACAGGTGGAAACGTTGTAGGAGGCTCGGTATGTAGGCAGGTACGGAAGGCGCTGTGGTGCGGGTCACGGCAGCGCGCACCTGATGGCCTATGCACAATACGAGTCGTGGGTAAAGACAGTCTTGGAGAGTCTGGAAGTATTGGCCACCCGTTCAGACTTCAGGCCGAGAGAGCGAGTCTATGAAGCAGATGTGGAGCGTTGGATTCACAGGTCAGGGTCCATCAGGGGACGATGTGGCGCGCCAACTAGTGCTGGTGGGATTCCGCACATATTGCGCTGCTGTCGTCGCGTACTCTGCCCAATTGAGGTTTTGGACCCTCGTGTTCACCCGCAAGCCTTTGATATGCAAAGGAAGCTCCTTGGAAAGTATCTAACCCTCAGGACTTAGTTGGGTCCTGGGATTGAGGCCTGCGGTGTGGCCGTAGCCTCTGAAGCAAGTAGCTAGTCGACCATATACCAGCCTATGCTCATGCCTGGTCCCAGCCATTTTGGACCGCTCGCCTCAACTGTCAGCCTTCCATCATTCCACGCGGCCCACTCCCGCTCTCTGCGCGGCAAACGTGGTCCAGCATGTCTCTCCAGACCCTGGGATGGGATGGAGATGCCGTCGGAGCGGTGGGCAATTCGGACCCTCACGTCATCCGGCAGCTCATCGTCCAAGAAGTAGCCCGACCAGTCAGACTTGCAGCCTAGGTACCACCATACGCGCAAGGAGGGGCAGTGTAGCTTCCACGGCCGAAGTGGAAGGACTGGCGGGGCATCCATCGTCTCAAACACCGACGCATGCCGCGCCTGTAATGAACATGTCGTGCAGAATGGGCGGACTGAAACCTGACCGTACACTGATGTTACGATTAGAGGCCGAGAATAATTGCCGATGGTGTATCATTTCAAGACATCTGGCCAGACTTGTTGGCTTACGCAGATATCCGTGTATGCTTCTTCGCAATGCTGTAGATCTTGTCAAATGAGGCGCCCGAGTCCGAACGCAGCCAATACAGTTCGGCAAGGCCTGACCGCTCTCGTTTCAGATTCGAGAACCAGGCATTTCCCCGCACGCGCCTTGCATCTACCAATCAGCAAGGGGTGGAGGTGGGATTCGTGGGACCGGCTAAAAGCAAGGCCACAGTGGTGCTCTTGTAACAATCAAACAAAGTGTACAAGACAGCGGAGATGTTTCGTTTTCAGTTGGCTCCTAGCTGACAGTTCGGTTGCGACGTTCTCATAGAGTTCCCGTGGCAAGAAGCCGCCACACGTGTGCTGATGAGCTAGCACTAATCAGGCTGGTTCCGGGCCATCGGTACCAACGCAAGCGAAAGCGCTGTAGATGAACTCTTGCAGCTTCCGTTCCTATGTGTGCCTCCGCGCTGATGGCCCTCGGAGACTGCTGCAGGGTGCCCGTGACAGCACAATAGCGACGTGCATTGTCACGAATGTGGCTGACAAGCTGAAAGATCTGCTCAAGAGCCCTCTGGAAGGAGTGGGAGGACTTGGCATGCACTGCCAATGGCAAATATGACCATGGGAATTGAAAGCCTTCACTCCTCGTTGATTAGTAGTTGTATATTTGTATGTACCTCCCAAATTTAATCGTTTATCCAATTTTCTATGCCGATAGTGAGTATGGTTTCTTTTTGCCAGCCTTCTTATCGCTACCCAGGAAATGGGTAACATGGCAATCTACTTCTCGCTCCTAGTTTGGGCCCGCATATATCGATGGATCCAAGAGCTCAACATGATCGAAATATCCCTCTTGAGTAATTACTGCAGGAGGATCGTGCCTTCACTAATGGAGGCCAAGAGGCGACAAGCGCGTCTTCAGCTCCTGAGGGCTGGGATATATCCATCGATCCATTTGCCTTCACGTTGCAGGTGTTTACCATATTGATCTTGATCTCACGTGGGGCACGTCTCTTATACATAACAGCAAGATAGATATTTGGTATGGCATATGGCTGAAGGTGAGCACCTGACGCAGCTGAACCGAGGTCTGCCTTAGTTCGTGCGATCCCATCGACGAAACACAATCGACTTGGCTCCATCCCCTCTTTTAACGGAGCCAAGCCCGCAACACCCTACTAACTTGATGGCCTACTAGTAGTCTGCCTTCAATACCGCTCAGTATTCGCATCGTATCGTACCTAGACCCGCATACCAATCCACAGATGGCAGGCTTAGTAAAGCGCGTACTCAGCCTCGTCACCACGTCGGCGGGCCATGTAGCATTCAACCCTGTCATCACAGCAGCTCTCCTATGGATTTTGACCAAAGGACCTCCACAGATCCGTGGTCAACTGACTAGCAGGATCGCGGCTCTTCAAGATCCTCGACGATATGCGCAAGTCGTGAGAACGCTGAAGTGGTGTCTGGCTTTCGGGACTATGCGAGTCGTCAACAAGCAGATGAACCACATTGCTCTGAACGCAGGAAGAATTCGAAGTGAAAGGGCGAGATGGAACTGGGACCAGGAAGTCGCTGCGATTACGGGTGGATGTAGTGGTATTGGTGAACTGGTCGTCACCAGGCTGGTCCACAAGGGAATTAAGGTTGCGGTTCTGGATATCCAGCAACTGCCTCCAAGTCTACAGGGCTGTAAGACTCGTCAGCTTTATATACGCTTCTTTTGAGCGCTAATAAAGATTACTAGACGCGGATATCAAGCTCTTTACATGCGACGTTACGAATCCATCTGCAGTCTACTCAGCCGCAGAGAAAGTAAAAGCAACATTTGGTGCTCCTACTATTCTCATCAATAATGCTGGGATCCTTGCAGCACATACCATTCTGACGACGTCTGATGATTATCTCCGGAAGATTTTCGACGTCAATGTACTTAGTAACTGGTACACGACCAAGGCATTCCTCCCAGATATGCTTCGAAACAACAAGGGTCATATTGTGACGGTTGCCAGTCTTGCAAGTTATGTTACCGTCGCTGGAATGGTAGACTACACAGCCACCAAGGCGGCCATCTTAAGTTTCCATGAAGGTGTGTTTTCCAACTTTATTTCTTCGTACGTTGAGCTAACTTGTGAATAGGGCTCAATCAAGAGCTCCAGCTTCATTACAATTCACCAAATGTTCTCACGACATCGATTCATCCTAATTGGGTTCGCACACCACTGCTCGGACCCTTGGAATCGGCAATTACGAGCCAAGGCTCTGAGATTATCGAGCCTGCGGCTGTGGCTGACACGATTGTCGACCGTATTGTTAGCTGCACCGGCGGGCAGATCTGCTTGCCGAATAGTGCAGGTAAGGCGAGTCTGCTAAGAGGACTGCCGAATTGGATCCAAGAAAGCGTGAGGAGTGAACCCAGCAAGCTCATCTTCAACAATGTAAAGTGATAGCAAATGATACAGAAGTCAGTTCATATTTCCACATGATGCCGCTCCTCCACATTGTGCGGCCGCCATGCAACCCTGACAAGCAAGGCGCTGAGCTCGGCGAAACTTATGCAACGACACACAACGGGTGGTGACACGAGTATGACTTGCAGCTGCCAAAATACCGCTTTGAGTAGGTTCTGGTCGAAGGTGTTGAACACTGCATGCAACGTGCCGTGTACGCATGAAGTGTGTGTGGGCTCTTGCCGCGCTCCCGTACCCTTCACATCGTTAGCGGCTCGGTGAATCGCGTGGAAAGCACCGAGAAACGCGTCGCGTCTCCTCTACAATAAACCACTTAACTACCCCGTCATTAACATCACAATAGCGTTACATCATTTACGATAATTTCAAATATGGCAGAACCACAAGAGGACGTGCAAATGGACCCGCAAGAGATTGAGTTGGAGACACCCCCTTCGGACGTTTTCATGGCACCGTCAATTACCAAGTCGGAGATTCTGGGGGGAAAGTCATACTCGCATTTTTCGCCAATACCGAAGCAAATTGCGGACAACATGTCTGGAGAAGTCGTACTAGGTGTGGACGAAGCCGGGCGAGGCCCTGTACTGGGTAAGAGGTCACCACCAAACTAGAGGCAATGCACCCCTAACAATACCAGGCCCAATGGTCTACGCCCTTTTCTATCTACCGATTGAGCTGCACCACTCCCTCCTCGCTGATACCCACCACTTTGACGATTCCAAGGTCCTGACGCCTGAAGTACGTTCCAACCTCATGCGCAAACTATGCACAAAAGGCTCAGATCTCTACGACGCTGGAGGGTGGGCTACACGGTTACTGTCCGCACAAGACATCTCAGCGCATATGCTGTCACCTTCGGTGTACAATCTGAATGCGCAAGCCATGGACGCGACGATCGATTTGATCAAGGGTGTGTTGGCGCAGGGGGTCAATGTCACGGAGATCTACATCGACACCATTGGCAAACCAGAGATTTACCAGAGAAAGCTGGAACGAATATGGCCTACTATCCGCATCACAGTAGCCAAGAAAGCCGACAGTCTGTATCCCGTTGTCAGTGCCGCGTCGGTGTGCGCAAAAGTGACCCGAGATGCGGCTCTCGATGTCTGCTACGAGCCTTACCACAACCGCAACAACGAGGCAGAGCGAGGCACAGATGTCAAGGTAGCCTGGGGATCGGGATATCCATCTGATGCACGGACGACGACCTGGTTGAAGCAGAACATGGATCCACTATTCGGTTGGGGCAGCGAGACTCGTTTCTCCTGGGGTACGGCGAAAGAGTTGCTAGAAGGGAAGAAGGCCGATGTCTCTATTGACTGGCCAGTAGAAGACGACGGCAACGATATGCGCATGACCGACTTCTTTGTTGGCAAGAACGAAAGCGTCGGCGATGAGCTTGTCGATTGGTTTGGGAAACGCGTTACTGAGGAGATGGAGGTTTTTTGAAGAATGGAGCGAACAAAGCTCGGAAGACTACCCAGCAAATCAAAAAGACATGTTTGGATCGCTACTAGCAGTGGAACTCGACTCGGCATAAGCTGCCGAGTTTAAAGGGAGGCTAAATGCGAGTACCATGTGCACAGCTCATCGACCCAGCCCTACGCCCAACGATACGCACAGGTACCAACAACGGCTTCCCAACACTGCACGCTAGTCTTCTAGGGCTCACCAAACCTATAGCTGAGGCTATACTTGACCCAGCATCAGGCCTGTAAGGAGAAACCCCTGAAAATACTTCAATCAAACACGCAGATAACCGAGGCTCCTTCTTGAAAAACAGCGTAGAAGTACTCCGAATTGCCCCTCTTCGGTAATTCTGCTTGTGTTTTGGTACATGCCTCTATTGGGACGTTTCTTTTGGGTGTCCAAGCTTGCAATGTACACCTGTTGGCAGGGGCTTTATGACAACAGTTGGTAGCGCAACGCACTAGCCACCAACAATCCGCACTTCACAACACCGTGCGACCAATTCACTATATAGGATTCCAGAAAATCGCCTTATTTGGCGACCTCTCGCTTACTCTTACCAACTGTTTTTTATTCTCCGCTTTTCTTTGTCAATCACACAGCTATCGACGTAATCATTTATTACTCAATACCACTACCTCGTCGCATTATTTTTGTCGGAAATTTACATTTCGCCCACATGTTCGCCGATACTTTTGCGAATTTTGCCTTTGGCAAACAAGCTGGCACGACAAGACAGCACAATATGGAAGCACCTTTATCTACGGACTACGCCTTACAGCCGTTTCGCGATACATATGAGCATGATCCAGCCTTCAAGCCCAACGAACCTCTGGAAAAGTGCACTAGAACTAGATGCTTCACACGAAGAGGCGGTATAGCCGATCGCGGAGAAGGCAGCTATTCTACAGCGCCTATCAAACGACGAAAAGCAAGCGATGGCGAGACTGATGGCTTAATTTATCAGAGCGATGCCATCCACGAGGAGCACGAAAGCAAGGATTCCACGAGCCCTCCCTCACCACCACTGTCCCCCAAAACGATAGTGTTACCAAGAATGCGAACAAGGCAGCGAGGAGAGCGCAAACGCAACGGCCACTCACATGCTTCATCGAAGCGCCGGCCGAGCTGGAAACCGAACCTCAAGAACGAGTTCGTACGACGTGGCTCCATCGATGCCATTATGGCGCTCTTCAACGAGCAAGTCTGGTATGACTCAGACATGAATACATGCTTCATAGCAGGGAGAAGAAGAAGCAGTGTACCGGCTACCGAAGGCAAGACAGAATTTGGATTCACCAACACGGATAGAACGAACCAACGTCGGCCCTCAACACTACTACACCCTTCATCGCCCACT
Source organism: Pyrenophora tritici-repentis (assembly GCF_003171515.1). Classification (NCBI taxonomy): domain Eukaryota; kingdom Fungi; phylum Ascomycota; class Dothideomycetes; order Pleosporales; family Pleosporaceae; genus Pyrenophora; species Pyrenophora tritici-repentis. The sequence continues at coordinate 2,498,752 of NC_089393.1, forward strand.
CTCGGACCCACAGCAAACTACACATGCTACCAACCAACCCCACTCTCTAGTCCACCGCATAAACAAACCCCGTCAACGGCATCACCTACAAGGCCAACTATGCCCGCGAGAAGAGGCTCATCACTCCTCCACCCATCCCGTCCTTCCAGCGAAATCCTCCTAGAGTCCCCATTGAAAACCATCATAAAGCTACCTCCGACACCGCACAGTAAATCGCAACCCAGAACCCCAACCACCCGTCACGCATCACCATCCGCATCACCGAAACAACGACGCCTACAAAAAAGTACAGAGTTTGTGTTCAAAGTACCAGAATATTCTCTCGATGCTTCGTCATGCGATGTCTCTGGCTCCGCGAGCAAATACCGCAAGGGATCGGTCATACATTCTTGCCTATCGGAGTCGGAGAGTGATGACGAGGAGTTGGATGAACTGCCACCGCTGTATATGGGGAGGTTTAAGTGAGATCATGGTAGGGTTGCGTCAGGCTGCATTTAAGTGTTGTGTGTATATAATCGATGTGAGGTTGGAGGTGTAGTGATGTAGATACTATGGGGGTTTGTGCTTGTAAATATGGGTACTGGATAACTGGAAGGAACGTAGCCTGAATGGTGGGCGTTGGAGGATTGCGTGGATTAGGTGTATGGAGTAAAGAGGAAATAGATTATATAGATATTCGTCATTGATGTTGGGTCTTTGGACTGTGACATGAACATAGAGAAGAGTCAGGTAGCCCTCTTGTAAATAGTATAGATTGAGCTCGTAATTCATCGTCTTTTTCACAATATCATCATGAACTACGAATATAACTAAACGGTGGTATTGTGCGAGTGATGACATATCCACGGGCGCGCTAAGGCCACGCTAGGTATGACTTCCTCATCTTCTCCGAAGCTTTTGCCCTTCCCTATTCTATCCTTCGCTTCGATTCCAGCATAGACTCAAATATGATTGGGTTCAGAGCCTTCCCAGTGAGAGCATCCACCAGAATCTCACCAGCTCCATCGGGCCCATGAATTTCAACAATATTTCGGATATAAGCCGAGCTGAGATCCGACATACCCTGAGCAAGTAACAGGCTACGAGCGGGGACAAACCGAACCACGATCTCTGGATCCTTCCTATTCTTACATATCCATGGGTGACCGCTTTCCCGAAGAGAAACAGAAAGAACATTTCGCGCTTGCTTTTCTAAATCCTCTGGTTTCTGGAAGTCACGTTCGATTATCTGTGCCTGGAGAGGATAAAGGAGCTGTGTTATGACCTGGGTGGCAAACTCGCCTTGCTCGATTCGTGCAAGCAGCCGCTCATATACTTCAGATTGAATCTTCCAGTTCAGGTAATGATGAAGTTTCACAGGCGTACCGTTGTCCGTATGTTGTTCTAACGCCCTCCCTGCGTCGCTAAATACCGATTCCTCCCAGAGCTCACCGCGATGCTGCAACTCGGTAGTGCTGTCCAGACAATCTACGCCCCAAACAGTTACAGGCGAGACGCGGAAACCGTCTTTGGAGATTGCCTCTTCCAACGCTTGCGGGAACTTTTCGTCCAAATAATCTTCCTTCTCGTTGGGGTCTGCCCAACACCAAGGCGAGAGCAATTCATCCGACCAAAGCTGAGATCGTTCGTGTGCCGACAAGACGGAAGTTTTGGGTTCTCCATGATGACGCATCTTCTGTGCGACTCACTTACTAGGCCCAGGGAGGATTGTAGCAGCAACGGCGTTTTCAAACGATGATCGGAAGAAGGCGTGCGTTAGCAACAGTTTGTGTCCAAGATGCGGCGGGTTGAAGGAACCGGTGAAGAGGATTATAGTGTTTGTAACTTCGCTTCGTAAGTTAGGAGCCGCTGCGTATCCTGGATGTGGTTTGAAGATCGCTGATGGAGTGTAGTGGTATACTTTCTCTATTGCGGCTCGCATGTAGGGTTCAAACGCGGTAGTGCGAACAGGTACCGGAGTTGTTTTCGACATGTTTGAGTTGTCAAGTTGAAGTCGAATTTTACTCTAACTAATTATTCCAAGTTTTTATGTTCCATAGCGTGCCATAACAGTCTCAGGAGATCCCTAAGACAGTGTTTAGGCTCAAAATTGCGCTTAGAACATCCATGACAGCACTAGAAAATACGCCTAACAGATTTCCAGGCTCTAAATTTAGTATCTATCCCAAGGTAAAGGAATCCTGGAGATGAATATCCACTGGTGCATTCCCACACTGGACGTACAATCACTTAACACACAATGTTTTGGGTACACAACGTATATCATTGTGTAGGGGCAGTGTCGTAGACGACACGAATAGTACGCAGCACTATGAACGAAAAACATCCAACTCTACACAAGTGAGAGCACAGCGTATTATACATGAAAAGCTTCAACGATTTATATATACCCCTTCTATCTGTACCTTTCATAACCATACCTATCCCTTTCAACACAACCAAGAACATCCCTTTCAACACAACCAAGAACATCCCTTTCAACACAATCAAGAACATGCCGCAAATCACCGAAGATCAGTATGACGCTCTGCATGACGGAGGCGAGATCCAGATCGCTCGATTTTTCGAAAACAACCCTGAGTTTCTAGAACCCAACGACCGCACTCGGAAAATCTGGCAGGATATCAACGATGATGACGAGCTTCCCCTCTCAGCCGTATGGGACCAGTCTCTCGCTTGGACACAGCTGTTCATCACCGGGCCAGACCCATCAGACCGTGACGCCATTAAGGCCGTCACTACCGTGATAAAGCATGAACTCATCTTCAATTTGAGCAGCATTCACAACGCCGGCGTATTTGACGTGGGAAAACAGTTGGGTGGTCGCTGGATGATCATTCGCGGTCTCAACAACGATGGCTGCTGCAACCAAGGCGTTTACTTTGTACAGGACGAGACAAACGCAGAGACGTGTGTTATGAAAGTGCTTTCCACAGAAGCCATGGGGAGTAACGATGCTGCGCGAGAAATTGGAGTTCTCGCCCGTCTTTCCCATCCAAATATCGTGTGTCTTATTGATAGTCATGTACCGGATCCTACTCAGCGCCACGCGGCACCCTGGCTGGTGACTGAGTACTGCAACGGCGGCACACTAAACGACTTCATTATCTCGTGGAAGGAAAAGAAGGAATTCGTGCCGGAAGCTTGGGGTGTGGCATATCTTTGAGTCTCTGGTCGCTGCTGTTCGGTACCTGCATTGTGGGCCTGAGGATTCGTCACAGGAAACATGGGGGCCTATCATCCACCGCGACATCATCCCCGGCAACATCTTCCTCACATACCCAGATCCATCCAACACCAACCCCGACCCAGCCTCTTCCACCGCACCACCCTTCACCATCACCCTTGCCGACTTCGGTTGCGCAATGCCCTACTCCCCCCCCGGAAACTAAACTCCCAATCATAGACCCAGAGTACTGCCCCCCCTGAAGGCTCAAAAGCCGCAGAGCCAACAGACATATACCAGATCGGCGTCGTGCTGATGAATATGTACTGTATGATCGATTGGCCTGTTCAGGAGAAGTCAAAGGCGGCGGCTTTGGAGCGAGGCGACTGTTGGCCGGGATGTAAGGGATATTCGGAGAATTTGCGGTGGTTGCTGGGGAAGTGTGTTTGTGAGGATCCCGCGGGTAGGCCGGGGGCCGAGTGGTTGTTGGAGGTTATTCGGCAGGCTAAGGCTGGATTATAGGTGGTTTGAGTGATATATATCACACAAAGGTAAGTGAGTGTGTCGGAACATGCGCGTACAGCCAGCCCGGCGAGTTTTTCCGGGCCGGAAGCTTGGACCACTAGTTAGACCAAGCTTCCCGCTTAGCTCGCAACCGTACATATGGAGATCTCTCCATCCAGCTCTTGCTCACTACTAATCAAATACTATACACTTTGTTCGTTGCAACGACTGCTAGTATTCGACACCTTTGCCGTGTCAACACTGATCAGTGGTTGATATGACCACAGATCGGCAAGACATCTGTGTACAGAGGGCCCATCAGCATTGCGTCTGTGTAGCCTAGGTAAAGAAGCGACTCTTAGTACGACCTTGTATCGTATTAAGCAGTGCGAAGAACAGATCCGCCCACGAGCGTTCGTTTCGGCTGACGGAGTCTGAAAGAGATCCAGAACTAGGGATCTGCGTCAACTACGCACCAAAACCCGACAAAATCACCGGCGAGCAACCCCGCCACAGTCAACCCCGCGACGAGCGACCTACGGGCAATCTACAAGCGACCCACAGGCAACCCCGCGACTCACAAGCAACCCACCGGAATCATGCCTACAAGCATTACTACCCGGCAATGGTACCCAAAGGTGTACGCGGACGAGTACACCAATACCCAACTCGACATTGCAACCGATGCTATTATCCCTGGTCAGATAAGCACTATTGCTATCGACTGGATGATACAGGCCGAAGAGAACGGAGACTTTGACATCATGCTTATTCAAGACTTCCAAGAGACATTTGCAGGATGGTCTCTCAATCATTTCAATGCAATGGACATGCGAGTCCGTACAGCAGTCAAGAACATACTCCGCGACCGAGGTGTCTACATCGAGAAGAACAGCCGCAACACCATCGCACAACAGCTAGTCAATCTCCTTAGCCTTACACGCTCTCCCGACTGGCCCATTGACGAGCTCAACGTTATGCGACTCAACCCAGACTTCAAATGCCGACAGATAGCAGAAGAGGCACAACACGCTAGAACAACTCAACAAAGCAGCAACCCGCCAACTCAAAGCGCCAGTATAAACTATGCGCCATCTCCTGCTCAGGCAAACGTAACAGCCCTCACCAACCTCGCAAAGGTATACAGTGAGGAGGAGAAGTTCAGTGGCGACAAGTATGACGTCCTCGACAACAAGATAGTCATCTTTAAAGACCATTGCGAAAAGGTTGGCATTACGACACCAGCACAGTACAAACTTGCAGTCTCTACTATGCTTAGAGGCAAGGCCTCAGCATACTACTACAACTACATTGCTCCACTCAACCTAGACTACGACAGCATTATCAAGAAACTAGGGGAGTACTTTCACACGAGCGAGAACTACCAAATGTTCTTAAGTGAGTGGCGCACCATTATGCTGAAAGACGTCATCGCCAACAACCCCGACAAGACACTCACCCAGTGTCTCGACATAGTCATCGACAAGCTCCAGCTGCTGCACCAGGCAATGACTCAACAGAATGGACCAAGCGAGCTCGCTCTTACAAGCCAACTTATTGCTGCCTGTCAAGGCGTCGAAGCATGTAGCGCAGTCCTTATCCGCCCAGCTTCAACCTTTGAAGCCGTTGCCTCAGAACTCCGCAACGCTGTCGGCAACTGGACGCGCTGCCATCCGCGCTCACAGTTCAACTGCGAGGAGTCCGATCCGAGCGAAGACGCGTTCTACACAAACCGCCGATACAACCGCAACGATAGCGGACAACGCGACAAACCGCGCAACTATAGCGCACAAGGCCAAGGCGAAGGATCCCGCAACTACAACCGCGGAGGATCCCGCTTCCAACGCAGCTTACCCCGATCGCAGTACAACGATGATACACAGCGCCGCAATAACAGGAAGTGCTACGTCTGTAGCAAGCCAGGCTGCTGGTCAACTCGTCACTCTAGAGAAGAGCGAAAGGAAGCGCAACAACGTTTCCGGACGTACGTGCAGACCCGCAACGTCGATATAGACTACGAAGCTTTCCTTGCCCAGTTTGAGGGCATTGACCTTAATGACGACGACGATAACGGCGGCACGGACGAAGAACTCGACGCGTTCTTCAACAACGACCAGTTTGATACAAAGCACCAGTTTCTCACTGCTACCTGCGGTGCAGTTGATGGAGGAACAATGGTACGCAACCTCAACAACGCCGCCGCTCTACACGCGATCACGAAGATCGACCCATACGCCGGCAACGACATTGCCAAAGAGGCAAGCCACCTCTTCACACTCGATCACCGGTACGGGCGCGAGCAGTTCCAAGGCATCATGCCAGACACCGGCGCGGCCGGAGTGTCTACAGCAGGCAAGCAACAGGTTACAGCGTTACACCGCATCCAACCGTTATGGATTGACAAGTCAACTGCTGGCCGACACCGGATCCGATTTGGGGATAACCCGGAGTGTGTTTCTATCGGCGACGTCAACGTCCAGACACCCGTTGGAGTGATTAGGTTCGCTGTAATGCCTACTAACACACCGTTCTTACTCTGTCTTGATGACATGGACCGCCATGGCATCTACTTCAACAACGTCGACAATACGCTAGTTCATCAGTCCAAGGAGTACCCAATTGTCCGCAAGTGGGGCATCCATGGCTTCTTCTCAACAAGCAGGAGACTGCCACCCACTATCTCACCGAAGGAGAACTCCAGCAACTCCACCGACGTTTTGGGCATCCAGCCGCCGCACGCCTCTACAAAGTCCTAGTAAAGGCAGGCCACGACGACATTGACAAGACGCTAATTGATGAGATTAACAAGTTCTGTCATCAGTGCCAGATAACTGCTAAAGCACCAGGCCGATTCCGCTTTACTCTACGCGATGACAACCTCGACTTCAACTCCCGCGTCATCGTCGACATTATGTACATTGACAGTAAACCAGTCCTCCACGCCGTTGACGAAGCAACTGCTTTTCAAGCCGCCCGCTTTCTTATAGACATAAAAGCAAGCACAACATGGGACACGCTGCGCGCTATGTGGATTGACATGTACGTTGGACCGCCCGACACTATCGCGACCGACGCTGGCACAAACTTTGCGAGCAAAGAGTTTGTTGATAATGCCAACGCGATGATGATAGAAGTCCACGAAGTACCAGTTGAGGCCCATCACTCGATTGGCAAAATTGAACGCTACCATGCTGCCATCCGACGAGCGTTCGAAGTCATCTCCGCCGACATCGGTGCATCTACGACGACGAAGGATGACATCCTCCAGATGGCTGTCAAGGCTGTCAACGACACCGCCGGACCTGAAGGACTTATACCAACGCTGCTGGTATTCGGCACCTATCCACGTCTCTCCAAGACATCACCGCCATCTCCCTCAATCACCGCGCGCGCAACGGCAATACGCAAAGCGATGGCAGAAGTCCGGAAGATTAAGGCAAAGCGACAAGTCAATGAAGCTTTAGGTACCCGTAACGGGCCAAACAACATCGTCACGCAAGTACTAGAACTACCGCTGCAGAGCAACGTCAAGGTGTGGCGTGAAGGCCTCGGATGGACTGGCCCGCACACTCTCCTCGCCCTGAACGACGATCAGACTGCTGCTATCGTCGACGCTCATGGGAAACAAGCAAGTTTCCGCATCACCTCTGTCCAGCCGTATCATCAAGACGACACTACAAATCTCCCGCGACCTGACGAGGAACAGCACGGCGATGAGGAACAGCACAGCGAGCATCAGCGCGACAATGACGACTTTATTCCCCCAGAAGAGCCACCGCAACGCCGAGGACGCGGCCGTCCCAAAGGCTCCAAGAACAAGCCGAAGACACACGCTGCTAACCTCGCACAGCGCGAGAAAGACGACATAGTGCTAGCCAGGACACTGCGCACTACCGGTAAGATCACGACACCTGGAGAACCTTTTGAGCTGTCAACCAAGACAGAGATTGACGCTCTCATTACCCGCGGCGTCTTCCGCTTTGAGCCATTCAATCTAGCCAAGCATGGCGGGATCCGGATCTTCAAGTCCCGCATTGTCAATGAAGTGAAAGGCAAGACCACCGATAAGCCGTACGAGAAATCTAGACTAGTTGTACAAGGCTACGCCGATGATGGCAAGAAGATTGTACTCACCCAGAGCCCCACGATACAACGCGCAAGCCAGAGGATCATTATTGCTCTTGCACCGGTATTGATCCAAATGGGCATGAAGTTATGGCTCCGAGACATCACGCAGGCGTACACGCAGTCCGACGACCGCCTCCAGCGCACTATCATTGCAGACCTGCCTGTACAACTCCGCAAAGTGTACCCACAAGGAACCATCATGGTCGTGGTGAAACCACTGTATGGCATCGCCGAAGCAGGTGCCTACTGGTGGTCAACATACTTCAAACACCACACGACGACACTCAACATGGAGACGTCTACGTACGACCCATGCCTCCTCATCTCCAAGGCCACCGACGCTGGAACAACCACAGGTTTCGGCATTGTTGGCATGCAAACCGACGACACTCTTGGTCTCTCAGACAACGCATTCGCTGATAGAGAGGACAAGGAGCTCCGTTTCAAAGCTAAGGACAAAAAGTACCTCACAGACACTGACCCTATCGAGTTTAATGGCTGTATGGTACATCTTGGCAGTGGCAACGTCATTACTTTACGGCAGAAGAAGCAAGGTGAGAAACTTGAGAACGCTGTTGATGCAAAGTCCTACATACAACAACGAGCACGAGGAGCATATATCGCGACTATCTGTCAACCAGAGGCAAGCTTTGATCTCGCCGCTGCAGCGCAAGCGACTGAACCGACAAAAGAAGAAATATCCAGATTGAATAAGCGCATTAACTGGCAGAAGAAAAACGTCTCTCGCGGACTTAGCTACGTGCCTATTGAGATGAAAGATCTCAAGCTATACACGATGGTGGACGCCTCGTTTGCCAACAACAAGGACATGAGCTCTCAAATGGGATACGTTATTATTCTTGGTAACGAGACTGCATCTTCAGACGGCAGCTTTAAGATACGTGGCAACATTATTCACTGGTCCTCCACTAAATGCAAACGCGTCACAAGGAGCGTTCTAGCATCGGAGATCTATGCAATGGCACATGGCGTTGACATTGCACTGGCCATCGGCACCACGATTGACATGATTATGGACCGACTGTCTTTCCCTAAGGTCTCTATTGTCGCATGCACGGATTCACGATCCTTGTACGACTGTCTCGTCAAACTCGGCACTACTAAGGAGAAACGTCTCATGATAGACATCATGGCATTGCGCGAGGCATACGAGCGCAACGATCTCATGGATATCCGCTGGATTGACGGCAGAGACAACCCAGCAGATGCGATGACAAAGGCAGCGAGCAACTCTGCTTTAGAGCATCTCATTGACACCAACGAGCTCGAACTTCGTGTACAGGGATGGGTGAATCGCGACACCACAGGCATCGAGCCTACGAACAAGCCAGGCACCAAGCCTACGAACAAGACAGGCACCGAGCCTACAGACAAGACAGGCACCGAGCCTACAAACAAGACAGGCACCGAGCCTACGAGCGATGGCACCGAGCCCACGATTGATTGTGGTGAGAACTGAGACGGACACACATGCACACACACACAAGGGATGAATGGGTTGCATGTATTTGCGTTAGCCGGAATAGGAAACTAGATACTTTTCTAGGAGCAGGATATTGTAGCAGATTCGGGGTACTTGGGAGCTGACTGTACGCCGTCACAAAAAGAAGAAAAGCCAGTGTCGGAACATGCGCGTACAGCCAGCCCGGCGAGTTTTTCCGGGCCGGAAGCTTGGACCACTAGTTAGACCAAGCTTCCCGCTTAGCTCGCAACCGTACATATGGAGATCTCTCCATCCAGCTCTTGCTCACTACTAATCAAATACTATACACTTTGTTCGTTGCAACGACTGCTAGTATTCGACACCTTTGCCGTGTCAACAGAGTGCGTCATTGATTGAAGAGTTTAGTTTATGTTTCAGCCTGTACGGTCGATATATTAGAGAATGTTGAGAAGATGTAAGGTTCAGTCCAGGTCGGCGGGGATGAGGCTCGTGGAAGTAAGCCCGAGCAGAAGGACCGACGCGGAATGATGATCTGTCATGTAAATCCCCAGATCATCATGATAATAAGAAGACAGAACAACAGCTCTTAGTGTAGTTCAATCCAATACGTGGTGACCTAACATACCTCTACTCGGTTCCCTATGGTAGTCATACCACCAGAGGAGACCTTGTTCCAATAGGTTATGAGCCCGGTTGCCTAACCCAACGTTATTGGTTTTAAACACCTAACCAAGTCACGAAGGACTTAGATTCGAGAAGGAATCAAAAACACTCACCCAAGTCACGAAGGACTTAGATTCAAGCAGGAATCGGAAAAGAGAAAAAGTCGTGTACAACGCGGTTGACACGCAACCATACTTACACACACCGTCTCCACGCTCGAGAACCGATAACGACTGCACCACCCGCAGAACATCGCCCGCATCGCCCGCATCGCCCGCATCGCCCGCATCGCCCGCATCGCCCGCATCGCCCGAATCAACCGCATCACCCGCACAAGATGGCTGCAGAGAAGGAAGAATGGAAGATCCCCCAGCTCACAGCCGAAAACCACGATACTTGGTTTCGCCGAAACAAGGTCAAGCTTAAGGGGAAGAAAGTCTTCTATGTCTGCGAGAAAAATCTGGTACAGCACTGTCAAATAGCAACAGCTAGTAGACTAACGGAGGCTATGGAAGAGTTGGAAATTGCTGAAACAGACAAGCATACCAAGATCCGCGTCAACATTGAAAAAAGAGACAAGTACCTAGAAGATGAAGCCACTGCAATCGATCTCTTGTTTCGGTCGCTTAGCGAGGATGACCAAGCCCTCATTGACGAATACGATACTGCCTTCCAATTCTGGGCCTACCTACAAAAGAAGTACACCCAAACTGACGCCACAACTGCCAACATATACATGACTAGAATTCAAACGTTCACATTTAATCCCGGGAACACGATTGTTGGATCATGGGAGAAGCTAAAGGACTACCGACGTAAACTTGTAGCAGCAGACGCCGACACCAACGGAGCTTACAAGGACTCTGCACTACTACTCGTTCTTATCAGATCACTTCCGAAAGAATTCAAGACTACGATTGACACCTTAAACGCCCAACTTAACCTCACGGTTGAACAGAAACTTAAGTTTCTGGAAGAGAAGGAGGTTCGAGACCAGCAAGACGCCAACGAAAAAGCTCTTCCAGCATTCCGAAAGACGGAGAAGTATGTTCCGCCTTACAGGCGTCGAAATCATAAGAACTCGCCACTATCGTCTGACTCCGAATCTGGTGCCAAATTCACGGTCCAATGCTTCCTTTGTGATGGAGCCCATGGCGTACGAGACTGCCCAAGACGTGAGAGAGCTCGAAAGCTCCTTAAGGAATACGACGCTAAGAAATCATCTAAGCTGCTCGTTAAGACACCTAAGCAAAGGAATTCCCACAAAAGGACTGGCAAAGCATATGGAGCCGAAGAAGTCAATTCAGAGTCAGATGAATTATCTGAGACCTCAGACTCCGAACCCGAGGAAATTGAGACATGCCGTCTCTCAAAAGACATCGTCGGTAAGGCCTCTCCATCTACCTGGGCTGCCGACACTGGCGCATCCTCTCACATGTCTGACCAACCCTCATTATTTAGACGAATGATTAAGATCAAACGAAGAGTCGTTCGGGTTGGAGGGGGAGAATTATATGCGGACTGGAAAGGAGAAGCTCAAGTGGTGTGTAAGGATGGATCGTCGACATGGCTGTCAGAAGTACTGCTTGTACCTAACCTTGGAGTCAATTTGTTATCAGGAAGAAGAATTTGCGCAGCAAGCCTGAAGGGTCGTTTCAATTCACACGCACTATACTTCAAACTAGGAAAGAAGGTTATTATTGAAGCAACTATGGACGACGGCCTCTACGTAGTGTCACACATTGCCGATGGATACCAAGAAACAGCATTTCTAGGCACGGAACTCCATGCACCAGTTAAGAGCGAGCTTAAGGTTAATGAAAAGGAGAGATACTTGCTGTATCACAGACGCTTCGCACACCTAGGACCTGCAAAGATTGCTAAACTCCACGAAGTTACAACTCTCCAGAAGAAGATTCAAGTTCCAGAGAAGATAGAAATCTGCGAAGTGTGTTCTCTGACGAAAATGAAGAACAGCATCCCTAAGCAGCTGAGAGAGCATAAGGCCACGAAGCTAGCCTTAGTACAGTTTGACATTGCAGGACCCTTTCCAACATCTCTGCGAGGAAACAGGTGGTTCCTCCTTATTATTGACAGTTACACGCGAAAAAACTGGGTTATCCCGCTGAAGAAAAAGGGAGACGCACAAAGGGAACTCCAAATCTGGAAGACCTTTGTAGAACATCAAACTGGCGAAAAGGTTAAAGCTGCTGGAACTGACAACGCACCAGAACTTCTACAGCAAGCCGAGGAATGGAGAGTTACACAGGGCGTGGAAATTCAGCCTACAACAATTGCTTCCTCACACCAGAATGGACCAGCTGAGCGAAACATCCAAACCGCTGAAGCTGATATGAGAGCAATGCTGAAAGACGCTGGTTTACCAATTGAGTTTTGGGATGAAGCTGTCGAAGCAGACGCATACCTGCGAAACCGCACAAACACAGGACCCACGATCAATGGAAAGCAAGTCAGTCCTGAAGAGGCATTCACAGGAACGAAACCATCCATTGACCACATCCGTGTATGGGGGAGCAAATGCTATTCTTACATCAACCCCAAAACGATTCCAGCAGACCAACGACATGACAAGCTCGTGGACCGTGGCAGAGTTGGAGTATTCATGGGATATTCTGAGACAACAAACAAGCAGTTCAAGTTCTATTCGCCAGAGCTTGGATACACCTCAAGGACAAGCCGATTATCAGTGGACGAATACACCCCTGGAGGAAAAGTTGAACTACGACTGCGAAACATACCAGCTGGACCACAAGGGACGCAGAATACGATGCCAGACCGAAAACCAAGAGGAAGACCTAGGAAGGATCTGGAATCATCTCCTGCAGAACCAATGGAACCACCTCCTGCCAAATCAATGGAACTATCTCCTGCAGAACCAATAGAACCATCTCCTGTCGAACTAATGGAACCATCTCCTGTCGAACTAATGGAACCATCTCCTGTCGAACTAATGGAACCATCTCCTGTCGAACCAATGGAACCATCTCCTGCAGAAATAGTGGAGCCAGTTCCCGAGAACCCAATAGAACTGTCGTCGGCAGAGCTAACTCCCGAACCAGTTAAGCGTCACAGAGGAAGACCAGGGAAGCTAACGACTATCCCCCTACTGCACCATCTGATGAGCGGGTTCCTAATCTTGTGGACGAAGAGGGACCCGAAGAACCGTATACCCAGTCTGTACGAGAAGAGGAGGCTCCACGATACTTCACCAGACAAGCCAAACGAAAGAGGTCTAACGAAGAGGTTGTTGAGGACGAGAGATTTAGCAAGATCGTTAAAGCTATGCTAGCCCAAGCTGGCCTTATAGAAGAGCAAACACGACTATCTGAGAAGGCTTTTGCAGCAACCGAGATCGCAGGAATCCAGATCCCCCAGACACACGAGCAAGCTATCAACGACCCAAAGTATGGAAAGCAATGGAAAGCAGCAATACTTGAAGAGATAATCGCGTTAATGGAGAATCGAACCTGGGAGGAAGTTCCAAAGCCAAAAGACGCGAACATGGTTGATTCAAAGTGGGTTTTTACAGTCAAAACAAATCTCGACGGGACTGTTGAGAGGTTTAAGGCACGCCTTGTGGCAAGAGGTTTTACGCAAGTACACGGAACAGACTACAACGAGACTTTCGCCCCGACAGTTCGCATGGACACCTTACGTCTGTTTATGGCCACTGTCGCAGCGGAAAACCTAGAATGTTTTCACTTTGACATCAAGAATGCTTTCACAGAGTCGCATTTGAAGGAAGAGATCTTTCTTAAGCAACCCCAGGGAGTAGAAGTTAAGAAAGGATACGTCCTTAAAGTTCTCCGCAGCCTATATGGACTCAAACAAGCTGCTCGTGACTGGAACTTGTTAATAAAGAAAGAACTTCTGGCATGGGGATTCGTGCAAAGCCTTGCCGACCCGTGCATGTTTATCCACGAAGAAAAACAACTCCGTATCCTCGTCTACGTTGACGACATTGCTGTTGCCGCAAAAGATCGAGCTCAAATTGATTGGTTCTACAAGAAGCTTTCTGGAAGATTCAACACCAAGAACCTAGGGGAGATTCATAAGATCCTTGGAGTACGAGTTACGCGAGACAGAAAGCGCCGCACAATCTACCTCGATCAAGAACAGTACATACACGCAGTACTTGACAAGTTTGGAATGTCTAGCAAACAACACAGAGACAAGAAGATTCCATCCGCAGATTACACGTCATTTAGGCCAGCCACTAACAACGACACCCGAATCGACATCACTGAATACCAGCAAGTGATAGGGAGCCTTATGTTTGCTATGGTTCTTACACGCCCAGACATTGCATTCACCCTCGGAAAGCTAAGCCAATACATGAGCGATCCAGCAGAACATCATGGCCATGCGTTGAAGAACCTGCTACGATATCTAAGGTCGACAGTAACAATGAAGCTACGCTACGGACCAGGGGGAGTACACTCGCAATTTGTCATCTACTCTGATGCTGACTGGGCAAGCGACATGGTAGACCGAAAGAGCGTTTCAGGGAGCACTGCAATGTTCTACGGAGGTCCAATATCATGGTCTAGCAAGAAGCAACGGTCTGTTGCAACGTCAAGCTGCGAATCTGAATACATCGCACTATCAACATGCTGTAAGCAAGGCCAGTGGATTGCTCAAATGTTCAGAGATCTTGGGTTCCCAAAGTACATTGGAAAAGACACCAACAAGGTCCAGATGCTAGGAGATAACCAGGGTGCCATTGCACTTACAAAGAACCCTCACCTTCACGAAAGATCAAAGCACATCGACGTCTGTTATCATTTTATCAGAGACCTAGCAGAACAAGGTAAACTCGACGTGGCCTACGTGCCAACTGTAGATATGGTGGCTGATGGAATGACAAAGCCGTTGCAGCGAGTCGCATTCGAGAAATTCAAGAACCAATTAGGAGTTGTCCTTAGACCGGACCTGCCCTGAGGGGGAGTGTTGAGAAGATGTAAGGTTCAGTCCAGGTCGGCGGGGATGAGGCTCGTGGAAGTAAGCCCGAGCAGAAGGACCGACGCGGAATGATGATCTGTCATGTAAATCCCCAGATCATCATGATAATAAGAAGACAGAACAACAGCTCTTAGTGTAGTTCAATCCAATACGTGGTGACCTAACATACCTCTACTCGGTTCCCTATGGTAGTCATACCACCAGAGGAGACCTTGTTCCAATAGAGAATTTATTTTTCTGTTTTGCATATTACAAGAATGATCCCCAAAAACTTTGAACAAGTGATAAAATATTGAGTTTCTGTTTCTGATCCCACTACTAAGACAACACAGCCATCGCCCTTTCCAAGAACCTTTTCACACCCCTTACTTCCCAACATGTTCCCTAATCTCCTTGCCCTCCTCCTTCTCAAACACACCATTCTGTCCCGCAGCAACAACCGAGCTTCTCCTCCTCTCCGCGTCCATAGCCTGCTCCGTATCCGCATAATCGATGAGCAACTCGCCACGCTTATCGTACCTATGCGGCATATTGTTTGCCACGCTCACAACATCGAAGGCGCCCGTAGTCTTGTGGAAGATCTCATCCATTTCCTCGAGCGAGCGGTACGCGGTTTCTGGGAAGAAGAAGTAGACGGAGGGAACCATTGCGGCGTTTATGACGGCGAAAATGATGTAGGTTTTGTAGCCGATGTTTGCGAAGGCGGGGGGTGTGATCATTACGACGAGGAAGTTGAAGATCCAGTCTAGTGGGATATGTGTTAGCATGGTTTTGTGAAGTATGAGATACGATTAAGTGACTTACTGGCTGTAGTAGAGATTGCATTTGCAGGGGCACGGATAGAGAGGGGCGTGATTTCAGCGGGGTACAGCCATGTCATGCCTAGCCAGCCGACGGCGAAGAAGGAGTTGAATACGAATAGGAAGACAGTCTACATGTACTCTGTTAGTATATACCGATTTTGAAT
This sequence comes from Pyrenophora tritici-repentis, assembly GCF_003171515.1. NCBI lineage: Eukaryota > Fungi > Ascomycota > Dothideomycetes > Pleosporales > Pleosporaceae > Pyrenophora > Pyrenophora tritici-repentis. Next base: position 2,514,628 of record NC_089393.1, read on the forward strand.
GTTGACATATGTTACTTACGGCCAGGAGTCCCAAGCTCTTGTTACCAATGTTGCTGGTAGCGCCGGCTAAGACGGCCATGGACATTGACATTCCCGCAGCACCGAATATCATCAAGGATCGACGTCCAAACTTTTCAATTGTGAAGATGGCGATCCAGCTGGCGATCCAGTATTCGGTGCCGTTGCAAGCGGATAAGAGACGGCTGAGGAAGGGCGAGAGACCGATGGAGTTTTCGAAAATGGTGGCTGCGTAGTAGGTTACGAGGTTGATACCGGAAATCTTTGCTTTAGTTAGCAGTGAGTCTCGTATACCGTGAATTGCAATCTTACCTGCTGGAACATTTGGTTGACGTAAGCCAACACCGTGCGGTGAAAGTTGCGGTTCTTGTTCATCTTGAAGCAGTCCCTGAATCCACCACGAGCCATTTCTAGAGTAACATCCTTGACAGCCTGGAGCTCGGCTTGGATCTTCTTATCGGTAGGAGGCAGGTTGCTGAGCGCAGCCAAGACCTCCAAAGCCTCGTCCTCACGACCCTTCAAAACCAACCAACGCGGACTCTCAGGTAGCCCCGGAATCAAAGCCAGAATGAAGAGTGCGAGAATAATCTGAAAGGCGATGGGGAAGCGCCAGGCGATACTACTGGGTTCGAGGAAGGAGAAACCAAGATCGAGCCAGTAACTCAGCATGACGCCAAACACAATCATGGAACCCTCAATCATGACCATCTGACCTCTACGATGCGGTTTTGACGTTTCAGACTGCCATGTTGGGACCGTACTTGTGTTCATGCCGTTGCCGAGGCCGGTGATCCAACGTCCGACGATGAGTTGAGCAAGACCGAATGACGCAGTTTGAAGAATGGCTCCTACGACCATGATAGCAGAACCAATGAAGATTGTCTTTTTACGTCCGAGCATGTTACCGAGCCAGATGGTAGCTACGGCACCGAAGAAGCAGCCGAGCGTGTATGCGCCGACTATTGTATGTATTAGCGATGAATCATTGCACGATCTTTTGAATATATGGACACTAACCAGTGATGGCTTGGATCGTTGCGGCATGGCTTGTCGAACTTCCTGGAGGCGGGTTGACGCTGTCGATTTCCGGGAAATACTTGACGAACGACTTCAGTGTGAGCAAACCGCCCATGACACCTTGATCTACTCGATTGTCAGGTCGTGTTGTAACCAAAATCTCATAGTAATTGCATACCATAACCAAAGAGCGCAAAGTCCGTTCCTGCGATCACCGCAATAGCCACATTGAGCTGCGTGCCTTTGAGGCCGTAAAACTTCCCCATCTTTGAAGCTTGCCAGGGTGTTTGAACCAGACCGGGAATAAAACAAAATAACAGCGTAAACACCAATGCGGCAGGCCAAGCTCGTTTGCAAAAGTCGCGTACAAAAGATGGGAAGCAACAAAAAGATATGTTTTTACTAAGCGGGCGCGACAGCCCCGTCCTCTTAAGAGAAAAAAAGAAGCACTCGCGACTCTGCTGTGTCAATGCAACCCTAGAGTCCGTTCACACACCCCATCCCATGTACGGTAGGTAATGCAAGCGCGCCAGCGCTACTGCCATAGTTTCTCTCGCGTTATTCCCCACAATCGACTCCCCGTCATGACGTGTGTTGATTGAGCCGCAGATGATCTCAACCCCGTGGAGTTTGGCGTGCGGAGAAAGGCACGCTAAACGCTGGGTATGGGGGACGGCAAGGTTGCCGTTTGTGATTTGATCGAGCCAAACATTTCATCCGTGGATAACAGCCGGCTTGCCTTGTTGAGTCTTTCCGGCGCGTTATGATGTCGCCAGACTGCCTGTTCTGTTCGCGACGTTGCTTTGCTAAGCATTGTGGAGCCGGAGAGGGACCGACGACTCGGCACAAGGTCAAGGAATTGCTTGTCGGATTGCCGAGAAGCGTATTCCGTCGTCATCTTAAACAAGCCTCCTAAGACGACTCAGCGAACCCTCGTAACGAACGTATCGAAGCCCGTTGGAACCGCGTACCTGTTGTTGTTTCCGTGATGGCTCAATTGCCGGAATCGCTGATCCAGATCATCAGGGACACATGCGACCACGCGACAAGGCGAAGTTTGCTCGGGGGCCACGTTCAAGACTGTGGAGTCGACCAGCTATCTGTGGAGAAATCTAACCAGACTAGGTCGACATGGAAATTTCGCCAGTACAAGTCTGGACCTTGAAGCGCCCTGACCGCAGGTAAAATAGCAATCCATCCCATCATGCCATCGTCATTGTTGTTGTTGGATTCTCCACCCCAAGTGGACCTTTTGCGGATGCTCTACCCTTCAAGTATCGTGAACATCGATCGGAGGATAAGTACTTACCCTTTAAACCTCAAAACATGACGCCTTCTTCACAATCTACAGTTTTTAGGTAAAGCAGGTAAACAAGCAAATAACATATTCCATCAGCTCAGCATCTAAACAATCTCTAAATAGCAAGTATGCCGCAACCGGAATCCAAAAGCCAAAACGCCCAGGTTGTTCCCAGTCAAAAACATCGGAACGAGGCTAGACTATTAGCTCCTAATTAACTAGCCCTCAGATTGCTCGCCTCGTATTCTATGTACTGCGGTATCACTTCCCCTGCACTTCTACCGGTACACACCCAACCGGCCTCACAACCCCAATCCCAACCCCATCCACCACCTCCCCATTTGCTACCGACGTCCAAACCCGCCCCACATACTCATTACCCACAGCAGCCCCTGCTCCCACTACCTTCCTACACCCATCCTTCATAGCACAAAGCCTCGCCTTATTCCCACACTCACACTTCTTCTCCGTCTTTTTCTCCGCACCAACTTCCCGTGCCATATGCAACTTCCGTAGAACCAGCTTACCCGCGCGACGCAGACACCGCGTCGAGGTATCTTGGCTAGCGGTCACAGGCTCGACGAGGCCTACGCCGGCGAAGATGCCGGTGCGTAATTCGGGAGGGGAACCGATGGAGAGGGTGGGGAGGGTTTCGTCGTCTTCTTCTGTTGGACAGAGGATGGGGAAGAGAGATGGGGAGTCTGGGTAGATGGGAGAGTAGGACTCTGTAGCTTCGGTGTTGGCTGTGTGTGATGAAGACGATGGGGAGTCTGGGTAGGTGGGGGAGTCGGGCTCTGTGGTATTGGTCTTGGCTGTGTGTGATAAAGAAGATAGGCTAGTGTGCTGGTAAAGTGATGGGTCTGGGGATTCTGGGATGTCAGTGTCACTCACTGCTACGAGCTGTAGTGCAGGAAGAGGGGGCAACTCATAGACTCGGGTGTACGACTGCGTTGGTAAGGCAAAGTTTCTGTAGTTAAAAGACATGGTTAGCACTGATTACGGGAACAGAAACACAGTCAAGCTGGGAAATTTGTTATATGAAATGCATTGTCGTTCATTATGAAGCAAGACAAACATTGTACTATAATGTGTCACAGTGCTCTAGCGTGAGTCTACATGAATCATCGGGATGTTATGCGAAGTAATGATATCGGCGTGAATCGACAAACTCCAAAACTTTTGGATTTCCGCTTGCTGAAGGCAATAAAATATGAACCTGGCATCCCAACGATGAATGCCAATAGTATGTGGGGTATTATATGCGCATAGTCTCTCTCGCAGCAGGCTCCCTCTCCATTTCGTACTCGATTCCAACCTTCGGGCCCTTTGAACCCTTGGAAGGCTTCTTCTTGGGTTTCGGCGGTGGCCCAGCGGGACGCTTGCGCTTAAGGTTCGCGAGGGTCTTCTTGAGTGCTTCGGCATCCTCATCCGCTGACTCATCCTCGTCCTCTTCACTGCCAGTGCCGCTCTCATCGTCATCGTCGTCGTCACCTGAGCCTTCATCTGGGCTCTGTCCACCGATCCAGTCTTCAAAGTCCTCCATATCATCGTCGGACTCTCCTTCTATGTCGCTCACGTATTCGACCTCGCCGACGCCATTCTCCATCTCCTCTTCGTACTCGTTCTCTTCGTCTTCCTCCTCGATACCGTCATCTAGGTCTTCGTCGCCCTTGAGCTGACCCTCCTTCTGCAGTCCTTTCATGACTCGTTTCCAGACATTTGGCTCAACGTTGATCCTGTGATTCAGTCAGTCTCACATCGAGAAAATGAATTCCGTAATATGCATGAGAGTGACAGAGCTCATTGAAAAGTTGTTGTTGTTGTTGTTGTTGTTTTTGGTCATCATTGGAAGACCTCAGGGTTAAAAAGCAATTGATAATCATAGCAGAGAGGGTAGCAAAGTGGGATGAACTTACGGTCGGTCACCATACGCGCCACTGCGCAGACGATCGATAAGGACTCGCTCGATAGCACGCTCAACCTTTGCGGCCGCAAGCGCCTTGCGCTCACGTCCTTCCTCTCGCCGGCGAACCTTGGGTGCAAGCCTGGGTACAAGCCTTTCACCCAGGCGCTCTTCTTCCTTTGCTAATCTCCTTATTCGCAGGTTCACCTGAGTAAGGCGCGTCAAGCGCTGCTTATTCTTGTGAACGAGGAACTTTGGGAAGTAGGCAAGGTGTTGGTCTACGAGCTCCAGCGCTTGAGCGTAATTCTTGGGAAGTTTTATCTTCTCCCACCACTTGGAGGGAAGGTGCGATCGCTCGATGGCCTTGATGTATAGGTAGAGTTCGCCGGTCGCAGAATCCGATCTTATGGTAGCATATCTTGAGTTTGCCAGAGGACAGCTCTGTCTTGAGCAGTAACCGGAGACGTTGTGTTCATTGCGACAAAAGGTCTGGTCCTTGGTAGTCTTGAGCTTGAACGAGCAAAAGTCGGTGCCAATAATGGACCACACGAGATCGTCGGAAGCCATGGTGTGGTTCGTGGCGCGTTGTTGTTGGTGGCGGCGTGGTGATTGAGTTCTGGTAGAAGCTGTCGCAGCCGTCCTGAGGGCGCTCGAGAAATAATTCTTAGCGCGCCAAGATTTCGAGAACCGCTGCACGGGCCCTCTGCGGAGGACGCCGGGGGTGCAGCGAACCACAAACGTTATGAGCATGCAATAACTCAGCTCGGGATGAGAACTGTCGTCTCTTCTCTCCGTCGCAATCAACTCGGTCGATACAAAGCGTCCCATCTTTTCAAATCCAGCATTTGCCGTCTCATTGGACCACGAAGACAATTACTACACAATGCACCCCTCAATCATATCCAGCCCACGTTGAGAATACCCCAATATCGTCTTTACCATTATGCTCACGATGAGCCGACAATATACGCCCTTTCAACGGCCTCTGGTAGGGCTGCGATAGCCGTTATTCGCATCTCCGGGCCAGCATGTAGGAAGGTGGGCCATTCCTTCCAACACATCCCATAGCCAGTCACTCAATCCTAGTCAGATATATGAAGGACTCTGTCCCTCCACTGCCTTTCCAAAGCCTCGATATGCGACTCTACGCAAACTCTACGCCCCAAATCTTCCTCCTTCGCCGACGACGATACTGGATTCCGGCGCACTCGTGCTATACTTCCCTGCACCAAACACCGTAACTGGTGAAGATGTCCTCGAATTGCATGTACACGGCGGTCCAGCCATTGTTCGTGCAGTACTGGCAGCAATACCAGAGTGTGCGACAGTACCAGGAGGTTCTGCGCCAATGCGCACGCGAATCCGGTACGCTGAGCCAGGAGAGTTTACACGCCGAGCTTTTGCGAACAATCGCATGGACTTGCCCCAGATCGAATCGCTCAGAGAGACATTGTCAGCATCAACTGAACAGCAGCGGAAGCTGTCTGTCAGGGGCACAACCTCGTCTTTAGCTGCGCGGTACGAGCACTGGCGCATGCTTCTGCTGCAGGCGCGAGGCGAGCTGGAGGCCTTGATCGATTTCTCCGAAGACCAGCACTTTGACGAATCGCCCGCCGTCCTGTGCGCCTCTGTCGCAGCACAGGTCGACGCCTTACGTGTGCTCATGGAAGCGCACGTTGCGAATGCCGTTCGCGGAGAATTACTGCGCAACGGGATCAGCGTCGCCCTGCTGGGGGCACCCAATGCAGGCAAGAGCAGCCTGCTGAACCGTGTTGTTGGGCGAGATGCCGCGATTGTCTCACAGGAGGCGGGAACGACGCGGGACGTGGTCGAAGTTGGATTAGATTTGGGCGGGTGGCTTGTCAAGATTGGCGACATGGCTGGTCTGCGCAAAGCTGGTCTCGTGGGTGCGGATGTCGTTGGTGTAGTCGAACAGGAAGGTATTAGACGCGCAAAACAGCGAGCGCTTGAGTCGGACGTTGTGATTGTCGTTCAAGATGCCACCGCTGATATGGACCAAGAGGTGATGGAGACAGCAAAGCAATGCGTTGATTTAGGCATCGACGTGATAGTCGCCATCAACAAGACTGATCGTCTTCCTGCATTCTCTACTGCGCGCTCGGCATGGGAGGAAAAGATCCAGTCCACACTGGGCATTTCCAGCGATCGTATATGCTTCATTTCTTGCAACGAAACCACACCCACCGCTGGCAACATCAAGTCTTTCCTAGACATCCTACAAAACACCTTCCAATCCATGACTGCCGCACTAGTCCCCGATTCCGATCCCGACCCAAGTATCTGGCAAGAATCCCTAGGCGCAACCGAACGCCAACGTCTCCTCCTCTCCGAATCCCTCAGCCACCTCTCCACTTTCCTCACAACCGTCGCCAATCCCACAACAGTTAATCTTGCAGCCTGTGAATCAGGCGCTGGCGAGGCAGACGAGGTCGACATAGTGGTCGCAGCAGAGTGTCTCCGCTCAGCAGCCGACGCGCTGGCCCGCATCACGGGCCGGGGCGACAGCGGCGACGTAGAAGAGGTATTGGGGGTCGTTTTCGAAAAGTAAGTCGTCACGCTATCCCCATCTCTTTGTGTTCCTTTTGCCACTCCGTCCCGTGGTTGCAGGCCGGCCAGACTTGGCAAGGCGTTCTGTTACCTTGGCCCCATTTCCCCTGTGCGTCAGACGGTCCTCTCCCGGAAAAAAGGGGCGAAGATGGGGGCTTCGATGGGGAAAGCCACGACGGTTATAGCAGGGTGCATGTCTGTGCGGTGGTTTTTGTGCTGGCGCTTCCAGCGGTCGCGTAACCGATGGGTTTCTTTCCCCGTTGTGGGTCCCGCTTTACGTGAAGGGCATGTGATGGGACATTTTGCTGACGATGCCGCTTTTGTAGGTTTTGCGTCGGAAAGTAACTTGTTACTTTCATGAATTCACAGACCAAGTACGAGTGAGACATGGATACGTTGTATTTGCCGCTCTGTCTGGGTAAAGAAAAACCACGATCTAGCTAACGAAAAATACACGAACAAGTTCATGAAACAACACTGCAATATGGGTTGAAAAGATAACAGCAGAAACAAAGTCTTTGATTCCAGGTTGAAAAATTGTGCGCAACAATAAAATCATTCCAAACGCCATAGTCCCAGTCCCAACCCTGAAACCCAGTTCAAGAACCCAAACTCCATGCTTAATATACCCATTTCATCCATCTGTTTGCCCGTAACCCATAACCCATGATGCGTATACCCATAGCTCAATGAAGAGCAGTTCCTGGATATCTCAGTCTTCCGATCTAGTAGTAAAACGCCGTGCTAAAAAAGAAACCCATGACCGAATCCCAACCCGATAGACCGATGGGTCTTGTGTCCCTGAACTCCGATACTTGCTAAATGCTTTAGATGAAGAAACGATATGGTGATTGTACATTGTGGTGAATAGGAAATGGAGATAGAAATAGTGAAGTGGGGTGGTGGTACAGTGGGGAAAGTAGAAAGAAATGTTGAATGGATGCTCAAGTGGTGGGGTGAGCTAAGTGGGAGAGGAAGGTTGGTGGTAATGTGATGTGTTGTGGTGATGGGGTATCCATCGTTCGAGGCGCTGTGTATGGGTGATGTGGCGTGGGTGGTGGCGGTACTGGATGGCGGTACTGGGTTGACGGATAGTTGCCATCGTGAATCAAGCCACGCCGTAATGTCACTGCTGATGATGTTTCAGAGTGCGGGAGCAGCCGTTGGGCTTAGTTGTAGCCGCCGCGGCCCATGCTGGAGAACTCTTCCTGGGGGTTTGTTGGTGGGGACATGTTGGTTCTTTGGAGTTTGTTGGTTCGAGTATAGAACGGTATGGTGTGTTGGACTGGGAGATGGGTTCTGTGTTGTTGATGTCGTCGTTTAGTTGTATCCACCACGGCCCATTAGGAGATAGAGTGATGTAGTGTTGGTGTGGTAGTAGTCTCAGCCAAGAGGTGTCCTGGAATGAAACAATGCTGATGAAGGGGCGAACAAGTATACGACCAAGGAGTGGCAAGTGACTGATGTTGCTGATGAAACAAGGGACGATGATGGAAGAGTGAAGAAAGGTCGAATGTGGTGATGTGATGACTGGAATGAACTGACTCAACGAGAGAGGCGACTTGACTTAAATGAAACAAGAGGCCGACAAAGACACCCAGACTAGCAAGATAGGAAACCGGACTAGAGAAGGAAAGAAAAGGGCGTTCGGGTGTTGTGACTAGACTAACTGACTGTTCTTTGCCTGCTTCTCGGCCAGGCATCCAAACCGTCTTTATACCGCACTGGTCACATTCAGGGCTCACAGTTCCCCTAGACCATCCAACCACAACGGCGGAACGGTGGCGGCCCTCCCTGGCTCAAGCCACGCACAAGGCATCTAGTCATCAATCCCGTTACTCTCCGGACCGTCTGCGCAGCAAGCGATGTCTTCTGTATGGATAGACAGGAATAAGTTCCAGGGTCCGTGGGTGGGTGGGTAGCGTGGCAGTGAGAAGAAGTAGGGCCCGCGGCGGGTGGGAGCTGGGGCATGGAGCCGCAACGCACAATGCACGGACAGACATGGAATAAGAAATGGGCGTGCGCGGCTGATGAGCCCCGGCCGCTTTTGCTTACATGGAAACATACGGAATCGCGACTCGAGTTGGTGGATTGGTCGGGCTGCGGAAATGCGATTGCAAAGCAGATGGAGGTGGCATCGGTCCTCGTGGTCGGTGATTCACAATCGACAAGATGCCGGTCGGAACGTCGGTCGGTACTTACTTCTCGCGACGACATGTGTGTCTGCCTGCCGCCCAGAGCGACCATATTCCTCTTCCACCACGCTGCATCCTTACTTTCCCCCACGCCATGACGAACGGGTCGCGTACTGTCTTGTACCAGCGCGGTTAGACTTTCCATTGCATGTGCACGGTACAGTCATACAAGCATCATCACGCCCAGCATCTTTTCCTACATCAGATAGCGTACCTGCGCATTCACTCCAAATCGCAACAACCCTCACCGAAAGAATGCATCCAATTCATCGTTTGCGATATGTCGTTCTAGATATGGCAACGAGAATCTCGAGTCAATTATCGCATCGTCGTACTGCTACTCGTCACTCCACTATCTAGCCAACGAGTGCTGTGCCGTACCTCGCTTCAGCGGGGCTGCATTCCGTGGACGAGGCCCTTGCCGTGTCACTAAGTACACTAATGCCTGCAAGCCATGTGCGAGCGCAAACTACTCCGCCGTGACGTTACAACGTACCGTTCCAAACCTGAGGCCGCCCCATGGGCCTGGTTCGTCTGAAGCACCGAATCGAGCAGTCATACTGGCCGAGATTGCTGTTTCCAACCCACCGGGGGGTACAGTCCATGGCGTAGCGTTTGAGCCTTACCCGAACGCCCATATGCCTGCTGCGTCTTCGACTGGGACGCTCGACTCATATGCCCGACCGTTGGTGCCTGGATAATGGGTCGTCCTTCGTATATGCAGCTGTCTCCGACATGTGTAGCCACACTGTGAATGGCTCCGACTACATCGACTATTGAGAGAATGCGCAGTTGACTGTTTTCCAATCAAGGTTAGCTGCCGTTGTGGGATACCAGCTTGATTGGAAACGCCTCCACATCGATATCCTATGATGCAGGAACAGACCTGCTTGTGCACCTGCTGAAAACCGTGGTAACATCAACAACAGGGCTGTGAAGTCATGATTCCCGATGACCATGTGACTCGCGTGGGGAAGCGAGAAACGCTTGTACATCTTACACTACGACTGGGCGATGAGAATGACTACATTCACTCTGGTCGCGCACAGACTTCATTCACACCAATCCAATCAATCTTCGGACAGCGAGCTACGTCGCAAGATTTACCGAAGCCATTGGGCTGCAATAATCCACCTGATACGCCCTATCATTGCAATTGCCTGGGCCCACCGTTCAGCAAAAGGCAACATGTGAGACTTACCCAATACCTCATTCACACCCACTCACGTTGGCTCGGATCCCCGGTCCCCTTCGGCATCGGGAAATGCGCCACGTTAGTGTAACCGGCAAGCTGCCCAGCCCATGAGCGCGAGCCTGTATTACGGGTTCCCGGCACCGTGGTCAAGGATACTCCTCGCCAAAAGAGGCAGTACGGCTGCGAAAGAACCACCCCCGAGGGTGCCTATCTATGGGACGCCGAACGACCTACGATCGGTATCCGGTGCCATGGAAACCGAGGTAAACGAGTGGGTTTATTTCCCAAAGCAGACATGACCTTGGCA